>NC_047658.1:82655223-83277723 GCF_011762505.2 Arvicanthis niloticus | reverse complement strand
AAAGAGAAAGAAATGAAAGGTTGTTGAAAGGCATTAACCCTAGAGAGGGGAAAAATTTCATCTTCACTGAAAAATATAAACATAAATCCAACCTGTGTGCCTTTGGTCCTTACCCAAAACACTCTGAGGAATGCTTTATTATCCAAGAACGATGGTAGGGCAGCTGACACAGTTTTTAGCAAGCCTCCAAACTCACTTCATATAGTGAAGTGTAAGAAGAAAATTATAATAGATTAAAGACAGGACACAAAACATAGGCAATAAAAGGGGCACACTTTTTATTTCTTTATTTATTTCAGAGCTTTCCAGCCTGTTTCCCACACCACAGCCAGAGTTCCCTCCTTGCTTAAACTGTCAGTGATGGTGCATTATCCTCAGAACAGAGAGAAAGCTCATCAAATCTGCTCGATGTAGAATGACATTTTCCTGCCTCTTTAGCCCCTTTCCTTTATTTTTGTCATTCACATTTAATCACCATTATTTAATTACAAACACATCAAAGCCCATATAACCCCAGCACACACATGTAGAGCCAAAGTCTCTCTCTCTCTCTCTCTCTCTCTCTCTCTATATATATATATATATATATATATATATAGGCATAGGTATAGGCATAGGTATAGGTATAGGTATAGGTATAGGTATAGGTATAGGTATAGGTATAGATATAGATATAGATATAGATATAGATAATTTTTCCCCCTTCTGGAAAGCTCTTGATCATCCACTCCTCACAACCCTTCCCTTATCTGTAGTTCCCTTGCAGTGGTAATGGCTCATATTTTCTGGAAAGTTATTTGATCAAACGTTATTCCTACCCTTTATCTTGTTAATGCATGTTCTTCTTATTAAATTGTTGCTTTTCTATGTTTCCTTCCTTGAACTTGAGTTCAGACATGGGTCACCACCCTTAACATACTTGATTTGCTTGCAGTTTCTCAATAGTAGTTTACATTCATATAATGATTACTTGATAGAGTACCTGGCACATTTTTTCCATCAAAAGATACTTACTGAATTAAAAATGAATGATATCAGTAAATAAATGAGCTCCTTAGTTTTCCTCTGTCTTCACATTCCTGAATATTGTAATGAAAACATACTTTTTTGCATCTCCTTTGGCAACCTACATTTATATTTTTCTTATTTAATATTTCTGGATCAAGAACAACTTCAACAACTTCCTCTTCCTCATCCTCGTCCTCATCCTCCTCTTCCTCCACTTCTCCTTCTCCTCTTCCTCTTTCTCCTCCTCCTCCTCCTCCTCCTTCTTCATTCTTCTAACCAAACTTAAAATCCTACTGATGAAATAAAAATCCATTTTTCTTCTATAATGATTTCCAAGAGCCATTCCTGATTTCCCCAGTGTCTTCTTTCTTGTACCTCACTCTTGTCTTTTAATTTTGATTATAGTTACCCTTTCAGGTCAGTCAGGGAGATCTTTTCCTGTTTTATGTTTGTTTGTTTCTTGTTTGTTTTTGTTTTTTAAACCTGAATTGGTTATTAAAATCCAAAAGTGTTTTTTCCTGGGTTGCCTTTCTGCCAACATCTGTCCTCCCTTGAAGGAACCCTCTGCTAGCTGGGTTAACCAGCATACTCTGAAGACACCTTTTTCCCCCTGGGGGGCCCACTCAGAAAATAGGGACACACATAATTAAGATATTTTTAGCTTCTTGGGTTGTTCCAGTGCTTTCCTAGCAGGCATGAAGGGGAGGACTTCACAAGGCGGGGAGTGTTTTCTTCCACATTCACCAAAATCGGCACTCTTCATCCCCTTTGACAGCTGCCGGCATCTTCCTGAAAAGCTTTCAACGTGTAGGTCTCTTCTTTATAATGAAACCAGTGAGGCTCCAATACAGTGGCTGAAATCCTTATCTTACACTGTGTTAAAATGCTCTAATTTAGATTCACAAAAGGATTCTGTCCCTTTACTTAAGAGAACTGTGCAATTTCCCCGTAAAAGACTGTGCAGTGCCATTAGCGCATACCATAAGTGCTCTGCGTCTTTGCCTTCATTAAGCTGCACGTCCTTATGCATGGCCCTTCCAGCCTCTGAGCCTGTTCTCTCCCTTTGAGGAGTGACAAATGACAAAGGGGTGAGGAACCCCCCAAGCAACATTGTTGCCTTTGAGGACAAATCTCGAAACCTTAGCTTGATCCCTAGTACAAAACAACAACAACAACAACAACAACAACAACAACACCTTAATACTTTCTTACCTAAGGCAGTTTTAATTCTTTTGGGAGAACTTCAGACAGACCTTTGACAATAGAAAGCCTATAATATAAGGACCACAAGTAGGAAATTCCTTAAATAGTGCTTGGTAGGCACCTACCGTATCCTTGCTATTGATAATGCCACTAATGAAAGGGTAGTTATAGAATATTAAAATATCTAAAGTTTCTGCATATTGGTCAAAAGTATAGAACTTTGGTTTATTTTTTAAAAGTTTTTAATTAGCATATATTAGTTCTACGTAATAGTATGTGTGTGACAACATTTCAGTATATAGTGTATTTGATGACACCTCTCTTTACATCTGCTCTCCCCTTCCCACTCTTGCCCATCTCCTTCCTCTTCTGAACTTGTCCCCCAGTCCCTACCCCATCTGCTTTCCTGTCTTTGTTTTCACTCTTTAGTTTGAGGTAACCCAATGAGTTTAACTACGATTACTTACAGTGGCATTGGTAAGGGGTCATTACAGGAGCTGGGGCTTCTTACCTGTAGCTACACCACTGAAGAAAATATCTCTCCCTTCCAAAGCCACCATTAAATACCTCAGGTTTCTTGGTTTGCTCAAAGCATGTCATGAAAAGGAGTTAGATGGGTAGGTTATTCTGCTTTGGTTTTGGTTTTAGACGGGAAGGAGATTCTAGGTAACAGCACAGCTCTGGGCACTAACCATATCACAGCACACATGCACTTACAGGGCTACCAGGCACAGTCCCACACCCTTTTGGCTACGAGGTTCTCCTAAACTGGGCCCCTCTTTCTCTCATTCCTGCAAGACATTCCTCAAGCTTGTGAGATTTCCTCTCGTTTCCATTTTAGGTACACCTGAGAGCCTTGCAGAAAAAGAACGGCAACTCTCCACCATGATTACCCAGCTGATCAGCTTGCGGGAGCAGCTCCTGGCAGCGCACGATGAACAGAAAAAGCTGGCAGCATCACAGATCGAGAAACAGCGGCAGCAAATGGACCTTGCTCGCCAACAACAAGAGCAGGTGAGGCTCGCAAGAAGCCAGGGAACTGGAAGTGGAGGGTGGGGGGGAAGCTCAGCAAGCAATCACACTGATTGGTCTATTTGTTGGAGGCTTTCTTCAGAAAATAAAATCATGGAAATTCAAAAGAAGAAAAGGGAAAGAAAGAAGAGTGAGGGAGGGAGGGAAGGAAAAAGAAAGAAAGGAGGGAAACTTCTAGTAATTTAGAGTCTTCAAAGAAATATACCCTCTGCAGCAATGCAGACCACAAGCATTACTTTTGGAAGGTGTGATTTGAATTACTTAGGTATAGTCATCTATAGAATCACCCAGAGAATACTCATGCTAACTGGGGCCTTACTGTCCCCTCTAGAGAAGAAGGGATTCTCTTCTAGAAAACTTTGGGATTTTGCAGCTCACTGGCCCAGTGGTTTTTCTTTCCTCTAACTTTAAAGTGCTCGTTCCTTCCCACGTAGCTCTGCTTGGCTTATGTTGACTTTCCAAGATAATTATTAATATCCCATCCCTCATCCATGTGAAAGCAGTGTTGGTTTGGATGGTGAGATATAGTCTCTATAGTGTGTGTGAGGTGAGGCATTGAGCAAACTAGTACATGGCTCCTCAAAGAACTTGACTTGATCTAGTCAGAAATGAGAATGAAGAAAAAGTATCAGAGTTTAAATATATGTCTTTTAGAAAATGAACCACTTTTACAAATGATTTTCTTGTCTCCCAGAGTACATTAATATAACAATGATCCTATAGCATAGTCTCTCACGTCCTAGATGAGACAGACCCGAATTAATGTGCAGTTTTTAGAAATCTGACATTATTACTGGAATTATCTTTTCAGTTAAATGTATTTTACAGGGATATATAGAGCAGTATATGCTCTGTTGATTTTAATGAGTTGTGACGTCTGGTATTTTATATGCTTGAGTATTTGCCCACATGTAGGAATATGGACTCAGCCCCTAATGGAAAATAACATAAAGGAACACTGTAAAAAATCAGAAGTTAGAATGTCATTTAGCCATCTAGAGATGACACAGTAATTAACTATTGACACTTGTGAATAAGCTAGCACAAATTAATCTTGACACATTTGCAGACGAGTGATATCTTACAGTGAACACTTTGTAATTATATTTCAAAATGAAAATTAAATGACACTTAAAACTAGGTTGTCATGCTCAATGAAGCGAGCATGTAGCTCAACCGATTGGCAAATAAAATTCAGAGTTTGAGCCACATGGTGCTTATGTACCATACTTCACTGTGTCAAACCCGTGTATGTAGAGTGGATGATGGTAATTGCACTGTGGTGTTTCCGATGCATTTCTAGGCAGCACTTTATCATTTACGAGGGACCATCAATATTAGATGCCTAGTGGTATTTCACCAGTTTGCTAAGGGGAAATAAATATTCAAAGGTTCCAGCGTCCATACCTAGAGCTGCAAAGTGAGTGGTTCACTTCTGATTTGAGTGGCAACCAGCCAGAGCAGGCTGTCCTAACCTGATTAAATTCTGTTTTCCTAAGGACTTTAAACTCTGGGAAAACATAATCCAAGTTCTCAAACTGGGGTCGTTTAAAGAGCCCAGCATTGTGCTTCCGGTATGAGCCAGTTATCCCAGAAACCGTGGAGTAGCATCAGGAAGTCTCCCACTATTGTCCTTTTATGCTGGATGACATGATTGGGTATTTTTCCTGTTCTAGGTGAGGGAGGGTGACAGGAAGATGGAAAATGAACATGGTGGAGACTGGAGTCATCGGCACTCAGTTTCACTCCTGTAGCTCATGTTAGAATCCTGACTTATGGAAATAGGTACAAAGAGGAGTTCTTGAGCACAAAGCACTATGAAACTAGGTCCTCCTGGGAGCTCTTGGGCTCGTCATGCCTCCCTGCTTTGCGGTGCATACTCTGGAAGAAACCTCTTTAGAGCCTGAGGCTGTAGTCACCTGTAAAGTGGGCCGTGAGCCGGAGAAGAGAGCAGCTGAGGGCTGACTCCCATCTAGTGTGGCAGCAAGCTTCACCATTTTAGGAAAGGTTTTTGTCCTACTCCGGGAAAGACTCTGCTAGGGTTTGTATTTTATGGCTAGGATTTCTTTTTGTAGCCCAGATAACCTCCTGAGATGCTGAGTTTGATTGCTGTGCAAAGAAAGGGAATATAACACCTGTATGCAAATCCTGTACTGTGAACAAGTACGTCACCCCAAAGGGTAAATTGAAATTACAGCACAGTCTGCCTTACAAATGCTTTGTAGAGCACAGAGCATCATCCAAAAAGCTAAGGATTTTTTTCACTGTTTACTATGTTTTTATGTTCTTTTGATAATATTTATAAGTCTGCCAGGGCCGAATGACAGAAATAGATCTGTGGCACATTAGGAAGCCTTTTAGTTGCAGATTTTACTTTTTATAGCCAGACTATCCTCATTAGACAAATGTGGTCAGTATTTTTCTGTTTTATTCTGCAAGAATCTAGTTTCCAAAGTCTGTGGTCTCCAGCAAGTTAGTGCAGATTGAGGAGCTAGCTTTCAGCTAACACACAAAGCTGTCATTTGCACCTCTGGACAAAGCAGAGGCACCCCACTAACTCAGATTCTTCCCCTGCCCTCTCTGGTCCCATGGAGAGTCTTTCATACTGAGGTACAGTAAAGCATCAGGAAGTTGCAGGAGAGACACAGAGGTAATGGCAAAGGTGCAAGCGTTTCATTTTAACCTAATGGAACTTTATTTCTGATAGATCGCAAGACAACAGCAGCAACTTCTGCAGCAGCAGCACAAGATTAATCTCCTGCAGCAACAGATCCAGGTCAGTGTGTTTTATTACTCTCATCTGACTATCTGTAGATGTACTCCTCTTTCAAAATGAAACTTAAAGTGTTGCAAATGACCATCTTATCAACAGTAGCAATGTGGCTGTTATTCAAGGACGATGTTGTACACAGTTGTTCGAAAGGACAGCCAGTCGAAAGGTGGTGGTCACAGCATCCTTTTCTGTGTGATGTGTGATCAGAGTACACATGCTCACCCTCCTCAATCTTGCCTTTTTCTATTTACCCTGATGCCACCAGGCTGAAACCTCTTGGTTTCCAAGGCAGCGTACAGATGCTGTTTTTACTGCTAAAAGCCACTTTCTACTTTGTGTTTTCTTATGTAATAGGGCTGCAGAAAGATGATTACTTTTATTTACTTGTTAGGAAGGACTGGTTGGGTCAATTCTGAGAAGAGTCTGAGAAAAGCCTGTTAATAATTAATTTCTTTCTTAGCAAGTACTAACTGCACTATATCTGGATACAGGGGAAAGCAGACAGAGCAGTCAGTGAACAGTGGCCTGTCTTCAAGAAGCTTGCAATTAAGACAGCAAAGAAAATGGCTCTGAATAATTGTAACCTACTTTAGAGAAGCCATTGTTTATTTATTTACTTATTAATTTTCCTAGCAGCAGTTTAAAAATGTGCAGTTCGTTACAGGTTTACAAAGGGAAGGTGACAGTCTGATTTATGTTGTTCCTTGAAACACTTGATTAACTCAAACAACAGCTGTTTCAGATAGATAGGGAGAATGGCTTTTATTTCTGAATAGAAAACTAAGTATGAATTCTAGAAGTGCCAGAATAAAGCACTGGTTGTCTATATTAACCTTCAGAACACTGGTCCCAGAGCTATGCTTAGCCAGCAACAGAAATCTTTTTCGTGTTTGTTGTGGATATTTTCTAACCTGTTGAGATCTAGACCACCACAGCTGAACCAGCATCTCCTGAGTGTTATGAGTGCTTTTCTTGAGGTTGATGCCCTGCCTTTTTGCACTTCCAAAAGCATAAACTAATAGCTTCTTCTGATGCTCTACCATATTGAAGAATGCCAGTGATTTTTAACTTAGATCTTTGCTTCATTTTGTTAACCTTTCTTACTGTGCTGGGCACTGTGACTACATTGACAATTCCAACAGTGTCTGAAGAGGTAACTCTCCTCAATTTAGCTTTTTGTTTCAGCAACTTCACTGGGAGGATTGAGCTGGAATGTGTTTTCTGGTTGTGTTCTGATTTTGTATTCAAACCTACATTTTGAAATCAAGATGGAATGTCTTTTGCATTTTTGATGGTCAGACTTTACAATTAAATCTGGGAATAATTTCTCTTTCTGATATCTCTTTCATGTCTCATGCTGAGGTCCTTAATTACATAGCTATCCAGGTGTCCACTTGTCTGCCCTTATTAAAGTTTCCAAGTGTATTTCCTTCTCCTGGGGTTAAGATTTTTAGTCTGTGGTTTCTTACACGTTTCTTTGGCTCCTTTTCCAAGAACTCGGGGTGTTAAATAACATGATTAGTTAGTTCTCTATGTGGACACTCTAATAAGAGTATGTGTTTATAC
The DNA here is from genome assembly GCF_011762505.2 of Arvicanthis niloticus. Classification (NCBI taxonomy): domain Eukaryota; kingdom Metazoa; phylum Chordata; class Mammalia; order Rodentia; family Muridae; genus Arvicanthis; species Arvicanthis niloticus. The sequence continues at coordinate 83,270,141 of NC_047658.1, read as the reverse complement.
TATTTATAAGAGTATGTGTTTAGACTATATTTCTAATATAGTCTGCTCAATGTTATTTATGTCAACTGACAGTCTTGATTGATTCCTTCCCCTGCTACTGAAAACCTCAAATACATAGCAGTTAGTTCTTAGTATTTTATGAAATATTATAGTTACTGATTAAATATGATTTTATCATTGTAACATGAAATTGATGTGTTTTAAGTAACTGTGGAACACAATCTTAAAATACTAACAAATATTCAGTTTGAGAAAATAGGGAAGGGCCTTGAGAGATTGCTCAGTTGGTAAAATGCTTGCTTTCCACATAGCATTAAGGACTGAGTTCCACCCCAGAACTGAGTACTGGGGAAGCAGAGATAGAGGCATTCCTGGGGCCTGCTGGCTAACCAGACTAGCCTCAGTGGTAAGCTCCAAGATGATGAGAGTCTTTGTTTTAATAAAATAAGACAGATGGCACAGTTAGAATGCAAGGTTGACTTCTGGCCTCCACAGGTATGTACATACATGCTATACAGCCTTCCCCATGGGTACACTCTGGCACATGCATATGTGAGCAAATACACACACAGAGAGAGAGAGAGAGAGAGAGAGAGAGAGAGAGAGAGAGAGAGAGAGAGAGGAAGAGAAGAGAAGAGGAGAGACAGAGACAAACACAGAGAGAGACAAAGACACAGACAGACACAGAGACACAGATAAACAGAGACAGACAAAGAGACATTGACAGAGAAAGACAAGCTTCTCATTTTTCAGGTTTCCTAATAGAATTTTAACTGCCTAATTATTGGGCACATTTTTCATTGTTTATCTATTTTTTTTTAATTTAGCTAATCAGCACTTGAACTCAGAAATCCAAGTTATAAAACAGCAGAACTGTACAATGTCATTGTTAGGTTGGTTTTAGGGATTTAAGTTTCTTTCTAACAATATTCTGTGCTTTTTATAGTGAGAGAGCGGTTAGGCTTATGCTTGCTGTTCCTTCTGTCCTCGGGTCCTGACCCATCTTGTCAGCACTTATCAGGGGAGATCGTTCTCTCTAAGCATTTTCAAATGCTGAAAACACTCCTTGCACTAAACTTATTTATCTCTGACTTTTACATAATTTTGATATTTAATCTTTTAATCAGTTCTTTGGGAGAGTATACAAGTTAGCTTTATTTTTAAAGATATTTCCTCACCATCCATAAACATAGTCTAAATTATAAGAAAGATTATAGTTGGGTTAATTTCAATTAACTTTTAGGGGGAAAATGTGAGATTAAAGCCTGTTTCAACAATTCCTTTTTTTTTTTTTTTAATTCCGAGATAGGGTTTCTCTGTGTAGCTCTGGCTGTCCTGGAACTTACTCTGTAGACCAGGCTGGCCTCAGACTCAGAAATCCTCCTGCCTCTGCCTCCCAAGTGCTGGGACTAAAGGCGTGTGCCAACATCGCCCAGCAATTCTTTTTTTTTTTTTTTTTAACTCAAAGAAAAATTCTTCCATTTGAAACAGAACAAACAAACTAGATGATTAAAAATTAAATCTAGCCTTTTAACTTTATTTTTTCTGAGACAAGGTCTCAATATGTAGACCAGATTGGCCTTGAACCCAGAGAACCTAGTCTGCCTCCCTAGCTTTGTTATTGGAGACCAGATTAACACTTTTCTTAAAGGTCCCAATGACTGCAAAGACAATTTGAAAAAGTCTAACACTTGTACCCTCCTCACATCTTGCGTCCTGGAACCTGCTAGCACACGAGTTCAACAGGAATTGCCTTCACTATCAGCTATCTGTTATTAAGTAGCTACAGTCAAGACCTTACTCTAGTTCACTGTGCTGATTTGTTTTCAATTGACAAGCTTTAGAAGAAAGGAGAAAATGTCTAAACTCTCTTAACAACTGCATACAAACACATCTGGATCTATTATAAGAGCAACAAATGAAAACCTCAATGATTTGCCCAGAATGAAAACCATGATCTTTCATTAGAATTAGGAAGAGATGTGACTGAGATGGTATTGTAAGGGTCCTGATGAGAATTTTATGCGCAATCATTCAGAACCTATCTGTGCAGTTGAGAGAATTTTTCCTTTATATTTTTTCCTCTTTGAACATTTTTTTTTACATAGTTTTGCCTTGGTGGATCCTAACTACATTTTTCAAGAGGATCTCTAAGACTGTGTAAGTGAAATTGAAAAAAATATGATTAGTGATTTTGTGATTTTTTTTTAAAAAATGGTTTGGATGAACTAATGCTTACCTTTAAAAAACAGGATCATGATTAAAATGAATATTAACATTGTTTAATATTAGCAGATGCTGTTTGCCTGTTGAACTCAAATCCCTGTTTGTGCTTTAGAAAATGATGGCTCCTCAAGGTGGTTCCATATTAAGTGGATCTCCTCTGTGTAACACAAGAAACGTCAGGCATGGTTGATATTCCTGGACAGCAAAACCATGGGATGTAAAGATTTAAAATAAAGAGGTGTTAGAATGTGGGTGTCTCTACTCAGCAAAGTTGCTTCTTAATGCTGTAATTCCAAAGGAAGATAATGGCTTCAGTCATTTCAACTGACTTTCTCTCCCATCTGCACTGTAGTATCTCAGCCAGTGTTCTGAAGCATTTGATTCATGAGATATGTGAACTGACATACAGAACCCAATTCAAAAAATGTATTTAATAGTTGTTATAGTATTTTAATCAACTAGTCAAGATAAGGCTATATTAGATGAAAATATTTTATAAATCTAGATCTTGTTCTTTTATATAGATTAGATTAGATAAGATATTATATTTATATAGACTATATATTATATTACAGCATGTTCTGCTGTAGAACATGTTGTTTATTAACCTTTCCCCAAAATTGTTTTTCAATTTTGCTTAATGGAAGATTTACCTCTTAAGAGCATATGAATATCTTCATATGTAGTATTTTTCTATTTTGGTTATGATATGTCTTTATATGCTGTTGGCATATGCCATGTGTGTCTGCATGACTTGTGTGGTAGAACACTAATAACTGTATGTTCTCCTTCCTGCCATGTGATATAGAGATACACAAATATTTCAAACAAGAAAATAATCACCTTAAGCAATCAAACAGAATGGCTTGAGATGGGCCCTGTTTTTCAGATAAGCTTTGCCCGTGGCTTCCTTCAGAATGATTAACTACAGACATTTCAGGTATCTGCTGAGCAGAATAAAGGACTACCTTTTTATGTGAAGTAGTTGTCTAAAGATCAGAAATAATTACTTTGTACATTAGCCTTCATGGCCTGCTTGACCTGGTTAATTAATTTTTTGCTAGCATAAAATAATAGATATATATTTGAAGATATGCTTCATCGTTAAATATCTAATTGACCTCTAATTTTAAGAGCTGGACCTTCCATTTATTGTCTTTCCAAGATGGCTAGAGCAGAGCACAGTCAAGAGCTGGCGTTCACTCTCAGACCAGCTTAGGTTGTATCTCTTTTCTAACTGTATTTAGGGTTGAGAAACAAAAGGCAATTACACTGCTCCTGTTTTGGCTCTAGCAAATAGTCTGGTTCTGTGTGGTATTGATCAGGTAATGGATATCCTTCCAAAAGCCTCAGAAAGAAGCAAATAAATCCATCGAAAGCAATTTGATACTTCTATTGGCATTGTACATGTGTCTGGTAGTCTCTTGCCATGCAATGAAATAAACAAAGCTTACAAGTCTAGGATTAGCCCCCAGCTTCAGCAAGCCCTTAAAATATCTTGTAATTCTATCTTCAATCATGAATTAGCCAAGAAAAACAGACCCTCTCTCCTCTCTATTTCTCTGCTGCATGCTGTTTTCAGTTGCCCACAGGCAAGCTGTGGTGATCTTCTTTCGAAGTTTAAAACCAAGATAAAAATGCAAATCTAATTATTTCTTTTCTATAATATAATTAACTTTTAAAGTAATGATAGATGCTGTATAGCCTGCTTCAAACATTTTAATAATGAAGTTTCTAGATTATAAAGAATAGGTAAAGCTGCTGTAATTTATGAATTGCAAGGGCCATAAAAGCTAAAATGTCAAACCCTTACTGTGGTTTAAAACTACACATTAATCACTCTAGATTGCTTAGTTTGGAATGGGTCTAGAAATAAGAAACGTGTAGACAAGATCCCATATGATGCTCTGAAGCCTCAGTCCTCTAGCTCCCAGCTTTCCTAGCATGGCTGTGTGCAGAGATGCTAGGCAAAGGGAAACTGGAGATTGTAAGTCTGTGGCTTTCCTGTGTGTGAACCTCCCCTCTTCTACCCTGGTACTCTCTACAGTCCCCCAGCTTCTCTGACCTGTTCATTTCTCAGATCCTATCCCCAGCTTCCTAAATCAGAGATTCAGAAAATTCATGGAAGTTGGAGGTCTGTTCCTTGTTTGGGATTAAAGTGGTAGAAAGTTTTCTCTTCTAGGCAGGGCATGAAGCTGCCCAGTGGGTAAGATGATCCTGGTGGCATCAGCAGGTGACATCACATGGCAGTGACTCAGTGTTATAAAGAGAAAATAACTCTGTTGGTTTCTCGGTCCTCTTTGCACTGAAGGTTCAGTTTTGTATAGGTCTTTAGTGAGTCTCATTCCTCCCTCCCCCTGCCTCTCTTTCATTTGTGTGTGTCAGAGAAAGGGGTTTCTAATATGTCGATAATGGAATATGTACAGTATTTCATCACTCTCTTCTTTTTGAGATAACATCTCACTACATTGCCCACAATGGCCTTGAACTTAGAGTGATTCTTCTGACTCAGCTTCCAAGTGCTACCATTAAGAACATGGACCACCACATGTTGCCTCAGGTTATTTACTTATTTACTTTCTTCCATGATAAATACTTACTTTTCCTTTTTAAAAAAATAATACTTTGTTCAATCTGAAGACTCGGTTCCCAATATTCAATACTTTGACCAATTATGAGAGACTTCCCACTGTAAAAAGAAGCTTCTCTGATCACTGTTGAGAGCAACAAAATTATATGGATATAAATAAATACTTAGAAGGCATATTGACAACATGACCAACATACCAAAAGAACACTACACTCTCTCACTAGGTCCAGTGACCTTCCTTGTCAAGGACTTTTGACCAGGTTTATAATAACAGCCTCAGAACCAATCAAAAAGAAGTTTATTACCCCATAACAGTCATGCTGCCATTTATCTGTCAATACATCTTGCCTGGCAGATCAGTACTGTAGCATGCAGGGTCCAGTGCTAGGTCAGATCATTGGTGGCTTTTCTGAAAGTCTGCACAGTGGAACTATGGAAGCTAGCCAGCAGGGACATAGTTTTCTGCTCATTTCAATATATATTTCTCTGCCCTCTGTGACTAAGCAGTGTACTGTCTTCAGCACCAGGGCCCCACTGTTTAGTTATGACAGGCAACCAAGAATGATAGGCTGTGTTGTTTTGGGTGCCTGGAGACCTGTCCTGACTAATAACTCCTAAGGAGATATCTCATGCCTGGCACTGAGTTTTCTTTTAATAACCTATGTCTTCTGGGAGCAGCCCTAATGTAGCCCTGCAGGTAGCTCGTTTCAAACCCATGATTTTGCAAGGTTCTGGTAATTTTCTACTGATGAGCCATTTTTGTTTTGTTTTGTAGACAGTGACAAAATTTTTTTTAACGAAATAAACATATTTGAGAGAGAAAAACAACTTTAGTAACAATAGTTTAAGCAAATAGTGGTTGGGCACCTGCATTTGGATCAATCTGAAAGCTGTTGTTGATGGAGTTGAGGAAATTCTAGAGAAAGCACTACAGGAAGAGATGGTATATGCCATCCTCCACTGCATAACCTAGGCTGCCTCAAGCTCCTCACTCACTACCAGGGAAGGAGATGGCTACACAAGTTGATCACAGAGCCAAACTTTAAAGCAACACTCCTTACATTTCACCTTTTAGAAATTGAAAATGTCCTTCTTTTTGGGGAGTAATAGTCATCATAGCTGTTACCTGCTTCCTTTTCTAGTAGTTTTATTTGATAAATGCTATGAACTACATGTAGGTCTATGCTCATTCATTCATTACATTTTACTGGTCTGTAAAATAAAAGACCCGGATCACTCTTACATTAGAATTCTAAGTACTCACTCAGCCTGCCTCCACCTCGTGACTGCTGGAGTATCGATGTGCATGAGCGTATCAGGATAGTAAACATTCTTTATTAGTAAATGGAAAAAGTTGAGCAATTGCCATGGACTCAGTTTACTTCAACTAAGAGGTAAAAAGAATGGACTGGAACCTTTTGTAACATAGTTTGAGATATATTTAAGGTTGAGAATTCTTTTGGTATTTGCCTATAAACTTTCTAGTCTGTATAACTTTCTGGAGACTTTAAAGTAGTTTGTGTCTATCCCGAGGGTCAATAACCTTTCTTCATGTTAAAAACCTTTTTTAAACATTTTTTGGTTAATGAAAATGAGCATTGCTTGACAAAGTTGCATGTTTTTGATCCTCAACATTGTTTCTACCTTGTTATTACGTGGAAGACTTTAAAAAGTACTGGCATATAATACCCATGCGAAGTATTCTGATGTAATTATTTACTTAGTTAGGCTATAGTCCTAGTATGGGCAGAGCTAAAAGTTTATTTGTATATAATTGTAGTGGGTAATAAGAATTGAGAAACGTTGACCTTTACATGATGATATAGATTACATACCTAGATGTTAATTCTAGGTTGTTAAGACTGGCTGTCTGTCCATCTATCTATCCAACCATCTATCCACTCTCCTATCCACTTACCCTTCCACTCATCTATCTGTCTATCCACTCACCCATCCATCCATTGATCCATCAATCCATCGATTCATCTGTCAATCCATTGATCAATCGATCCATCCATCCATCCATCCATCCACCCACCCATCCATCCATCAATTTAGTCATTCATACTTTAGTTCAGAGAGTTGAGATACAGCCTAAAAACTAAATGACTAATTAAAATATACTTTCATCTTTGGTCACAGACACTTAACTTCCTAGAAACTTTAAACAGACTGTATCTGAAGCAGATAACTGTGGCTAGTATTTCCAATAGTTTGACTTTTTATTTCTGTAGGGGTATATAGGGTGCACAAGAAAATGATGATATCAGATGTATGTTTTTAGGAGATATAGTACATTTAAAAATGAAATATGGTCTTATAAAAAGAGACAAAACACTTTGAAACTAAATTTTCAGAGATCACATGGCTTTTATTATTATTCTAAACAGTATTTTTTAACCAACAACATGAACTATCCCCTACCCTGACATTCTTATTGGGTGGTAAATGGCTTAGCAGGTAACAGTACTTGCTGAACAAGCATAAAGATCTGAGTTTGAATTCTAGCACTTACATTAAAAGCTGGGTGTGGTCACATTCATGACTGAAACCTTGCTTTGTAAGTGGTGGAGACTGGAGTAGTTTTGGGAACTTTGCTGGTCACCAGCTAAGTTCCAGGTTCAGTGAGAGACCCTGTCTTAACAGAGTAAGTCACAAAGCCTCCTCTGGCCTTCATATACATGTACATGCAGCTGTAGTCACATATGCTTGTACACTACAATACTAAAGTCACACATATACTCATCCAAATTTCCATTTGTTTAATTAATTCATTGTGAAGTGGGGGTCTCACCCAGGATGCCCTAGAACTCTCAGTATAGTTGAGGATGACAGTGAAGCTCTGATCCTCTTACTATAATCCCGAGTGCTGGGAATATAGGTATATGTCACCATGACTTGCTTGTTTGGTTCTGCAGATCAACCCAGGGCTTTGTTTATGCTAGGCAAGAACTTTAACAACTGTACTGCACCTCACCCCCCAACTCATAACCTGCTGTTTTCTTAAAGCGTTTTAAAATTGCAAAACTGACTACATTTTAACTTCCATAAGGAATGTATGAATCTAGGGACACTGGAAACTAGATTCCTGTATATAAACCAAGCAATCTGAACTCATGCTTAGGATAGTAGATGTTGGTAGAGCACAGGTGTTGGAGATGAATGAATCAGGATACAGATTCCAGTCCAGTCAGTGATTAGCTTTGTAGTCTTTTTCACCATTTACTAGCTTCCAGACAAGTTGCTTTAGATCTCTGAGCCCTCGTTTCTTAATCCCTAAAAATGGGTGATAATGGTACCTTACAGTAGTTTTGAGCTTAGAGATAATTGTAAAAGGCCCCAAGTAAGCCCATGCCTAGTCTTGGCGGCCACACTATCATTAGTACTTCTCCTGGGTGATAGGGTACAGAAATAATTTCAGAGATCCTAAGGGGAAGCAGATGGGCACATATTTTGTAAGTGCACATGTGTGAGTCTATGTAGATACACACATGTATGTTCAGAACCCACAAATTGGTGATGTGGTTAGAAGATATTCATTGTGCAATGCTGTAATCAATTATTATCTCCATAATAACCACAGGCAAAGAAGAAGCAACTATTTCCTCTAGCTGCCAAAGGAGAGCTGTTTCCATTGTCAGGGAGTAAGGATTTTCAGGCATGTAGGGATGGTCAGGTAAGAATTAGACAGTGCTGCTTGAAGATGGTGCAGAAGGGAGTGGGGCATTTTATTCTGGGAAACCAGGGTCCAATTCCTTGCTCTCATGCTAAAAACAGGCCTTGATATTAGATCGATGGTGCTTGAGAAATTAGAAGGACAGTGAACAAACCTTTCCAATTTATTTTATAGCTTTTTAAACACAGATGAAGTTGTGCAGTGTGGCTGCACTAACACAGAAGACTTTGTCTAACAAAGTTGTTGATGTAAATCTTGCTTGTGCCATCGCCCATAAGTCAAGCACTTGCCTGGCTCTTGTGAGTTATGTCTACACTTAGAATTTAAGAAGTTAAACAGTATGCATACCAGGCTTGAGAGATGGGAATAAAAATTGATATACTATGTGGCACTTGATAGAGCACAAGGGAATATCTTCTGAATGCTGAGGGATGTCCTGACATAACCATTTTTAATTCACATATAGTAATTCCCACTCAAAGTTATTAGGGTCAGAGTCCAATATTTTTACCTATTCAAAGTAAAAGAAAATAAATGATACAAAATGTGTAATGTCTCCTGCCAGATGCTGCATCCATTTCTCCCACCACCCTGTCCATTAGGAAAATGTAAAACTGCATCCTTCAAGGAGGAAACTGTAATAGTTCCAAATCAGAATGAGGGTAGAGTCCATATTCAGTCAGGTGACAGGCTTGACTTTTGTTCTCTGTGTATTTCAGTAAAAGGACTTTCTCTAAGCATGTCTGCCTTCAGTAGCTGAGATTAGTGTGGTGTGGGAGGCTGGCAATAGGCTGGCCTGACTGCTGCTGTAAAGGCTGGTGGAGAACAGGCCAGGCATTCTATGTTGGAATTGCCTCATGCATGCGTCCCCTCGTATATGCATATGTATAAATCTTCTTTATATATTTATTGATATGTATGTATGAATTTATTTTAGGGGAGAAGAGTTTAAAACTGATGTCTTTTTTTTTTTTTTAAATGGTAGTTACTTCAGAAAAGTGTCTCAAATGAACAAAACATTTCTTATATACTATTACCACTATTTTGGTGTTTCTGAAACTGGATTTGGCAGAAGTTGTTTTTAACTGTTGAAGAATCAGATAGATATAGGGCACTTTGAGATTAACATACTTGAGTGGAGCCAGAGGAGGTAATTGGAAACTGGGAACTTCCAAGAGAGGGCAGATCCCTCTAGCTGACAGTGAAGGTATTTGTTAAGGAAGGATGTCTTCTTTTTCATCCTGAGTGTGTCAGCCCTTCCTTCTCCTGACTTGCACTTTACTGCAGACAATAAGCTTCTAACAGTTTATAGGCTGGGATCTGGGACTTGAAAGAATAGACGAGTGTAATGGCAGGTATCAGGGCACCAGTGCCCAGGAACAAAAAAAAATCCCCTTATTTTGTGATGATTAATGGTGGCTTGAGAAAAGGGGAAAATGTATAGTATTCCATTGAATTATTTGTGTGTTCTGTGTGTGCCTGTCTGTTATGGAAGGCAAGGTAGTGTGAAGATGCCATTTGCTGACGTGGGATTTGTGCGTGGCAACAGTCCAGTAGGATGGGTTACTAGGTTCTACAGGTTAGCCTTCAGAGGATCAGATTGCTCAGCTCTGCACCATAGTATGGAACCTGCATGTTCTTTACCACTTTAGAAATTCCAGCTCCATGCTGACTAGCTGCAGTGTCAGGGTAGAAACCAACACTCCTGAGCTCAGGATCCACACCACAGCTGTGTTTCTGAAGAGATTTTTCTGACTTAATTCTGATTGAATTGTTAGATTCACTGGGTTTCGAAAGGACTCACATAGATCCCGTTTTAGGATGGGGGATAACCTTGGAACTCCTAAGCCCTAGATGATCTCTTGCAGGAGAGAGTTCAGATCCTGGTAATCTATAGAGTAGGAAATCTGAACTCTGTGACTCAGACTTGACATTCATATTGATGACATTGTTTCTTCCCAATGAGATGAATCCCTTACTAGGGACCCTGATTTGTGATGTCCTCTCTATACAGAGTCATTAAGGCAAATGTGTTTGAATAGTAGACTTAAAATTAAGCTATCCCTTTTTTTAAGTTTAGCATTAACTTTTTTCTAAGTGCTTTTATAATTTAAAAAGTTAAAAATTTAAATGTACAGTGAAAGATCTTTTGTATTAAGTCAAAATTTATTGTCTATTCATGTGGTAGTCTGTTATTGACTATTAAAAATGACACTGAAGTAGTTTTTAGTGATTTAGGATAATGTTTGTAGTATAACATTACATGAACAGAAACCCAGAATACAATAATGCAAACACAGCAAGCTCTTACAAGGTTACATAAAAATAAGTCTCAAAAGAGACTAGAACAGAGCACAGCATTGTCTGGCTAATGTAGTTATTCCTCTTTCAGAAAAGACCGGTTGTCAATCTTTGCATCTTGTGTCTGCCTTCATCATATGTCATTTATAACTCTTAGGATTGAACAATCATCTGTTATTGATGGTTGCTTCCACAGAACTTCCAGTTCAAAACAACCAAGCCTCCAAATGACTTGCAAATATTTGTAGGTCAATTTTTCCCCAGGGTTTAAAGCCCTTTTTAACTGATGCCTATCCCGGTTTCTGACTAATTCTCCTAACTTTGCCTGGGACAATGGATTCATTCCACACTTGAATATTCTCCTTGGCCCCAGGAGGCTATGATTTTCAAGCCTAGAGAGGAGGATTCATGAAGGTGACTGACCTGCTCTCTGTAGAAGGTATTCCCATCTCAGTGGAGAACATGAATACCCAAATGGAGACAAAATAGAATCAGGCAGAGAAGAAAGATGTGCTCAGGACAAAAGGCATCCCAGATTCAGCACATCTGTGTTTGATCTTTGCCTTGTTCCCCCTGCATGTCCTTTAGATAATTCTGCTTTCTTGTATTTAAAGCAAGGGTTCTAAACCATAACCCTGAAATTCTGAGAAGCTTTGATTCTGGGTGAAAGGATAGATGTGGGGCTTATAGTAAAAAGAGAGGGTGTGGGAGTTCTTACAAGTAAAGCTTGAGAACAACTGCCAAGTTGACCATACCATTGGTCATGTTCAGAGGAGAATGCTGTTGTAAGGCATGGAAGAGCTTGGAATTGTGGGATGCCTTCATGGTACATTGCAATGGATTGCAATGCTTGCCACCTAGATGCTGGCTGTGGGGTCTTTCAGAAATTTTATTTAGGAAGAGGACTATAAAGGCCTGCTTTCAGGGGACAGCAAAGACATCTTGCAGTTAATGACAAATTCCTGGCACTAGGGATCCATAATGGAAATGGTGACTCAAACTTAATTTTAGTGTTACAAGTAAAATATTACAATTTTGGGGAAAAATTCATAGCTTTCCAAGGTATTAATTGCAGGAAATTACAACACATCCCATTGAAGTGTTACGTCAGCCGCATACAGAGTGTACAGCGCAGTTCTCAGTCTCTGTTGTTACCACCCCCAGTTGCATTTTCATTTGGAAAGGGATGTTAAACAATTGGAACTTTGTCTAACCCAGGAGACAGTGGGGTCAGTCAATCAGTGAAGAGGAAATTTCCCTACATGCTTCCTGCAAGTAGGTTTCCTATATAGATAACTTGGATATGAATCCTTACGGCCATTTTTTCATTTGTAGCTAGTTATGTTTCATCTTCTGGTACCAATGAATTTTCCAACTACAATTTATTTATTGGGTTATATGATGAAAATATGAGAGAATTTCATTTCTGATGTGTGGTAGCGCTTAATACGGTTTTCCGATTTCCTCCCATTTTGTTTGAAGTAAATAGGGTAATTACTCACTAAAATTCTAATATATTTCAGGGCTTTAGGGATGAATCTAAAACAGAACCATATAATGTTCTATTTAAGCAAATCTAACTTCTTATTAGACAGTTTACCTTAATGTCATTTTTTATAAATAAACTTTGTTGTATTTTTGCAAGGGTTATTTAATTTTGTTGTTGCACCACATTCTGATATCAGCCTGTGCCAAGGCCTGCAGGATGTGATTGTGGTTTAAACATGAAAACAATTTGTTATTTGAAAATGGATAAATCATCTGGGGAGGATCCAGAATCACGAATGAGAAGGACTCTGATGTACTACCACTTCATTCTTTCCTTTCTGCTGAAGCATGTGTAGAGTTTATCTGCTTTTGCATAAGGCATTTGTGCCCATTGTACAACTGACAGCTACCTAAGTAAATAGGAATAAAACAGATTCTTGGGAAACTACTGCCATGCTGCCCCCATGGTTTGTTTATGGTCCCCATTAATTGTAGGGCTTTGTCAGATATCCACTGGCTAGATCTGGTTTTACTTATCAGCTCCAGGCCTGCTTTTCTCCCCCTGATGCTTAGGGGACAGTCCTTTGTGATAACAGGTTCTTATGACTCCTGAGTTCAGGGCATCTTAAAGATTGAAGCTGGCAGCCCAGCAACTCCAGCGTTTTCTGGGAATATTAACACCACTGTAGCAAACCCTTGGCATGTTTACTTTCCCTCCATGCAGCACAGTCAGGTGAAATGAGCAATTTTCTTTTAAATGTAGTAGTCATTTTAATAATTATGAACACATATTCATTTCACTCCAGCCTGTCCTGTCACTGCTTTAGGTAAACTGAAGACTCTTAAAGCATGGTTGGTCCTCTTTCTCCACAGCGTTATTATCATCAGGTAAATGCCTAAGTGGGGTGGGATGAGAAACAACTCTGAAGATCACTACATCAGTATCTTTTCCTCCTGGGAAATCAGGGTACAGGAAGGTATTTGTTTGGGTTTCTAAGAAGGCTGTTGCACTTTCCTAGTGGAAAGAGGCTGTCTTGAGAGAATGTCTTGCCCTTGTATCCAGAGGGGTGAGGCATTGAATTTGAATAGGATGGCAATTCTGTGGTGTTCTAGGCCTCTCCATTTTAGTGTTGCCAGGAATGGCTCCTGTAGCTGGGCTTAAACCCAGCTGTGAGAGGCACTGGCATTTACAGAATGAGTGAGCTAAGATTAACCATCCACGTGGGAAAGATCTGTGCAAAGAAGAAATCCGAGGAGACACCGCCTCTTTACTTATGTGGATAGTGTTTAGGACATTCACATTACAAAAAAAGTCTCATTACATTTTGAAAACAAACAATAGGAACTTCCCCCCGCCCCCAACTAGCTGTGAAGTTGTACAAGAAAAACTCCCAAAACTGGTCAGGCTCTTATGCATTAAGCAGAGTAGATGAAATGATTTATTGGGTTTTATGCACATTCTGTAAAGGGTTAGCATTGCTAACAGAATGAGTGGCAGCCTCTGGGAGCTGAACAGACCCCAGGGACTAGTCTTTGTTCCTCTGTCTTGACAGGCATGTGCCTCTGTTAAATGAGGGCTTAATTCCTCTCATATGTGAACAATTTCCAAGCCCAACAAAGGCAGCCAGGGCTGGAGCTGTTCAAAAGAACTAACACAGGAGGACGCATTCTTGAAGGAAGAGGATGCTAAAGGCTAATTACTCTCTCTGCGCAGCCACTATCTTATAGTTTACACCACTCCAGGTTTATTGACATGGCTCTGCCACATGGTTGTTGGTTTTTGTTTTTGTTTTTTTAACTACTAGGGTATATTTTTATTCTCTGTGAAATAACTATTTGCTGATCTCTGATGTTTGAAGAGAGGTGTTCCCCTTAGCAGTTCTGGTGTATATCATGGAATATTAACTCGATAGAGGAGGAGGGGAGAGGCCATTATACTTGGGATTTCTGTCTCAAGTGGAAGGAATTTCAACTATTTACTAAGCAGCACCCCTAGAAACACTATGAACCTTTCTTTTGACAGCACTGGCCTCAAATGTGGAGGGTCCTTATGGCTACGTTTTCTGTAGGAGTCAGGCTTTGAATCTTTCATTTGTCTCGATGCAATCCACATTGTTAAGGGTGCAGGTGGGAAGTCACACGTGCATTCCATTTGCACTGTTCTTGTCTTCATCAGGATTCCAAACTAGCCCATGTTTACTTCATTAGAACTGTATTATGTTCCTCTGCTTGCATATTTGCTAGCTGTACAATGGGCACAAACAGCTTCTGCAAGAATAGATGAAGGCTGCATGTGCCTCAGCAGAAAGGAAAGAACACCGAGGAAGTACCTCTTTCACTCTTCCTCCTGTATTTTGACGACTGAGCTTTATCCCTGATAAGTGTTCTTTTCAGGTTCAGTACGTTGCAGCAGATACTACCGACCAGTGCCCGTTTAAATGTGTCTGGATAGGAAGGTAGGGAATTATAAAAATAGGGCTAATTATGAGAAGTGACATCTTCTGACTAATCATTGGCTTTATATGTTCTTAAATCAGGAAGCACCAGTTCTTTGGATTATTATAAAGGGTTATCTGTAAACAGAGATCTCTTTTAACTCTGAACTTAGGTCTCAAGAATAAAGTTTGGCTTTATAATATGAAATAAATTACAAAATATTCACAGTAGATGTGATTAAAAGTTTCTTCCAAATACTGTCAAGTCTATATTTAAGATATTTAACATAAAAATCAGGAAATCTTCATATACAGTATCCTGGCACAAACTCAGAGACCTCTTGCTCATTTCATGGAGCAGTGTCTGCTGTACATGGTAGACTTTAAACTACATCATAGAAAAGTGGCAACTATTCATTACAGTTGTAGAGATGGACCGCAGACAGACAACTTATTTGATGGCATTTGGCTAGTGAAGTGGGCTTTGTGATGTATCATTAGCAGGTGTGAAGAACACAGCTTCACCCCATAACTGTTTCATCTAGAGTACGGGGGACTCTGAAGGAAATGGGGCTATAGCTCTACTATGGGAGTGAGAATATTGACTTTGACTTGGGGAAGAAAAAAAGTAGAAGCTGTTTCTGCCAAGTGCTTTTCCTTAGATACCTTGCTTAATACCCAGAGGCACTGTGGTCTCCGTCATGAAGAGTGCTCTAGAAGTAAAACACTGCAAACCAGTTAAGCTGACTGAGTCACCTTTGCTCTAGATCTGAAATGCACAAGATGGTGAAATACATCAGAGTGTTCAGAATTGAGTCATAAATCCCAGCACTCTTATTAACATGTATCAATTAGGTTACACTTGCTCCCCACTTTTATTCAGGAGGGTATCCCAAGTTAACAGTCAGTATCCTTCTGTAAGCCCACTCCAGTCTTAAGTTTCTCATTGCTCTGTACAACACCACCATTGCATTCTCATGTCACCTGTATTACTCACTTTTACAGGCGCATCATAGAATTGCCAATTCTAGCTCAAATGTTTCTGGTGTAGCCTATCTGGTTTTCAATCTATTGTTCTTGACCGGACTTTGGCTACAGGTCATCAACAAATTGCTGAAACCTGCTTAAACTGCTTCCCCATCTGATGGTCTCTGTCTATACTTCACTCTGTATATATACTCCAAAGCAATCATTTCTCTTTGTTTCTCTTCTGCTTAGATATCCCTAATAGGGCCCTCTAGCTTATGATTTCGAATGACTTAGCAGTTTTTATCCTATTCTTACCCTTCTGACATTGTTCTAGTCTTGAGGATGTGATGGCATGTAGTACCTTCTGTCCTGTTAAGTTTCCATGGCATCTGGGACAGGCAGAAAGTGCATGAGATGAGTAACACAGCATGCTAGTATAGACAGGAGTTGGAGGAGGATTGGGGAAAAGGAATTATAAACAGGATGAACAAGCACTGATCAAAAAAGGTGTCTTCACAGAGACTCTTTGAGAGAGTCTTATGGATTCAGAGGAAAACATTTTTAGGATGAGGGAAAAGTGTATGTGGAACTCATAAGACAACTAAGTCAACTGTAGGCAAGGAGTATGAGGGAGCCAGTGTGGCTGGCAGACAGGAGGAACTGTGGTGTGTTTGTGAGATAGGCAGCCATTGAAAAGAAGGATGTGAACACTGTCTGGGGTTTTAACAAGCTTATTCTGGCTTGATTCAGATTTGGAGTGTTGTGAAGGAGTCAAGAGTGAACACAGGGAAACATTGAGAAAGTTCTAGCAAAACCTGCTGGCTGCTTTTACCAGAGCTATAGCAACAGTGACATTGACTAGATACACGGTGAGAATGTGAAAACAAAGAGATGCAGAGAGAATGGGGGCTAAGAAAGAGGTTACCTTACCTAAGGGGGTATTTGGACCTAAGCAAGTGGTGAAATGAAACGACCACTGATTTGTGTAGCTCACTGGGAACTGGTGAGAGCAGGCAACAAGGATCGGCAATGGGAGGGAGAGCAGAGCATCTGGATCTAGGTATGGAGCTGAGAGATTGAAGTAGTGGTATAACATCAGGTAGTTGTGCTGAGTAGGCCAAAAGATCTACAAATCAGAATTCAAAGGAGACATTGGGACTGCGAGGGTAAAGTATGTCAGTGCTTCATGGTCTTCAGAGTTCAGAGGTCTGAGCCTGAAGTCATGGCTCTCTACATGGCACACTATCTTACAGCTTCTGTTATGTTTTTTTTTACAGCGCTAATAAGTCTGCCCTTGTGCAACCTTCTGAACATGCTTGTACTTCCCATGTACAAGCCACCTATCACATAGTTTTCCTATTTGGGATAACCATTGCAGGGTTTGAGTGAGACTGGTCCACCAGAGGCTTATATATTTGAATACTTGGTCTCCAGTTGGTAGCCATGTTTGGGAAGAGTTAGGAGGTATAGCTTTGTTGGAGGAGGTGTGTGACTGAGAGTGAGCTTAGGTTTCAAAAGCCTACTTCTCTACCTGGTGGTTGTGTCTCAAAATATAAGTTCTCAGCTACTGTTCTAGCACTTTGCCTGCTGACCTGCTGCCATGCTCCCAGTCATGATGGTCATTGACCCACTCTCTAAAATCATAAGCCTCAAATAAACTCTTCTATAAGTTGCCTTAGTCTTGTCTTATCACAGGAACAATATAAAAGGAACTAAGACATCTGTCCATGTTCTCACAGTCCTGTTTACCTCCAAAAGCCTTGGAGATCCATTCAAACCTGGTTTAATGAAGCCTTCACTGATCACCTGTGATTGGTACCATCCATCACAGCTCTTTCTCTTCTGACTTTCTACACCCTTTGAGACTTTTCATACTACTTAGTATGGGCACCGGCCTTTAGCTACTTGTACATGTCTTATCCTCCTACAAGATAAGTGTCCACTTGAAGACAAGGCAAATGCATTTTTCTAGTCTGAACATGCCTAGTTGGTACATGGTGAACACTTGGTAATTATGGTTGGACAAGTGTAATCTTCATCTGTTTTGGTGGAAGACACACAATTACTCATTTTTCTTTTGTGCATCTATTAGTTATTGAAGCAAATATTGAAAAGCACATGCATGAAACAAGTTATGCTAAAATATTTAGCTCCATGAATGAGGAAAATTTGTTGAATTCTGTAGGCACTGATCTTATTAGGGTGAAATCTGTCTGTTATGGATGAATATTTGTGGATAAACTGGTTATTAATGTAAATTTGACAAAGTTAGTAGTATGGATGAAAGAGTCTACAGTTAGTGCAATATAAATAATTGTAGTAATTTGTTTTGATGGACTCTTAGGTGCATTAAAATGTAGCATCCAGGGCATCCTTGAGATATGAGGTAGCTCTTTGTGGCTTAGAGGTTATCACTCGAAGTGGAACAATTGGAATTCCCAAGAAAATACAGCAAAAATTATTCCTCCACAAGTAGATTTTAAAACACCATTATACTGTTTTGTAATCAACTATAAGAAACCCCATAGTTGTAAATAAATTATGATAAAAAGAAAAGATAATATGGATCTTGGGGACCAAACTCAGTTGCCCTGGAAGATCAGCAAGCACTCAGCTGCTGAATATGTCTCTAGCCATATTTCCCTCTGTCTTTAAGAGACAACGTTTTCCATGTGAGACTATATCTGCAAAGTATATGTAGAAAGTGTCTTTCTCTGTTGGATTATGCTTTTTCCAAGACACTAGCCAATGTGTGGTTTAGCTGTTTTTCAGTGAACAATAGCTTTGTAAGATTGAGATCATGTGCTCTGTCATTAGTAATCTTTACATTATGTTTCTTTCCAATTATGGCCCTACTCATTAAATTTTTTTCTTTTATGAAATATACAATCAAAATATACAAGGTCTAAGATTATTGTGGCTTGGAGGGGCCTGGATGGAGAGCAACCTGGTTCGCTCACTTTCGATGCTGCTGGCCTCATACCAGTTTGTGCATGTGTGTGACAGCCGCTGAGGTTCTGTTCAATGACACTCCCCTCCCAGATGGACTCCTCTTTAGCTCTTCTTCTTGGGTTGTTTGTGTTTGGTTCTTCTCTTTTCCTTTCAGGTCCTCTTCTCTTCTATCTCTACTTCCCACATTTTCCTTCTAGTCTTTCTGCTGGCATTCCACATCACCTTCTCTTATTCTTCACTCTTTCCTTCATTTTTATCTTCTTGTTCTTATTCTCAAACACTTATTTTCTTCACTCATTTTATGAAAATCTGTTTCTCTCATTTTCCTCTGTTCTGTTCTGTTGTATTCCCTTCCATTCTTTCCACTCTATTCTATTCTTCTATTTGTCTGTGTTCTCCTCTCCTCTCCTCTCCTCTCCTCTCCTCTCCTCTCCTCTCCTCTCCTCTCCTCTCCTCTCCTCTCCTCTCCTCCCCTTCCCTCTCCTTCTATTCTATTCTATTCTATTCTATTCTATTCTATTCTATTCTCCTGTAGTCTATTCTTCTCTTCGCTGTTCTATTCTATTCTTCTGTATTATATTCTGTTATTTTTTGTTTAGTTTTACTCTTTCCATTCTCAATGACTTGTCACAACAAAAATGATTAAAAAAAAAAACAAAACAAAACAAAACACTGACCCTGGCCAAACCAATCATTGTGGACTCAGGCCAAAGCTGATGGAGATGGCTTTTCAATTATGTAAGAAATGTGAAAAAGCACACATTATTCCCCCAAATATCAAAAGAGGATGAGAATGCAGGCCTCTGAGGCCCTTTAGAGAGACAATACATCCAGACTACATGGCTATCTTAGTAAAATCCTTAACCCAATCCCTCCTGTTTTGAAGAATACAGGATGTAATTAGTTGAAACTGTAAGTATGAATATTCATGTAAAAATAGGAAATTCTCAGTTTTTTTTTTTGTTTAACATAGTTAATCTCCATTGTAGTGAATTTAAATCTAAATTTACTAACAAGGAATTTGAGTTAAAAAGTAGAGGGCCTGAGAGCTCTAGCACATATAATTATACAGAATATTTGCATTAGATGAGTTATAGGGAAGAAATCAGAAAAACCTATTAATTTATTGTCTTAGTGCCAGGAATGTGATGAGGGACATGATAGTGAGTAACCACAGTCTGACAGACTAGGCCTCAGCGTAGCCCCTGCCAGAGGTTGGCATAGTCGAACACTGAATCCCAGAGAAAAATACTAATTGTGGCCAGTGAGAACATGGAGCAGGCTGAAGGTAATGTTTTAAGTGGGTGCCAGATGTTATGGCACTCAGAGGGTCAGGGAGGAAGACTGAGAATCCTGCATACATGAGAGCAACAGGTAGTGATCTGACTTTATGACTAGTGTGAGCATGTTTGATGTTCACCTAGCAGCTTTTATGTGGTGGGAATTTTGTGGTGCTGCATGAACCCAACATTCCATTTTCTCTTTGTTCTGCTTTCCTTTTTTCCAGAATTTCCCTCATCTTGTGCCTTCTTAAAGAATCTGTGTGGACTACACATGTGCATGTGTTTTGTCATATAACTCCTACCATTTTCCTTTCTAAAAAGACACATCAGTGTGCAGCCATTGAACTTTCATGGCCAACAATAAAAATAAAATCCATAAAGCATTTTAATTTAGATAACTAGCTACTATTTAAAATTATTCTTATGTTTACCATTATAAAAATACACAGTAATGCTAACATGCATGTTAAAGGTACAGGTGGGGTAGTGTAGGAGCCAACCCAGTGCTTCATATGAACCAAATTCTGATCCAGGAAAATCATATTGGCTGATTAAAATCTGTGTGTACCAATGGAAACTGACAAATGGCTCAGAGTATTTTCTTCATTGAGATTTGGCTTACCAGCATGTGATGGGGGAAATACTGAAGAGAACAGCAAACTAATTGCTTATTAAACTAAAGCTATTTGGCACTACCTGAGAAGCCAGAATAATTAGTGTAGCACCAGGAGTTTGAATACTTCTTGATGCTTTGGTAAGAATTTGTATTTAATAATAAAAAAAATTAAGAGAGCCCAGTTCCAAACATTCACTAACTTAAAATATGTTAAAGTTATTCACAGCCAGAAATAATAATTAGCCCCTTGGGCCTACTCTGCTACTTTTGTAGACTCCAGGAAAAGGACAATTTAGAAATTCGAATAAAGCCTAGCCTAACAAAATGAAACATTCTACATTTAATTTTATCCTCAGCCCATGATTTTCTGAACAGTACCTCTTCAGTATCTTGCAATAGTCTGTGCACCAACTTACTTTAACATAAGGATTATTCTTATGACATTGATTTCTAACAAGTAGCCACATCATCTGTCTCTGTTAAGCAATTTATCACACTTGGTGTAATGGCTCAAACTAGTGTTTAAGGAAAGTGATTGTGGTGGATATTAGGCAAGTAGTGTCTAGATCATCCTCTAAGAAAGCTTAGTGCCCAGCACAGGAGGACAGCTAACAGATTCAAGTCCACCAGATATACAGACCCTGACTCAGTTCTGTCAGTTGTACAGCTCTGACCCTGCTTTATCCTGGGAGCTTCCACAGGATAAGATAAATAGAAATCTGAAGTTCAGGCATATTTTTGTCTGGACAACAGACAGATGATAAGTCCAGAGCTTTCTGTCTATTGGAAGGCAATTTAAATTATAATGGTAGTTCCCCTTTCCTTCTGCCTTGCACCCTTCTACCCAGCTTTCAGATGTGGTTCTTTATTTAAATCAGTACCCATATCCTACATTTTGTCTTTCCTTTCTGCTTTTAGAGAGAACTCACCCACTGCAGTCTGACTACACCCACTAGTATTATGAAAGTCAGTTTTGTCAGGTCTGGCCTGTGCAGTGAGCCCTGTACTCCTTGTAAGGTAATTCTTTTGAATAGTCTTCACCTTTACTCTATGAGAAACCCCAAACAAAACCCTGTGCGTAAGAGGCTTAACCCACTTCTCAGTACCTGCTCCCTGACCCTGCCACTTTTGCACATTTGGTTATGAAGTTTCACCCAGCCCAGAGTTCTGTTGCATTAACTAGGGTTTTATAGGTAGAAACAGACTTATCAAAAGTCTGATTGTTCTGTATGCCAATAAAAGTCAGTAGAAAGGAGACTATTTAATAGTAACTATATATGTTACAAACTTTATTACATTTTAAATTTAACCTAAAATTCCACTTGGTCAAAAATTTAAAAGATTCCACAGTTGTGTGTATAGCTCCTTTGGTTACTAAAATCCATGGGTTTATAGTTTAGAGTCTTATATTACTCAGAGTGCTATATAACAGTCTTTTGTGCTCATTTTTTTTTCTATCAGTTCACAAGTTCACATCACCTAATAGCTTTTCTATTGAATTAGCTTTTGATCCTGTGAGGCCAAATCAAAAAAAAAAAAAAAAATTCAAAAACAGGAAACATGTCTTTTCCTTAATGAGTAGCGATTCCTTCACATAACAGTTTTGGAGACCTGAAGTAAAATGTTGAGATATAAAATGGATGGATATGACAAGAACCATGAGCACCACAAATCACCCCGATGTTGTTAACATTTAATGAAGTTACGCTTTCTCATCTGAGGTGACTTTCATTTTGTGAACCAGAGTAAGTCCTAACTCAGGCACCAGTCACTGCTGACCTGCAGTGATTCCGGATGAGGAACTTATGTCAGAATTCTGGCCAGCTTCAGCAGTGCTGATGGCTTGTTTGATGAGGGTGTTCTCTGAATGGAGTGTTTTCTTTTCTCTAATGTTATCGGTAGATATGACTTCGGCATCAAGTCCTCTGAGGACTGTGGGCATTATCTTTCTCCTGTCTATGACACATTTATTTCATATTTTGATCATTTCTAAAATGCACAATATAAAATGTTTGTAGCCAGATGGTGTGAGGTATATTTTCCCCTCCCAAAGCCCAGAGGAATCTCTAGGTTCCAACACACTGCTAACTCTGACTTGAAGTTTAAATATTTGGAGGAAACTATTCCAGAATATCCAGAATATTTAATTCCTTCCCTTCTTTATAATTCTGATTCTCTCCACCTCCCTTTTTATTTTCTCATTTTCTTGCAATAAGAGCAGAAGAAGGGTTGTGGAAAGGAGTTTGGGTAGATATGAGTAAGTAGAATATTCTCATTACTGAGAAGAGTTATACATATTTTATATATTTATTGTATTATATTATAATACATAATATATATAATACATAATATATATATGGTGGTCATAAGTAGTTTTCAGTTACATGTTGGAACATGTTCCCCTAGCTGTAACTAATTCCTTGCCTAAATGATATTTAAGGAAAAAGACAAACTTTTACTTAAAACTACCTTTGACTACTCTTTGGGTGATGCACTGAGATAAAAGAAGCACGATAGATTTCTTGGGACAACATTGAGATAAGCTGAGCACCATCTGTATCTGCTCACTCATTTGTCACCACAAGGCCGATTGACACGTCTCAATGATAATCTGAGCAAAATTTGAGCCAAATATAGTTTAGCATGAGATCAGTAACGTAAAGCAGAATCTGAGCAGCCCCACATTGCCAGGGTACAGAAGAGTGCTTGCTGGCAGAGCAGCTCCTCTCACTTGTCAGCCGAGATACAGTTGTGATCAGCTACAACCCTAGCAGCTGCTCACTCCTGTGGGGGATTCTCTTCATCAGATCGTGGAAGCAGGAAAACTCATCATAAATATGGGTCGCACTTTTGTCAGCAGCCTAGATAAGAGGACACAGAAGAAGAAACTTTTACCTAATTGCTTTCACCAATGCTGGCAAGTTCCTCTGTCCCCAAGCTGAAGAATTCCTTCACCAATATTTGAGCCAGCTTCTTTGGATTTCCAGCATAACTGAAGATCTGCAGTTCTCCAGGCCTCAATGCCAAATGGGGGCTGCTGGGACACACATCCTCACAAACTGAGTAGCACTGTTTATTTGGCTTCTCTAGTATATGACAGCCATTTTGGGACTATCTGGAATGCATTTTGTAAGCCAATATAATAAATCCCATATATATTCAATCCATCAATTCTATTCCTTTAGCTAATGCTAGCTAATACAGTTAATAAGCTGTGAAGAGATGGGTTTCTCAGTGAGGCTGTAGAGAAGTGTGGCAGAATGAAGCTGAAGGGTCTTTCTAGTGGACCTCATATAACAATCTATAACCAGTTCTCTGAGAAGTTAAGGAAGGGAAAAATATGTTATTTGCAATCCAGAGGGACCATTTTGATGACATTTTAAAGAATAGCATCAAAGCAGAGTCAGAGTACCTTTAATGTCCAATTGAAGCAATCTAAAAGGGAAGAAATACAGAATCCAGGTTACAGTCGATCTTGATGTGGAAATGGACTTGGGAAACTGAGTGCATGAATCTAGGGTGAGCAAATGTTTGGGTTTTAGAAGAGGTTAAAAGTAGTCCTCACATTTCTGCATGGGTCTCCAGGATACCAAAGAAGATGGATATTTGTCTGACTCCACAAATGTTCACCTGGTATCTAATGTATGCTAATAGAATTTTTTAAGTATTGACAGCATAATAGCAAACAAAATTTGACAAACCATGGGGTTACAGAGTTAAGTTGACTTAAAATTATCCAGTGTAGACTTCTTTAATCAAAACTTTAAACCACTGAAGAAAGAAATGAAATGCACTAGGAGATGGAAAAGCAGCCTGTATTCATGGATTGCAGACTTCATATTGAGAAAAAGATTATTGTTACATTCTATTCACAGATTGGTCCCTATTAAAAGTTCTATGACATTCTTTATAAGAATTAAAAATATTCTAAAATTCACATGGATGCCCAAAAGACCCAGAGTAGCCAAAACATTCCTTAATGTATCACATTTGATTTCAAATTACAGTGTACAGCCAGACAACAGAAACAGCACAGTGCCAATATAAAAACAGACATGAGGATCAACATATAGTATATGCATTTGTAAATGTGTCCTAATAGAGCCCATCATTCTGTACTATTACTATATACTAGTGAAGAAAAGAAAAAGGAAATCATCTGCTTAGAGCCACTTGGCTTTTGAAGGAATGGTGACTAGAGACAGAGTGACACCCTCAGGGCACATAGTTTGGTCATGACAATGATGGGTCTGGAATTTGAACCGTTGGATTTATTTTCTTTCTGTTCCTCTGAGAAACAGAAAGAACACTGGATTAGAAGATGTACAAAGACTTTTCTATAACTTTGGTCTTACACAGGATGTGGGAATGCGTTACTAGTGGAGAAGAGATGAAAATACAAGTGTGAACATTGAGGCAAGGAAGAGAGGGCATGAAGCCTCTGAAAGCTGCCTTCCTGTCTGGGGTTCAAATACCTCTTACTAGGGAACAGGGAGAGACACTCAGCAACTTCGTCAAAGTAAAGACTGTACTTATGAGAAAGGAAACAACAGGGACTGTTGTGGAAGAGGAAAGTGGGTAAACAAGACAGGCTATATGCATAATGGCTGATATTTATTTACTGGTCTGTGTGCTTGTACCATAATACATGTTCATATGCTTTATATCACTTGATTAGTAGAGTGATTCTTTGTTGACCATTGAGAAAACAGAGGTATAAGAAGTAAGGAGCCCAACTGGGCCTGGTATCACATTAAGAGGCCTCATCAGGATTCTAACAATAGCAGACACATAGTACTTCCTGTAGTTTGGATACTTCTCTAAGGCTCTAGGTAGCTGAATTCATTGATCCCCCCCAAGATAAACCTACAGGGTATGAAATATTATCTCACTCAAAGGTGAGAGAAATGAGATACAATAAGCCCAAGTCATCTATCCAAGGTCACACCTTTACCCTGTGGCAGAGCTGAGAGTGAAGGCTGGAATCTGTGACCTTAACTGTTGCATTCACTGCCTCTCTTCTTCCTCAGTGTCGCCAGGGTCATGTCAACTTTATTTTCACTATTTTCCTGCATAGCAGCTTTGGTTGAGACACATGTAGATTCTTTTGTCAAAGAGGAAATTGTAACTAAGTTAGAAAGCAAATTCACATGCAAAGCATTTTGTTTTATGGGCTGATATTGGGATGTAAAGTGAGTAAATAAATAATTTGTTTTTTTTGTATTTATTTCTTGTGATATTTAGCTTTGGTCAAGCAAAGAGTGCAATTCAAGAACCATCTACAGACCAAAAAACTGAGGGAGCAATATAGTCTCAAAGTGGGAAATTTTCCAGGTTCACAACTTGTAAAGGAGGAATGTATGAGTAAGACGTCAAATATGCACAACCCAAACTGTCCCATACAAATATTTGAGCACTCCCTGGAGGATTGGTTGCCCCAGGAATGCCTGGCTATAAATTCAAGGTGTAACTCATTTTTAAGGTAGACAAAAGCCTGTATACTATTTTGTGACTGTCTATAAGACAGTAAATAGAGATGGGAAAATATGATGTGACTGTCACTAAAATTCTATTGTTTTATCTTTTTAAAAAAGCCACCTTATATACTTTTTATGGACTTACATTAAGTGGCTTTAAAGTAATAAGGCCATGGTTGAATGTTTCAGAAGGCTGTTATACTTGATATATTCCAGAGCTGGGGAAGAGAAAAGGTCAGGTGTAGGTGTGTGAAGTTGTCACCAATACAACACAGAAGCACTGGAGTGGAAAGAAGCATCGGCAGCCTGCGGCCTCCACACTGGAGAGGAGGGATTGCTAGTGTATGAGTGTAAAGGGGTTGAACGGAGATGTGGGCTCAACTCACATCTGACAAAATGAGAGAGAGGCCTTTAAAAACTTATGTATGTCTCTGCTAGTGCACATGCGCGTGTGTATGTGTGCAAATTAATCTGCCCACACGATTGTCTATAATACTCCCTTCCTATCGCCTTTATACTGTCAGTGGTGCATTTAACTTCAACTGTTTTCATGTGTTTGTAAGATACACTTAGAATTGTGATCATAATATAATTCTTCCTATGGATGATTTTTAGCTCTTCCCATGATTTTGTTATGGCTCAGATTTGTCACACGCACAAATGAAAAAAAAAAAAAAACAAAAAAACAGGTCACAACTGTCCAAGTAGTGGTCAGCCACTGGTAAAGGTGAGAATGTGCTGAGCTAGGAAGAATAAATTGAAGTTCTACTTCACTGACTTCTTTTGTATTACTGGGCAGACTGGCCAGATCCATGCTCTGTCTGCCATGGTCTGTTTTTAGAACAGTGCTCATCAGGATCACTGAGTCCACTGGCAATCTAAGGAGAGAATCAGTCGGACTGTATTCCCACTTGGGATCTTGCACTTCTAGCATTTAGAGTAACGAAATTATCCTTTGCATCTAGTATGTAAGCCAGCACACTCAAATGGGGAGCCTTTATGACTAGTCTCTTTAGTTTTGCTGGCATATGAGAGGTAGCAACTGGAAGATTTAAGTGTACTGTGTTCAAGGAGACTAGAGACTAGTAGTTATAGCAGCCAAGGAGCTTTTGAGACACAGTGAGACAGGTGAAGTTCTGACGCGTTCAGTGGGTGCTGTCCTGGGTATATTTAGTTGCCTAGTACTTGGTGCAATGAACCTTTACTGTTACTGTGTTTTGGGCAAAGGACGATAACTGGATTTAATTTATTTATTATTGGAGAGATTTAATTTATTTGAATAACTCGTCCTATGAGAGGCCGTTTGTTCTGTTGGGTCTTTGTGTAGAACTGCTTCGTAGGGTCATAGATCACAAACAAATTAGATGAGGCTATCAGTTCACAAAAGCTACCCTTTTCTAAGGATATAAATTTTCCTCCCTTAAAAGTATTGAGTCTGCCAGCCTTGGTATCCTTTTTAGTGTGTATGTATGAATGTGTGAGTACTCATGTGTAAATTAACATAAAACTAGGAAGTAGAGGGAAATATAATTCTTAAACCAGAATGAAGTGCTTTTCAATAATATCTCAGTTTGTTCTCCTATGTCAGTTATCTCTACTAATGGCAGGACTTTCTGACTTTCAATACATCTATTCAACAGGCAGCAGCAACTAGTGTTTTGTTCTGTTTTTGTAAATTACTGACAGGCCAGCATCAGACTCCCCTGGCCTGTACTAGGAGCCCATTTGTGTGTGAAGTTTGCAATCACATCTTCAGATAAGGAGCAGAGCTATCTGTGGGTGGGGTCACATATGCCTGTGACTTGTGACCACTGGAAACAGCGGAAAGCATCTGAGGCAAGCAGCAACAGCAAATGCCAGACTGCTAAATCATACACATCCATAAATGGAGAAAAGTAACTCTTTAAGGTTGCTGCAAAATAGAACCTTTGTTTACAAAGAAGGCAACTGTAATGCCATATTTGTAAAAGCAAACTATATATAGGTGAAAGGATGTGTTTTTGTGAAACTCGTTGGTGGTGTTCCTCCACACTGCATATGATCTGGGTGGCAAATCAGCAGAGTTGAGTAGTAGAGATGCAGTTGACTTTTGACAACTTACGTGATAAATAGTATTCATTCAACCCAGCGGATCTTGAGGCCACCTTTAAATGTTGGTGATGCTAGTGCCAGATACATACAATGAAATTCTTTGACCTATATTAAAGGTGTTGCCTGAACTGTGTCTAGCAACTGCAGTTGGCCGTGTATGTGTTCATTACGCTCGTGACTTTTTCATTTTGGCCTCAGTGCCTTCTTTCCTAGAGGGGGGTCTCCTCACTGTTGTAAGGCTATGAGGACTAGGACTGATTGTATAGGACTCAATTTTTTTGACTTCCATATATGCTAAGTGCTTGTATGATAGTTGTGATTTAAGGATTGTTTTGTTTATGATTTTGAAGATGATGAGAGATTCTGTATCTGATTTTATGTTATTTTTTTCTTCTCCAAATATAAAAAGTGATAAATTTAGTGATATTCTCCCAAAGAAAATGTAAAAATGTACAATTTTAAATGGGAATTTTATCTCTAAATACCCTGGGTGATTCCAACGAAATAAGCACAGTGGGATGTGTTAGGGCTTAAACAATTTATCATTCCATCCTATAATATGTGTGGCCATGCTGGCAGGAAAGGATGCCGGGCAGATGATATGGAGAGAAGAGGTACTAAGGCAAACTTAACAAAACTACCACAAAGCTTCCCCGAGAGGAGGAACGGAAACGCAGAGGTAAACAAGCTCGCTGCATATGTGGTAGAATGTATAGGTGCTACATGCAAGGGGACACCAGGGGATTCGTCTACTGATAAAATGCCAGGAAGCAAAGGTGACAGGGTTATTGTCAGAAGATGCAAAGTTAGTTCAGAAACACTGAGCAGAGTGAATTACAAGGCGATGGGTTGAAATGGAATGTCCAGACAGAAGTGATGACGTTACAGGCAGTTGCTCAGTGGCTGCAGGACTGAGAGAAAAGCCTGGTGTGACAAACTTAGCTATTCCTTAATCACGCTTGTTAGCCCCTATCGTCAGCTCCAAAAGGCAACTTTTTATTGTGATTTATACCCAGAATGCTAGTCACTGAAACCCAGAACTTCTCAAAGTCAGCTGCCTGCTGAACCCCATATGGATGACCTTGTTTGTTTCTGTAAAAGATTCGAAGAACACCTTGCTTGTACCATCAGATAAAGGTTTCCACCCACCATTTGTGTGTTATGAAAAGAGGCACTATTTACTATAAGATCCAAAAGTATTAATTAGTTGCCTTTGGTTTAAATAAAATTGATTGTTAAGGCAGAAAATAGAGGATAATATGAGTCCTATTCTGCTGTAGCCTCCCAATAAAAGATGCAGTGACCCAACTCATTAGCCCTTTGATTTAATATATTGACACTTGGGTTCGAATAATTCCGTTTAGTGGCTTTTGCTTCCCAGGGATCAATTTAATTAGTTATAAAATGTGACTTCTTGTCAGGAGCTAGAAGAAATGCTGACGTTAAATAAAGTCATACGCAATTTAAACAATAAAGCTATCGATGCCTGGTTAAAAGTTAATGATGCAAGAAAAATGGCTTAATAGAGACAACCTCAGCATTGCAAGTGATGCTAGGAAAATTAAGCTAAGTGGGTGAATGAGGAATGGTGATGTTGTTGAACTGTTAAAACAAATTCGGAACTGCTCCGATGGCTTGGCAAGGTTGTAAGTGGTTGTCTTTCAGCCAGGGATTCAGGACTAATTGTAGGTTCCTCATCACTAGGACTGAGTGTCAGGTGTACTGCTTTGGTCCAGGTTTGGGTCTGTAAGCTAGCATACTCTCTGAGATGAACCTCATACTTCATGAGTGACTCCAGAAGTGCTGTTCATGGCCGTGCCTTGACCTCAATGAGGCCTTCTCTTAGTGCTCTGGTGGTTGGACCTCTCTGCAGGGTGCGACAAGCACTCCTAGCCCCAGGCCTTTTCTGAGAAATATTGGAGCTGAACTCTAGGTCTGAACTTTGGCCTGATATGCTTCCTCCCCTTCTGCAGAGAGGCGGATGACCACATAGCTCTTCCAATTCAGAGATGTACATTTCTCTCATGAGGATTATTTGATGCCACCAACTTCTCTGATGCTCTGGCTTTAACCCTGGCTTGAATGATTTTTCTCTGAGTGTCTCTAGCCCCCGCAGACTTAAATTAAGTAGTAAGTGAACTGACCCAGTGTTAAGCAACTAGATGGTTTCTGAAATGCTTTCTGACTTCCTTAATTCAGTCATAGATTCAAACTTAACTGCTCAGTCCATGAAATCAACTGCTTTTAGAGCACAGTCTAAACAACCAGTAAGCTGCCTCAATATGCCCTGTGTCCTCTGGTGTGTATACACACACCCACAATCAACTGTCTTTTGCCTTGCCGGCTACCTTAACACCAGTTAGCTAAATAAAAGATAACCACCTATTCTTGTCAGACAAAATTTATATCTCATTCCCTCAACTGTTGCATTTCCAAGCCATTTGCTCACTATGTAAAAACAAGGCACATGTTGAAACTTAAAGAGTTTTCAAATACTTCCTCTAGTCACAGGATTGGCATATGTATGCTGTGCTCAACTCTTAGAAACAACCAAAGAAGCCTGCAGTTTGCTCTTAGTTTATTGCCAGGTGCCTTCAGTGGTTGTTGAGTGGGAATACAAGAACAAGGAGCTGCGCTCCAGAAAGGGAGATGAAGTGGGGTTGATGTTCTCCCATCTGCTCTCTCACACTTTTCTGCACACCTTGCCGTGGAACAAGACTCCTCCATTGCTTTCCTGGAGTGTACTAGGAGGGTTCAAGATTGAAGATGCTGGGTAGAAGCTTACTCTTTTGGAAATTTGTTTATTCTTTCTGCTGATTCAGCTGCCAAGGAAATTACTGTAGCATCGACAGTGGACCATCAACGTGCAAGTGTATCCATCTAGGAAAATCACTGAATAACATACCTTGTCTATTTATATAAAATGACTATGCTCGAAAATTGCAATAAAGCACAAAAGCTTTGAACTTCCAGCAAAATAAGCACATTAAGATATGTTGGTCTAAAATGATCTGGAGGTTCATTTGTCATTCCATCCTATAATGTATGTAAATACTGGCAGAAAGGATGCCACATAGTTATTGTGGAGAGGAGAAGAGGGTAGTCTTGAGAAGCTGACAAACTTAACAAAAATGCCCCAGAAGCTTCCCTAGGAGAGGGGCAGAAATGCAGAGGTAAACAAGCCGGCTTGCTCATGTGGTGGAGTGTTCACAGCAGCCACATGCAAGGGAGCACAAGGGACATTGCTGTGTATAAAACTTGTGCCAGTACTAGGCTCACCACTGGAGTAAATGTTATCTTTTTATTTGCTTTTCCTTTTGAATATGGGGGGAGGGCAATTA
This sequence comes from Arvicanthis niloticus, assembly GCF_011762505.2. Taxonomy (NCBI): domain Eukaryota; kingdom Metazoa; phylum Chordata; class Mammalia; order Rodentia; family Muridae; genus Arvicanthis; species Arvicanthis niloticus. Next base: position 83,238,696 of record NC_047658.1, on the reverse strand, counting down.
GCTGAAGACAAGAGGGAAATTGTTGGGGACTGCTGTAAGATAAACTATTTTGTCTTTGTGTTGACATTATATTGGCTACAGCCTACACAGAAGGGATTGCCTGCAAAGGAAAAAAGTCAGGAAAGAGAGGCATTAATATTTTTTAGTGTGTGTGGGTGCACCAGCAGCAGAGGGGCCCGTGTTTTCTTACGGCTCAGATGGCGAAGCTAAGCATTCAGCCTACTGCAGGAAAAAAGTGCCTTTTTTGTTTTCTGACTGCAGAGTCCAGGCATTCCCAGGGGAACACAATGAATGGCCCATTTTGTCCAACACGGTTTCATAGACATAGATCTCTTGTTTTTTCATCATTATTCTTGCCCGTCATTGGGTGTGCACATGACATTTGAGCGTGTTTTAAAGTCTTAACACACTCATGTGCCTGCAATAAAGTTACTCATAACAATCCTGCTTTCTCCAGACAACAGAGCAGGGTCTGTTGTTTTCATAAGTCATGGCAGCTGGGAGGCAATTGCATAGACAACAGCTTAATCTAGCTGGAAAATTCAGGAAGAGGAAGGCACACATGAAATTTCCTTCCATATTATTCCAATGTGGAGAAATAAAAAAAAATATCAGCCATGGGTGGTCTAGCTCAGAAACTGATTGGCAGAACATACTTTGGATTCTTGTAGAATGGTAAATCTAAGGCATTACTTTTCCTGTATTTGCTAATTGTCTAGCAAGCAGGATCAGACAGTGATAACTCAGGTCGGTCTCAGGAGTCATGTTCTACTTATGAGTTGCTAAGAAGCAGTGTGTTTGTATGAAAAGACACTGAACGAGGCAGTTCTAACTCGATGGTGAGTTCTCTCTGAAAGGTTTGTAGAAGGCTCACTGGAGGCTCACAGCAATTCACAGCTTTATCAGGCTATGCTTCTGGTGTACAGTCAGTAGTAGGCTTGAACTCTCACAGTGAATACCAGAGGTTGGGGAAGAGGAAAGGAGCTGACAAACCCAAACCTAACCTAGAACTGCTGTTCGGTGCAGTGTGCAGGCTGTCCTCAGGATGCTGGAGCACCGTTAGTCACAAGCATTTCATTATCCTGGAAGATAGGACAAAAGACCTGTGAGTTGAGTGGAGAGGGGAGCTTTTCCTTTCTCTCCCACTGTGACTGAGAGAAGGGATTGCATAGAACCCTGGGAAGGAAGTGATTTAGGAAGCAAGATTTGCCCTGCTGTGCTTAACCAGATCAAACTCTGCCGGCTTTTCCTTTCGAGAAAATGTGCTGTGACAGAACTTCTTGTAGGCTCTTTAAAGATACCCAGGTGACAGAAAGTATTCAGTCTCTAAGACATAATGGCTTTGCTGATTGTTTTACTGGAAAAGATGAAGCTGTCCAGGCTGGGACTAACTCAGCCTTTGCTAGGATCTCGTGTCTGAGTAAGAATAGTCTGGTGCATTTCCAACCTTAGTATGGAAATATTAACCCTCGTGAGGGGACTTCCACAGGATGCCTTATGGAGAAAACCACAGGCAGCTGGGGCATGAGCTAGGCCTCACTGTCTCCTCTCTTACGCCTGGAGCATGGAGACACCTTAAAGATTCAATTGTCAGAGCATCTATTTAGCTTTTTCTTAAATTGTGTTTTCCTTGATCCATTATTATACTTTCCCTAACACACTCTTCACTTACCCTTGGCAGAGAGCAACACTGGAGGGCCCTGAGCCAAGCCCTTGTATGTCGAAAGGTAGGACAGAAGTCAATCCTCTTCTGACCTCTCATGTTGCCACACCCCAAACCCAGGACAGAGCCATTAACCACATAGGCCTTTACGGTAGTGCTAACCATCTAAGTTTGACTAGTGACTTGTAGTTATCATTTGTGGTTTGACCTACCAAGCACCTACCCAGTTTCTTTATGTGAATTTTCTTTAATTTTAATAAATATGCAACAGCATGAGTTTTAACTTTTACCACCTGCCAGAGGTGAAAACTAAGGTAACTCTCTGGCTATGATAGCCAGGAGTTGAGCTTATTTCTCTTTGGTTCCCAAAACTGGGTTCACTCTGCTATACCGATTTGTACCCAGTAAAATGAAGGGGGTGGGTGGGCATAGCAGTTTGTAATTAGTAGGAAATAGTACCTGTATGGGAAGCTGGAAAAACAAAAGCACTTTTTACTTCTTATTCTCATTCCTTTTCTTATGCAGATTAGAATGTTAGGTAGGACCCACTGAGGAAGGGAACTGGGCTGTAAGCATCCCTGTAAGACAACTGCTTATCATGGTGATGGTGAGATGTAAGCCCATAAATACAGACTGATGGATTCAGGAGCAACCCAAAAATGAGGACATAAGTTTGTAACATAGAAGAGATACACAAAATGTGTATGTGTAAATTACACACACACACACACATTTCATTTTTAATATACATTCACATATACACATATAAAACACTGTTTACTGTACTCCTATAATTCTTTAGTTACTCCCTCAGTTTCTGAAATATTCATTATTTTTCCTTTCCCAAAAAGACATATATGTAAGTTCCAAGTATGTATTGGAGCAAGACAAGAATAAATTCGGATGCTAGATTAGAATTTAAAATAGTAACATAATTTCATGATATTGCTTATTAAAACTAATGTGAAAACATATCTATTTATATATGGATATAGTTGTTAGTACATATGTGTATACATAATACATGTGTAAGAATATTTCAGTTCTGTGAATGAAATGGTAGAATAATGCTAAAAATAAAGCAGTGCTTCACAACCTTCCTAATGCTGGGACATTTAATACAGTTCCTCATGTTGTGGTGACCTTCAACCATAAAATACTTTTTGCTACTTCATAACTAATTTTGCTAATGTTATTAATTGTAATATAAATACTTGTGTTTTCTAATGCTCTTAGATGATGCCTATGAAATGGTCATTAGATCCAAATTGATCATGAACCACAGGTTAGGAACCTTTGGAATAAAGAATCCCCTAATGGTTGTCTATACACTGCAGCCACATCATATTGTCAAATACCTTCTCCCATGCCTTTTTGGGAAAGGGAAGATAATGAATATTTCAGAAAGTGAGGAAGTACCTAGAGAATTATAGGAGCACAGCAGTGTTTTATATGTATGTGTGTGAATGTATATTAATAATGAAAAATAGGTAGAGATAATACTCTCCCTGTAGTAGAATGTCAATTATAAAATGTACAAGAACTTAGGGAAGCTGCTTGCCAACCGACCTAGCTAGTCATGCTGAACACAGAAGAGGAATGTAAAGGGATGCCGAAGCTGCTGAAGGGAGTTGGCTACTGAAGGGTGTCTGCCTAGTCTGAAAGCATTGACCCATACAACATACAGGCGAGCCAAAGGGAAAGAAAGTTCGTCAGTGTGATGGAGAAGCCTGGCTCAGGCTTCTAACACTAACACTAGTGCTCAGGTGACACTAACAGTTAAGGACAAACTAGAGTCCTCTGCTTAGCACCCTCTGGGATACGGTGAACACAACAAGGCAGCCTCTTAGATGCCTGCCAAAACATAAGATCCAAATTTAACCATAAAGAATATCCCAGTGAAAAACAAAGCAACTTAGGGACAGTCTACAAAATAGCTGACTTGGAGTTCTCTAAGTTGCTATGGTTGTAAGGTCAAGAAGAATCTGGGTCAGTTCCATTTCACAGGAGATGGAGATATAACACAGGCTGGGGGTGATGCTTCATGACTGTTACTGTCAGAAGATGAGCATCAGAATCGCTTGGTTTTAAATCTTACCTTTGTCAATCTAATGACTGTATGTCCTTTATACACTTCTGAAGGTGACTGAGTGCATTCCACTGTTTTGTGGATTGGTGGAGATAAAGTGTGAAGATTGTGTGCATTTCCTGGAAAGCCTGTGGATATCAGGAATTAATGTCTCACTTCCCGAGCTTTGTTCTTCCTAGACATTGCTGTGAGTGTGAAACCATGGTGAAAAACTGTTTAACCTCCCTCCCCTTGGGTACAGACAGGTGATACTAAATGTGGCACTCTACACAGTATGCAGTGCTTCCTGATATTTCATTGTCTTACAATCTCCTCATGTATTTGATAATTTTACCTTGATTCCTCAAGGTAAGCAGAAATATCTATCATTTTCTCATTTATTTCTAAGGAAGTCAAGATTTTCTGGTTCAAATCTAAGATGGTAGGAGCATGCAGGAGTAGAGCATAGATTCTGCAGATGGGAACATGAGTCTCTTTCCAGTCATTTCTCCTTGATCTCTCTCAGAGCCACATGTTGCCCCAGATAAGCAAAAATACCTCGTTCAATCCTTTGACATTATAGAAAATTTACTTTTGATTAATATGGCAACAGAATTATTTTTATCTTCCAAGACACATGCTTTTCAATATTTGAAGTTTTCCATAGGCAGTGGGAGGTGAGAGCACAGAGCCAGTGACTCTGAACACATGGATGTAACCACAGAAAAGCCAGCATGGTCACTGTGTATTGAAGAGCATCGTTCATAGCATGAGGCACGGTATACTAGCATGCTGTGATAAGCACAGTTCACATCTTCTCTGTGTATATTCCCCCTACTTCCTCCTTTCCTCCTAGTCTTATCCCTACACAGTGGCCCAGGGCTTCAGCCTTGAAGCATATGCACACACAAGGCACACTAAGTTAAGAGTATGATTCCAGAGCCTGAATTCAAATCCTGAGCCCTGTACCTGTGAGCTGTCTGACCTTGAGGGGAAGTACTGACATTTTAATGCTCACCTGTAAAATAAGGGGTATAGCAGTACCTACCTCATCTACATGTTTTGAGAATTACATGTGTTAGCTCATATGAAGCCCATAGAAAAGCACCTGACATGTTGCAGATGCTGGGTTGGTGTGGCTTTCATTAGTATTATTACATTATCATTATTATCATCACCCATGTAATTACCACAGTGGCTTAAAGCGGGGTAATGAAACCATAATATCATTATAATGTCATAAGATTCAGATTAGCATCTGTCATTACATCTTCAGTCTGCCCTCTTACTCTTGTGTCTGATAAAGTAAATTACAATCTCTACTGCTACCCCTCTGTAGACATTTCAGTGAAAACCTTAGTCTTTGTCTTGTGAAACCCTCCTCTAAATACCTTTATAGGAAACTTTTAAAGGGTGGTAGGGTAGATGCATTGTAATTCTTTGGGATTTGATCTTCTGCTCTTTAAAACATGTTTCTGTGATTCTCAAGTCACATACAGGTGCCACTCCACTGTAGAACACACACAAATACACTTACACACACACATATATACTTGCACACACATACACAAAAATGGTAGCTACATACAACATGTACATACAGCCACAAACACAGATCCAGATGCACACACATATATTTACACACACACACACACACACACACACACACACACACACACACAATTTATTTCACGAATTGTTTTTCCCAGCTTATAATTTGCATTTTCAGTTGTGTATTTTCAAGTTTCATTGAATTTTGTTTGATTGAATGAAGTTGTATTTATGTCAGTTTCAAAGTTCATAATTTGGTTGATGTGCATTTTTTAGCTTCATTATGTAACATATTTTAACTATTTGTCTAATACAATGTCACAAAGTCTTTTCCTACATTTTTGTCTAGAAGTTTTCTAACTTTAACTTTTATGTTAGATATTGATCCATTAAAATTAGACTTTGTGTATAATGTAAGATGAATAGTTAATCTTACCTTTTCATGCTGGTATCTATTTCTAACAAAATTTCATTTAAAGAAACTATTCTTTTTTCTTTAAATTGCCTTTACATCATTGTTCAATGGTATTTTAATCTGTCTGCTACATACTGTCTTTCATTCATATGTTAATTATTTGTATCTATCATCTCTCTATGTACCTATTCTATCATTTATTTATCTGTCATCTATCTTCTATCTATATCTCCTATATATCTATGTATCTATATGTATGTATCTATCTAACTTCTATCTATATCATCTATGTATCTGTATGTATATATGTATGTATATATGTATCTTCTGTATCATGTATCTATATCATCTGTGTATCTATGTATCTGTTTGTACATTTGTATCTAGTATGTATGTATGTATGTATCTGTCTATCATCTATCTATCTATCTATCTATCTATCTATCTATCTATCTATCTATCTATCTATCTGTTTTGCAGTGCTGAGATGGATCACAAGACCAAGGGGCCATGTTAGGCAAACACTCTACTATTGAGCTTTATGCTTACCCACAGATGAATTTTTATTTATACTGTATTCAATGGGTCAATATGAAGAGAATTGCTATCTTAACAATATAACTCTTCTATGAATATATTAGTTTCTTTCTTCCTGTGGTGTTTTAGATCTTTCCTTTATAATTTTCTACTTTTATGTGCTTGATATAGTGAAATGACCACAGCATCTCCATTACTTGGCATAAGTATTTTTTTGGGAGGGGGGTAGTAAAAATGCCAGAACTCTTTACCCTTGGCCAGTGTTGAATAATAGCACAGTCTTGTTTGCTTGGTTCCCAGGGTGTGAATTATGCTTTCATGTCATATATTCTATCAGCATAGAAGTCTTGTAGTTTTTGATTAAAGTTTTCTTTTTTATGTGAGCATTTATGGAATTAAAAAATTTAGTTGTTCATTGCCACTATATAGAAAAGAAACTGATCTTCTTTTGTTTAACCCTTTGTGTTGACTGTTAATTCTTTGCCTGTTAGTTCTTTGCTTTTTATAATATTTTGATTCCTTCAGATTTTCTATGGTAATGATCGTGTTTTCCACAGATTTTCCACACTGTGGGAATTTTATTTATTTTCAGCAACTGCTGGTTTATCAAATAACCTTGATGACTGTGGAGAACTTCCCTTCTAGTTGAGTTTGTTGAAAGTTTTCTTTTTTAAAAGCATAAATAGATTTTAATTAAAAATTCTTCTCTATTATTAACATAATCATTGTTTTAGCTTTATTATAATGAATTGCATTGATTAGTTTTCAAATGCTAAGCCAACCTTACATTCTCCAAACAGCCCATATTTAAGTATGAGATATTGTTTTTTATATATTATATTCTACTTAGCCTGCTCATGTGTAGCCTTTTAAAAATTAATTTCAGGAGCACCCCCCTACACACACACACAATTTATATTTTACTAAACAGTTTTTGGAAAGCTCTGTATATTGTCAGGAATTTTAAGGTCATCATTCTGCTCTCAGAATTAATGGTTTCATGTATTTTGTAAAATGATAATGCATGACTAATTTGAATATATGTCATAGGCATAAAGATTGGTGGGGCAAGTTAAAGGAAGAAAGGTAATTCCCAGTGTAGCCTGGTAGCCATGTTGGCAAATTGCCCTTTAAACAAAGTGAGATTTGTCCTCATTCTCTTCCCATCTGTGGACTTGTGCTAAAGAACTCAGAGTGAAGTTTGGAGAAGAAAAGGGAGGCCTGTTTTTAGTTTCTATGTTAAAAGACAAAAAGAAACTGTAAATGGAAATTAAAGTCCCTGAAACTGGATTTCAGCAGATTTAATAACATGTATTTTCTTTACATGGTAACGCCACCAACAAGTCAAAGCATCCCCACATCCTTCTGGTCTTTGTCATATGTGGCCACTGGCACCATGAAAGCAGGTGGGGGCAAACACAGTTCTGAAAAAGCACGGGAGTGCTACCTTGTCTGTGTGAGAGAGTCACTGGACTATAATTCTTCTTTTTCATCTCTAAAAGTTGCTTTTTCTAATGTTTTGAGTAGCAGTGGAAACAGACCTGGCCTGTAGTTTGGGTTTTGACTTTAAGTTTTTGAGACCTTGACATACAAGGTCTCTGGGTCTTACGGTCTCTATGTTTAAGATGACTATACTGAAAACCGTTTTTCCAAAGCAATTCTAGCTTTTTAAGACTGTATGACTCTAGTGATTATTTTTGTATTGTATGTATATATATATACACATTCACCTGGCAAGGAGCTTACTGAAGTAAGATAAATAATTACCATTACATATTTTATGTGGGTATATTCTACATCTTTAATAATAGAAAATGAAAATCAATGCCCACATAGTTAAAGCCATTTCTAATTTTAATGGGAGATACAAATTCTTTCTTGCCCATGTGTTGAAATGCCAGCATTGCATATGCTCTTCTGAAATGCAAGACAAGAGTCTTAAGACTTCTGTATGTGTTATATGCTATGGTTTTCCTTTATTATTATTTATAGTCTGTTGTAAGAAAGCTATAAGGAATACAAGACATTAGAACACCATACCTTTAACTAGCTGTGGCATAATACATGATTTGAGTCCCCAACATTTTCTAACATTGAGGTTTGTTTATTAAAAGAACCCCATGCTGTGACTGAATCAGTCTAATAGAAGCCAAGTTTGAACTTGAACATTCAAATGTCTGCCCATCTATCTTGAGCATATATCATACGTAATGATGCGGGGTCTAGACATCTTTCTGGGTTTGTTTATGTCTGTTATAGATTCCCCTCATTATCCATACTGTTTGAGGGAGACCCCATGGATTCAGCGAGTTTATTGCATACTTGCTGAATTTTAAGACTAACTCGGGTTTTCCAGCATTTTAACTTGGAAGATTCCTCTTTCACTCTCTTGTTTTATGGTGATGATTAAAGCAAAATAGAGTACAATTTTAAAGAGCAATGACATATTAGAGTGTAAGGCCCTTGACTGCTTTGGGTATGGTTCTATAATTCTTTTGTCTATTACACCAGTCTTCCTAATTCTTCAGGCAAGTTTGAATTATAGCATCTGTTTTCCTATTTTAAAAATTAAATTACATACCATCTGCTGTCTGGTCACACTGATTATCATTCTTTGGGCACACGTATGTGTATATGTGTATGTAAAGTTTAAACTGTAGCTATTACTAATGTTACAGTTTGTGCATAAGTGAGTCATAATGAGATGAGGGCACCATCCTTTCCTGTCCTGTCCTGTTGTTAGGATTCTCCTCTAACGTTGTTCACAGTTACGTATCTCTTAGCAGGACTATTTAACTTGAAGGGTATGCTATTTGTAGCCTTTGCAAATTACAAAGTTATCTTTTTCATTAAATGAAATTAAAAAATCAAATAACATGATCAGTATTTGTAATAAACATTTGTCAACAGCACTTATTTTTGGAGGAGGTGCCACAGCACTTTAAATATTCATCGTGTTCTTGAGTTTAAAAATGTTTGGGTCCAGGATTTCACGCGTGTTTATGCTGGTAGGGAACAAAAGAAACTCAGAAACTGAAAGCAGAAACGTAATGGAGCTGCCCACTTAAAAGAGAAACCGGAATCAACGCTTTTCAGGGGAGACTGTGCCTTCCGTGTAAAAGGCCAGTGTAGCAAGGAGTCTCTATTCTTGATTTCTTTAGACAGCGAGAGCCTTGTGCCTTGTCTAGTTCCTGCGCTTTAAGAGCTTGTTCTGTGTAGCAGAAATAATACAATAAATGGGTTTAACCACATTTGTCTCAGCTAGACAGTCTGCTTTGTCAGAGATTGCTGGTACAACGTAAACAAATTACGTGTTTGTAGTGCTTTCCAATGAAAGCCCATCTAACAGAGCTGAGATTGTATTGCGGCAGCTGTAGATTTAATCTCCTACCTGTCAGTTAAAACAGGCATTTCCTGAGCCCGATAAGGACTAGCTGTAGAGGAGGGAAGTAGTCACAGCTGGACAAAGACCTATTGTTATTGACTGATAATTTCCATGTACATTCAGCCTTTATTCTACCATGAAAACTGCAGCCTTAGTGTGGCATTGAAGCCCAACAAGGGCTCATATTTTAAACTTAAATTAAAAAGGCTAAATAGAATGAAAGCCAGGCAGGCTTTGTGTCATTGACTTGGGAAAATTTTAATGAACATTTAAAAAACAATTGCCCTTGGCTTTGATCATGATTCCAAATAATTGTGAACTTGATAACAAGACTCTGGTCAGGGTATGCTCACAAACTGACAGCTAAATATTTAAGAGTTCAAGTTGTAACCAAAACCATCCAATGTCAAAAACTTAAATCTGAGGATTGAGGCTTTTGCCATAAGCACTGCAGCTGGAGACACGCAGGTACTGGGTCATTGTGTTAAATCAGTTCCGTTATAGCCATGTGGGTGTGTCTGCGTGTGCTTCTCTAGATCCCAGTTTTTAACAAAAAGCATGATTTGCCTTTAGTTACTGGAGAAGTAGTTGGCAGAAACAGTGTAAATAAGAGATAAATTAGCCATCTAAATAAACATCTTTGCTTTCTCTTTCCTGCTCTTTCGCTGAAGGGGTGCAGTAGCGAGCAAGAGTTTCTTTCTTTGTTTCACTTTTGTGTCTATAGAAATTTACATGGCTTAAAATGATTTGTATAATCTGATAGGCTTGATTTGGAAATAACCTCTCTCTAAATAATTGTATGGAATAATAAACACCATCTTCTACACTAGTAGTAGCTAATGTTGGAACATTGATAGATCAGCCCTTGTATTTATATTGGTGTGTTTAGCAATTTAAATACCCTACTTTTCAATAGTCACCTGGAATCTCAATTTAAAGAAATTCCCACAAATGAACATATGGGTCTCAAAACATAAGAATCTGAGTTCAGATCTCCAGCATCCACCTAAAAAGTCAGGTATTATACATGCATGTGACCCTAGCTCAGGGGGTTGGGGACTTGTGTACAGAGGTAGGTGGATCTGTGGGTGCTTGCCAGTCAGCCAGTCTTGCCAGCTTAGTGATCTCCAAGTTTGGTCAGAGAATTTGTCTCAAAAAATAATGTGAAAAGTGGTATAGGAAGACACCTGAAGATTGATTTCTGACTTCTACATGTATGCAAACACATTATGTACATATTCTCTCACACATATGTACATACACATGAACACATACATAGCTACACAAAAGAAAAATGAAAATATATGTATGAAAGCTTTTTCTATTCTTTTGTTGAAAATGTTTTTTCATATAATATTTTCTGATTACAATTTTCTCTCCCTCAACTCCATGCAGACCTCTCCAACTCCTGTTACCACAAAACAAACAGAAGAAAAAGAGCCAAAGCAAAGCACAAGAAGCACAAGTAGACACAGAGATGCATATTTTCTCACACACATTTTTTCATGTATTAAAGATTTCCTAGCAATTTCATTTTGCAAGGAGATTTTTGTCATTGCGGCTTTCACATACTATTCCAAGGTGGGTTGAACTCCAGCTTCAGAGTCTCCTTTTGCTGAAACAAGGAACAGAGTGGCAGCAGTGAAATCAAACTGCAGCCATAGATGTCGCTCCTTGTGAGAAGGCATCTTTGCTTCCTCCTGTTCTGTTTTTTAGTGTTCCTGCTGCACTTGGCCATCTAGTCCCTTAACATCTCATGATTAGGATGAACCTGTCCAGCAAGGTTCTTTTAATGGTCCAGAAGTTTAGGAATGATTTTATATGGGTATATTTTTAAATCTGTGATGTGCATTCCTTAAGTTTCCATCAAGAATTGTCATCAAAGGGAATGCAACTTTAGCTTAAGTTAAAAAAAAAATCAAAATACAGAATGAAGGAAATCTTACAATACATCTCTGTCTCTTTTTCTCTCCCCTTCTCCTTCTCTCTCCCACCCCTCCCATTCTCTCTCCTCCTCTTTCTCTCTCCATCTTTCCCTCTTTCTCCCTCTCCCCTTCTTTCTCCCTCTCATTCTCTCTCTCCCTCTCTCTTCCTTTTTCTCCCTCTCCCACTTTTTCTCTCTCCCCTCTTTTTCTGTCCCTCTTTCTTGCTCCCTCCCCTTTTCTCCCTCCCTCTCCTCTCTTCCTCTCCCTTTTTCTCTCCCTTCACCTCTCCTCTCCCCTTTCTCCATCTTTTTCTCTTTCTCTCTCCTCCTCTCTTTTTCCCTCCCCCTCTCTCCCTCCATCCTCCTCTTTCTCCCTCTCTTCTCTTCCTCCCCCTCCCTCTCTCCCTCCCTCCTCCTCTTTCTCCCTCTCTCTCTTCTCTTCCTCTCCCTCTTTCTCTCTCCCTCCACATCTCCTCTCTCCTTTCTCTCCCTTTTTCTCCTTCCCTCTCTTTCTTTCTCCCTCTTTCTCTCTCCAACTCCTTCTTTCTCTCTCTCCCTCTCTTTATCACCCCCTCACCATTTCCTTGCCTAGAAATGAAGTCTTTTCTGTAGCCCTGGCTGCCTTAGAACTTGCTGTGTAAACTGGGTTGGCCTCAGACTTGTAGGCTATCCTGTTTCTGCCTCAGAGCTACTGGAATTATAGGCATGTGCCACACTTAGCTTGTTTTGTTCTTTTTTTTTCCTCTTTAGACAGAGTCTTATTATGCACAAGCCTTGTCCTGTGGCAATCCTCATGTCTCTTTCTGCCAAGCACCTTCATATGTTTTCACTTCATCCAGACAAGTTCTTAGTAAGAGGTTTTGGCTCAAGCAAGCATGCTAAAGAGGCAGTAGTTTCAGTTGCCAATGTGAGTTCTGTTCTTTCTTTATCCTAGTGGCTCACCAGCATCTTTCCATTTCTTATCACCAATAGGTTCTGTTTCTTTAGTTGTGATTCTATTGTTGAGTTATTGATTGCATTAAGTTAGTACTAATCTGCACAAAACAACACTATTGGCTGGTCATTGTACCAGCAGGGTGGCAAGAGATGAATGACTGTCACATCTGATTTTATACTATAAAACCTGTTTTTATTTAGCAAATATGACATTACCCTTATTACCAAAAACAGGAAGTTTTATTCAACCAATATTTGAGCCAGTTTTCATTTTATTAAATTCTGTCATTGTGATCTTTATAATTGACATTTTTCCATAAAAAGGTTGTAGTTACCTTTAAGTGTTTTGAATATTTACTTTCTACAAAAAAATTGAATTAAGAATTTGCATTTTGTTTCTGTCAGTAACTTTCTCCATCGCCTAAAATTTTGGTAAGAGACATAGTAAGTAGGAGAAAGTTCCTGTGGCACAACAGGTTTCATCCAGTTTGGAAGAGCCACTCACCTCAGCTGTAGCATGAAGGAGAAGCTGAGTTCAAAGGGGTGCATCTTCATCTTCAAGGACACACTATGACTCCTTAGGAGACCGCCATAGGAGGGCATGGCGCAGCCAACATCACATCCCTTCTTGAACATTTGGAGAACTCCTCTGCAGCCTATTGTGATGTCTGCCACATGTTTCCTTCTGCTTGAATAGAAAAGTTATGCAAGAGTAAAATAGGCCAACATCACCCTTGGTTTGTGGACCACTAAGGCAGTTTCTAAATGGGTCTTCATTTTCATTTTGCACTGTGATAAGCTTAAATTAGATCTCAAGCTACTACTCTCTCTTCAGGCTGTCCCAGGGATTGTACCTCATTCTCAAGGGGGAAAAAAGCCAACTTCCTTCCTGAGCTCTTCACTACTCTAAAGGGTCTGATGTGAGTGAGGATGCTAACTATTCTGGCTCCACCACCCCTCCCTGACATTGTCGATGCCTTAGTACCTTTGTACCTACAAGCCCAGAGTCACTCTCCTCTCAGCTCACCTTAGTGAATATTTTTCCACTGTCTTGTCCTCTCTTGTTAGTTGAGAAGCATCTGAACATCCACTCTCCTTCCTGCCTACCACAACATTTGCCTGCTTGCCCAATGACTAATTTAATCTCCAAGCTTGGGTAGCAGATGTAGGATTGTATGTGAGAGTTTATATATACTGTATGAGAATGCATATGTGTGAGTGCGTGTACTTTGTGTGCATGTTTGTGTTTATGGTGTATATATGTGTGGAATATGAGAGTATATGGTCTGCATGTTTTATGTATGTGGTATGTGTATGAATGAATATGTGCATGTTGTATGTGTGTATTGTGAGTGAGCATGTGTGTGGTGTGTGTGTGATGTAGGAGAGTATATTGTGTGTATGTATATGTGGTATGTGTGTGAACATTTTTATGTTGTGTGTGGATGTGTGTGTAGTGTATAAAAGAATGTTGGGTGATTTTTTTGAGTATGTATGGTTTGTGGGTGATCATGTGTCTATTGTGTGTGAATGTGTGGAGTATTTATACAGTATGTTTTTAAGTATATTGTGTTATGTGAATATATGTATATGATATATGTATATATGTGTACATTTGTATGTATATGGTGTATGTTTAGTAAGTGTTGCGTGAATGTGGATTTTTGTGTGATATGGTATGTATTATGTAAGTATGCTTTGTGTGTATATGTTGTGTATTTCTGTGTATGTTATGAATGCATGCATATGTGTGGTGTACATGCTAAAAGCACAGTAGGGGTTGTACATAATGCTCCAGGATGACATCATAGTGAATGGATTTTTTTGTTCAAATCTTGATGTATATAGTAGATGACAAATTTGAGAGCCACCAGGCTTGTGGTGACAGTTAATGTTTATGCCTGTCCTCAGTACCCACTCTCTGACTATCACCTGCCTGCCCTCCAACCACACACAGTATTTAGAGTGGTTTCCCACTGATATCTCCTAAGATTGTCTACATGCCAGCCATTGACAACATGGAAACCTTATGTTCTCTTTATACCTTGCACAGTGTCTTCCTCAGGCCTTCCTTGAGAAGAACAGCTTTTGTTCTCTGAGTTAGTTGAAGCTTAAATTTTCTTCTAGAATATGTATTATATGGCCAGGCCAAGATGCTATAACAAACTTTTTTTTAAAAAATCATTAGAATATTATACTTCTGGTTCTGTTGAGAACATCTCATCCTTTTAGGAAGGAATGATGCAGTTGGTGAAGGCTCTTAGCATCATCAACAAATTATAGTAAAGAGGAATTTCAACTGATAAAACTAGAAAAAAACTTGATAAATAAATTAAATCAATTTTAATTTTTTCTTATTAAATAGCAAACCTGGAAGTTAGATTCTGGCATAGCCAAACTCAATCGCACCAGGGTGAGTTGTGTCTGGAGGTTTCTCCTCTTGTTACCTTTGTATGAGGCTTGCAGGTATGAGGAATTTGACTCAGTTAACCAGATAAAAGTCTTCAGCACTGCCTTGGCTTAGCTTTTAAGTCAAATACAAGCTTCAGCTACATCTGTCACAAATTCTTGACAAGTGTAAGCAAGGCCTCTTACGGAGCCTGGTGAGCACAATGCTCCTGCTTTTAAGGTGCTTGAAAAGAACTTTAACAAGACCTGCAGTTCCAAATATAAACCTACATTTCTAGACGAAGAATTTAATAATTGAACTGTGGTCATTGCTAGCAGAATATGCTTCTATAAAACAGTTCAGGAGTCAAGCTCAGTTTGCCTTCATTACAGGTCAAAAGTTTATGAAAGGTTTATATCTGGATGTGGCTACTACAGAGACTAGAACACCACATTCTTTACAAGTGGGAATGTACTTAGATGGCATTCGTACAAAATATGAAAAAGAAATAATTTTCATTTTAGCAAAACACCCTGATCATTGTGTATTTAATGAGGTTTCCACTTAAGAACAACAATCATCAGTCTCTAAAATGCTTCCTACTTCTCCAGACAGAAGACAGGCTAGCATAGGACATTCATCTTCACTAGTCTTTGGAAATAACCAAAGTAATTGACTAGCTTGGTCTTCTGTGATGGCCTGGTGACCACTAACTGTGACTATTTGCATAATAGTCAACTCTTCACTTCTGTAGTGATAACTGTATCTGATTAAAATTAAGACTGTTTTAGTTCTCTTGACTTTTCCAGAAGTTGCAAAAATTGAGATTTGCTGTTCTGCTTTAACCAAACAAATGCACACATGGGGATAACAATATGCTGACTTTATGCAGATTTTACAGCACGGATCTGAATAAAATGCCCACTAATAGACCCTTGAGGAGTAATAAACACACATGAATTTTCCTTAGTCGCACTTTAAAGTGATTTTAACATACTACTAGACCTTAACAATAATATTTAATTGACAAGATTATGCATTTGTATGGATTGAAAAGGTGGTAGATATCTAATTCCAAATGAATCATAAATTTTACTTTTGCATAACATGTTTTATTAATTTCTTTATGGCCAGGATATTCTATCTCCCTCCTGGTGAGAGTTTCTTAAAACATAGTAAGGAAACTTAAGCACATTTAATTAACATTTATCATCTTTTTTAGAAAATTATCTGACTTATGTCCTCATAAATATCCTTTTTTTTTTCCTGGTGTATACACCATGGAAAGATCATGGAGAACACCTAATGGAATTTTTTGGCCATAATTTGATTTTTTTCTTAAGCAAATTCTTTCTTGCTAGGTTGATGTTATTTCAAAGCAATCTGACAGACAGGAGGACTTATATTAGGGTATAGTGAAGACTAACTAAATAGTACTTTATAATGAAGTGAGGCCATAGACATTTTATATCTCTAGTGCCTAGCTACTAGCCATGCAGTGATAGAGACACAATACATGTTTTTTGAAGAATTGAATTAAGATAGGTACTGCCTCCTTCCTCAGGAAGTAGTGTGCCTCCCAAGAGTAACTGAGGTGGCTGTGTGTCAAGCTCTTCATTTCATGGAATAAGGAATGAGGGACAAGCAATAAAAAGTAAGTCTGTCAGTATCAAATCTATGTTCTTTGATTTGAAAAGTTCCATACTTAGAACATATATAGGCAAACTAGAATTAAAGTAATAATCTCCATTATTGGGATCTGGTAGATTAATAAGATGTCAGCCCACTTAAAATGCTACTGGGGTTAGAGTACACAGTGTGTAGTGAGAATGAAGAAGTGTTAAGAAGGACAAGTGTCTCCATCAGGACTGGCTTCCTCTTTGGGCTATATCTAGAGAAGTGGTGTAGGGCTTGTGCCCACTGACCTACAGCTGCTATGCTCTTCCTTTCAAAGACTCCTTCTCTGCTGAATGATCAAGGAAGAAAGCAAAGAGAGCTAGGCTGGGAGGGTTTTGGATGACTGCCTTAAGGACAATTGAGCAAATCGATTTGATTTTGCCTACTTCATTCACTTGTGGCAATGGTGTGGGGACAACGAAAAGCTGGGGACAAGCTGTGTCTCTTATTTCTTCTGTAAATATTTCAAATGTTTCACTATGTAATGGTCTGATTGGTAAAGAGAAATAAGTGTTGTAGCTGCTCCCTGAGGTTAACTTCTTGTTGTTGTGTATGTAATGTATAGAATAGTGTGCTGCTTAGCTTGTCACCTTGACAACAGCTAGAGATATGTTGAGAGAGGGAAAGCCAGTGAAGAACTGCCTCCATCAGATTGCTGTGTAGGTAAGTCTGTGGGGGGCACTTTCGTGATTAATGATTGATGGAAGAGGACACAGATCACTGTGGTCATGGATGGTATTAGGAAACAGGCTGAATAAGCTACAAGGATCAAGTCAGTATGCAGCATTCTTCCATAATCTCTGCCTCAGTTCCTACCTCCAGGTTCCTACTTGAGTTCTTGTCCTTCCATCCCTCACTGAGGGACTGTGCTTAGGATGAGTAAGCCAAATAAGCCCATTCCTCCAGGTTCCTTTCTGTCACAGTCCTTACCACAGCAACAGAAAGCAAATAGGACAAATAATATCCATGCAATATAAAGTTAGCTCTTTGTTAATTTGATTGCAGAAGTAGATGACTGAAGTAAAAAGTTGAGTTTTGTAAAGGAAGCTTTTAAACTATAATATATTTAATTGGTTCTACCTTTGGGGGGAATCTTCTTGGCTAATTAGGAAGAATTTGAAAAATTCTGGGGGACACTGAATTATATCAAAAATTTCATAATTATAATTATAAATTTTTATGTTTTTTTAATTATAAAAAGCAATGAACAATGACCACAAACTATCTTGTCTATTATCCTACTGGTACCCAAGAAAGCTGAGAAGAGGAGGATAAAGGAGAGAGAGAGAATAGATGAAAAGAGAGGAAAAGGAGCTAGGGCCAGAAGGAATGGGATGATAAAATACCACCCTGCCCCCAACAACAAACATCCTTTTGTTAATGCACTGCAGTGTCTACCCAGTGTATATTCATTGTCTCTTGGTGTGATTTTGTGTACAAATTCTCTAGGAGATGTGTATTCCAAACCTGTTTCTGCCAGGATTTCCCTTTGATTACTTTTTAACTGCAGTCAGCTAGAGATTTGCTAGATATGGCAAGCAAATGCAAACAAGGTTATCTCAAGATGTGCTTTGACATTTTCCTACCCTTCGCAGGTGTAAGCACAATGTTACCACAATGTGGAAATTCCTGGTCTTGTTCTGAGCCACTGGTCAGTCATTACACAACGTTCATTATGTTCTTATCCCTTTGTTTGAGAGTAATAGGGCAGATTAAAATATAAATGGCACTGGCCATTCAGGGGCTTTGCATGTACCTAGAAAGACATGGCAAGTGAACTGAAGAGCTTAGTAGATGAGGGCTGTGGCCAACCAAGAGGACTCTGAGTAGACTTCCTAAGAAAGGACAGAGCAGAGTCTACTTAGAACATTTGCCACTGAAAAAGTTCTATTGCGGGAAGAATATACACTACCAAATGAGACCTTTTCCTTCATAATCCCTCAAAATTAACTGCTCAAGTATTAGAGTTTGATATGTACTGTTTGGCACAGAGGGAACTCCTATCTGCACTTTGAAGCTCTTCATATAAGTTTCTTGGGCCTTTTATTCATTCTTCTAGATGTTGCAGTTTTTACCATGGTAATAATACATTATACAGGTGACTCAGCTATCCTCAGCCATGACAAGGGTGGCAATTAGGGAAACTGATTCCTCTCCACTGTCCGTCTATGTGCTAATTCTGCCTATGTTTCTCTGTCTCTGTGTCTCAGTCTCTGCTGTCTTCCCCCCGCCCCCTACCCCATCCTCCTCTTTCTTTCCATCATGATGTACACACTGGAGATTTTATTTCCAACATTTCAAAAGACTTACTCCCATTAAAACATACCAGAAATTATTTTCTAGAAATAAATTATTTAAAAAAAAAACCCTGATTTGCCCAGTCTTTAATTCAAGCACAGACATTAATATGCACATGATTTTTCAATACAAATACTTATTGCATATCACTAAAAACAGTGGAACCATCTTCATGAAAGAGAAAATGAGGCCCCCTGAGTGTCACTCTGTTTGCATATTAGCACACAGCCAGGTCTCTGCCAAGTTGCTCTGACTGACTGCTACAGATGCTCTTTCTCAAGTATTCTGAATCAGATCTTTAGTGCAAGTCTTCAGGGACAAACAATAGCACCTGTCCCTCACAAGCTATCAGGCGAGACTTAGCCCATTCATGTATCTTTAATGAAGCTGGGGGCAGATGGCAAGAAATGGCATCGTCAACAACTTAGCACAGGGAAAACAAAGGCATGAGTCTTGACACAGCAATGCTATTTCATGAATTTGGAAGGGATCGGACCCAAGTGTTTCACACGCATCTGCTGCTGTCTTCCTTCCTGAATGATTCGTGGAACACCCTACCAATTAAAATTTTTAGGCATACAGCCTGTATGATAGAGAATGTGTTCTCTACTCTCTCTCTAAAAAGGGAAATGTGTCGGTCAGGGGTTGCAGAAGTGTAGGACAGGGACACAGTTGTGCTTGGGAGTTGTTTGTTCCTTCCAGCATGCACTAAGCTTGACCTGAGATGAGATTCTTCTTTCTGGTTAACTTTCTTAGACACCCTCCCAATTAGTGCTTTTTTCCAAAGCAGTAAAAATAATGGCATTTTCATGCTGAGATTTACTTGGCCACATCAAGCTTTATTCTTTGCATCGCTAAAGTCATTTCTTTCTCTTTATCTATAGAATAATTAAAGAATATCTCAATATGTACAAGGAAAGTTACAATTTCAAGAAAAAAGAGGCTATCTAAAATCTTGATATGTCCACACAACAAGGCATGTGGAGACTGGTTACTCTTTGATGGAGTATGGGGAATTTGATTGCTTTTAGTTTTTAGTAAAATACTTTGGGAAGCTGACTGCTTCCATGTGACTACCCTTCCTAGCATGCCACCAAATGGGTGAGTGGGACAGAAGTCAGGATCACATTTTTCAGAACACAGAACTTTTATGTGTTTGTCTAATGCTTCACCTGCCCTAGTCACTGGCAATCTAAGCGGTTACCTTAGTTCACAGTCCGCAGGAGAAGAAAATACTTTGTCTGCTCTGTGATTCTTATGTAGCTACCAAGTCTTTCCCAATCTTTAATGCTTGTTTTCCCTTCCATTCCCAAGCTCATCCAACAGTCTGTTAGTGAGCACAGGGAACGCTTACTGGTGAGAAGACTGTAGAAGGTGACAGAAGTATCAATGGGCTTAATTAACCTTGCTAATTTTTAAGAATATTTTCAACATACAGGGCAGCTCTTAGGTTGTGGGAATATGAATGGCAGTCCCTTTGTGCTATTATGGTGTAAATTCTAGCATCTTCCCGTTGAAGGACACTGGATAAAGGCTGCTTATGGTATCACTGTATTGCTTACTACAACTGAGTGGAAATCTACAACTTTGCCTCAAAGAACTGCATTCCTTATGCCATTTAGATCTGATTTGTAAAACCTGACTTCATGCTTAATATAGCATGACAATTTGTAGTAGAAGCTTTAGCCCTGGCAAGTACAAACTTTGATCTTGATCTGACCTTGGATTCTGGACATGCTACATTTTTATTTGATGAAGTTATTTTAGCAAGTTAATTTAGTGTCGTCCAGCTTTGGCTTTCTCACTGAGTGAGTAAGAATAAAATTGAGTGCCTTATGGGCTTGTCAGGATTAAACAAGAGAGGGCAAACACATCACCTTTTCAATGAGAGGTGTAAAGGAAACAGTGGAAGATACTGGCCATCATCACCACTTCTTTAACTAAAGCTCAAAAAGGAAATGTTCTGTCTGCACCCAGCCTACATTCTAACCAGTGGCTGCCTATCCTGGCTTTAATCAGCAACCTAGCTTCACTACATCGTTCTTTATTCATAATAAATGAAGGACAAAGTGCTGGGGATCTAACTTGGCAGTAGAGCTCTTGCTCATATGTACAAAGGGGATTTGATCCCCATTACTTGGAATAAGATGTTAAAGGCAATTTTATTGCTCAGAGCTAAATGATTATAAGCTAATGAATGTGTTGTGATCAGTGATTGGAATTAGTGACAGTAAATATCAAGAGCAATAAGTTCTGGGTAACAATGAAAGAAAAGAGGAAACTATTTAAAATGTGACAGTGTTCCTATTATACAAACTCTAGAACTGTCTCCAAGAATACGGTTCTGACATGCAGAATTACTATCAGCTGGAGACCTCCAGGTCTCTTGGCTAAAACTGATCTCTCTTTTTACTACTACTGAAATCACCATGTAATAACAAACAACTGTGTAGAGTTATTGGCAGCTCTGTACTCTAGGTCCAGCTGTCAGAGGCAGCGTAACCCTAGCCTTGTATCTTATACGATCTGATCTCTGTTAGTCTGCTTCCTTGTGTGTACAATTTAAGAATTGGACTAAAGTAGGGAATCTCAAGGAATGGTCCCTGGCCAGCAGTACCAGCATTTCTTGGGAGTTGCTCAGAAATGTCCATGTTCCAGTTTCACCTCCAGTACAGATTCCAAATTCACGAGGGTAGGGCAGAGCCTTGTTTGTTTTAAGGAACACTTGTTTGTGTGGACACACATCAAAGCATCACCACTCTCCCTAAAATGTTGGTTTAGATATTTGGATCATTGGACCTTACCTCAGAGCATCTGACTCAGAAGATATGGTATGGACCTGAAGAATTTGCTCTGTGAAAATGCTACTGATGCTATTGGCCAGACATATGTCTTGACACTTGCTGCTGATGCTGTTGGCCAGACCTACATTTTGCCACTCGCCAGCCTAGATCTCTGAGCTCCAGTCCTGGCTCTATTAGCATTGCTGCTCTCATGCTGTCTCTATCCTGACCTCTTGACTGAAACAGCCTCCTGGATAATAGTTATCAGTGAGGGTTTTGGTTTTTTAATCTTAACTTGTAGAGTATGACAGAAAGGAATGACCCCAAATTTGTACTGCATATGTTAATACAAAGCACCTACAATTATGTTATTTAGCATGCAAAAACAACCCCAGGGACTAGAGAGTTGGCTCAGTGGATAAAGCATATGATGTGCAAATGTGAGAATCTGAAATAAAATTCTCAGAACTCATGTAAAGCCAGGTGTAGTAGTATACATCTGTTATTCGGTACTCCTAGGAGAAGAAGGGAGGCAGAGACAGGATCATCTCTGTGGCTTGCAGGCCAGCTAGGCTGGCCTTTACAGTGATCAACAGCAAAGATAGCCTTAAACAAGGTAAACATTGAAGACCAACCAACCAGTACCTAAGGTTGTCCTCTGACCTCTATAAGTGCACTCCACAGACATATATTTATTCACACCCATGAACAAGTACATTCATACTACACACACCATATACATAATAAAGAAATAAAAACAGCCACAGACATTTTACTTAGACACCTAACAGCAAGCCAGCTGAGAGAGCAGTAATTTCAGATGGACAACCACACTCAACTGCTTCCTGTGTTGTTTGGTTACCTGATGGAAAATTAAGTTTGTTTTAATTCTAAGATGCTGATTAACAAGGGACACTAGAAGCCGTCATGCCTCATCTCCAGACTGTCCTTGTAATTAATCCCACTTCTCCCCTTTCATGTTTTTCTAGAAACTTGGTACTGGGTTACAAAGGCATAGCTTATCTTTGCTGCTTTGAGGGTTCTTCTTTCTTTCATCCTCCCCCCACCCTTCTGATCCCCTAAAACTAGATAAAGGAGAAAGGGAAAAAGGATAAAGAATAAAGAGATTCCTGAATAAAACCAAGGGTCAGAAAATGGGGCAATATTATCCTTAGACTACTTTCTGCTCATTAAGGGTGTTGAATTCCTTGGGGCAAGTTTTATCTTCATCATCAGTTTATCTAATTTCTTGTTGTTTCTTCTTGGCACATGACTTAACAAACCATGACCAACAACAGGCCAACAACCAACTGACAACAACCCACCAAGCCCCTTGGGTCCCTAGCATGTATATACCCTCTGAAAAAATGTTCAGAATTTCAAGTATCAAACAATATCAGAAACTATCTGCAGCTGGCAAAATCATGCCTCTGCTAAAGCACAAGCACATAGACAGCTGCTGTGGACAATCTGAAGCAGCCCCATATCCCATGCCTGAAATTTAAAAAATAAAATAAAAAAGTATTTTTATATTTCTGTGGTTTTTAAAGAAACCATAATTTCAAAACTGTTACTACACATAGGTGAAGCACAATGTCTGTTAAATGCATCACGAGCATCTACTGTCTCAACTGAATGATCCAGTTAGTTCATGTTTTTTTTTTCTTGAAGTAGAGATATGGATAAGATCTACTGTCTTCTGCTTAACCATAATTTGATATTTTTCTGTTACCAAACATACAAAAAAATCCAAAAACAAAACAAAGAGCTAATGTTGACTACAATATAATACAACTGTTACATCAGAGCATGTGCTCAGGCTTGGTCTTGGCTCTCCTGTCCTCACAGTGACTGCATGACATCTAGTCAGGGTTTGCAAGTGTTGACAGGCAGGGCCAGGAGAGTTAAGTTTTTGAAGAGCACACGACTCAGGAAGTGCAGGGGGACAGAGACGTGGCTTTGGACTTGTTCACTAACAGAGACTTTCACTTTTCAGTAAATACATGAAAGGAATTACTACAGTCACACTATGTTCTTTTAAAGGTGTTTTTGTTAATTCTTCCAATACAGTGAGTTTTTATCCTGTTCACCCTTGGTCTCTTCTATCCCTGCCTCTCAACATTCTCTTCATGTCTTCTTTTCCTTTTTTAAAAGATAATTCATTTACTTTTATGCTATCTGCATGAACATTTTGCCTGAATATATGTGTGTGTGTGTGTGTGTGTACTGCATGCATGCTTGATGTCCATTAAGGCTAGAAGAGAGCATCAGGTCCCCCTGGAACTGTAGAAACAGATCATTGTTGCAAGCCATAATGTGGGTGCTGGGAACTAACCCTTGTTCTCCACAAGAACATCAAGTGCTCTTAGCTGCTGAGCCATCTCTCCAGCCCCTGTCCATCCCATCACTTTTTAAAGACTCATCTAATACAATTTTAATGATCATATTCTCCTGGCTATGGGACCATCAAGCAGAGTATGGCCAATTTCCAGAGGGTGTCACATTCTTAAAAAAATTTACTCTCTGAGCCTCAGAAGCCATCAGCTGTCCATAGACCCTCAGTTAGAGGTGGAGGCTCATGAGCTCCCCCCCTCCCTGCTTCTATGCTAGAATGTTAACTGCTTTCATCTTGTGCAGCGGCCATAGCTGTTGTGAATTCATGAGTACAGTGATCCTGTCACATCCTGAAGACACTGTTTTTTTCCCACCCTCTCTGACCTCTACCTCTTAGAATCTTCCTGCTCTCTTTTCTGTGATGGTTCCTGAGTTTGGTGAGGTAGGATGATGTAGATGTCCTGTTTGTGGCTCTCTGTCAACACTGTCGTCATAATGGTAACTGTTTGGTAATCATAGAATCACCAAGTTGGAATGGCTTCATATGTTTTGTATATGTATGTACACACACACACACACACACACAGAGAGAGAGAGAGAGAGAGAGAGAGAGAGAGAGAGAGAATAAACAACATGCAGACTCCTCACTCTTCCGTGTTGCCTCCTCTTCAAGGTAAGGCATTTATTTGGTGCTCCAGGCTCATGCTAGGATCACATTTCTGTAGGGTCATGAAGGTTGTCCTTTGACGATCAGTGGTAAAAAGCACTCATAAAGACATTGTGTTTTGTTTTATGGTATGGAACTTGCCACTTTCATCTTGAACATCTCACATTTGGACAGGGTCACAGCAAACTGGGGTAGAACAGCAAACCTGGTACTTTTCCCCTAGGCTAAAGGTGAGGCACGGGCACTAGAGGCTCAGCTCCAATATACCCAGGCCAAGTTTGTTCTCCCATGTACAAAGCTTGGGCTTACCTCAGCTAAAATAGAAGAAATAGCTGCTCAAAGCTAGTTTCTTTCACGCCCCACTGGCAAGGTAGTAATTGCACAAAGACCTTTTTATTATAAGTTGATTTTCCTGAGAAATGAATTCAGAAAAATACTGTAAAGTGTTTATTTTTTTGCTTGCCCTTTATTAACCCACATCTTAGGGCATTCCCCCGAGAAAGACTGTTGGCAAATGAAACCTCTCAGACCCACACAGAAGCATTTGCACAATGCCCATGGCTGTGAAGGGACAGGGACAGGAGAAAGTAAGCTGGTTCCACTTAGACAGGGGCATCAGCTCATGTATGAAATTTTGTCTACAGAAGAGATTTAGGAATTTAGACAGAGGAAGCATTTGGAGTTTGTAAAATTGCTGGAAAACATTTATATTTTAATGTTTAGTTAAGTGTACAGTATAGTTATTTTGTGCTACCGAAAGTCATAGATAGATCTGTCTAAACCAAAAGACTGTGCCTTCTGACACATCTCTGTTCTAATCTCTAAAGGAGGAAAGTTCCATAGCTCAGCCCATTTCCATGCCTTAACAGCTAGGACAAAGCCTCACTGCCAGCTAATGCTGGAACCAGGGCAGCTTGCTAGAGTAAAGAAGGGAGGTAGGAAATTAAAATGTGATTTTCAGGAGCATGATTCTGTCATAGCTCTGATTTCCTTTATATGGAGTACAAATACTGATGTAGAGTGAATATTTTTCTCTTTTGCATTTTTGTGGTCTTTGATACATTTATTGAGGTCAAATGAAATCTGATATAGTAGGATTTATTATGAGTTGCTCAGTGGATACAACTCCATAATTACTGAGCTACATGGCAGTGCATAAAGCTGACAAGCAATTTATATGTTACATCGAGGTGTGTATGGCAAAGGATATTAGTTTAATTGGGCACCAAGATATAGTAGCCTTAAATCTGAAGCGCTATGTGTTTAATATAATGCAGTGAGGCTTCGGAAGAAGCTCCTCGATGAGGGAGACACAGCTTCTAGAATATATAACAATTAGACATTACTATCTGGCCAATGATACTAAATACTGTTTTCACAATGAAGCTTAGAATGCAGTGCAGGGGAAAGGGCAGAACCTCTCACCCACAGGGTGAGAGAAAAGCAAAGCATTTAGTTTTCTTGTTCTTTCTTTCAAGAAAGAAGGCAAGAAAAACAAGTCAAGAGAGAAGAAGGTCACTGACCATGTTGAGGTGAAAGCAGGGATGTGGTCAGGCTCTGGTGAGACGGTGGCACTGTCGTGCTCACGGCATCTATGGAGACCTGTTAGGTGGAGTTTGCCTGAGTATTCTCACTGGAAACCGGGTTGAGGTGGTCGGCCGTGTGGGCACCAGAGCAGCTCCAGCAGTGGAAGACAAATGCTTCTTCTAGGTAACATCTGCTCCCTGTCTGATCACAGGCTCTCTTCTGTTTAGCAGGTTCAGGGGCACATGCCTCCGCTCATGATCCCAATTTTTCCACATGACCAGCGGACCTTGGCAGCAGCTGCTGCCGCCCAACAGGGATTCCTCTTCCCCCCTGGAATAACATACAAGCCAGGTAAGTGGAGAGCTGCGGTACAGTTTTTGGAAGTGCTCGGGCCCACATGTTTTTCCTTAGTAGTCACAATAAACACAGGCACAGACAAGGGAGCTATGGATAAAAATACCATAAAAGCCTATTTCAAAGTAAAACCAGACCTGGGGCCATTGTCATAACTAACCGGTCTCTAGAGCTTTTAATTCTCTCTTCTCTCATTAGAGTTTGTTGCGAACTCACATCTGAAGTCTTGTGTGGTTCTCAAGCCTCTCTCTCACTCCATTACCATCAACCATCTTCAGCTGTCCACAGGTCTTTTGTCCCACCTTGATCTTTTGCACCGGAAAACTGGTCACATACAGTAGAAAATGGTGCTGTTGGATTCTGTTGGCTTTTGTTTTCAGAGTTTTGATTTGTTTTGTTTTGGAAAAGTTCCTTTGGGGAAAAGTTAAAACTGCTGATTTAATTATTTTGCTAGTAAAATGGGTAAATTTCTTTTTTATTTTGGTCTAAATAATGAATAAATATTTTTCATTCATCCTTGAACTAAAAAAAAAAAAAAAAAAAGCAGGTCATATAACCTTGTAGTGAAATGTGCTTTGAGATGATTTAGCAAATGTTATGATTTTTCTTTTTTCCTCTGAGTTTACTGGACTCCTGGGGAATTCAATTAGGGGCATAATGGTTTGAAGCTCTTTCAGAGCCTCCTTGTAAACATGGCTTTAAATGTTTAAAGATAGGTTGCCAAAGGAATCCAATGTAAGAAAATAGCCAAGTACACAGAAGCCAACCTCGATTTCATTTGTGTGTTCTTTGTAAGTGACCCCAGCTCAGAGGTAGTGACCTTGTTCTGCTCATTAATAATCCCTGTGTCAAGTTCTTTTTAACATATTAGCCTGATTGTATGAACCACCTAGTCAGGGTACAACCAATCTAAGGGCAGCAATTTCTTTGTATATGTGCCTTAGAACATGAACAAAGGCATTTTAATATGCTTAAGCCACGGATATAAACCACCTCACTGAGATTCTAAGGAAACTGATGAAACATGGAACAGCCCAGAAGCAAACTTAGAGTTGTAGCCGATTCTGACCATAGATGCCTCTCTGTGTTTGGTAGGGAACTCAATTTCCTGTGAGAGAAGGAATCTGGGGAGACTCAGATGATCTAAGGGATTCTGGTTCTAAGGACGGGTCCTTCTAAGGACGGGTCCTTCTAAGGACGGGTCCTTCTAAGGCCTGATTAAAAAGTCTTCAGACACAAATGAGTCAAGGGTGAGCATTCCGGTTTTAAAAAGGAAAGAAAGTACTCTGAAATTGGAAGTAGCAGGTGTCACAATGACATTGAAAAGTTCTGGCTTTTAAAACATTTTATATCATTTTTTTTCTTCATTGGTAAATCTATGCAAATATTCTAAAATCTGAGGTAGTGCTGGTTTCCACATTTTAGACTAGGGGTCGGGTCCTGGATCTGTATTCCCGTGAGGTTTCTGGAAGTCACCCCTCTCTATAGAGTTGGTCTTTGAGTTCAGTGTAAGAGAACATGTGCTCATCCGTGTTCTCACTCTGACCTAGTTCTTTATGGCAACTCCATTTTGAACATTGATTTAAACTAAGCTAACCATTTCATCTTGATTCTGAGCTGGCACCAGCATTCAGTAATATTCTTCATTCATCTGACCCAGTCTTGGGAACCTTTCAGTAAACTATACACAGATGTTATCTGTTGGTTTAGTATTCTTACCACTAAGACTCTCCCCGGCTCAATATCCTTGTTTTTTTTGCTACTGTAGTTTTCTTATCATTATGTTGCTTAATTTTATTACAGCAATGACATCATTCCTCATGGGAGTAGATATTGCTATGTGTTCAGTGAATTAAAGTTGTTCCTTTCCCCAAAGGTATTGATGAAGTTGTACCATGTAGGTGATTAGGTATGGATGGGAACAACTTTGTGCAGAATCTAGTGAATTTCAGAGTTGTGTCCTTAGATAGCAAAGTTGTGTTTGGGTAGGCCGGTTAAACCTGTTGAGAGCAGCTCAGTGGGGCTGGATTTGTAGGAAGATTCTCAACTACAGGCAAGCTATTCTTGCAAGATATTTTCTATTAACCCCAAATTTATATACCAAAATAATCTAAATTTTAAATCCTTTAGTACTTTGGCTAATCTAAGCTTTATTATAGATAAAAATTATGTTGGCAATGGATTAAAATTATACACATTTAAGCTACGAATAGAGAACTTATAGATTTTTTGCAACTAAACAGTGCAGCCTTTTATCATCACAGGAGTTGGGGGAACAGTATTGGACTGAGCCCAGACAAGCAAACATTTTGCTTCAACCTAAATCATGGTCACTTCACTTGAAATGTACATGAGCAACTACTATATTTGGAGAGAGAGACACTGGCCTGGCCTGAAATGACACACTTTTATACCTGGGCCCCCTAAGTGAGAAGAGGAACACGTACCTCTCTGGTCTTTAAAAAATAGAACATAAATTCCTCTTTTTTTGTTTTCTTCATTTTTTTTTTCAAGAACAACCATATTCTGGTGTTTGTGGGCCAAGTAAGCTGATTTAACTGGTTGAACAACTGTCCTGACTGCCAGAAGTAAGAACCATTGTTGGCCATTTTGGATCCTAAGTTAGAGCAGTGTCACAAACATATTTAGGGCTCTGAGTCATCATTGCCCTCCAGGTGATCTGACCTGTATCTCTGGACATTGTAGCATGCCAGCCATGGTGCACACCACAAGAAATCTCCCACCTCTAAGTAGTTGAGAAGGCACACTGCCAGGATGCAGTGCAGGACTGCAGGCAGCATCTCTTAGACAAGCTTCTCTAGAAGTAGCTTTACTAACTTCTGATTCCTCCATCTTTATTCTCCTATTAGTCCTATCATTAAAGACATCTTTCTAGATATGGATCCACTGGGACCCTGAATATAAGCCCCAGATATTAGCTGTTTAGCTGGCTCACATTGTGAGACTGAGATGCAGTAGTCAGGGAGGCAGTAAACACACTTGCTGTTGAACACTTGAAATCAAAGCAGGAAGCCTCCTCCAGAGTTACCAGTGTGAACATCAGAACAAGGCTGGCTTGCCTGAAAAACAAAATCATATCTATTCTCCTTTGCATTACCCGAGCACTGTCACATGTAGTTGGGAGTTTAAAACCACCATGTATGACCAGCACCTTTGATTTTCCTCAGATATTCTAAGAGCAGGATGTGGTGCTTGTACTTGGACCTACAGATACTCCTTATTCCATGCTAGTAGCTAGAGCTTACTGTATTATTGCTGTGTGAGAGAAAGGTGTACACAAGATATACAAATTGGATGTCTTTATTTTCATCCGGTTTTTCTCACACTATTTGTTGAAAGGCTGCCCTCTTCCTTTTAATAGTTGTGGTACCTCCTCAAAAACAAATCAAATGCACACATGAGGGTTTAACCCTGAGCTGTCTATGATGCCTGTGATGGCCAGCCTATCTCTATGTCAGTGCCACACTGTGTTAGCAACTGTTGTGGTGTAGTAAATGTTGAGGTGCTAACCTTCTGCTTTACTCACCTTTTGAAAGATCATTGCACTTTTGAGGGACCCTTGTAGTTCCATATGAGCCTATGAATTGTTTTCTCAATTTTGTAAAAAGGATTAACAGGGATTCCCTTGAATATGTATATTTATCTGAATAGTATTGACATCTTAATAATGTTGTCTTCTTGTCAATACAGATACTTCTTTCTGTGTATTTCTGTCTTCTTATTGATTTAAAAAATATCCACTAACAAAAGAAGATTGTATGTATGCATGTTGTCCCTCACAGTGTGTTTTGATACATGGATGGATTATACAATATACAGTTAAGGAAAGCCAGCCAGTCTTCTCTACCAGTTGTAATTTTTTAGAAATGCCAAGACACTTAAAATTCTTCCTCCCTTTCTGAAACATATAACACTGCATTATCACGACCTGTAATTATCATACAGTGAAGTGGGACTCCAGGTCTTGTTTCTCCTAACTGTATCTGAGTACCTATTGATCAGACAGTCCTCATGCCTTCTCCCCTTGAAGTTTCCCTGAACCGCTGACAACTGCTATTTTACCTTCAATTTCTATCAGATCAACTGATTTTAGATTTTTATATATGAAAGGCGCAGGCCATACTTGTCCTTCTGTGCCTTGGTTTATTTCACTTAACACAATGTCGGCCAGTTTCATGCATGTCATCACAGGTGACACACTTGGTGAGATAGTGTTCCATTGTGCATATTCCACATTTTTTCCATTTTTAAGTTGGTGAACACTTAGGCAATTTTATCCGTTCATTATTTACTTCAACGGAGTTTTTTAGTTCCAGGGTGTAACTGTTTCCATCTCTTTGGTTAGATTTATACCCAGGTGTTAAATTCTTTTAGGTGGTATTATAAATGGACTTTCTTTATTTCCTTTTGGTTTATTTATATTTATTCCTGGCACAAATAACTAAACTGAGCTTTTTGTGTCTTAATCCTAATATGTATGTCGGTCTCTGTTTCTCTCTCTCTCTCTCTCTCTCTCTCTCTCTCTCTCTCTCTCTCTTTCTCTCTCTTTCTCTGTTCTAAAATTGATTTTTTTTTTTTTACTTTTCTTACCAGTTTGGATATTTTTCCATATTCTTCTTATGTAGTAGCATGAGGTGGAGCTTTCAGAACAGTGATGAGTTTTCTCGTTCCTGACATTAGCGGTAAAGCTTGGAGGCTTTGCCATTGATTCAGGGTTAGCTGGGAGAAAGCCTTTGTGGTTCTAAGTTGTTTTTTTTTCCTTGTGGTTCTAGGAGTTATCATAGAAAGATTGAATATGTTTTCTGTATAATTTTGAGATGATCATGCAGGACTCCCCACACCCCCACCCTTGTTCTATTATTGTTATGCATTTCACTGATTGGCTTAGATGAAACCACCTTATAATTTCTTAGATAAATCCTACTTGTTATGACAAATACTGCTTTTAATATTTTGTTAGATGGAATTTGTTTGTTTTCTTAAAGAGATTGTATTTATATTCATAAAGGATATTGATTTTCAGTTTTCTTTTCCTATGACACTCTTATCTGTCATCAAGGTGTTTGAGGCCCCATAGAATAGAGGAGAAAGTTCTCTCTCCTATTTTCTGGAAGAGTGTATGAAGGATCGGTGTATGTCTTTGCTCAGTGTTTGACAGAGTGTGGGGATCCTTCTAGTGCAGTCATTTCTTTGTTGTGAGCTTTGATTACTAATTCAATCTCTCTGTTTGTTATGAGCCTGTTGAGATTTTCTATTTGCACTTGAGTAGTTAGGTAGTTTTTGTGTTTTCTATTTCTTATGAGTTGTGTAATTGGTTGGCATACAATGCTTGCAGTTGTTAGCTGATGTTTCTTTTATTGCATACCATTTGTTTGCCAAGATAACCCCATGTGTGTGAGTAATCTCATTAATTTTTATATCAACCCTAAGATATAAGTGGAGATAAGTGGTATTCTATTTTATTAAGTGAAAAGAATGAACTGAATTTTTTAGTGTTAATTAAGTTTTCCAAGGCTTCACATCTCAAAATTGATGGCATTCACATTCAGACTGAAAGTTCTCTGCATGGATATTTCATGCTCTTGGAACATAGTCTAAATGGGTATGATCTTAAGGAACTCTAATTTTTTTGTTTAGAAAGTAATTTTGCATGTGAGATTACACAAACAACATCTTACAAAGCCAGTTATTGCTGTCTTCCACACTATTTCAGAATAGAGCTGTGTCACCAACATGGGGGACACTGGTTACTTGAACCCATATATCTAGAATAAAAGCATTTCCATGGTGCTCCCATCAATTGCCTCTGCTTTTAGTGTGAGTGCTGAGGTCCAGAAAGAAGACCTACTCATCTGTGGAAAGCAGTCTGTGTTATGAACACCGAGGTTTGTTTCCTGTGTCTTCTCATGTTTAGAGATTCTGTCACAAATGAGCTGTAGTTAGATGCAAGCTTTGAGTTGTCATCTTGAGTTGATTTCTTATGGAGATGGTTTATATCTGTTCATTCATATTCACTCACTTAGTTGCCATCATGACAATGCCATGGTTTTCAGATAATTGGCCAAGGGCCTTAAGATGCAGCCACCAAATAATTGAAGGGATAAATATGCCCCATGATTCTTAGGTTTTTTAAAAGACATGTAGAACAATCTATGTGATAGTTAAATAAATACAACTAAGCCAAAAAATTTTCACCTGTAGTAGTATTTGACAAATAGAAAATATTAGCAGAAGAAATGAGGATATATTGGTCTTAGCAATGTATATTTTCTAAACAAACTGAAAGTATTGTGTTGGTTTAAAACATATCATATTACCTGAAAACCTTTGCAACAATGTAGCAGCACACAGGGATAATAAGTATAGACCTCCTATATCTTCTCAGAGGACGGAGAAATGGTGTGTAAAAGCAACACAACCAAGTCTAGATTAGAAACTTTTGAATAGTGACAAGAACAGTCATAGCTCATGAAAGTATGCTCCATATGTTTGTCAACTTCTAATGATCCCACCATAATAGTTTGTAAAGTTAAGGATGTGTAAAATATTGCTCTTCTATGTTGGAGGGTGGAAAGTGTGACAGAGACTGTATTCCCATCTTGATATATTTACTGAAGAAGCTGAGTCTTCCTAGTTCTGATTTTCTTTTTTACTCTTCCCAAGTCTCAAAACGACTTTTACAGTGTATTAATATCTACAATTAACAATCTGAAGATCTATGAATCTCCCAATCTCTTGCCTTTCTAAGGAATGAAAATAGATGGACTGAATTTTACTCATGAGATTTTGACTGTGTTTTTCTGATTTTTAAATCTTTTTAGAAAGTAAGATTTATATATGAAATGTACCCACTTGGAATATTCTGCGAGGTGTCCGGTGTGGTCTAGGTTATTGGAATAAGTTATCCTCTTGTGATTAATTAAGAGCATGAAGATTTGACCATTATCTGAATGTCTCTGGAAATTTAAGAATTTATTCTCTTCCCCCATCTCTCTTTCATTTGGGATTCTTGGTGGAGAGAGGATGCCAGAGGAACATTGCCTGTTCTGATTAATGAAGCCAGTGTCAGCCACATTTACATGGGTCTCAGTTCTGTTTTGTGTTTGCTCTGCAATGATAGCTAGACCATCAGAAGATGGGCTTATAGGATGGCCCTTGCTTCCCTGATTGGTGTTTAGGGACTGACTGCTTAGACTTGAGGTAAAAAGGGCCAGATTACAGTCATGCCTAAAGCGAACCTGTTTCAACAGGCTGCCTCTTCCTTTGTACAAATTTAAAAAGAATGGTCCTCATGCAAACATTTCACATCCAGAGACAAATTTGAAAAAAATTGCTGCAACATGTTGGCTGATTCCCTGCCAAGTCAGCCACTGCAAACTTTTCTTGATCAACTGTTACTAAAGAAAAATAGAGTGGGAAGAAGGAAATGTGTAACTTTGTTATCACAAACTAGACTCACAGTGACCTAAAATCACGCTCCCTGGTACATGTTTTTTCTTCTAAGGCTAACACCCTCATCCCCCTCTCCAGTCTTTCTGCTCCCCTCCCTCTTCTAACCATCCTCAGTGATATACTCCATTGCTTTAATGTATTCATTTTGACTTTTAGTACTGATACAATGATGGGTTCTGGAGAAATAGCTTTCTGAAGATCTATTCAGATATGCAGATTCAAACCCGCAGAAAGGTTAAAAATATTTTGAAAATATGCTTGTCAACAGTGGAAAGAAAGCTGTTTGTAGCCAGCAGGTGAGCTGGAGAGTACTACAGGGTGTGGTAGAGACAGTCATAAATTAGCTGGCAAGCCAGAAACCATGTAAAAAGCCGACTATTTCACGGCACGGTGGCATGACAGCTATGGAAAAGGAGTGCCCTGGGGAATTCTTTCAGAGTTTGATTTTTTAAAATATGTTTGACATGAAAAATGTTTTAGTACAAATAAAGCCACTGGTATTAAACTTCCAGGGAGGGGGTTGTGGTATGGAGTTGCATGAATAATGCATGACATTTAAAGAAAGAACAGCTTTAAAATGTTTGGGGAGGAGGTCTGTGCTGATGGGTGGAATGGTTATTTTTTTCCCTCTATTTTTGAAACATCATTAATTCAGTATCATTTGTGGGTTTTTAAAAAAGCTGATAAGATATCCACCCAAAAATTACCATTTGACTTAGATCAAGATATTTTTTCTTCAGATAATTTAGTTTAAATATCAAGATCAGTAGACTTATTTAAGCATAAAGTGATAGTCATTTACTATAAAAATAATTTTGCCTAGTTATCTTTTTAAAAAGGCTCCTAGAGTAGGGCAGACGAAAATCAGCCTCATGGAAGGGGAAAAACAAGATCAGATATTTTGAATGTTGCTCCATAGGAGACCGGCACAATATGGCTTTAGCAAGTGCATTGTAGCGGCACTCCGTTTGCAATCAGAAGCCAATTGTTACTGGACTGTGTACAGGCACACACTGTGCTCAATGGTCTGATGAGGTATTATGGATATGATGCAAAGAAACCGTGCAGATCAGAAGCTAACAATTTGTTAAAAGTGAAAGCAACTTAACATTTACATTGGGCCAGCTGAGTAGCACTTTACACGGCAAGCAGGGATGAGCTGTAAGAAGCTAGGGTACTAGGCACGCTGTGGGTATTAGCATCTATGCAGACAGGAAACAGGAGGTTCTCCTGTTTTCTATTTGACAACCCCAGTGCTTGGAACTCTTCCTGCAATGTCTCTTCATTATTACATTCAGTGTTCAGTGTAGAAAAGTTCATGCAAAACAGCATGATTATTATAAATGTCAAAAATGTGTGGGGGAGCAGCCTATTAAAATATAGCCTAGAGATAGTACATAACACTGACTTTAAATAAGTAGCTGGAGCCAGCATGCTACTACATTAAATCACTGATATTGTGTGATTCACCCACAAATACTAATTTTTAGTTCACTCACCACCATTCCAATATGTTCTTCATCCCTTCTTTTTGGCTCTATGGGTATCTGGCCATGGCCTGTGTTCTCAGGTCACAGGTGGTGTTTTAACACAGGTAGATGTTGATTTGGGTTTGAAGCACCTTACTGTATAGCATAAAGAGTACTCCCAGCTTTTCAGTGCAGGCAGCCCATGCAGAATGTGAAGTTACTTAACTATCATCACCAGAAATGCTTCAGTCAGCGCCTTGTGTGTGCGACTGGGAACCAGGCTCTACTACTAAGTACCAGAGATTAAACCAAAAGACACAGATTTCCCCTGTCAGTAAGATACCAACATTTCAGAGTACCAACAAGTAAGATTGACCATATTTTTTTCTTATCTATTTTTTTTTTATTTTCTATAAAATAAAATTTAGCATTATGGCTTGTCATTAGTAAATATCTTTGTTTGCTTGTTTATTTTTTGACTCCAATTCTTCATTTTACTTACCAATTCCAAACTGTCTGTTTCTCTAAGTGAAAAGCCTCGTTCCACAGTGTGCCAAGCATCAGCCTGGCTTTATTTTATTTTATTTTTTATACTCTTAAAAAAATGATGTATTACAAGGTTTGTAGTGGAGCGAACATGCTTGAATTGCACATTTAATTTTTTTCAACATCACATTCATGTTTTGCCAGTTTGCCTACCAGCTATCTGTTAACAAAAAGTTCCAAGGCGGCAGTGCAAGCCTGTGCCCAACTAAGCCTTTTGTTTCTGCAGATGTTTGGGCTTAGGGCAATGTTGTAAAGCTCAGGCGATCCAAGGACCATGTTTATACTTGTCTGCTGCGATTCCCTGAGCATTGTCTAAACCTGTACGCATTGTTCTTTCCGACAGGTGATAACTACCCCGTACAGTTCATTCCGTCAACAATGGCAGCTGCTGCTGCTTCTGGACTCAGCCCTTTACAGCTTCAGGTAAGTGCCAGGAGGAAAAAAGAATGTGGGAGAAGGGCCAGTGCTTGAGTGGAAACCTGCAATCCAGCTGTATTCTAAATAATGGCCTAAATGTTAAATAATTTTTTAACCATAGCCTAGAGAATTAACACCTTCTGTGCTTAGCGTGCTGAAAATAGAAGAGAAAAGTGCCAGTTCCAGCCATTTTTAAAGGAAATCCAAAGTCACAGTTTGGTTCCGTGGTTCTATGTGCTCTCTTTTAACAAGTTAACAGCTTCACATTGTTTAAAGCTAGCTGTTGTTTGAATGTGTTAGCTTTTTCCTTATCCACATTTCTAATGGGTTTCCACTAGATGAAGATATACAGACAGGCCTTTTTCCCATCAGTGTTAGACCAGAGACAATGCTGAGCCTTTTCCTCCTTGCAGCTCAGGGAATAAGGAGCCATTATTCTTGGTTACTTTGATTCTTTAGCAAAATATAAACACACTGCTCCTGAGTCTGTAGTGTGACCTTTTTCTTGCCAGGGTTAAAGGTCTAGGCATGGTGCCCAACTTAGTTCTGGATCAGTGTTTCTTGTTTATCAAGCTAATCATGGTTGGAGGCTGACTGAAGAATTATTTGCACTGTATGTTCCTCACAGTAAAATGAAGTATTTAGAATAGCTCTGTGTGGCCTTTGCATACCTCTAACATCCTCGTTAGAGCCAAGAATTGACTTTGAATATGAATAGATTGTAGTGGTAAAAACAAAATGAGTCAAAATTTTAGCATTAGAATACTTAGAAATACATGATAAGTTGTTTCCATAGAGTTCAAAATTATTTA
Organism: Arvicanthis niloticus; assembly: GCF_011762505.2. NCBI lineage: Eukaryota > Metazoa > Chordata > Mammalia > Rodentia > Muridae > Arvicanthis > Arvicanthis niloticus. The sequence continues at coordinate 83,201,471 of NC_047658.1, read as the reverse complement.
AAGACAGTTTTTTAAAATCTGAGCTTTCTTTTTAAACCTTGAGATAGACAGTAATTTTATGTTGCTATTGCCTGTGAGATTTGAACATAAAGGGTGTACCACTATCGCACCAAAAGAAAACAATGCTGATACATACACCCTCCTCACTCCAACACTTTAAATATTTTCCATTGGGTCAAAAAGAAAAGAATTTTTTGATACACTCAAGAAGTTTTTGTCATAGCCTCTTCTGGTCAGCATGAAGCTGTCCCCACTAGAGGCACCAGGGACAGGGACATCTTGTCAGCAGATGGCCAGCTACTTCTCCTTCACAGACATTTGTCTTTCACACTTCCAACCCTGGGCTCCAAGCAGCAGAGGAAGATCTAAAAGAAACCCTCCCGTTGGTGACCCTACTTTGGCTGTCTTCATCCTGCTGTGGTGCTGTACTCTGGTGCTTTCTGGTTTTAGAGGCAGGAGTCCTCTGACCAGCTTCTGTAAAATGGAGAGTCTGGGTCTAGGACTGCTTGTCATTTGATGTGGTCTATACCCTGGATTGAATTTCATGTTATTTCATGAGTTCTGACAGTATGTTTTGTCTTTTTTTTTTTTTTTTCTGAATATGCCATTAAACAGAAGGGTCATGTCTCCCACCCACAAATTAACCCAAGGCTAAAGGGCATAAGTGACCGTTTTGGCAGGAATTTGGACCCCTATGAACATGGTGGTGGCCATTCTTACAACCACAAACAGATTGAGGTATGAATGCTTCTGTTGGTGCTTCTTTGGGTGGGGGACTGAATGGTTCCAGCATATTCTAGATCTTTTGAAAAGTGGCAAACAGCATGAGTGCTAAAGCCAATCTCCTCCTAACCCTAAGGCTGTAAGCTAGGTTCTATTCTGCCTTTTTCTTGCGAGGAGCTTCAAAGTTGGCTTTCCATACTCTTACCCGTTCTCATGTATAATGTCTTATGTTTAACAAATACTTAAACTTTAAAGATCATATCCATTGGACCACATACTTCCCTGGAACCTTGATCAACTCTAATTCTCATCATAGAGTTCTACAGCTAAGGGAGAGAAAGGTCCTGAGAGCCCACCACAATTGTTAAATACTCTGGGCCTTGGGGTGACTACTCACTCACAGCTGCTGACTCTACCTGAGCCAGGGTTTCTAACTTAGTTTTCGTAGGCCGAAGTCTGGTGTCTGGGCATGGCTAAGCCAACCAACAAGTTTCTCAGGTGTCCTTCAAGTATTTAACCACCCATAAAACCTTTTTCAGTGTTGTGGGAAATCATGCTCCTTCTGCATGTATTGATCCCTTTAAAACATGAAGACCTTCTCTGCAATGGGAACATGGCCCTACTCTCTGTGGTGTCTGATCTGACAGCATCTCTCTCTTGTATCAATAATTAGTGTCCCTCTCTGGTTCTTTCAGATTTGGGGTGGGGAATGTAATGTAGCTACTGAGGTTTTTTTTAAAAAGATTAATTTTCTAGGTAAGACTAAGTACCAAACTTTATATTCTAACCCAGATAGGAAACTCTACCCATTATACTCCTCTAAAAAAACTCTAATTGTATCTATATTTAGCCCTTTGGTCCTATTAATGTAGACAGATCAGTTGCCCATGACCTTTGGGCTTGATTTCTGCTGCTTTTGAGTCCACTACTTGGAAATGATGGTAGATGCTGAGGTGATCATGCCTAAGGAGGAGAACAAGATAAAAGGCTACCTTGAAACAGCCAGAGGAAGAGCTGCAGTGTCCTCTGTTACATCCCTGCTCTTTGATGGAAGTAAGAGACTCTGACATGACTATACACAGATTGGCACACTATGCTGCCTTCTGCATAGCCAGGAAACCTTTCTTTCAAAGGCCTTTCTCTTGGCTGTAGAAATGCTGCCATGGTCCTGGGCAGTGTGAAAATCAGTTCTTTCCAGAAAGGGCTAAAGAAGAGTATATAGAGATAGGAGGCATCCTTTCTGTATGATATATGATGGTAGGTAGCAAGCTGACCCACTCAGAACACCCAGCCCAAGGAGCTGTGAAGTGCCTAGAATACTGGGGAAGTGGATGACTTCCATACAAGCTCTTTGCCTTGGTTTTTTTTGTAGGGATATTGTTTTCTGTCCTTTCCTCCTCCCTTCAGCTAGGATCCACCAGGTCCATTATTTTACCTCATGCTTCTTCTTGATCTCTTCCCTCACAAGCACACATGCCTGCTGTATCAGATCTGGCTCCTGGAAACCATAGTGTTATAGCTTCCCAGAGTCACAGAGGTGCTGCCATAGAAGCTAGGCCAATACCACATGTCTGTTGCTCTAATTGGGCCAACCACATCCTATGCAAGAACTTTTACAGCTTTGTAGTTTAAGTATATCTGGTCTGAGAGTATCCTGGGTTTTTATTTGTACTATATTCTCTTGCCTACATTTAAATTTTTATTTATTTATTTAATTAAAATTTTCATTATAAAGAAATATCTTCATTGTAATGAACTCACAGATAAAAACATCACATAGCTGGTTTAAGGAATCCATTTCCAAACTCCCCAAATCTCAGTGAACTTCTGTACAGTTATATTGGCCATTGGAGCTTTGGTTAGGATTTTATACTTACTGTTGACCACATTTTTATGCATGCATCTACTTCAAAAAGAAGGAAAAAAAAAAGTCAAAACTAGAAAACAACTAGCTTTATATCTTCTTCCACAGCTCACTGTCCTTTTGACCTGCAGCCTGTCTTTCCTTGTTAGCTAATGTTACCCTCCCTTGATTGCCTTTCTAAATGTTACACTTCATCCACATTTACAATTGTCTACAAGTAGAAGAGTATACATCATAAGATAGATCCACATCCACAGGAGGACATGTGGTTCTTTCCATTAAAAAAAGTATTTTTCTGCATGTCAACAAACCTTTGATGTTGGTTACACTTGTATGAAAGGCAGGTTTTCCAGATTTTGTGGTCTGAGCATGGTATATTAACTGGGGCATCTTTAAACAACACAATAGACACCTGTATCTAAACTGCTGGACAGTAACATTTAGAACAATATTAGGATATTTAGAGAGAAAACTTTGTGATAACTTCTTTACTGCAATTAAATCATCACCTTTGTAAGCTGGGGCTTTCTTCATCCCTTTGGCAAAGTAATATGTCATGTTTCTGTCAATAATTGGGATCATGATAAGCTGTGACAGTGCCAGGATTTCTTTACAAGGAGAGCATCCTGGGAGGAGCACTCTACAGCATACTGATGGTTAACCATCATCATACTCAGGGCTTTGCCTTTTCTACCTGTTGATTTCCCTTCAGAAGTTGGCATTTCTATGGTCACGTCTGCAACCCTAGCAACACTAGTCACACCCTAAAGTCTGAAAATTTGCATCAAGGAGAGAAAAGGTATTAAAAATGGAATGACCCTTCTGCCATTAGCATATTCTAATTTTGTCTTTAAATTAAGGAAGACAGGGAAAGCTGTTCTGATCTAAGGCCTGGTTGTCTCTGCCTCAGGGACATGATATCAGCAGAGTGGAGGCCAAAGGTGCTATTTTTAGTTAAACAGTTCAGCAGATAGAGGGACGAATACTCATATATCTGAAGGCTGAGGGGCTTGAACCATTAATTTTGATAATATATTTAACCCTGGGAACAATCAGAAACTGTAACTCTAAGGTTACAATGCTTTTGACCTTTCCAGAACAGAGGGCACTTTCCACAGTAAACAATATATTATATTGCTACTTACTCTGGGGCGCTCACCGTATACATTTCTGGACCATTTGCCATTTGCTTTCTGTAGCTATGTTAGCACTGGTCCTTAAGTAAGTCAGAAAGAACATTCAGGAAAGGGGACCAGAATAATGAGGCAGTCATGTAAATATGGCCTTTAAATAGATATGATGTTAGATTCTGTCTGGAGATATACTGTCTCAAAACCTGAGTTTTGGATTTCTTTTCTATTTAAAAGTATTTTCAGTATATGATTCACTTTACCTGATTACTGTCAATGATAGATCCCAGGGTAATTTTGCTTTGTTTTGTTTTTAATTGGGAGCAATGCTGCCTCATAGTTGTAGCTTATATTAAACACAATCTGGTACCATATGCAAAGTGATACACCTGCCTCATGCCTTCTTATTAAATGATGCATGCTTCACTTCAGCAAATCCAGCAGTTAAATACCACACAGCTTAAGAATTTCTAATTAAAATATCTCTACATGTCAGCATATTGGTAATGTATTATTTTAATCCATTTATTTTGTTTATGAAACAGTGACATATGTTTAGATTGTGAAATATATGATCCTTAAAAATCATTTTATTGAAGAAAATTAATTCCTACAGAACTGTGTGGTGATGTGTTCACTCACCCAGTCAGCCGCTGGCAGTGCAGCCAGTCTCAGTGTGGAGTCGGCTTCACAATTCCGTCCATGTGCAGTCTTGAAGGTAGCCTCGTGTTTTTTTTTTTTTTCCATTTCTTTTTTTCTTCCTTATAAATTCAAACCTGCCCCTCTATATACACTGCGGAACACTTCTGCTACCCCTTTAAAAATACAATAAATGGTGGAAGTGGGTATTATATAAATGATTCTGAAAGAGAAGTCAAAATTAAAACCAGCTAGCTACCTTTTCAAAGTTAGACAGTAATTTGTTTGTCAGTGGGGAGATGTTTGGGTCAGCCCTGAGATAAAGTGACTGTCAGCAGTTATTCCTCCAAGACAAGTAATTTCCCTCAATGCATTGCTGACAGATTGCTCACTTCTCTGGATCACCAGAGGAAGCAAACTTAATATTGTCACAGGCAGAGTTTCTGTCTTCATTAGCCCCTGAGAAGGATTTTCAAGCATTCAAAGCCACCAAGCTTTAGTTGGGACATATTTTAACAGACTGGTTCTTATAGTGGTACCATGGGTAGTAGCCTAAATGAAGGAATTGGGGGTGAAAATTTTTAAAAAATTCAATAGAATTAAATTTTCATGTTTGTTGGTTACTGTGTTTTGCTTAGAGGAAAAGTCTTGCCAAGTTTACAAAGATGGAGGAACATATTAAAGGTTTTTTGCTAAAATTAAAAGGAACATATCTTAAAAAAAAAATATTGTCCAATTTAGTCCTTCATGTGGAAAGAGAAACCATTCCTGTTTGTGTGGGAGAGATTCCCTGCTCTTTTAGCTCCGTCTTCATACGTTGTGTTTAGGGGCTCTCTGGCTGCTGGGACCCTGTCTTCTTCGTGGCAATTACAAATAAACATGCCTCATGTTAGAGATGTGGGTGCTGGTGCAGGCTGGCTTCGCTGGGTGGCATTGGGAGTCAATAGAGTTGATCAGAGACGCAGAGCACTGCCACTGAAGAGAAGAAGGAATTTGTTGTTCTAAACTTGTCTTGGTACCAATCAAAGGGCTGCATTTTGAGGAGAAATGTTTGCCTTTTACTAATCAGTCTTCACATACCCACCCCTCAGCTTCTCTTCTTGCCATTCGTTCAAGAAGTACAAGGCTTGTGAGGACCGCACAGCTGGATCCCATGTGCCCTGGACTCATGGGATGCGGCCTGAGCTCTGCGGCCTGAGCTCTGCTTCCGGCCGTCGCTTACTTGCTGTTTGCTGAGCACTATTTCCAAAATATTTCCTTTTGTCAGCCTTTTCACAGTGAGAAAAGCAATATATATATATATATATATATATATATATATATATATATATATGTATGTATATATTCAGTGTTGTCATGAATAGTATATGGGATCATAAATTATTTTTCCCCAAATGCTGGCAACTAAATGAGATCATTCCAACATCACCAAGCTCCTCAGAGTCATCTGACAGGACTGTCAGGCATTGAACTTCGATTTAAGCATTCTTTTCCATTCTCTCTCTCTCTCTCTCTCTCTCTCTCTCTCTCTCTCTCTCTCTCTCTTCCCCTTTCTTTCTTTCTCAATGTAAAATCCCCAACATTACTTGGCATTGAATTTAATAAAATGAGCAAGAGTGAATTTTGTTTTGGTGGCCATCACATCTAACGTTCTTTAACACTCTTCTTACGACATTTGGTCTCATGCTCTGTCTGTATGGAGTATGTAAGTCTTCACTTGCAGATGCCACTTTAAGAAAATGTGCATGTTTTTGAGGAACCTTGACAGAAGCTAAAGGAAAACTAAGCAAGTTAAAGGGAGATACAGAAGCATTCTCTAGTCCTTGGACATCTGACTGGTTATTATAGTTGCCAAAGTCAAAATTTGTACTAATTGACCATCCGTGTATAATCAAACAAAGGGTGAGGGGATTTCCGTTAAGATGATTGATTTTTCACTTAGTTTTAAAGCAGTGCCATGAAGTTGAACGGGTTGGCTCTTCTCCATATGCCCAGTTTCCTTTGGTTTGTTGTTTGGTTCTTGGAGCATTAGACTATTCCCTCAGAGACATAGTTCTGTAGAAGCCAGTATGCTGGAAGAACAAAACTTCTACTAATGTGAAGAGCCCCACATCCCCACCAAGAGTCATTCACCTCCAACCCTACCTGTTACTCACTCCACAGTCAAGAATCTCCCACTATGCAAAAATGGTCAGCTCTTACTATTTGTGAGTTCTACAATCTATGAATCCAACCATCCATGGGAAGAAAAGTATCTTGAAAACTGTACATCTCTACTGAATGTGCACAGGTTATTTTTGTCATGACTCCCTAAATAATACAGTTTAGCAAGTGTTTGCACAGCATTTGCCTTGCATTAGGCATTATACAAGAGCTGGAGATGAGCTGAAAGACATGGAAAGATATGTAGAGGTCATGTGTTTTCTATAAGGGTTTTATATTCTCTCTTGAGTAACCAGAGATTTAGGCATCAAGGAGGGGTGAGACAAATCCCTCACTAACACCGAGGGACAGTTGTCCTTGCATGTAAGTAAGTAGACAGTAGTGACAGCTCCTTCCGTAAGAACACTGCAATCATTGTCTCTCCACATAAACTTCGTAGCATTTTGGATTGGTATTGTCTGCATATGTGTATACTGGAGTTAGAGCAGGAGCTGACTGAGAATGCATTAGAAATGTTGAAAGAGAAAAATATTCCTGTGTCAGAAGAAACTTTCATCCAGTTTTCAATGACAGGATGAGTGAGTAGAGCCAACAGTTGGGACATGTATATCGGGAAAAGATATCATGAACTAATTTGATCTGTCAGGTAACATTTAAGACTGATCAAGACTAAACCATTCTTAGTGATAGTTAAGTAAAAGAGACATAACCCAACTCCACTACAAAACTTCTTCCCACGAGGGATGGCATGTATTGGTTAGCCTCACAGATCTACCTTTCTGCTTTACTCTTGGGAGAGTGCATATGGTCTGCAGGTTTGTAAGAGTCTACCCAGTTGTCAGTACAGGGAAGCTTTGCAATGTTTCACCCTTTATATAATTGTTTGAAGCCATCTCAATTTATTTTGGCTATTCTAGAATTTAAGGCTTGTGATAATGAGTTATAATTTTTCACATATTATATATTTAGAGAGGTAGATATAATTTAGATGTTACTAACAAAGGACTCGTTTCTCAGTTGTAAACATCTACTCTGTGCTGAATGATACACATATTTAAAAAAACCACAGTATGTTCTAGTCTTTATAATTAGTGATAGTAGCAGATATTAACATCAAAATTTTGAGAGGAATAAACACTCACTTATCCCAGTTTTATAAACAGACACAATTCCTTTTTATCAATAAACAGTTAATGCAGAATTTGCACTCTTGTTTGCCAAACGAAGAAGAATAAAAGCTGAATAGAACTGAATACATTTCCCATGGCCTGCATCTTCCTGATCTGTTGCTGAGGCAAATACTTAAGTTAGAATTCTCAAGTTCTGGCAGGCTGTGTGAGAGTCCATTTATTGTCCTGTTCCTTTTACACTAGTGACCATACCTGGGACCAACACTTGACATTGTGATGAGACTTAACCTAGACCTTCTCTTTGGTACCTTGACAGTATTTCCTCCGGAGGTATTAACTTTGAGCAGTATGAAGGAATGCAGAAGTAAAAGACATGTATGAAGAACAACTACTTAAGACACATCCTTTGTTTAACTGGCTCACCTCCTACAAAGGACAGTGTATTATGCTAGAATCCAGTTCAAGACAGAACTATTATCTAGAAAGTCTACTTTTGGGTTATCTATCAATTTTTTACTAATTTGCCTAAGTACTTGAGGTAAATAATGAAATTATTAACTTAATTATTAATGAAATTATTACCCAGTTAAGTTAAATAATGAAATAATACATATTTTAAAATTCATCTGACTAGTTGATATGGAACAAGTAGGTCTGGGAGGAGTTGGGGAAGAGTGAATATAGTAATAATATTGTATAAAATTCTTAAAGGACCAATAAAATTAAAGTTCAAATATTTGCTTGGATATGACCATTAAACTTAACACTTATTAAGCTGATCACAGAGGCATATATCTATAATCCCAGCACTTTTGCAGGAATAAGAGTCCAAGGTCAGCCTTGTCCACATTGCAAATTTTAGCCCAGCCAGGGCTACATGAACCCTGTCAAACAAATAAACAAACAAACAAATAAATCTATCTCACATTAAAGTTATATCTATAAATATCTAGATACATAGATATAGATATATAGATAGATCAAAATATATCTTTAAGAGAGTTTATAAGTGATTTATGCTCAGCAAGTTTGAAAAATGAAATGTATCTGTGAAAACAGTGATTACCAAGGTTTGGGGTAAAGAGGGACGGGACAAGGCAGGTCATGGGATTTTAGGAGCTGTGAAAATACTCTGGAAATATAAATCCATGCTTTGTGGAACATAGAGAATGTGGAGCTCTGAATGACCCTCCTATAGGTGAGCACACAAGTTGATATGGCTCACCCTCAGTAACCGTTCCCCTCTGATGGGGATGGGAAGACCATATGCATATCAGGCCTGCTTGATGGAAAATCTCTGTGCCTTCTTCATTTTGCAGTCACACTTGAACTGCTCTAAAGTTAATGTCTTTTTTAAGTTTATAAGCAAATCCAAACAAAAGAAATGTAGTGATTCAGTTGCTCCCCACTGTTTACTTAGTGCCTGTTGTGTGCCACATACTGTTCTAGGTAACAGGCTTGAACTGAGGGCAGTTTTCTCCTGAAGGCTTGATTGCCAGTGTCTGGAGACACTTTGCTTTGATTGACAGAGAGCAATGAGATTACTGTGGCACCAGGTAAGAGGTCCTGAAGATTCTGCAATACATTAGATAGCCATTGGCAACAGAAGCGCATCCTGCCTCAAGTGCCAGCAGGGCTGAGTTTGAGAAAAGCATAGAAAGCAGGAGGTATCAGTGGATGCTCAAAGCACCTGCCTTTACTGAGTTTGTATTCTGGTGGGAGAAGGAGAAAATAGAGGCGAGAATAGGACATAGCAATCACTCACTGGAACAGAAGTATCCGCATCCACCTGCCTGTCCATTCAGACACAGGCAGATTGTTACAAATCACGACCTGTTTGATTGTCTCACATCAAGACCAGTTTGTTTTTCTCTGAGCCTCAAAACTGAAAGTTTTATACTAGCCAGCCTGTTCTGCTGATAGCAGCCACAGCTCTCCTGAGGGAATTAAGCACACAGTATGTGCTTAGCTTTCCAAAGGGGGTGCTAATTTTTACTTCAATGGTATACATGCTCTATCAGAGTGGTGTGACTATGAAACTTGGTGAGGATATGGGAGTTGGTCATTAACTTTGGTGTGGGGAGTCCTTTTCCTTAGAGCCAATAATATGAATGAGACTATTCTTGGCAGGGGATCTGTATCTGATGTATTAATTAAATAATACAAAACCTGAATTTCTTTCTCATACAAAGAAAAAGAAAAGCTAAATCATTAAATAACAGCCAGTTGTGATGATGTATGTGTATAAAAATGACAAAATGAAATCCATCTCTTTGTATGCTAGTTGTACACTGACAGAATATTGTGATATTGCATATGTGTACGCGTGCATACATACATGCACTTATACAGCATCTGTTGTCCAGTTTTAAAAGCAATTTATAGTTAGCCTTTGTAAGAAGTGGTTTTTTGGTTTTGTTTGTTTGTTTGTTTGTTTGTTTTGGGGTTTTTTTTTGGGTTTTTGTTGTTGTTGTTGTTGTTTTTGTTTTTTTTTTTTTTTTTTTAGAGACAGGGTTTCTCTGTGTAGCCCTGGCTGTCCTGGAACTCACTCTGTAGACCAGGCTGGCCTCGAACTCAGAAATCTGCCTGCCTTTGCCTCCCAAGTGCTGGGATTAAAGGCGTGTGCCACCACTGCCCGGCTGTAAGAAGTGTTTTTAATGTTGCTCCCATAGGTTTGAAGAAGAAGTGAAAGCTCAGGTGAATCAAGTGACTTGGACCAGGTTTCTTCCCTAGTGACCAGGCAGGACTCTAGTAGGTGGCTGGGTGTATTCTAGAATTTATTCCTCAGTGAGGATCCTTTGCTTTAAATTCCACTGACTGGTGCGGCGCAGGAGGAGGCATAAGGCTGGCAGGATACACAGCCATTTAGGAACTCCTTCACAAAGTGTTTCTCTTATAGCAACATGGAAGTGAAGGGAGTCCGATTTAATTAAATCATAAAGGAGACGTTTTTCAAAGTCAGTGTGGTCTTCTACACACCCCAAGGAATTCGCATACTTTTTGAATTTCCAGCTGTCTAGAAGAAACTTCAAGCTGAAAAAGAATTAACAAGCCTGAGAACTACTGCGAGAAAATAGAATGCTTCTGCGGTGTGCAGCTCTATCCTTTGGAGAGTTTCTGGGGCTGTCTTGCAATTTCAGAGTTTTGATGGGTCTCCTAAAGGAGCTGGGAACTGTGTCCTTGGCCATCCCTCCCCTGCACAGCGCTCAGACTGTGTTCAGCAGGTTGCTCGCCTGCAGAGGAAGCAGATGTTTAACCATACTGGAGTGAGCGCCTGCTGCATGAGGAGCTGACTGTGCCTCCTGACATCTGGCTGTGGCTGGGTCGCCTTGCCTGCCTGGGGCCAGGAGCCTGCGGGAGCCAGGGGCAGAGAGCACCGAGCCTCTGCTGCTCTTTAAGCGATTAGTGCACTGGACCAGTGATAATGTTGAATTATCGCTTGGCTGCCTCTTTCCCGGGAACCTCGGGACAATAGGAGAGTCAGGAAGGAGCATTCCCAGTAAAGTCATGTTCCGAGAGACACGACTGATTATGGAGTATTAAAGGGCTTTATTTTAAACGATTTAATTTACAAATAGATCCAGACAGTGTATGAAACTTCCAGAACCATTAGTGGAGCAGCTGAAGAGTTTTCTAATTTAAAGTGGCCGGGACAGAAGCGCCGGTTCAGCAAGCTCCATTTTTAGAGTTTGGGCAACTTGTCCAGTTGACGCTGTAGAAGACAGGGTGTCTGACACAAGGGAAAAATATGCTGATACTGTAGTGCTGGGGAAATTTCTCTAACTTGAGGGGAAAGTAGACTTTGTAGGTAAGAAGCCAGCTGCCTTCCATGGCGGCTTTCACTGTCGTATTGCATTCATGTGAAAAACGGGTTTGCATTGGTTCCCCAACACTGAAACCATCTGTTCCGCCAATTTCCTTTATGGTATGTGTTACTTAAGCACAATGGATATGGAAATTGGTAGTCTGAAATGTGTTTTTCTATGAACAGTTGTCACATTATGTTGCTTTGCCTCTTATAATTTTTCATCAGTGAGACCTCTGGGCTTGAGAGTCTTCTCATAACAGATCACCTTGTCTGTGCTCACAGGAATGTGTTGGAAAGGAATAGTGTGTTGCTCCCAGTTAACCGCTCCCACTCTGAGTGATTTGTATTTAATTAACACTGGCGAAAGGATGGGAGCTCCATTTTCCAAATCTCCCTCTAGTCAACTGGGAGAGAAATTTAAAAACAAAACAAAACAACCAGAACATCTTCTTTTCTGAAATTCCCTCTAAGTTGTATGGCAATGGGCTGTTTAATGCTCAAGCAGACAAAGGTCACTTAATTGTGTCTAGCTCCCTGTCAGAGGCCCCATTTCAAAACTCAGAAGGAAAACTGCTTTAGTGTGGCATTCGCAATGGATGATCACTTGGTCTGCTTGAAGAGAAAAGCAAGCAAGCAAGCAAGCAAGCAAGCAAGCAAGCAAGCAAGCAAACAAACACTTTAAAACAAAGGAGAACTGCCATGTAGGGTGTTCTCATTGCTTTTGCCCTCAGCACCTTGAATCTACACCACCAAACAAGAACAAGAAGACACCACTTCTATTGGGGATGCTGGTCACCTGCTTAAGACCCCTTTCTTACATACAGAAAGTGTTGGCTCCACACCCAGGGAACTGCATCATGTGTAGATAAGTGATAGGGTCAGACAAACTAAGCAATTTGCTACCCTCTTATTATAGTCCAGGGAGGAAACCAGGTAACTCCTAGTGGTTCAAAGTGAAGTGAAGAGATAACACAGTGGTGTTCATTGGTGGTAGATGTTTACATATTTACAAATCTTTGTATCTAAATGATGAGAAATATTCTGACCTCATATATGTATCTTATGCTCCTGACTTCAAAAGCCATGAGGTCCCACAGGATGTACTTGTGAGAACCACAGCTTGTTGGCAATTAGAATACTTTAGTTTTGAGTTCCTTCTGATAAGGAACAACAACAAAAACCAAACAAAAAGAACAAAAGATAGAGAAAAAAATGTTCACAAGTCAATAGTAAGATTGTGAAAGCTGCAGATTTTCATAGCTGGAAAGCTAGAAAAATCTTGACAGACTCGATTGCTAAGCCCTGCCTTGAGCCTGTTACTTGACTTTGGACAAATTAACCTTCCCAATACTCAAATCCTTCTGTTGAGTGGTTTTAGAAATAATGTCCATGGGGATAAAAAAAATCCTACGAAAAGTGCTTTGCACACTGCCAAGTGTTTAATGAATCTTTTTGTTTTATACTAAAAAAAATTGTGACCCAAAGAGTCAGATTAGCTTGCTAAAGCTGCAGTGCTTATCAGTGGCCTGGGTGAAGGGACAGAGAAATGCAAGCACCAAGGCAAAGAGAAACCCCATTGCTTAGTGTAAATAAGTTTCAGCTGAATAGAAACATATAGCCAAGAAGATAGTATGCCTTACATTGTTATCTACTTTTGGTGATATAAATACTGTGTGTGTGTGTGTGTGTGTGTGTGTGTGTGTTTGCATGCGCGCATGTGTGTGTATGTGTGTTTGCATTTGGTTTCACCAACATAGTTAAGATTATCCATTAAAATACAAAATAAAACCTTGTTGTAGTGATGGTAGGCGTTAGAAAAGATTATTTAGTTCACTTATACATTAGTTTTCGAAATGCGTATTAAATGTCTACTATGTAGTAAGCACCCTTTTCTGTTTTGGATATAGAAAGATGAATAAAGCTCAACCCTTGCCCTCTGAAGGTCCATGATCTAGCAAGCAGCATAATAATTGTTAAAATAGATGTGTTTGCAGTTTGAAAACACTGTGGGAAGAGGAAGCACTTAGCTCTGCCTGGGGGAGTTCTGGCAAACTTCCTGGGTGAGATGCTGGCAATATTGACTCCTAGAAAGTGTAGGGAGAGAGGCACAATGGCAGAGACCTAGAGACATCCCTAGGCAAACAGGCAGGGTGGGGGGCATGGGGACAAAAGCAACAATGTGTCCCTTTAGAAGTCCTTGGTCCAGGTTGAATGTGCAGGAGCAAGCAGAGGTGAGCCTGGAAAGGTCAGCATGGAGTCAGAGAGCAGCATTCCTTTTAGGCAACATGAGGGAGGATCTGCAATGCCTGTGGTAGACATGACTATACTCCTGCCAAGAATAGTAAATCAGAATAAGGTCTACTGAGTCACTTTAGTGTGTTCTATTCCTATATTAATTTGATCTCTAGTTTACATTTTCCATTATATTAGAATTAATAGTTAAAGAACTGTTTGGTAAGATTGATATCCCCTTCAGTACAATGGCACCCTGTGGCAAGTGACTCTGTACAAATAGTATAATGATACATGCTGAATAAACAACACTGTGGAAGATTGACACAAAGCCAAGGTCTAACCATTTCCTGGGGATTTGGGAAAATTCCATAATCTGCAGTTTGTGCTTCTCAGTGAATGGGCCTGGATACTCTTATTCTGACCAAAACATGTAACAAGAAGTTAAATCTGTAAAGAAAGGCTCCGTTCTTCTCATTGTTAACATGTTGTAATTATGCCCCTTTCTGGAATAATAAAATGTTCCCTGGCAGAGGTCAGGATCTCTGTCACTGACTTATTTAACAGGTCCCCTAACATCTGTCCTGCAGACTGCGCACTTTATTAGCAGACAAGAGACCCAGCAGCCGTGGCCTGCTATGTACCTTTTTCACATCCACACAGCTGTGGATTAACTCAGACTCACCAGAAGAAGGCCAACAAGAAGGGACAGTAATGTTATTGGCCAATTCTAAAACGACAGGAAGAAAGAGCAGAAACAAATGTTGTCTGAGCACAATTCAGTGTTTTTAGGGTGACAATTACCAGTCTGTTTGAAAAGGAATAAAAGCAGCTATTTCACAAAAAAAATAAAAAGAAGGAAAGTCTATTCATATCTGTGTGGGAACCTAATCAGGCTCTTGTTTCCAACAACGATGACTCCACAGTCACACCAGGTCTGCGACAAGAATGCGCCTTTTGTGTGTCGATAATGTGGAAACGATAAAATTTCCTTTAAGAGACATATGTGTTTATATCACGAGGTGTGTTACTTGACAAAACGCTTTGTTCTTCTCATATTTTCCACACAGCATTCATGCTGAGAGGAGGCTGGAAATCTTTGATTAACTAGAATTAGTCGCTGAAGTCAAATAGTCACTTTGTTTTATGATTCATCTTACTGTGCTGTAAATTATCACACAGCATATAAGGAATGACAGAAAGAAATGCTGATTTGAACCTCTGACCCAAGACAGGCACAAAAAACATAAGATTATTCCTTCAAAGAGCTGCACAGAGACATAAATATTCCATGGTCTGTTGGAAAATGCTTTCTTAACAAACCAAAGCTGCTATTTGACATCAGGAATAGAGTTTTCTGGACATGGTACAGTAGGCTTAGAAGAGATAGTGAGAGCCAAAACGCTCTCCAAAAATGCCAGGACTTTGAATGTTTAAAGTTCTTTTTTTTTCCTCTTTCCAAGAATAGACAATAACAACAAAGACTATACAAAGTTCCTGTTCCCTAGAGAATAGTAAGGTACTTTCCCTGTCACCCGAGGGAGGGGAACTTTTATAAATCTTGCCACATTCACTCTCAGCATGAACATCTTATTTCTGTAGTATGCAGCCTCCAGTACTGGCTCAAAGAAACAGGCTGAGAGGAGATAATACTAAACACAGGCCAGCAGGGATTGGGACCGGTCTGTTCATGGGAAGTTTTACCTTTCAGCTAGCAAAGGGACTTTTCTGGAGCTTCATTAGAACAAAGCTTAGTGAAGTGCTCTTAGTCAAAACCATTCCCAGCCATGCTGTTTCAGTCATTTGTAAATGCTTTTGTTAGACTAGTCTTTGTTTTCCTGGTTTGTTGTTTGCCTGTTTTCATTTCTGATTTTTTTTTTTCTGGTGTTAGGGATTGAATCCAGGACTTTGCACATGTTAGCAATGTGCTCTACCACTGAGTTACACCCCCATCCAAAAATGTTCTCTCTCTCTCTCTCTCTCTCTCTCTCTCTCTCTCTCTCTCTCTCTCTCTCTCTCCTTTCCTCCTTCCCTCCCTCCCTCCCTCCCTTCCACCTGCTAAGCTAGTGCTCTATCCACCAAGCTCCAGCCTCAGCCCTATAAATGGACTTCTCTTAAAGAGAATGTGCTATAGAAACAAGAAGTACTAATAATGAGTTCAGGTTTACTGCCACAGTAATTTGTGGAGAAGGTTCTGCTTGTGTCCCATTTCCCATATGTGAGAGATTACATGGCTTATTGAAGACCACACAATTAGTGAGCAGAAGTGATAGCTAAAGGAGGTGCACTCTTGGGCAGGATGTGATTCAGCTTCTCAGAGCAACATGTAAAATCTTATTTTATAAATTTCATATTCAGCCCTTTATGTAGTTATAACCTTGTTAATGTTCAAGGGAAATTGTTGAGCTATGTATCTGTATCTACTGACAATAAAGCATGCTGTGTGCTGTTATTCACCATTTGAATGTTTTCCACTATGGCCACCACATACAAGGCATTCCGTTTCTGCTAGCTTGAGAGTAAACCATGGGTATCACTGCAATGTGACAAAGTTCTATAGTTGGCAATAGTAATAATTTGCTGTTTAAACAGTGACAACGGAATTGGCCCTGAAATAGGGCAAAACATTTGCTTGAATTTAAAGAAAGCATAGGAGGAAATTAAGAGAATATTTTACTTTATTCCTTATCATTTACCTGATTCCTTACAGGTAAGTTCAGAATACATCCCTTTCTCCTTCAATAGTTCTAAAAAATGCACATTTTACTTTGGTATTAATGTAAAATGAATTTTTAATAAATCTGTGGATTTTATGATATGTTTGAATATTGTTTAGTAGTGTGTTTCTGCTCAGTCTTCCAAAGTTTAATGAGAAATCAAAACCAAGTTCATTATGAAAACAGCACAGTGTTCTTACATACTGAACATTCATTTCCAGTGAACAACATTTGTTCTGTTCAGTGACTAGAGTAGAAAGGTAGCATTTAGAAAACACCGTATTTTGGTGCATTTGTTTCCCTGTTAAATACTTATTTATTTAATTACATAGCTGCCCATAATTGTCTACATTCTGTATTGGCTTGGAAGCTTTATCATAGATAGGATTTTGATGAGCATGGAAGCCAGGTAGGTAGTTGTAGAGTATTTCTCAAGCAACAACAGCTGGTTCCTTGGTAATCTTGTGAACCAATGCAAGGATCCTGGACTGTCTCCAGATTCCCATGTTGGTACTGCTGAGAATTTTAAGGTCAGACATGTTGTTTTAACACGGTATTTCCTAGAAACCCAGCAACTTAGTGTGGGATCCAAAGCCCATTTCATAATATATAAGGCCTAGAGGATGCAACCCTCTGACATATTACCCCTTTTTTGGTGCCTGGTGCAACTTACTCCTCCCACACCTTGATTTTCAAGGGTACCTCTGTCAAAGGACTGCCATCCACAAACCCCAACCCCAAACTCTGGGCTCATGGATGAGTCTTTTTATCATCTTTATAGAGTTGAGATGTACTTGTCTGGGGCTTTGCTCGTGAACTCTAACTCTGTGCCTAGAAAGTCACTGGAACAGTAATACATTCAGAGAGGTAGACTTCTCAGCAGCACCTACTCAGCTCCTAGAAGTGGGTATGGATCTGCTGGCTTCCATAATGCTGGTTGCCACCTGTCCTCAATGTTATCCCTTTGAATATCTTGCTTCATGAACTGAATCACTAGCCATTTCAGTGATTTTCTGTTGTTTCTATAAATAAGTCATTATATGCTTTTATATTTTCTTTAATGTTGTGAAAGAAAAGACACTCAGAAAACACATACACAAACACACACACACACACACAGAGAGAGAGAGAGAGAGAGAGAGAGAGAGAGAGAGAGAGAGAGAGAGAAGAGAGAGAGAGAGAGAGAGAGAGAGAGAGAGAGAGAGAGAGAGGAAAGGAGGGCGGGAGGGCAAACGGGAGGCAAAAATAAATTTGCTTATTCTTAGAAAATTGTACCAGGCAGCATTATCAGGCAAGGAACTACTCTTTAAATGTAGCCCAATGTAATCAGTGCAATTGGAGAATGAATCTCAACAGATCATTTCTGTAGTAGAGGACTGAAAGTTCTGCCATCTGATAGAGTCTAGCTTTTAAAGCTTTTAAAGAAGTGTCTTGAGCCTCTCTATAGTTTCTCTTCTCCATAGCCATCAAATTTCCTGCCCTGTTTGCTGTGAGTCACCAAGTAACTGAATGTTCCAGAACTGGGCAAGAGGACCTTCAGTAGGGATACTTTTCTTTGCATTTATTTTCTTTATTGTCTTTCATGATTTGTCTACAAGAAGTAGTGAATCAAATGGCAGGCCTTGATTCTCAGTGGTTCTCAGTGGTTCTCACTGGCTCTCAGTGGCTCTCACTGGCTCTCACTGGCTTACAGTGGCTAAACTTGTTCTGTTTTGCTTTGGGCTATTATAAAAAGACCAAGAAAACCCTCAGATCTACTCTTGCCTGGGATACATTTTTACCCCTTTATCTATAATTGCATAAGCTTTACTTTTAAAAATCCAAAAATACCTTAACATGATTATAATTACCTTAACCTAATTAATGTGGTGGCACTTTTAAATATGTACATTTAAAAACAAATATTTTAAAAAGAGTTCTCCAAAATAAGTCATTTCTGGGTACTCACAGATTAGCTCTCAATTATTTTTAGGACAGATGTATCTTGATAAAATGTACAAAATTTATCTGCAGCCTATTTTCTATGGACACAAAGGACACAGAAGCCTGAGTGCACATGAAGGTGACTGGAGAAGGCCATGGACCTGAGCTCTAGGTTTTGCTCTCCCACTGCTTGCCAGCTAATATTGAAAAGCAGGCCACTTTTATCCTCTAGACCTGAGTTTCCTCATATGTACAGAGGAGAGACTAGATAATTATATTCACAGTGATCCTGCTAACACCACACTGCTCAATGTTTCTGTGTAAAAGAACTAGTGTATCATGTAGTGACCCATGTGTCCAGAGCTTCAGGACTACAGAACCAAAGATGACCTCTGTCTTTGAGATTTGTTTTGAGGAGGAAAAGACTGTTGGAAGAAATGATATTAATTTCAAGAAGTTGTCACAGAAAGGAAATGAAAGGGGGTTGATGGCCAGTGTGAGCAGGACTTCCATTAAATGCTAGGCATTATCTTATCTACAAGGAAGGCAGATTAAAGAAGTCCCTGTCTTAAACTTCTTAATAAGCTCAGAATTTTGTGAAAGGGAAGGACATGGAGAAAATTAAATTGAGTCCACAAAGTCCATGAAGCTAGAGGGTTGAGAAGCTAAGGGAGAGGGAGGAAAGGGTTCACATTTTGTTTTGAGTTTCAAACATAGGTAGAATTGTGACATGCCAATGTGGATAGAAGACATCTCATAGGCCCCCACCCCCCAATAAAGAGTTACAGGCAGTTTATGATTACTGAAAGAAGGAAAATTAGATACCACCACCACCCAGGGATGAGCCCTTTAAATGGTTATTTAATACCAAGTAATCAGCCCTGAAAAACATACAAGAAACACTAAACAGATTCAGCAGCTTACATGTGTATGTTCATTCTCACACACATACATATGTGCACACCAATAACCATTAAAGAAAAAGAGGCCATGAATTTGAAAAGAACATAGGGGAAGGTCATAGAAGGGGTTGGTGGGAGTAAGGGAGGAAACAGTGTAATTATAGTTTAATAAACAATTGAAAAATAAGAAAGGGAAAGTGCAGGATACAAATATGCCGAAAAGCAAGACAGCCTTAGCAATGAACTCATACACAGAATGAAAGCTGCCCGCCTCTTCTGTTTCTTCCCTTACCTCCTATCCCCTCAGACAGCCTTCTTTGGCCTCAAATATTAATGGACTAGCCACACAAGTACCTTCTGTGTTGAAAACAGGGACTTCAGTTCTGCCCTTCCAGAAAACCACAGCTGTATTTCCTGGATCGTTCTGTTGACATTGAAGGTTTATGAGAAGTAAAAGTATTTGTAAACCTTTCAAGTAATTATTTTTAAACTCCCTCCTCTCCTCTCCTTCAGTCTGGAATGGCTAGTACTGACATATTTTCCTCTCTGCTAAACAAGCACTAAATCAGGCTTTGTAATTACCTGCCTCTGTTTCTACCTCTTCACAGCTAAGCTTATCCAGTTTTACAGCATGGCTTCCTGGATAGGCAGAGGAACCCAGGGAATCCCTGGAGAACTGAGCTAGGCTTGGGGCATCAGCCAGGTAAATAATGTCACTTTCTTCAGGATGCTTCCCTTTCCTTTCTGACTTGTTACTTCCAAATTCTATTGTCCCCTTGAGTAGTATGTGACACACCAGGGGTAGGGTATGTTAACCTGGACATGCACTAGGCCTTGGGTTCTCACATGTGAATGGAGATAAATATGAAAGTAAGAGTTGAATCTGTTGGTAATAATGGTGGTATCTGGTTTTGTTGAACAGTATATTGCCTATTGCTACCAATAGGCAACTTAAGCTTGAGGAGAATTTTCCTTTTTTTTTTTTGAGACAGGCATGGGCAGGCCACTCTATGTCCTTGTTAGATAAAATGACTTGCAGGGAGAATCTATTCCAAAGAGAGTCCAGAATGCGGAAAGTCATTGTGTCATTTTTGTGTTGATTTTCTATTTGCTAGAACATACTAGGGGCCTTTTACCCCCATCTAGCGAGTTCTTCTGTCTCTACCCATATTCTGCATGGCTCTGCTCTCTGCTCTGCAGTCTATGAACTGATGTTCTAGGTCTTTTACTCAAGCTTAGATTGGTTGAAGATTAAGTATATGATATTTAGTGGTACTGTTAAGTTTTCTTTTACTATTTATAAAATTGTGATTATAAAATTATGAGTATGAAATGCCATTTTCAATGAGCAGTACCAGCTATCTGGAGTTGTACTATGCTGATTGAGAACTCAGAACAGGGGCCACATCAGAATCTCTTTTAGCTAGGAACCAGACATGGGTTTCACTGTGTGTCACTGTTTAGTTATTTAAAACAATTTGATTTTAAAAGAAAAAATGGGAGAGACAGTTGCTAACTAACATAATAACTATTTCTTTCTTATATAATTATAATAAAGATTAAATAAAATAATAAATCCAAATATTTCGCACAGCATCTTAATTTAGCACTCAGTACGTTCTTGCTGAATGGCATTATGAATGAATGGGAGAGCTCACTGGGCAATGGGAAGAGCAGTTATGTGAACACTATATGACTATGAATGAAAAAAGCCATAGACTTTTCTCTGTGGCAGTCTCTACTGAAGATCTTATGTGACAAGATACAAGTAAAAACATTTTTTTTACAATATGATAAATGTAGATTTATCATGTTGCCAATCATAACTTAGCATCACTTTGGTTGTTTGCATCCAAGGCATGGGTCTCTATGGGTCACACACACACACACACACACACACACACACACACACACACACAGACTAGTGCTATGGCATCACTCTGGCACAGACACTCAACCAGACTCTCAAGCACGTTCCCCTTAAAACTGAGTTAGACTGGAAGAACCCCTGCCTTATTCTGTCTTGCAGACCTGGTTATGTAAGTGTCACTAGGATGCAAAGCTGAGAAAGGTCTTATTCAGGCTGGTCCTGAGACCAAACTCCTGAGAATGGTGTTAGAGGTATGTGATTTATAGGTTTGTACAATCTTCAGAGGATTTTTAAAATCTGTTTATTTTAAAGATTGTTGAATAGTAATAGCATGGAGAAGATGCAGTGCTTCTTGGTTTTAGTTAACTTTTCTAAGTACCTGTCTTTAGGGATAAATTCTAGAATTATGAATGTAGCTTGGCATTGGGTTGGATATTTATGTTTCCACCAAAAGTGCTATGCTGAAAGCTGTAATCCCCACCTGATGATGTCAGAAAATAAACCTGCAGGAGAGGATTGGCCCATGAGTATGGAGCCCTCAAAAAAGGAGCCTCAAAGAGAACACTTATTTGGCAAAGTA
Source organism: Arvicanthis niloticus (assembly GCF_011762505.2). Classification (NCBI taxonomy): domain Eukaryota; kingdom Metazoa; phylum Chordata; class Mammalia; order Rodentia; family Muridae; genus Arvicanthis; species Arvicanthis niloticus. Next base: position 83,179,790 of record NC_047658.1, on the reverse strand, counting down.
AGGAAGGGCAAAGTGGGAAGTCTTGTAGGAGTAAGCAGGCCCCTACTCGGTGTAGAATCTCCTGGTGCGTTGGCCTTGGATAGCCCTGCCTTCAGAGCTGTGCAAAATAAGTTGCTTTCATTTCTTCATCAGTCCACTCATGTTGTGTGGTGGTGGTTACAAACTGAGAGTTACTGCAGCCACCTGCACTGCCAGCCTCATCTGTCAGTCTCCGTGTACTCAGCAGCCCCGACACTTCATCCTAAGTTCCTCAAAAGCTTGCATCCATGTCTACCTCACAGCTGGAATATCTGAGGTTTTCATTCTAGAAGGCTTTCTGTCAAGCTTCCCACTCGGGAAGCTTTGTTACTCACATAAGATATATCTCCCTTGGAGAAGCTGTTGCTGATCCCTCAGACAGAATCAAGTGCCCTATTTAGTGAGATTCCTGAAATTCTCTCCTCGTGATTCTCAGAGGTTTTTAACTATATCTTTACAAGCACTGTCTAGGCAGCTGTAAACTGTCAGTTCCTCATTAAATCAAGTGTTTTTTTTAGAGGGTCTTGTTGATGCACCTCCAGTGTTTAATACAAGACTTAATTTATAAGTATAGTGTAAAGCTTGGTCAATGAACAATTAATCAGTGCTGGAAACGTATTTGAAAGGTACAAAGATTGAGCATATAACCAATTTCTATTTCCAGTGACATTCTGGTAACAAAGTGAGAATGAGAAGGATCCTTCACGTCCAGTAATAAATAATTGTTCTTGGGAAACACTTTGAGTTCCTTAGATCCTCTGTTTACCAATAGAATGAGGACACCAGGCTAGGGCCCCTCAGGTCTCTATGTGTCCTTGCTCTGCTTCCCAACAGTGGCATTGTTTAAACTTCTGCTAGTGAGGTGAAGCACTTTTAGAAGTAAAGTTAAAAATAATTTCTTAATGCACTATAGAATGTAAATGCTTTTATAATTTTTAAAAATTCAACTAGGCTCAATTTTATGTGCATTTCTTTTGTATATATTGCATATTTAAGCAACAGTTCAGTATCCCAGACAATCACTAAGCATTTTACAAAACTGAAATGGAAAAAAAATATGCATTTACAGAAGTCTTCACCAAATTGAAATGTTTATGGGACTTTCACTAACCCTGTTGTCTACTTTTCTATGTTGCTGATTTCTCAGACCTCAACTGTGGTTAGGAATCACTGTTTATGATCATCTCCAGACTGTATACTCTGGTCTGAGAATCCCTCATAGAATGAAGCTTTTATAAACCCTATGAGCTACATAATCAGAGTTTGACCTTTTTCCTTCCTAATCCTCTGGTCTGCAAAGAGATTTTCTAACTAAAGCTATGTCATTAGAATAACTAGTATTTTTATATTCTTCCAAAGAAGATGCAGTATCAGGAAAATGTTAGAGCTCTTTGTAAATACACTAAAAAGAAAAGCCTGCCGCTATTCCTTGCTTATGCTCCAACTACTGTCTGTGGGAGAAGCTTGAGCACACATCACTGCACTAGGGGTTACTTGACACCTGGTAAATGTGTTATCAAATCACTTTAAAGGGGCCATTTTTTAAAAACAAAATAATTCTTAAAATTTATGTTTTAGTTATTTTTTAGGTTAGTATATAAAGTAATAGGTTTTGCTGGGACATCTTCCTACTTATGTGACTTAACTCTCTTTTCCTTCTTTCTTCCCTCCTCCCCCACGATGCATGTGAAACAATGTAATTTAGCAAAGATTGAGTGTATAGTCCTTGGATTTGATTTGATTCGATTTTCTAATGTTCAACATAATTCTCATGCCCTATAATAAATATAGCTGAGTGTGACTCTGCCTTGTCTCCAGAACCTCTTCCTGTGCAATGATCTGTGTGGTATGTCCATTCAGAAGCACTCCTCGGTCACCTGTCACTCCCAAGCTGCTGCCATTAGCGCCAGGCATGCAAGAATTAGATCACTTGTGTCTTCAGGAAGTTTACTGTCTATCATGAATAGTAACCAACACATGCCTGACTAAAGACAAGGTTCAAAAGTGAAGGACAAAACAAGAAAGCTGTCAGTTAAGGGTTGGGAATATCCATTTCACACATCCAGGGCTGAATGTTGGTCCAAGCCTTTGGATCCTCTATTCCTGGTACACACAACTTTGCAAATGGAATACATTAATCTGATAGTAGCTTAGAAAGTGAACTATGAAATTGTTTTGTAAATGTATGCCTGTTTGATGAATAGCATTTTTATTATCTAAATCAAATATAAAATCTCCAACTAGGTAGAGTGTGATGTAGTAGCTTTCTTTTTGTTGTATTCCATTTTCTTTCTGTTTTTACCTCAAGGCTTGTTGTACTGAGTTTTACATTTTATCCTGCTGTCCACTTCACTCATGGCTCTTCTCTCTGCTTCCAATGTACCAGGAGTCACAACTCACAAGAAACCAGTTCTGAGCAGGATGTTTATGGGGTCCTGCCACTTTTATATAGACCTTAATGGATATGAGTGTGAAATGATTATCATAACTTTAGAGAAAACAGTTAAAGTAACCTGATTCCTAAAAGTTAACTATGTTGTCCAGTAAATCTGAAGGATCATTGAATTGAGTAAGATATTTAAAATATAGACTCACTTCTAAAGATGTGTTTTTGTGTTCTTCATTAGCTTCCTAAAAGATTAAAACAAAATGAACTTTCTTTTAATGAGGAATGGATTATTCCCAAGGACTGTGTCTCTAAGACCTAATGGCTCTTTAAAATTCAGTTTTTGGTTATAGTTCCCAAAACTAGCCAATGCATTTTTATTTGAAGCTACCTTTATCCAAGCTTCATCCATTCACTATGAAGCTTCAGTGACTTAGTCAAAACAGAAGTTCCATAGCAGATGTTTGTGTGTCCTACCAACTTGTTTTATACTATTTATTTATTTATTTAAAGCCATGGTCTCATGTAGTTCAGAATGACCTCAAACTTGATATGTATGGAAGGATGACCTTGAACTCCCAGTCTTTCTGTCTCCATTTCCCAAGTCCTGGGATTACAGACATGCTACCATACCTGGTTCATGCAGTGTTGGAAAGGGACCCAGGGCTTTGTGCTTGCCAGGCAAGCACAGTACCCAATGAGCTGCATGCTCAGCCTTGCTGAATTTCAAAAGGAAAAGATCCATCAAAGTAAAAAAGAAACAAAACCACAGCCTTTTCTTTGCCTAAATTATAGCGGTTTGACTCTTACTTGTGAATTTTTCTTGCCACTGAGTCATTGTATACAGAATTAAGAAACTTTAATTTCTTTAGAGGCTTGTTATATTAGAAAAATTGTTCCAACGAAAGCAACAATCATGACATAGGTACATCTGGCTCTTGCAAATTAATCTTTATTAAGCTTTCATTTAATTACATATGCTGAAAGGTCTGTTTTTGATTACTGTAATTTTTTTTATTTGTCCATGTGAATGATAGTAATGCTTGAAATTATACACAAACCACCTTTTTTTCCCCCTCTTCTACTAATATGGCCAAGTTTGAGCTATTTTCTATGTAGTTGATGAACTAGGAAGCTTTCTATTATGATAGAAATCTGACCATCAAGGTAATGGCTTAATCTTGATTATATGTAGAAAAGAAAATATTTGAATGATGTTGTCAAGAATCAACAGTGTTAAGATTGGGATATCTGACCTCAGGTTATCACAGCAAATTAACATATTCATGTATTACCAGTTTTGCATAAATTCTAATACAGGAACAGCTAAAGACTGGAAATAGTAACCTTTGAGTACAGGTAAAAAGAGATATCATTATAGGTTTGGGGGACATGAGAAATGGATACTAGAGTTTTAACTGTCATCAGTAAAGGAAAGGTGATGTGTCATGGATGACAGACATAGAAGGAGAATGGTCGACAAGATGGCTGGTTAAAATCAGTAAAAGTTGGCACCTTAGCCTCATACATGATAATGGATACTGTTTCATCTTATCCATCATTAGTAGCACACAACCTAGCAAGGGACTAAGAGACTCTTGAGAATCTGCATTAATAGGTTTTTTTTTTTTTTTTTTTTAAAGCTTGGGACATCAGATATAATAATGCCATTCAAATGAATCTTCCAGCCAAGACAGAATTTGGGGGATATCCCTTTAAGAATATGGTCCAGTATAAGGGAAACAAGATATGAGTGTTGACACTTTGGATTCCCCAAGGAAAAACCTACTTCCTGAACCATTCTTTTATACAGAAGTCTATCTTATTTCCTCCCCACACTTAGAATTTTCACTCGCCTTCTTGTGATGTCACTTATATATCAGTCAACCATCAGCAGAGACTTTAGAAGAGCCTCCAATGAGAAAGAGCTCAAAAGATGAAAAGAGATAAATCAGTGCAGAGAACAGAAAAAGAAAACAAATTCAAAGCCATCATTAATATTAGCCAACAGAAAAGTAATCAAAATGCTTTATAAAAGTAGCCAGGGAACAAAAGGACCTTTCAAATTGGATGGCAGAAACTTAGGAAAATTTATAGAACCCTTAGAAATTGATAAAAAAAAATCTGTAATAGAGTAAAATAATATGTTGAAGAGTGGTCTATGAGCATGTCTAACATTTATTAATGTGAATGAATGGGAAATCTCAGAGCATTGCCTAGATTTGAAACACTTGGTTTTATATATAAGATGGGCTGGTCTCCAGATTAGTGAGTGCCAAGGCAACAGGCAGATAGACCTCAGGGTTAAATCCCTACACTTAGTATAAAGGGAAGAAGTCAGTGCTATCTTAAGAGACAACTGACTTCATATAAAGAAACTAAAATCAGAATGACATCAAACTTCCTTAGCAAAAAGAGGAAAAGGACAGTAAATCGTTGTCTTTGGAATTCTAGGAGTCATTTTTAAACTTACAATTCTGTATCAAGGGAATATAATAACAGTTTCCTGAGTCATTAGTTCCTAAAAAAACTAACCTCACAGGCACTTTCTCAAGTATTTCCTGGAGGGTATATACTACCTAAAATCAGACAATTAACTAACAGACAGGAAGCTGTGACAGACAGAAAACAGAATCCAATATAGGAGACACAAAGGGGAATTGATGTAGCACAGGCCTAATGAATAAACTAGTTCAGACTGGAGCAAGAGTGTAGAGAATCCTAAGAGGGTATCTCTAAGGGATATGGAGATTAGCTGTATAGTTGATTGGATTGTGTTGAGTTTTCTTGGTCTTTTGGAGAGTCTGGGAATTACCCAGTGATAGTTACAGAAACCAAAAGGGGATAAATGAAAGATAAAATGATAAAAAAAAAAAAGACAAATACTAAATCTAACAAAATAAAAAGTTAAAGGGAAAAGTTACTGCTGTATCTAATCCATGTAGTTTCAAGTACTTGGAAGGCTGAGCCAGGCAGATCACAAGTCCAAGGTCTGTCTGGCTTTCAGAGTGAGTTCAAGTCTAGCCTGGACAATTTAGTGATACCCTGTCTCAAAATAAAAGATAGAAGTCTGGGGATATAGCTCAGTGGTATTTACCTAGCAAGCCTGAAGACCTAAATTCAATCCTTGTATGGCAAGAACGAGAGCAAGTGGGGGGGTAAGAAAAGTGAAGGGAAGGGAAGGTAAAAGAGGAGAGGAAAGGAGAGGAGGAGAGGAGAGGGGAGGGGAGGGGAGAGGAGGGAAGAGGAAGAGGGAGAGAAGAGAAGAGAGAAAAGAGAAAAGACGAGAGACGAGAGACGAGAAGAGAAGAGAAGAGAAGAGAAGAGAAGAGAAGAATGAAATATAGCTCTTTGCATAGCTCAGCTATGAATAGTGCCAAGGTAGAATGGAACCATGAGACTAACTTAAAATTTGTGATGCTAACACTAAGCAATTGGAGGGGTGCATGAAAGCACATATGGTTGGTGGCGTAGTAAGGTTAAGCTTTAATCCTCCTGTGTGAGGTCAAAGGATAAGGACAGAATAGTACATAAACATCTGCAAGCAAGGTGGAAAGTGCCAGTAAGAACAGTCAGCCAAGCTGAAAAGAGATGGTCTCCACAGAGTAGGCATGGAGTAGGGAGGCCAGTGTGGGAGGCCAAGGCCATCATGGATGGCCATAGGGGCTTTAACTTATTCAAGGTGGCCATGCTGTTGTGATTTCTTTTATTTAAAAGCCTTAAAGTAATATTGAATTTATGAAACCATATATAACATTATTTTGATAAAAGTTAAAATTATATAAAGTGAGATTGGCTTATATTCCAATCTTGGGTCTGCATTCAGTTACATCAATGTACTTAATGTTGATCACTTTAAGATATATAGTATTAGGTAGTCTGTTTACCTTATATCAGGAGGAGGAACCCTTGTAAGAGGGACCAGAGGTCTACTACCGAAGAGAAACATTGCAAATACTTAGAAGAGACCAGGAAACAGCAGTGGAAATATAGGGAGATGAGCCTGGAGTCCCAAGCCAAAGGGGAATCTGAGGAGACACCAGCAGAGCTGTTCTGGGCTTAAAGGGGGCATTTGGTTACCTCATTCAGTCCTAGAGGCAGGAAACAAGGTTGACTTTTTGTTTCTATGGCTACCAATCTGGATATACCCTGTCAAAGACCGTTATATGGTGCCTAGAGATAAGACCTTGAAAGGGAAGTGGCTACTGTCTGCCTCAGGGTGCTTAGAGGCAGCACTGGTCAAGAAGTATCTGATCCTCAGAGAAGTATGGTAAGACTGAGGTTCCTCGGGGAAGTTCGGGTTAGCTTCTTAGTCCACGAGTGGACACACTGGACATTAAAGAACTTCATGTGGTGATTTCAGGCTCTAGAAGGACCCTCAGAAATTGCTTAGCCAAATCTTTTCAGTGCAGCTGAAGGGACTGAGTTGTAGGGAGACCAGTCTCCTCCCAGTGTCACTGCTGGAGCAGACAAGTACCGTGTTTCTCATCCTAGCCCTCTTTCATTCTGAGTTAATTGGCTTTTCTTATTTTTATCTTTAAAAAACTGAGAGAGAAACTACAGGGTTATGAGGGATGTTATCTGACAACACGGTAAGGCTTTTTTTTGAACCTGTTTCAGCTGTATTTAATGAGACCGACATTTGCCTTCTCTGTTTTGCAGCAGCTTTATGCCGCTCAGCTGGCCAGCATGCAGGTGTCACCTGGAGCAAAGATGCCATCAACTCCACAGCCACCAAACTCGGCAGGGGCGGTCTCACCTACTGGGATAAAAAATGAAAAAAGAGGGACCAGCCCTGTAACTCAAGTTAAGGTATTTGCTTTGTAGGTTTGTGGAAACAGTTTGGAAAATAGCTTTGTAAGAAAGGTAGTGAACCGGGCTATGCTGAGAGGAAGCAGCAGGAATACAGCAACATAAAAGATCCCCAAATGTGCCTCTTTATGGGGATGCCATGATTGAGCATCGAGAAACAGGTGTTTCTCTTTTGATAACAATAGTGCTATATTGTGAGATGCTTACCGAACTCCAAAAACTCACTCCTCAAAAAATCTCTCCCTTCAGAGTCTGGCTTTCCTTTTTTAATGTTCACTGGCAGGAATGGCTGTGCTTGTATTGTCAGTCTTTGTCATAGACTTGCAACACTTGTCTCCCTGTTCCTCAAACAGACAGGGAGCCACTTCACAGTAGCAGAGTAGGCCCTAGAATCCTTGATGTTAAAAGAGGATCCAAGGGATTCTAATGCTGGACTTGGCACAGTCTGGTGCAGAGCTGTCTCAGTATTGGCTATCCCAAGAAGCTGAGGAATAGGGTATCACTGGCTGATGGTACTTTTGATGTCATGTCATTATGAGAGGATAAATGTGCTTTCCCAGTTATGGGAGGAGTGTTGATAAATGGTTTTCTTAACTGACTTTTCAATGTCCTCAAACTGGTCACCTGAGGAATACTTGGTGACAAGAGAAATGATCAAGCACTTCAAATGTGTGCTGCATATGGTTCCTATACAAAATATAAGTTGGCTTGGTGGGAACTGTATCTGCTTCCAATATGGAGTTAATAAATTCACACTGTTTGGAGAAATAATTGGAGAAATAATTGTTGTGTGTAATTGGCCATGACCTTGGAGAGTTGTGGTAACTGTGGATACATGACTGTAATGCATCAGAAGCATTGCACTTGGGGGAGTCTGAGCAGCCTTTGAATGTTCACATAGGAAACCGTGGAGATGAGCCAGCCTCACTACTGGGTGCTCTCCAATCACTGAAGCTGTGTCATTCTGGTAAATTTTCATATAGCAATGTTGAGATTTCAGAAAGTCTGCAAAAGTAATAGACTTCAACTATTGAAGACCAAAACCATGAACATCCTCAAGGCAGCCTATCTATGCTCCACCCCCAAATATTAACTTAATGCCACACATTCTTTTAGATTCTCTAGAGAAATAAGGTGAAATTACACTTAATTGTTAGAAATCTTGAGCTATAACAATTAACACAGGAATTGTAAGCTTGTGGAAACGCATTATTTTATATTCCAAACACTTATTTGTGAATACAAATCATAGCATAGCAGCTCAAACAAGGACTAAGTCTTTTCATAGTTGTTAGAGAAAGAGTATGTGAAACACCACAACTCAGGCTATTTGGGTATTAAATATTTTAATGTGAAAAAGTCATTTTGTAATTTAAGTTGGCCAACTGGAACTGCACCAAACCAAGCCTTTACTAGATGAGTAAATGTTCCCTGGCTAAATTCAAGTTTCTATCTGCTTTTACCATTCCAGCTCTGTGGGCCAACAGATTTTATTACTCACTTGACCACATGCAAATTCTTAGGCATAAGAGTTCTGTATGATTTGACTTGCCTATTTTATGTTAGCAACAAAGGACCCATTTCTTATACTTTTTAGATCATATATTATGTATGCAAGCAGAAATATATAAACCAAAATATAAAGTGTGCATTTAAATTGAATGTTCCTATTACTGAAAGAACTTCTGAGAATAAACTCAGTCTACTGACTGTGAAGATTTTATCATCCAGATATATCATGGTTCTCATGATATAAAGTATGATTATGCATTGTATAGTGGAATATGACACAGTAAGATTTGTTGAAGGTAACAGAGATAAACAGGGTTTTTATCTATTAAAAGTCTGCAATCTAGGAGTTGGTGGTCATGAAGGAAATGAAGGTAGTTTCAGTGTTTGAATAGAAGTGTCTGCTTGCACAGTCCCATACCAAGAAAGATTGAGAATCATTGAGCTGGGCTCCGAGTATCATATATCAGCTCTATATACAACAAAAGCCTCTCAACCTGGCAAGGTGCTCAGTCCCTACAGCCTGTCCCCTGACAAATGTCTTGTGCGATCTTAAACTGAGTGGAGGGTGACATACAATTAGCCCTACTAAAATGTTACAAAATGTCACTCTTCTTACATTAGAAAGAACATAGATATTTTCTCAGATTGTATGCTCTAGACTGGTGAGCTAGTCTGCCTGCATCCTACCCTCCTACAAGTTGCTGTTTTTGTTTTTCTGTCTTATCTAACTTTACTATCTGTGTCATTCTGATGTTTGTTTGAAAGCTGTTGTATTTTTCCCTTTTTCATTCATATTATCATGTTTCTGTGTAAGCTCATAGTTACTGAATAGATATGACATATTTTGAATTTTACGGTGTTAACTACTAAAGTGTTTGCATCTCTTTAAATATCTGAAATCTATTCTGAGACACGGAACTTTTTGATCTTCTCTGGATATACTTTTCATATTTGTTAAGTTCAAAACAACCAGGAATCTCCAGGTACTTTAGCCCCGTGATGAGGCAACAGCCTCCTAAAGACATACTTTACTTACTGCCCTGTATGTCCATCATACGACCTTTGCACTGTGTTGATGTGAGAGTAAGCCATTCTCAGTCCTTTATGAACAAGCAGTCATTTTACCTACTCCCTTCATTCTCCTCAGCCTCAAGATGCCTTCTCACATGCATCTGCTGCTCAGTGCTCAACTAACTAAGCATGCAGACCAGTCTCTGCACTTCCTTAGCATTTTCTCTCTGGAGATCTGTCCTCTTTGGTGCCCCTCAAAAGTTATGTCTACATTAGCCATCCTAAACTCTGAACTCTCTACTCAGGGAGGCTACCTTGTTCCCTGTACCACTTCCCAGAAACTCCTCCTGGATAGTGATGTAGGACCAGGCTAGAACTCACTTATTTCAGGAGTCACATTCCCAGGCTCCTAGCATAGATCTCTGTAGAGTCCTGTCTAATGTTCATCATGTCCTGTGTACTGACAGTGAGTTCTTAACCTGGGGAAGTAAACCTGATCCTGCCCCTCTATCATGTTTTACAATGGAGAACTTCTTGACATAAGTTTTGAATTGTAAATAGTAAATTGGAGCATATTTAAAACTGAAAAGATGTTGTAAACTCCGTATTTTCAAGAAAATTGAAGAAAACATAAATATAAGACAAAGAACAGAAAGAAAATTAGTTGCCTACAAGTGTTAAGTGCAGTAATACAGATGGGCAGTCACTGGATTGGGTTAGGAGCAGTTTAGACCCACAGGAGGAAAAATTGTGGAATGGAAGACAGAACAAAATGATGCAAAATGGAACAGAGGAAAGACTCAGTCCCGGGTCAACATCACATGGGCTAACTCACACAACCAGAAGAAAGAATTTGACTTACGAATGAAGAAATAGTGGTGGAACATGTCTCTAACTTGACAAACACTCTAAATTCAGACATTTTAGAAGTTCAGCAAACCCCAAATAAAAGAAACATGGAGAACATGAGTGAAATACTTAGCATATAAATTGCTATGATTCCAGTATGAGTGAAAGAAGTAACTAGTTTAAATATCCTTTGAGTCAAGGGCAAAAAGAAGCAAGTTAATTTAGTACATCAGATAATTTTGACATTCATAGTGGATGTAATCATGTTCCCCAGAACATGCCCTATACTAAATATAGATTAAAGTGCATTGCAACACAGATGGGACCGAGCACTTGCTTCCTATTAATACCAAACACAACAACAACAACAAAACAACTCAGACACACAGACAAATGATCATTTTTGATGGTCATTTGGTAGAAAGGGATGCAGGGGAGGGGGGAGGTGAGATTTGGAGTCCAATAAGTTAGATTCAATTATTTCCCTCCCTATACAGCCTTGAGAAGGGGCTTTTGATTATTTGTATGTTCATCTCTTCATTTGATTTTTGAGGAGTACAGTTTATCCTCCAATGGCATCAGTGGCTCAGTGGGCTACTGCACTGCAGGTGTCCAGTGTAGTGCCTGCGGCATGGTCAGTGTTCCTGTCCTTCCTCTCCGCTCCTTCTCCACTGTTATTTTCTGGCATGGCTGTTGATTGACATCCCTTCGTATATGGCTGTCTTTTTATAGATAAAGAACTAAGCCTCAGTGAGGTCACATGTTTACCCTGGGAGAGAATGTTCTGTTACCAGATTCTGTTTTGTAGTCTCAATAATGTCACTGAAAACAAGTCCCCTGTGTCCCAGAAGCGAGATGGGATCTGACATTTGCTGATGATTTTGCTTCAGAATGCAATAATGCAGATCTTAATACTGAACCTTTAAATCACATATATTTAAATATGTGAAATGAGAGAAATATTGTCTGTAGCTCTTTGATGGTTGGATAAATGAGACAAAATGAAAACAAGTTGTTTAACTTTCAAGCCACTGGCTAACTCAGAGTTCCAAGCCAGAGATGAAAATACTGGGCTTGGTGTGGAGGGATATGGGTCTTAAAATAGACATTCCATAAATATATGTAGTAAAGATTGTAACAAGACATCACTTTAAGCATGAAAAATAAATTGCATATAGCATGGCATGTAAAACATAATTATAATGTATGCTTGCTCTTCACAAAAATTAATTTTAAACATGAATAGAGACCAGAATATAAACCATAAGAGCACCCACACCCAGAAAGCCACATAGAAGCCTGTGGTGTGGCATGGGACTCTGAGGGCAGGGGCCCTGGAGAGCAAAAGATGGCTTTCCATGTTTCCATTCTAAAGTACTTGGAATTGTTTGATTTAAAATATATATTAAAAAATTAGCTGTGGGGACTATTTATAGTCACAGGAACTTTTCTGAGAGACTAACACAAAAGCACTACAGAGCTACTGAAATTTTAAATAATTCTTTGTAAATGCCCTAGGTTAATTTAGATCCCTGAAAACACATTAGGAAATTAAGCTGTAATGTGAGCTAATTCAGATTTTAATTTGGCAAAAAGAATGATCCAACTACACAGTTAATGTAAATAGAAGCATAACACAGGGAAATTAATGAGGTGCCTTCCGATGAATCTTCAAGGAGGTAGATAATTAGCTTCTTTTGTTATTATTGTAGGAGAACATGGCATTGTCTCGGAGGTGTAAAATAACTGTGGCTTACTAAGTGATAATGTGCTTCATTTGTCTTTTTTTAAATAATTATTTATGTTAAACTCTTGTAGGATGAAACAACAGCCCAGCCGCTGAATCTCTCATCCCGGCCTAAGACAGCGGAGCCTGTGAAGTCCCCAACATCTCCCACCCACAGCCTCTTCCCAGCCAGCAAAACCAGCCCTGTCAACCTGCCAAACAAAAGCAGCATCCCCAGCCCCATTGGAGGAAGCCTGGGGCGAGGATCCTCTTTAGGTAAATGGAAGAGACCTATAAACTGGGAAAGAAAGTAATTGGGTCAGTGCCTGCTAGCCCTGGGTCCTCTGTTCTTTGGGAAGGACAGCGATGGGAAGGACAGTTCTTCCCACTGAAGCAGACCCAACTTAGTATCTTGGGCAACTATAACTTTTAGAAATTGTCACAAGTCCTGCTAGTGTCCATTTTCTTTTGTTTGTTTGTTTTGTTGTTGGATTTGTTTTGGATGTTAGTGGATCCTGGCCATTAGACATGGGGTGGGGGGTGGGGGGCATTGTCTGAGTTTTGTCAGTTTTGCCCTGAAGTAATTTTCTAAGGGCATCAAGAATTGGCTTCATGCAAGAAACCATGTCACAATATGCCTGTTTCTTCTTGCCCTTTGAAGGGCATTTTCAAGGACTTGAAGGTATTTTCTTGCCCCTGTTTGTACAGCAAAAGCTGAACCATAATATCTGAACCAAAAAGTTAGTGACTGGAGTGGTTTTGTATTTCCTAAACCCTGAAAAGTCAACAGTATTGTGTATGTCATAAGGCCTGAAGAGAACAGTCCACCTGACAGGGCCTTGTAGTCTCCATTTTGAAAGACAATGTTAGGTGATCCCAGCATGCTCACCTACTTAGGTAGAATGAAACAAAGACAAGAAGGCACTTGTCAGCAGGAACAAAGCAAAGCATTAAGGGTAGGTATTGTTCCTAGACTCTTCACATCTCTTGGTTTCCAAATAAATACTGGGGGTGGGGAGATTCAAAGGGGTTGGGAATTAGACTGGCCATTTCTTTACTGTGTCTTCTTCCTTGTGTTATTAAATCATAAAGCCTTATTGCCTATCATAACTAGATACACTAATGTGTGGGTAGAGCCATCATAATTTATATAGAGTCTTGCCACTTGGTTTGATTTCACTTTACAAGTTAGGTAGCATAGTTCTTACAGATACAATGAGTGAGCCCTAGACCTGTGTTGTGAACTAGCAGAACCAGGACTTGACTTATACACAGGTCTCTCACCCAGAACTCTCTGCTCTCTGGAAGCTCAACTGGGCTGAGTGTGAGTGTGTCTTCTGACAGTAAGATCTAGTGTTTAGGATGTGGACAGCAGCTTGTTCTGATTTCCAGTTAGGTTCCTCTCCTAGGAGCCACAACATCTCACACCCTGTTAGGGTCCCTCAGGAAGAGGACAGTGATACATATCCAAAACATTAACATGACTGTTTCTTTTGGCTGGCGTTTTGGGAGTTGGGAGATGAGGAAAGAGAACCAACATAAAACACCAGTGGCCTGCTCCTCGAAGTGGCTTCATGTAGTCCACTTTCACATGTTGTTTGGAAAGTTTGCGGCCTGGGCTGTGCATCTAAAGGGACAGAGACAGAGCTGGTATGTCCCAGGATCTGCTCCTGTCAGCAGCTTGTTAGTTCAGAAGCCAGATGGGCAGGAGTAAAAGAATCACCTGTTGGACAGCAATCTTGTCCAAATAATATTCCACAAAAGTGATCTTTTGTTTAATCAGCAAACTTCCAAACAAATGAAATTGCTTTTTTATATTTTATAATAAAGTAACTGACTTTAAAAACATTTTCATAGTTTTTGAAACTTTTTGCAACATTTATATATATATATATATGTATGTGTGCATATATATGTATTATGTGTGTATATATATATACACACATAATACATATATATATACATATATATACATATATATACACATACACACATATGTACACACATTATACATATAAGGCATGTGATATAAGCTTGATTGTAGTCTGGTTTCCCTGTTCCTTTCTCTGTGAGGTGTATGCATATATGCATACGTGTCTCTCACACGTTTGTGGTGAAACACAAAGGGCCTCACACAAGTAGATTGTGTCAAATACACAACAGCAACTGAAATCTATCAGTAATTAAATAATTGCCCTCCTTTGTCTCAAAATGGAAAAACTGATCCAAAGTATTCATTTAAGCTGAGAAAAACCAAGGCGTAGAGGAAAATGAGTTCTCATTTCATTTTCCCCTCTGGGTTACAGGAAATATAATGAAGGAAAAGGTTTCTTCTTACTTGATTTTAGGATTTGTGCTCATGAGAAAGCCATCGCCACACACACTGCTTCACCGTCAGGAGCGGGGGTGGGGGACAGGGCTGCAAGCTGTGGCTGTCCAAGCTTGGGCTTGGGCAGGGTTGTCATCCTCTTGGTAAATAACCGAGGCAGCATGATAAGAAGAATGCTTCATTAACCAGCCAGCTCTTGGAGAATGGAGAGCGTGGTGTGTTCCTTCCCGCCCCCTCGCTCCTGCAGTGGACACATAACACACACATAGATGTCACCATAGTGCACATGTACCCTCTTAGGTCTCATTCTGTTGAGCTTCAAACTGCTCTTTTATACATAGCACACCAAATAAACCCAGGATCTGGACAGAAATCTCAGCTGCCTCTCTGCCTAGCCCGTTTTGTCCCTCCCCCACAGATCAGCAAAGATTGTACATAAACTATAGACACATAAAAAGCAATTACCCTTCCAATAGATCTAGGACTAGAATGTAGGAACATTGACACTGTAGGCACAAGCAGGGCAAATACTCCCCGCTGTACATACAAGATTAGAACCTAGGACCAGTCATCTGTGAGAGGGTAGAAGACAACCACACAGCCTGGAGTGATGGCGTATCCTCCACAGGCTAACTGTACCCTGAACTTGTACAGCTTAGTTGACTTGACTTCTATTCTCTAACTAGTGTTATAGTTTTCTTAATAACAAATGTGTTCCTGCCTTGTTCAGAGAATACAGTATTACCCTGGGGAGTGGATCATAGCCAGCACTTGGGAGACTGTGTCTCCATACACCTCTAATAATGCACCCTGTGTATGCAGATATACTATCCAGTCTCAACTCCCCTGCCCTGTTTGGGGACCAGGACACAGTGATGAAAGCCATTCAAGAGGCTCGGAAGATGCGAGAACAGATTCAGCGGGAGCAGCAACAGCAGCCACACGGAGTTGATGGGAAACTGTCGTCCATGAACAACATGGGGCTGAGCAACTGCAGGAATGAGAAGGTAACCTGCATCCCTCCCCACTGCACAGCAGCCCACCAGCTCACCCTCATCTCTCTTTCTTTAGGCCTCCAGGTCCTAACTTGCTACCAAAGATCTGGGCTTCCAGCTTGAGGGCCACCTTGTAACTTACTCTGTCACATGGTCACATTCCTGCTGGTCAGCACTTAGGTTGCCTCCCCGGAATCTAACCTACCTGCCTGCTGCTGTCTCTCTGTCCCATTCTGAAATACTTAGGCACTTTCTAATAAAGACTGTAAATTATTCAATTAGAATGAAAATAGAGTGTAAAAATGTTTAAAAGAATATAAACACAAGCTCACGACAGTTAAGTGAATTGTTGCTCACCGTTAAATTTAATGCTATGCTTTCCTCAAAAAGTAAAAACCAAAACCAAGCAAATTTCAAACTGTATTCTATTTTTATCATTTTGATTCAGCAAATCACTTATGCAGTATCTGTCTGAGGTAGACTCATATAGCAGAATGGAGCCTGGAGCACAGGCCTGAGCTAAACAGAGCACACACTGACAGGGAAGGAGATCGTGAAGAGGTAAGCAAGAGTATAAGGCAGAGTCACTCATGTCTAGGGGCCAAGAGGAAGGTTAAAGGGAAGAAGCCAGTGGCAGTAAGGACTGTCTGAGCCTATGACTCAGGATAGAGACCTGGAGGAAGCCATGGTGCAGCCACAGGAACAGGATAAAAGGCACTCCAGAAAGGGAGACCTATGGGTATACAGGCCAGTATGGCCAGACTGTCACAGGAGAGAGAGAGAGAGAGCAGCAGAGGACATAAGGTAAAAGCCATAGCCTGGGAAAAGCATGGTAGACATGGTGGGTTCTGGGAAGCCTCTTCAGTTCATCTTACACTGGAATGAAATCTGACCGACACAGAGACCATTTGGCCTCCTGAAGAAGTGTGGAAATGAGGTGACTGGGAGAAGTGTGCCTGACAAGACAATTCATTCCTTTTCTACAGACAAATACTTGTCCAGCACTAAATCATGAGAACATGTTTATTTATTTACTTTTAAATGTGGGACTACTGTAGAGGGACAGATGAATTCTATGATAGACAATAGTAATAGTAGTTAAGTAAATGGTAAAACACATGTGTTTATTTGGTAAACTGAAACTGCAGGCTGCTGAGTTCAGGCCTGAGTCTCATTTTGTTTCAGTCCTCACTAACTGTGATGAGGACACAGTGGCAGAGTTTGCACAATAGGAGAAAAGCTGTGGTTTCCCCAGTTCCCTGCAGGGTTTTTCTATTCGCTCCTGAAGAAGCTGGAAGTGTGTGGTGCTATTTGTATTCCCCTGTGTGGCCTGACCATCTGGAAGCTCAGGTGTAACCCTTTCCTAAGTAAGGATGCATTGGTTTGTGTAGAGAGGCAGGGAATTCAGCTATGTGGCTCTAGAGGCCACTCTCCAAGCCATGTTATAAGCTGTGCTCTCTGCAACTCTCCTGGCATGCCCTCCCCTTCTCTTCTTGGCTTCTAATTGTTGCAGTAACCCTGGCTTGTGTCTGCGCTACCTCGATTTCCTCCTGTTTTTTTCTATATGCTTTCTGTCTTGTGGGTCTACTTTCTAACCTCTCTAATCCATTATGACCTTACTTTAACTTGATGACATGTATAAAATCTCTACTTCAAAATAAGGCCATATTCACAGCTACATACGGTTGAGACTTTTCTCTTAAGGAAACAATGTGACCCTTTACAAGGGGTGCAAATGTATAGCTCATTCCCAACCTCTTGACCTTACTGTACTTTTGGGCCACATCAAGAGACATCTGGTGTGCAGGGTAGAATGGGGCTGATAGGGCTGGTACTATGATGGGACGGACACTCTAAGCCTCACGTGGACTAGATTAACCTCTGAGCGAGCTGGCCTCCCAAAGCCTAGTAAAGATGTGATTTTCCCCTGAGTTCTCATTGTACTGTGGCTGCCATCAGCTTCCTACAGCATCTGGCACACCATACATAAACTCAGCCAACATACCTACCCATAGAATCATAAATTTAAAAACTAGTACCTTGCATCTTATGTAGTTACTTACTACAATCAGTTGGAGCTGAAGGTCCAACATTGACACTATGGCACTTCAAATTCCAAAGCTTAATTTTTATTTCCCACTGACTTTTCTTAATTCATTTTGGAGGAGGAAATCTGAAGTTAAAAATGAAAAAGAAAACTATATTTTCCCCTGGAAGTTATGAGAGGAAAATGATAAGTGAGGCTGACTTTGAACACACCGATAAAATACAACCTAAAATATAACATGCTGAAGAGAATCTCAAGGTAAGCTGCGGTGTGGATGTGGTTTTCACCAGGAAGCTGTACTTTCCCAGCTGAAGGGTCTCACTGCGTCAGTCGATAACTTTACTGGGGTTGAATTTGGGACACTGGAAGCCCATGCTCTTTAGGGATGCTATGTATGTTCATTAGCTCTTACAGAATCTCAGACCTCCTGACCTCTGGCTTGGGGTGGTTTGTGTGACATGGGCCTTGTTGGACTCTAGAGGGAATTTCTGTGCCTGCTAGGCCAGAATGTTGCTGCTAGAGGAATGCATCAAGGCTTCCCAGAGACCCTGAAGGCAGCTTATGACTCAGATCTCTATCCTAACTTGGTGGCTTTCCTTCTATAGGGCCACTGCTACTTATTTTTTTTTTTTTTTTACCTTTTCTTCTAAATGAAAAGGATAAGTATATAATATGCAAAAAGACTAAGAAGTGGACTGGGACAAATCCAGCTTACTATCTGGCTTCAAAATTTCTGCCTTTGAACCACTGGCCCAGTTTTGGTTTTTTTGTTTTTTTTTTAAATATAAGGACCTTTAAACTAGACTTAGGAATTCGTTCTTTGGACCCCATATCACAGTTTTAGGTAAGTTTTATAGCATTGCTGTCACAAGACTTGTTACTGACTAAGCATAGTTCTCTCTAGTACTTCAACATTCTTTACAAAAGAATGTAGCACACACCTGGGCTCCTTGGGAAGCAAGCCATTAGCTGGATGTTAGTGGTGTGTGTGTGTGTGTGTGTGTGTGTGTGTGTGTTACTCTATGAAAACTGCTGTTTGTAGGAGGGACAGGGACAAAGCAGGACTTGCTGAGGAAATAGTGACACTGTGCCTCCACCAGCAGCTACTGCATAAGCTCCAGGACCCCACAGTTATTGAGAACTGCTCCAAATTTAGAGAGGAGAATGAGTTTTGTATATTAGTGCCAGTCAGTTCTTGAGTGAAAGCTTCCCTGAAGAGGATTTGACTTTCTTTAGCTGAAGCTGAGGTGACTGTCTTTAGCTGAAGCAAGGCCTAGTAGGATGGGGAATCACATGCCAGTATCTACCATTGCCTGTCACATTTATCACTCTAGGTGTCATTAAATAGATGCTGTATGTATAACCAGGGTGGGCTAACATTTATGGCCCAAGAACAGGAAAGCTGTGTTTCCATAACATACACAGGCTTATGTGTGTGTCCATATGAATACATATTTACCCATGATCTGTTTCACTTTATTGAGCAAATCTGTTTTGCCAAAACATCACTGATTTGATATGTCAGAAGAGTGCCAGTGGAATATCTCTGGAGCTGTTGCAGGGTGTTCAGGGTCTGCTAAATACATAGATTGTGGGGACAATAGACTGTAATGGCACCCCAGGATCTCTTCTGCACCATCATCTCCAAGAGCCTCTGTGTGCACACCACAACACACACACACACACACACACACACACACACACACACACACACACACACACTGTGAGCATCCCTGCCAGCAGAAGGCTGAGTTTCTGTCCTAAGTTAGCTTTTCCCACCAAGAACACCAGCCGGCCCCATCTGTGCTGGAGCACCAGTGCGATTAGATCATATTATGGTGAATTCCTTACCACACTTTATTCTTCTGATAATTGTAAGTATTTTTGTTGTGAAAATCTACTGCAGAATTTCAACCACTCTGCTTATGAATATCCTATGCTAAGCTCGGGGTATATGGCTAAGAGAAAGGTGAGGCAGGATGGCCTTCTTCGTGTATGGTCTGTGGTGTTTGATGTATGAATGTGGACTTAGCAATTGGCTAGAGAATGTTCTTGTGTGGGTGTCATGTCAGGTCGCAGTGCTCAGAAATGGGCAGGCTGCACAGACATACACATGTGGCCTGAGCCACCACTCCATCTGGGAACTGCTTGAGAAAGATGTCAAAATGAGCTACAGTGACACAAAAAACACACTTTACCTGCATCTGAATTACGTGGACTGTGACTGAAAGTAGAAAGAGTAGAATATGGAGTTTTGTGTGGAGAGCTTGCTTAGCCTGTTCATGATCCTGGGTTTACCAAAACCCGATAAAACCAAACCAGTCAACCACCATCACCACCATCAACCTCCTTGCATTTTGGAATGGCAGGGAACATTAAGTCTATCTGGTAGTGACTACTGGTTACATGGAAGAACTAGCCCCAGAGAAAGGAAGGAGCTTCCTGACAGTCAGGACTTAAAGCAAAAATGATTTAATTCTTGGTGCCTCTCATCCAAAGTTGCTATTTCCACATAGAGAATTGTATCTGATTCAGTTAGCAACTTTCTATGATAGTTTTAAGCCTGGGACATAAAAACGAACTTGTATACTGACTGCCTCAAACCTTTGGTGGAATATGGAAAAGCTAGACACAGAAAAGCATGAATCTCCTGCTTTCTGTCTCCATAGTGCCTTGTTCCTACCAGGCTGGATCTGGATCCATAAACAGATGGTTGATTGATGTAGATGATAGAGACAGAGACAGATATAGAGATGGATATGGAGATGATGGAGATGATGGAGATGGAGATGAGAGATGGAGATGGAGATGGAGATGCAGACGGAGACGGGGAGAGAGAGAGAGAGAGAGAGAGAGAGAGAGAGAGAGAGAGAGAGAGAGACACACAGAAGTGGCTAGGTGAGCCCACACAATAGATGAGAAACAGCCTAGTCTCCATGTTGATTCATCATGAGTCTTTGTTCTACCTGTCATGCTTTCTGACACTCTTACCTAAATAAATTACTTTACCTTTCTGAGCTCCAATGGCCAGAGCTATGACATGAAGTCGAGACTCTTTTCCTTGAAGGATTATCTGAGAAATAATGTAAGGAAGATGCATCTCACACAGAAGATGCTCAAATGGAATCAGCTTCTTTCTCACTTTCAAACTGTATCGTCTCAACTATGTGCTAATTTTGTTCTCAATCTCTGATGCACTCTCATGATACAGGGTGGAATCACTGTGCTTTAGGAACTATGGTGTCTACAAATAGTGTGAAGGCTTAGAAGACCCTAACAGGCAGCTGCTTACAAACCCACCCGTGCATTTTGATTCCAAAGGGACTTTTAAAAGTTATAAAATTGTATTTATTATTTTTATGGGATGTGTATGCATGATTGTGTGGGCAATACATATTATGTGTGGAAATCAGTACAACTCTGTGGAATCAGTTCTCTC
Organism: Arvicanthis niloticus; assembly: GCF_011762505.2. Classification (NCBI taxonomy): domain Eukaryota; kingdom Metazoa; phylum Chordata; class Mammalia; order Rodentia; family Muridae; genus Arvicanthis; species Arvicanthis niloticus. The sequence continues at coordinate 83,158,666 of NC_047658.1, read as the reverse complement.
CTACCTTAATATGTGTTCTGGAGACTGAGCTCAGATCTCCAGGTTTGCTACTTAATGGATTTCCCTGCCAAGCCTTCTCGTTGACCCTTGGGGAACTTTCATACACTAGTAACCTGCCAGAATCCAGGTATAGCTAACAAGATAATACTATTTAAACATGGCCTGTTGTTGGCTAGAGAGCTTTGTTTTCTTCTGATTCATTAGATTTTTTTAATAATGCTTTCTTTTTAAAAAATACTTAGCCTGGTGTTTGATAGCAACAAGCATCACTCATGCTCAGATGGTACTTTTTCCCAGTCAAATAAAATAAGACTATGATAAGCTCCTCACCAAGGCACATTGTAAACTGGTTGCTAGTTTCTTAAAAGCCACTGTTGTATTTTTTCAAGCATAGATACTTGCTCCTTGCCTGACTTTGCAAAGCTCAGCCCATCAGCACCACAGTGTATTAAAGCTTCCCCTCTAATTGGGAAAGGGAAACAGGAAGCGGACTGTGCTGCTCGTGGTAGGTTGCCACAGCTTCTTGTTATTTCTACAGCTGAATCAGATATTTACTGTTGCATGACAAGGTAAGCATAATCAAAAGATCAATGCAGCCATACAACAGTGACTGAAATGGGGCTGAGAGCAAGTTATTTACTGCCGAATGACTGAACTCCTTATTCAGACCAGTGGGATCTTACTGTTTTCAAATCAAGTGCAGAACCAATTGATTGGAATTGTTGTCTTTGCAGTTTGACTGGCATGATCAGTTGCAGTGTTTCCTCTATTTCCTTTGCTCCCAAAACTATACTATGGAGGAATGTCGACCACAGTGGAGATTTCACAGGAAGGGGCAGATTCTGGGATCATCTTTGTTTGCAAAGAAAAGCAGCAGTCAGTTAAAAAAAACATTGTAAGATACTTTCAACATGATAAACAATACTTAAAAAGTACTTTATGCTCCAAAAATACTATCTATTACATATAGCGTCTCTTTTGATCTGTTAGGGATACAGGCTTTGCTGTCTCTGTTTCTGAAGTGGGGAAGCAAAGGCCAGTTAAAACCACTTTACTCCAGTATGCCTTCTCTCCATCCACCTCCACTACTCACCATTAAAACTTCCAGAAGATGGTGAGGGCAGTTTTACTTAGAAATTAAACCAAGGTGTATATCAAAGCTCCAAACATCCATTTTAATGATCGTGCCACTATCAGGAGCATGCTACATAAACACATTTGTTTCTGTGTACTTTTTGAGATGAACAACTATACTTTAAGAACGTACATACATCAGAAGCTCTATACAATTAGAAGAGAGCAACGAGGGTTTATTAATGCTGCATTTTGCATTTAAACCAGTAGCACTGGGCAGCTCTGTGTGCTATGTGTAGACTCTGACTGAATGCAACCATTACCTTCTTTCTTCCCTGTTGTCAGGGCTATTTCATTGGTTGCCTAGCTACTGGTTTAAGGCTTAATTCATTTAAAAAAAAAAAAAACCTTACTTGGTTGTGTTTCTTATTTCTTCTGCACTCTCACTGGGAAGAACGGTGAGGACTGGTACAGGCTTTCAGGACTCAAGATGCTTTTTCAGGGCAGAGGTGAGGGCTTGGAGCAGATAGGAAGCTTTCAGGTTTGTTTATAAGTATTTAGGTCAAAATGCAAAATCCAGTTATTACTTCTTCTAGTAAATGTGTTAAGACTCAACCCCATCAGGTAGTAGTTTTGTGCCCAGCTTCTGTGGGAGCTATTATCTGGACAATGTATAAAACATTCTTGTTAATTAAGACCCTCACTAGGGCAGGTACTTTCTAAGCCTTCATCCTTCTAGGTCTAATCTTTCTCCTGCCAGGGTATCCTCAGCTCTTGAGGTCTCAAGGCCCTTCCACATTCCTATATATAATAGAGAAAGGAAAGGAAATGAACAAATAATGTTTCAGTATGATTGTGGAAAGAATTTTGGCATACTGGATCCTCTAAAGGGCCCAGGAGGTTTAAGAGCAGGGACTGTGAACTATTCTAAATCGTACCATACACCTATCTGCATCAATAATTGAATTGCACTCACCTTAATTTTAAAACTCTTCTACTCAAACATCATAAGCATTTAGCAATAAGTAGAGTTTGTGGTTTAATTCTCTTGGAGTTAAGTGGGAAAACTATTAACAGAACTGTGTGGCTTGCCTTAATGCAGAAAAAAGTCATTCTGAGTGATTTTCAGTGCCACATAATGTGAAACAGGTAAATGAGATCTCCAGAGAAAAGAGCTAGTAGAAAAAGAAACAACTGGGGAGAAACTGAGGCAGACAGGTGAAGGTGAGACAAAGTCGTGTAACAGTGTGGGAAACAAGCACACAAGCAGTTTCATGTTCATGTTTGCTTAATTGCTAATGGGGTCTGTGATAGTTTGAATAGATCTGTCCCCTATAGATTCGTATATTGAATGCTTGGCTGTAGAGAGTGGCACTGTTAGGAGGTGTGGCTTCTATACCATTCAGCACAGGCTCTCACCTTATACATAAGGGAAGTGAGGCAAAAAGGACTGGAGCTGTTACCTACTCCAAAATGAAAGGCATTGGGTAAGGGTACAAGATCCAACTCCCCAGCATTTGGGCCAGTATGCATTCTAGATTTCAGGACAGCTTCCATTTCCTAAGGTGACAATGACTCTCAACTTTACATAATGTGACTTCAGTCTAGTCCTCCTCTGTTATATGTTATAACCCTTGCAATAGGGACCAGTGCACATATGATATATAGTACACACACATGTATAGTATATGAAATATACATATATACTACATATATGGATGATAACAACCAACATTCATCATATTAGATATTAAAGCTGAAACATTAGAATACTTATTTAAAACAATAAAAACGTAATTAGATATCAAAAGCAAAAAATACATATATATATACATATATAAAATACACACATATAAAATATACATATATGTATATATGTATATATGTATATATATGCCGTATAATACCTTATTAGAGTTAAAGCTCAAAGGACACAGTTTTCTAGGCATGTTTAGTGCACAGTAAGCACTTAGTAGCATATGAAATGATTTAAGTTGATGCCAATAACAGAATTTTTGTACAGAATTTTTATATGACATTTTGGTTCTCACTAGCTCACACTTGTTAAAGGTTTACAAAAGTCTTTCTGGAAGTAGCCAGGTGAGTAACACTAGCCCTTTTTCTTTACCTAAGGAAACTCATCTGGCAGCTGCAGTTTTGAGAATATGAGGATGTCAGTGTACTGTCATCAAAGCATTTTTTTTTTTGTTTATCAACTACAGTTGGCTCTCACAACCCTCCTTGCAGATAACTTCCTATCACTCTGCATACAGAGAGCAAGAGCAAGGAAAGGGAAGCTCTTCACACTTAAGTTTCATAGCCAACATCTTTTCCATTGTAGCAGACAGACTTCATAGTTTCTCACAGTGCCAGTCTCTGCCATGTGTCCTAAACAGTGAACCCTAAACTCTCTCTCTCTCTCTCTCTCTCTCTGTCTCTCTCTCTCTCTCTCTGTCTCTCTCTCTCTCTCTCCTCTCTCTCTCTCTTCTCTCTCTCTCTCTCTCTCTCTCTCTCCTCCCTTCTCTTCTCTCTCTCTCTCTCTCTCTGTCTCTCTCTCTCTCTCTCTGTCTCTCTCTCTCTCTCTCTGTCTCTCTCTCCTCGTGTATGTGTGTGTGTTGACCTGGATATACATGTGAGGCTGCTTTACCATGGAATATGTATGTCTATCTGTGTTTATCTCTGATTCTGTTCAACTCTCTTGATGGTGGTGACTGTTGCTATGTTTGATTGTTTTCATTTTTGGTTGGTGGGATTCTACAATAGATGTGACCTTCTTTCCTTCTTGGTTCCCCTTTCAGCTTTGTCTTGAAATGTACCTTCAGGAACACTCTGGCAGGGGTTCACTTTTAGCTAAGATCCAGTTTGTAATCTTGACATTTGCAACTAAGATTAGAATTTCCCAAAGTACTGTCTTCCTGCTATGGAGAGAAATGCTTGCTTTTATTTTTGGTACAACCCTGATTTGCCCTTTATGTCTTTTTATAAATGAAGTCAACAGCATTGGCTTTGAAGAAACACAAAGAGTGTCTTATGACATGCACTGCCCACTAGCTCTAGCTCACACATATTCTTGGCTGCCAGTCCCTGTAACTCCTACCAAAGATTATTTGAGTTTGTTTTATTATGGAGAATCAACATAGTTTTTTATGAAAAAGAGAATCTTAAGTTTGGGATTCAATTCTATATGTTGATAGTAAGCTATCAACATTAAAATCAATCTCAGTTTTTCTACCTCTAGAATAGAAACAAATTTAAAGAAATAGTTTCATGAACCCATGGTTTGAAAACTCACATTGGCCTATCAAGAACCTCCCAAGGCTAGGAAGCTCAGTGATAGACTTGCATGCGTGAGACCCTGGGTTTGATCCCTACCACAAACAAGGGGAAGGACCTTTTATCCTTTTACAAGTATGAAGTCCCATACTAAATTGGCAACACCCCTGCAGATGAGTTTAGAAGCAGATTTAGTCTTTTGTATTCTAGACCACGGATGTAGCTGCCATAACATAACATCCTCAGGTCTAGAGTAACATCATCAGTGGAAGAAGGAACAAAACATCTTTAAATAAGTCCCAGTGAGGTCAGAGTCTCTGCTCCAGTCTAATGAACGCTCCATTCACTTCAACCATGTGGCTTTACACCTTGGCCTGTTAGTTTGGTTTCGAGTCCTTTGTTTACTCATGGGGAAGGCAGACATGATAAATATACAAGGCTGTGGGCAAGAGTGAAGAACAGTTTGTGTGGGGTAAGGTGGGTAAGTGAATCTGACTGTCTCATGGTTTCCATTACTAGAGTATTGCAGAGAGGCAGGTAGGAAGTGCTTCATCTGATGTTTCCTAGAGAGACTGCAGAGAATCATCCAGATGAGGCCACCAAGTATAGATGTGCCAGCACATGGGCATTTGTCTTCTCATGGGGCAATAATGAGGACCAGGCTCCAAGACAGGGTATGAGGTTCCAGTGACAGGAGTCTTGAATATCTGGGAGAGATTAAATGATTGGCCATGATTGAGCAAGGGAGGAAGGGGTGAAGGAGACAGAGAGAGAGAGAGAGAGAGAGAGAGAGAGAGAGAGAGAGAGAGAGAGAGAGAGAGCAAAGGAGTGGCTGAGGTAAAAACTATTTCCCCAGATAAATAAACTTTCAGACAATGAACTTGTTACATAGCAACTAATAAGTTATGTTTTCCTAGCAAGACAAAGATAAGGCATGTGTGGCTGTAAACAGAAATGAAAAGCTGAAGTAATTAGTGTGGTTTGTGGGCATTTATGACTAATATGTTGTCTGGAGCAGGAGTCTCATTCTTCTGTCAGGAAAACCCTGGCAATGCTCTTATTTTCTGCTGTCGTCTCTCAAGAGAAAACCTGAGGACCCACCACTTCCCTCTGTGGTCTACCTTCCTAGCCCCACTGTGGCTTACTGTTTTGGTGATTCAAAGGAAGAACCCTTCTCCTTATCGTCTCCATGCCCTTCCCTGACACTGAACCTAAAGCCCTTGTTCATTAAGTGTGTGCTTATGGGCAGAAATGGGACTATGAATGTACTGTTCCTCCACCCCACTGAAGCTATAGTTTCCTTTCAGGGGCCTCCACATGTGTGTGCTTGTGTTGCTCGCCAGGGAATACTGACCTTATGGAAGTGTACCTCTTGCTGGGCTTCAGGGAGCTTTGCAGTTAAAACCCCTGCTTGCTCTGCCTCACTGCTGGCTGTGGAGGGTGAGGTGTTGCCTGTGCCCTGCTGTCTCTGCCTTCTTGTGTGTATGAGGGTGTATTCCTCTTTTTCTGATCTGCTCCTTGTGCCCTCTGCTACCCTTCTCCTCAGTTTGTCTTCTCCCCATCTCCCCACCTCTCCTTCCTTCCTCATTCCCACCACAAACTTAAGCTTGCTGCAGTTAGGGTGCAGTGTCTGACTACTGGTGATTTTTCACTGGACTCTTACAGTTGTAAGAAGCAATTGCTGGTTCTAGATTGTTCTGATGAAGAGTTACCATATGAAATGAATGTGTCTCCTTGTACAGCCTATGTCTTTTGTAGCAACATAAACATGGGAGCTCTAGCATGTGCATCCTGGGAAACATGCCTCAAAGCACAAAGGAATTATTTCACAAGGAGGAGGTTCCAAAGTATGGGTGTGGGGTATGTATAGACTAGAGCAGAATCTAAGGTTTGTTTCCTTTATTTAAATGCTAAGGGCATGAAGTCTTGGCCTTGAGAAGCTTCAGGAATTTAAATTGATGAAGTGAGTATTGAGTCGCAGAGCTTCAGAAGAACTCTTCCTGACATGGATGGCTATCTTTCTGATGGCCTGATCTATGTCTACAACTAAGTCAACTCTTGAAAATGTAGCCATGCAAAATGGCAAAAGGAGTTGAAGCTAGGTGCTAAGGCATGGGGCCTGTTCTCTAGGAGACTCAGGCAAGGCTCCAGATACTGATCCTCCCTAGGAGAGTTCTGAAGCCTCAGTAGATTATGGCCTCTAATAAGATTTTAGGCACAGAGTTTGATGGTATGTTTGATGTCCCCATGGATTGAGTACGGGGCTTTGGTGTCTATGAAGGGGGCCTGGGAAGTAAGGGAGTGGCTTCTACTTAGAAGGGAACTGTGGCCATACTCTGGGCTTCCTGCCTGCAGCCTCCTTGGAATGGAATGAGCTTGGCAGCCTTAAGCTGATACATAAATAAGTAGTGTATCCTCTCTGGTTTTCCATAAATAAAGCAATTTTTTGTTATGATCCTTGTGGGTGGTGGTGGCAAGGAGAGGCTGTGGAGAGGAAACACAGTCCATTTCAAGTAAATCAGGTTTGTTGTGCCCAAGATCTCTGGTGTTTAGATGACCCGCCCCCCCTTGGAGCAGTAAGTGAGACCTAAAAGTTAGCTAAGCAAGCACACAGACATCTTGACTGGTCTTCAGGGGAAGGCTAAGATTTAAAACCAGACAGCTCCTAAATAGATATATTTATTTTCAGGCTTGTTTCTTTGGGTCTCAGCATTCTAATAGTCTGTCCTCAGATCCTTGCACCCACAGGAGAGCAAGCTCACAAGTCTTGTTTGAATGGCAGGTTTTAACCTGCTTGGTTGAGTTTATTTTAATTAATTAATGGATCAACTTGCTACTCTTTTGGCTATCACCTCATTTATTAAAACTGACTGTTCTAATCAATACAAATTTAAGTATAAGTTTATTTAATTGGTTAAAAACAGATTTAGTCCATTTTTTTGTTTTTCTTTGGATTACTTATGACAGGAGAGTTTTATAAGAATTAAATTTTAATAGGCATGTTGTATATCTTTAATCTTAGCACCTAGGAGGCAGAGGCAGGAGAACCACTGCAAGTTCGAGGCCAGTCTGTCTACACAGCAGGGCTACATAGTGAAACTTGTCTCAAAAACAAAAATCAAACACAAAATAGAAGGAAATTCTATTCTTAAAACTTTAATAGTTTGTGTAATCGTTATTCTCATAGTCTTCTTAGGTCATCAGTTGATCTGAAATTACAGTTAGAAATTGTGCAAACCTTTAGAACATCTGCTAACTATACTATTCACATTGGAAGTTGGATTTGTTATCTCCTTGAGACTGTGTAGATATATTTTAAGAACATCTCCTTAGCCAGTCTTGGGAATGAGTGAATAATTTCTTTGCTCCTGCTAATTTTCCAGGTCTCTAGTGGACTAGGCAGAGTAGACAGGACACATGTGTGCTTGGTTATCAAGGGTCTGGTTCTAAAGCTCTTGAAAGTGTTGTTCTTGTTTCATTCAGAAAACAGTTTACATGAACCATGCATGAAGCATCTTTTCTCCCCCCATCCCTCTTTTTTTTTTAAGTTGAAAGTAATACATTTTAATTTTTCCCATTTATTTATTTATTTATTTACTTTAAAACTTCACCCCCACTCCTCTCCTTCCAGTCCCTCCCTCTCAACTCTCCTCTGCCCTCCCTTTCTCCTGAGAGAAGGGGAGGCCTCCCATGTTTTTTAACCTGCCTCAGCTTATCAAGTTGCAGTAGGACTAGACACACCTTCTCCTATTGAACCTAGACAAGGCAGCCCAGTTAGGAAAAAGAGATCCAAAGTCAGACAACAGAGTCAGAGACAGCCCTGCTCCTGCTGTCAGGGATCCCACATGGAGACCCAGCTGCACATCTGTTACGTGTGTAGAGGGCCTAGGTCTGTCTAATGCATGCTCTCTGGTTAGTGGTTCATTCCCTGCGAGCCCCTGGGTTAATTGATTTTGTAGGTTTTTCTTGTGGCATCCTTGACCTCTCTGGCTCCTTTAATCCTTCTTCCCATCTTGCACAAGATTCTTTGAGTTCTGCCTAATGTTTGGCTGTGGGCCTCTGCATCTGTATCTATCAGCTGCTGGATGAAGCCTCTCTGATGACAGTTATGCTAGGCTACTAACTGCAAGTATAGCAGAGTATCATTAATAGTATCAAGGATGGGCTTCCTCTCATGGCATGGGTCTCAAGCTGGACCAGTCATTGATTGGTCATTCCTTCAATTTCTGCTTCAACTTTATCCTTGCACACCTTGTAGAAAGGACAAATTGTGAGTCTAAAGTTTTGTGGCTAGATTGGTGTCCTCATCCCTCCAGTGGAAGTCTTGCCTGGTTATAGGAGGAGGCTGTTTCAGATTCTGTATACCCTATTGCTAGGAGTCTTAGCAAGGTCACCCTCAGGTTCCTGAGAGTTTCTAGGTTTCTAAATCATCCTAGAGTACCTCCCACCAATTACAATTCTCTCTCCCAGATATCTCTTCTCTATCCTCCCCACACTTGATCCCTCCTGTTCTCCCCACCTTTTCCCCATTCAGTTCCATCCCTCCATCCACTCCTGATGTCTGATTTATTTCCTCTTCTCAGTGAGATTCAAGCATCCTGCCTTGATCCCTCCTTATTAATTAGCTTCTTTGGGTCTGTGCATTGTAGCATGGTTATCCTGTACTTTATGGCTAATATTCACTTATAGATGAGTACATAGCATGTGTGTCTTTCTGGGTCTGGGTTACCTCACTCAGGATCATCTTTTCTAGCTCCATCAATTTGCCTGCAATTTTTTTGATGACATTATTTTTAATAGTTGAGTAATATTCTATTGTGTAAATGAACTACATGATCTTTATCCATTCTTCAGTTGGAGGACATCTAGATTGTTTCTGGTTTCTGGCTATTACAAATAAAGCCACTATACAGTTGAATAAGTGTCCTTGTGGTATGGTGGAACATCTTTTGGGTATATTTCCAGGAGTGCTATAGCTGGATCTTGAGGTACAATTTTCTGAGAAACTGCCAAATTGATTTCCAGAGTGGTTGTACAAGTTTGCACTCCCACCAGCAATGGAGGAGTGTTCCCTTGCTCTACACCCTTGCCGGTATGAGCTGTCACTTGAGTTTTTGATCTTAGCCATCTCAGAATCACAGAAAGATGGGTGTAAGATGGACTCCTAAAATCACTTTGATTTGTATTTTCCTGATGACTAAGGACATTGAATATTTCTTTAAGTGTGAAGCACCTTTTCTGACTTTGCAGAAACAGCTATCCAAATACATAGAAACACTTGTTTTTTGAAGGAATTAAAATCCCACATTTTAAAGCACCTTACTGTTTAGAGTCTAACCCTCAATGATCAGCTGGAACTTAAATTTATAAACCAAATTAAATTCTGTTCCTGAAGACTGACTTCTGACTTTCTAAGAAACAAAGTTGGTACAGTCCCAAAATTCATTGTCTCAGCTATAGTGTAAAGCATTCCACTCTTTCTGTTTTGAATGTGGAGATGATAACCTCCCACCCCCTGTATAATGACGATATATAAAATACTCCATGCAGGCTATACTTTCAATTGAAAATATTTTAAGTTTGTGTCAATCAGAATCAGTTGCCAAGATCAGGTGGTCTTTATTTTTATCTACTTTGTCGCTTATTCACACAGGGGATAGGATAGTAATCACTAGCATACCTCTCTCTGTCTGTGGGCTCTCTGATGGCGAACTGCAGATATGTAGAGTGCTTCCAGCTCATTTACAGCACATGTGTAATGTACACTAACTGAGATATTAGCTTCTCAGGTTTGGTGGAGTTGCCTGACACACACACTGATCAGCACATTTTTGAGGCAGCAATAGTCAGAGGAATGCAGCAGCATTGGGGGAACAAGAGGAAGTGGCCTGGCATCCTCACATGCCCATCGCTGTCCCACATCACCCCTGGACCAGGCTGGGTTTCCTCAGTGCCTAACGAATGGTCAGAAATCTAGTAAATTACAGAAAAAGGAACAAGGATAAATGTCTATTCCTAGGCTTCATATTCAGTAAGAAGAGGAAGATTTTGACTTCAGGGAGAGCAAACTGCCCCAAGCTTTGTGGATCTGTACATATGCTTATGTAATTTTCAAAGGAGATACACAGCCTTTTACAAATGTGCCGAGCCGCATTTAATCTCAAGCAGGCATTGGATACCACAAAGGGGGGAAAAAAGGAAGAAAGAAAAGTCAGGCATGGGAAATTAAAAGAAAAAAGTTCAAAAATATGCAAAACACAAGTTGCTAATAAAATATTGTCTGCTACACTAATTAACATGTTATTTACAAAGTTTATTCTTAGCATGCTAACGAGAAGATGACAATCCCATAGCAGTTTCCACTCTGATTATTTAGGACTGTAGCAACAGTTCTATCCTGGAAGTCTGTTACAAAGCCATCAGCTTTCTACAGTCCCCTGCAGTATTTCTGAAGAACGCTTACACAGGAATTCAGTCAGAAGCCCAGATGTTTGAAAAGGAGACAGCAGACGCGCTGTAGCTGTGTTTTAAAGACAGCTCCTTTGCCTCGGTCCTCTCGCCGTCTTCACAGCTCCCTCCCAATTAAACCTAGCTGTGCTGTTTAGCTTGTACGTGTTCCCACACACATCCTTGTACCCTGTGTTGTTGTTGCTGACTTGAGACATCCCAACAAGGAACTTCACTCATATGGACTAAGCTGGGCCATTCTTGCTGCCTTCCAGTCACCTCCTGATGAGGGATTGACAGGATTTACTGCCACACACAGCAAATAACCTGTTAGTGGGTATAAGCTCCCCCACATCTCCCAGACTCAGCCTTACTCGTTTCTGTGTGCCTCTGGGGCCCTACTAAGACAACCTCTTGTCAAGTGTTGATTAAATCAAACAAAATATATTGGCCATCAGTAAAAACTGATAATCCTCTTGAATTTGATTTCAAAGAGGGTTGTTCAATTCCCAGGAATTGAAAGAAGTGAGAAAACTCTAATTTTATTTGCATTAAGAAATGTAAGGTCTTTGTTAATGTATGCATTCGTGTCTTTATGCAGTTTTTAAAATGTGATACCTAGAAATAAAGTGTCTTTACTTGAATTTCTTGAATGTCCCTCCTTTGAAGTAATTATGTAGAAAGGCTGTGTGTGATGGTATCAGGGAAAATGTGTTTAATTTAATTTTATATTTTAACCTTATTTTTTATTTTTTAGAAGAGTATTGTGACCCCATTTGGGAATTTTTAATTTGTATCTTATTTAGTCTGCAATGTGACACCAGTTAATTGTGTGCTACTTTGTAGTAACTACATGTTAACTCTGTTGGAAGTAATGGTAATTATACTGTAATTGATACCAGTTCTCCCACAGCTTTGGAAAGCCATACAATTAACACATATTGCCACAGTTGGATACTTTCTTTTGTCCTTTGTGACATGCCATCTTGGAGTATTATTTTCAACACGGTTCCTAAATATTTTCTTTCTTTTAAATGCACATTAAATTACTACCAAGTGAGACTAGTTCCTAAGTTTTATTTTTACTCAAAGAAAGCTCCTTTTCTAATCAGATGTAATTCAAAGTTATTTGAGATTTTATTACAAATTTATTTGTGGTATCCTTTGGCTCTCTGGTGCTTCTTTCCTTCCAGAAGGCTATAGTAAAATACACAAGCTCTTTCTTTGAAAAAATGTAGTGGCGATTCTGTTAAACTCTGCGTGCAGGTAGGATGGAGGTGCAGTATCCAGTGCAGGCTGCCCCACAGTAGACACCAGCCTGGGGACAGAGACAGATTTAAAGTCAATTAGATGAAAATGACTTCCCTCTGACTTTCATTGCCTCCTTCCCTTGGCTTCCCCTGTCACCTTCCATTGCCTGTGGTGGCCCAAGAGTTTCTGAAGCAGCAAACAGACACATTGGGACCAAAAATGACCACAGCTTGGTAGGCTTGTTTGAGAAAGGGATTACTTTTGAGTGCATCCCTTGAGAATATGAATAATTGCTAAGAACTTTCGTGACACAGTGACATGATTTTGCAGTGTGTGCTGGAGATCTAGGAGAGGTAGAAAGGTGGTTATTATTGGGTCAGAAAGTTTCAGAGCTGGAAGAATCCACAGAGATAAGCTAGCTTCTTGATTCTGTAGATGAAGTAAACACCCTAGCATGGCTGGCACAGAGCAGCCTGGTTGGAAGGAGCAGGAGGCTGAGAACCTGGAGGCCCCTGGGTGGTCACTGGCTATGTCTGTAAGGGCTGCAGGACTTAAAGCAAGCCTCTTGGCCTGTCTGGCTTCAGAGCTCTCTGAGTGAAGAGGCCTTCGTGTTTCCTTCTGGAATGACAGCTTCCGCATACCCCTCTTTTTCTCTTAAAAACATATGCTATTTTTGCAACACACATTTTCTTTAAATTACAGGAAAATCTCTTAGGGGATATGATATATTTATACAGTTCATAAATTAAAACAGATACAATGTGGTAATGCCTTAAACTTTTGCATTTTTGTGTGTGTTTATAGTTCTGTGGAGGAAACATCTTCAAACTTATCAGTTGGCCTGCTAAAACTAAAGTACAATGCATAATTTTGAAGAAAATATTTATTCTTGGTTTGTATAGTTTTGATGTCTTTAGTTTAAATTAATTATGCCTGTGTTACCAAATATAATGATGAGCAATATACACTGCAAATTACATCGATATCTGAAATCAAATTTGTACGCTCCCCAAGATATCATTTTGGACAAAGACATTTGCTAGCTGGCCATTAGTTTTGTTTTGATGTCCTTTGCTCAGATGGGGAATGTCAGACTAACAGACTCTTACTGGTGGCTTAGGTGAGATGGAATTCCCTGTTTTTAAATCATGTGTTAGTTTTCAAAGAAGCTTCTGTAATTTTACAATGGAACCTTTTGTGAACTTGTTACCGAATAATCGGAGAATATTCAGGAACAAATCTGCCACATGCCTCTGTGCAGAAATAAAAAGTTGAAACCACATATGAGCAGGATTCTGGCTACCACACAACTGGATCTGCTTAAATCTGGGTGCTTTATAAGTCTACTTGGGAGTTGCAAACTTATAAATAACCTTGCAATTGGTTAAAACCATATTAAAACCGTATGAACGAAACAGAAAGCGTTTGGCTCCAGGACGTCAGTCGGCACTATCACCCAGAGAAGCATAATTGAATCCAGTGGCTCCCAAGGCTAACATGGTCTCCTGTCGTTAGGACTAATGGTGCCATGTCACTTGTCATGTGATGGTCGAGGGCATGAGTCTAAGCATGGTGTAGGAGATTCATGGGATGCTATTGTTGCCAGGATGGTAGAGACAGAACTTTTCTGGCTTGGTGACCCTTCACATCCCCGGGTAAAGCTTGTCATACATCATTTGAGAATGTCTTTGAAAACCCCATAAAACATATCCACAAGAAGCTCTGCTGACAGTAGTTCATTTCAGCAGGCATGTGCTACATGGTGCTTCTTTGCCTGCAGGGCCCAATACTATCGAGGCAGAGGGAGGCATGGAACACTTTCCCTTCCAAAGCAGCCTATGGTATGGAGGTTAAAAAACCAACTGAGCAACCCAAGAAGAAATCTAAACAGCTCATATCACCTTATTGACTATGATTCTTTGTTTTTCAAGTTTGAAACTTGTGGGTTTGACAATGTTTGATGAGTCATTGTAAGCCTTCCTTCTCTGTAAGGAAAATACTCATCTTTGAAGAATTATTTATAGATAGGTGGTAGTTAAGTGATAGATTGTAAGTAGGTAGACAACTGGTAATTGGTGCCAGAGGACAGGCAGATGGAGAGATAATAGAATAATCAACACAGAACTGCTGCTTGGTTCTGATTGCAAATGCTTTGGAAGAATCATTGCTGAGGCTAATGACTTCTCTATATCTTGCTTTTTGATTATGTGATAAACTGCCCAGTGACAAGCAAGCTTTTGTGAGGAAAGAAGCAAAAGCTGCCATTCTAACAGTTTGTTATGTGGCACAACTACCTCAGACTGGGGGCTCAAATAACTTCGATTCATTTTTTTATCTTAGAAAATCCTAGGTCAAGATGACTGTGCGGCTGTCCTTTTTCTCTGAGGCCTCTGTCCTTGGCTCCTACGTCTGCTATTCTTGTTCTCATGTGGTCTTTCTTCAGTCTATACACACTTGTGTCCAAATTCCTTCTTAATATATCTTGTTAGAATGTAGTAATGCTGACTGTAAGAACTTCATAGGGCTCAGTTACAACTATGGCTCTCCTTAGAAAACAATGGTGAGGTATAAGAATATCTTCATATTTTAACCATTAAACTGCAATTTAAGTAGGTGTCTGTGGTGAGATAAATTTAGGATCATGACTCTAAAATTTGATTACTGTATCATGTCCCAATCCATAAAATGAGTAAGGAAATGCTGGTGCCATGGAATTGTAGTGATTAAATAAAAGGTTATATGTGTGAGTGCTTTCCAGAAAGACAGAGACAGAGATGAGAATAAAATAATAAAATAGCCTGTCAGATAAATGGTTACATGAAAAATGATATATGTGAATGCTTTTCAGAAAAAAAAGAAGGAAAGAAGGGAAAATAAATTAATGAAATAATTATGATAATTAAAATATAACAGTTAAAGACATTAACAGCATCCTTATCTATTCTCCTGCATCCATAGTTGACCTACACAAGTAGAGATGGATTCCTGTTGCCTTGACTTAGCATCTCAGAACTAAATTTAGGCCTTAGTCCAGGAAACCATGTGGTAGCCAGATCTTACTTCCATTTTTAAGCACTCAAAAGTTCTTGCCACCTGCATGATGTGGAGCAAGCATCCGCATGGCTTGCCCGACTGTCTATGGTATAACTCTTTCTCCCTGATCAGCTCCATCTCCTATTCAGTTTAGATTTTCTGTTTGGAAGCTGTACAGCTTCTTTAAGTTTTCTGAATGCAGAATCCCAAAGCTCTTTGGACTCCCAGATATTATACTTTTTTCTAAAATGCCATTGTCTTTCTGGATGGCATTATAATTAGGTCAACTAAAGCATTTCTTCTTGACAAAATCTTTTGCTGACTTTTTTTTACATTCCATTTTCTTCTGTCACCAAGACCATAGAGAATACATATTACAACTGGCTTATGGTTATGTCCCTGTGGCTCCTTGGCTACCTCTAAAGATACAATGTATGCCTTATTGACTTTATATCAGATTAGGCACTCCAGTAGCTAAATCCTGCTAAAATAACCTCCCTTTCTTCTTCTATTTTAGTTTTACATTTAAACAAAATGAAATTATCTTTCAGAATTTTTACAAAAGCAATTAAATATATTTTAATTATTTATATGTAGATATATTTAATAATTAAAAGACAGATAAATGCAAATTAAGGTGTATAAACAGGTTGAACAATAGAATAACCTTCTAGCCAGAACTGGGCTCTGGGAAATGGGAAATCTACCTTACTCTAATTCTGTGTCAGGACTTTGCATGAACAGTTTTCCCTGCAATCTCAGCTCTTTCCAAACATTCCTCTTATACCACTGAACAGCCTTCTGCTAGCGATTCTCCTTTGTTAAAACATGTCTATTTCTAATGAAAGATGGAAGAGTGAGCACTTAAGCAAAATCAGGTTAATTTCAGTTTAATTCCTCTTTAGAAATGAGAGGACAGAGGGCTGTGTACTGATCAGCTTGGTGGAAATTCTCATTGGAGAGACTTCTGTTCTAACAGGTTGATCAGCACATGCCCTCTTCCTTCTCCTCCAATCGGTGTCTCTGTGCTCTGGGCAAACACAATCAGAAAACCTAGGGCTTAAGTCATTCATGAAAACTAGCACAGTATTGCTGTTAAGGATGCATTAGGTGCCAGATAAATTAAAAGTGTTAGCTAACAAGGTATTACTGGACTATATAGTTCAATGGTGAGCTGCATTTCTCCCAGTCAGTGGCTTAATTATCATCAGTACTGACTCTGGAAGCCTCAAAGTGACCTTGTGAAAGTGAATGCCAATGCTTGTAAGGCTTCTTCCTCTAGAAAATCACCTTCTAACATGTCAAACGTACATTTCATATGTATGTATGTATGTATGCATATACTATGTGTGTGCCTGTGTAAGTTGTACCACATGAATGCAGATGCCCACAGAAGCCAGAGGATGTCAGATCCCTGGAACTGGAGGTTTTGAGCTGCTGATGTGAGTGCTGAGAACCAAATTCAGATCCTCAGCAAGAGCAGCAAGTGTTTATGCTCACTGGGCCATTTTCTCCAGCCCCAAACACATTTTTAATCATTAATTTATTAAATGTAAACTATAGGATATAAAATAAAATGATAGAATATGTATGGTAAGTCAATCATAGAACTGTGTGTATCTGGTTGAGAATGTCTTCTGAGAATCAAATCATAGAAAGATATGTCCAGGGCAGGCCATAATGGGCCAGAGAATCAATTTATGTTGTATTTGTCTTGCTTAAAAAACAAAACAAAATAAAATAAAACTTTATTTTGAAATATGTACTGCTTTAAGCTAAATGTCTTTGGTAGGGAATATCTTCTGTTGCCAGTATTTGACAAAGTGTTTGCAAAGATGCCTGTATTTACCTGTAGAAAGTCCAAGTTAGATTTATATTAAGCTATATAATCAAATGCATTTTTCTGTTCTCTTTAAAGAATCTTTATCTTTCTCCTTCAGGAATATTTAAGGTTCCTATCAAGGTTTGTTTGTTTAGATTCTTTTCTTCAAGGCACTCTCATCAGTGCAGTGGAAAGTGTGTTGACTCTAAGTATCTCAGTCACAAACTTGAATGTTGGGAAGCTAGTGGTCCTTGCTCCTTTTAGCGGCTCCCTTGTGTGTGGCCTTATGACACCACAGGTCCTTGTGGACACAAATACGAACTGCTGTGTGCGATCTATAGCAAGGCCTAAGATAGAATCCCAGCCTTGTCAAAGCCTTTGATCTTGATGATAGAGATTCAGCAATGTATATGGTCCAAACCCTTATTGTTGAACATAGTACGATGAAAACCAGGGGCTAATTATGTAGTCCAGACTTAGAATTTGGGCATATTGGAAAATGAGTCGATTAAACAAGATATAGAATTCAGGGAAAATGTGGGGTTTCAACATGAATAGAACTTAGCAAGAAGGCAGAGAAGAAGCATGTCCCAGAGGCTATGAGGAAGGCAGGATTATGGTGTTGACTGAAGATGAGCCCCTGTTCATCCCTAGCAGAAGATGCCTGATGGGAGTTTCTTTTTTCCGTTTTTGGATTTGAAAAGGCATGTGGGCAGCAATGAAGTACCTTGCAAGCTAGGGTTTGACCAAAATGCAGTGGGAAGGAAATAAGAGTGATAGAAGATTCTGACCTAGACACTTGGAATTATATAAGTTGAGGAGGCAGTGGGAACAGTAGACCAGAGATTACAGTGACCAGACTGTAGCAGACACTGAAGGCAGTAGGGCAGAAGGCTTACACTAAAGATGACAATATGTCCTTAAGGGGAGGACAAAAGGTGTTGTGAAAGGAAAAGCAGCCAGCCAGTCCAGGTGGTTGAATAGCCAAGAGTTAAGTAGGAAGTGAGACAAACTATTAGCTAATTCGAGTTGGTGTAAATGAAGGTCGGGAGGGAGGGATACTGGGTAAGGGCAGTTGTTATATTTAGTTTTGGATGGCGTGTTCCCGTATTGAAGAGCTAGTCCAATATAAAAGTGAAATCAAATGTCTAGAAAAGATTGAAGCTTGGAACTGGGATGAAGACGGAAAGATGTCATTAAGTGCTCAACAACTACACAGAGCTGGAACTTCAAGGGTTGGCAGTATCTCAGAATACTGCAATACCTGTGTTTTGGGAGGGCACAAAAATGATTGATGAGCTGTGGTAATAACCTTTATTGCAAATCTGAAAGGTTTTAAAAATGTTTTAAATATTTAAATGCTCATTTGGCTATGTAACAACAAAATTCTTATTTACATAAAAAAGAATCATGTCAGATTCCCCATGCAAGAGATTGGTACTACTAATTCCACAGTTATATGGGCACAGAATTTTCTGTTTACTATCTCATATATACATAAGTAGAATGTTTGGCAATTAGTTAATAACACACATTTAAGTTTATTTAAGAAAGTCAATGTGTTGAGCGCATCCTAATTATCACGTATTTTACATGTAAAAATACCCAAGATAATTATTTTTCACCTTTTAAAACTACAGTATAGGTAATAACACCTTAAGCATAGCTGTTTGCTTTGTGACACCACACTTAGACAATCTGTACAAATGGGCTTTTGAATAAAGGTAGGTAAGTGCCTCTCTTTTAGACCGCCAGAGTAAAGTACACCACACCATTGTCTAGACAGATCTTGAATAAAATATATCCTTTTGTAAAGTGACTAACAAAGGCTCTCTGAGCATTTGCCATTTTCCCTCTCGATTGTAGGGAAAGGACTGCCTTGAAATGACTCGAGGCACAGTACAGGCTGGCCACCCTTGGTGACCCAGAGGGAAGGTGAGGCTCAGAGTTACATTTCATATGTTGGTTTTCTGGGGACAGCTACAATCTGTCATCCTGCATATGGTTTGAAAGTGGCTTGTCTCTTTGGCAAGCAAACTGTTATTTAAGCACACTATCCACTCTACTACTGAAACGGTTTTGCCAAACTTATCCAAGTAGTCTCACATGCTTAAAGATGGTATAAATATCATTTATTGCCAGCAGTTTTCTTCAGACTCCATGGAATGTCTTCCTCTGCCTGATCTAAGTGTCCCAGTTTATATTATGGCCTTTACTGCCTCTGTTTGATGGAGTGATCAGTAAAAATTTAATGACACTATAAAATAATAAAAATGTCATTAATTTACCACGGATCTTGGATGCAGTGGTTGTAAAGTTACATTAATAAACAGAATATTTTTTTACAACAAAAAGCATTGTTACATGGGAACATATAAATAACACACATAAATTTAAGAGCAATTTTACTGTGAGCACACACATTATTATGGAATAGCCAATAAGTGTATAAAACACAGTATATAAAATTTTATTAAAATATATTGTGCCCATCAAAAATTCAGCTTTTATCTAAGTGCAAAGAAAAGCCATTATTGTGTGCTTACTGTTTCATCTCTGTGCCTTCCCCAGATCACAGTCTCACATTTGTTGCCAGGAAGAGGCAACAAACTAAACTAGGAAAAAAAAAAAAAAAAAAAACCCTGGTCTTTTATTTATCCCCCAAACTCATTTTCTTTCCACTGGTGCCAAGATGTAACTGATCAATCTTGTCAGGGTACAGGAAAAAGTTGCTAATTTAATGCAAAGTTAAAAATAATTCCAGAGAAGCTGAGTGGTTTGTTCAGTGACTCTGGAAATAAGGGATAATAATCGGAGTCTGTCTGTCAGCACTGAGGCCACCTCATCATTGACTCTGTTGACACATGGAGATGATGGATGCTACCATCTTGTGGCTTAGAACATTTTACATTCATCAGCTCTCACTAACGGGGCTTTATCATTTAAATATCTTTATTTAATATGCAACATCTACCTCATACATCATAATTTCAAAGCACTTAGAGAGCCAACAGTCCCTACCACACTGCAAAGCTGACTTTTAATTTTTTCCAGTAACTTTGACGTTGCCTGCGTGTTTGGGACTGACAATGCATAAGTGAGTGTCTGCTCATGGAGCAGCATAGAGAATGTACATTCCATTATCAATATAAAGACCAGGGAGATTTCAAGAGTGGGGCATGGGGTTAAGTTTACACTGAGGACTTTTGCTCATATCTACATTATCCTACTTTGAAGCTGTGTACATTGGGAGGGCTAGTTCAAGGGGTTGGTATGGGTTATTTGCCACATAAGCATGTAAGGACATGAGCTCCACTATCTATGTTCCACATAGGCACAAGCTTGTTGGTGTTTAACAGGCAGAGACACAGCTTCTTACACTGAAGCATCTCCATACCCCACCCATGCCCATAGCCGTGTCCATGTCACATTAAGAGGCTCATGTTCAACTCACTGGTAAATCTATGCTTAGCTCAGCTACACAGATCTAACTGGTAGACATCGGACCCTCCTGTCTTAGGGTTCTGTGCTGGCAAATAAATATTCTGAGCTATTCTTTGAAGAAAAAAAGGAAATCTTCTGGGAGACTGAGTAGAAATTTATATGAAAGGGCCTGGCTTTGCAGGGCCCTGCTTTAATCTCAAACACAGTGCTTAATATTATCAAATTGAAAATGCAACCCACTGCCCCTACCACTTTTTATCATTGATTTATTTTCTGTCTATTTAACCAGTATTTCATGGGACTCGCTTCCTTGTCTTCCACTCTGTCAAAATATTGATATTTTACAGGGAAAGTGTCTTTGCAGAAGAATTTTTTTTTCAATGAAGTCAGAAAAATTGTCTGACTTCAAAGACACTGTGAATGTGTTGTGGAACATCCTAGATGGTTTTTTCTTTTCTTTTTTTTTTTTTTTTTTTTTTTTTTTTTTTTTTTTTTTTTTTTTTTTTTGTTATGATTAAAAACAAGCTGATACTACTGCATTGCCAGCACACTTCACTTTTAGAAAAGGAAAGATATTATCATCATGTAAGCTTTGTTGTCTGGGGCTTTTACAAAGCATGGCATGTAATCTTCCCTCTTCTCTTTCTCTGTCAAAATACTGATACTCTTTCAGGAACTATTTTTTAACTGAGAATATTTTCTAGGAAAATCAAAGAGAATGAATGACTAGAAAGATCCCTGGAATATGCATATCGATAGGTGGGTTTTAGAGAAAGTTGTCCTGCCCCAACCTGCCGGAAAAATGCAGTGGGGGGTTGTTGTTCAGAGAAGGGAAGACTCTGGACCTTTCACGGGGACATTCACATGCAAGTATGCCAGCAGTGCCAGAAACAAAGATCTAAGGTGGCTTTCCAGAGCTTTTCCCTTTGACTCTTTCTCTTTACATCACAACCCAAGTACTACTCAAAACTAGAAGAAGTGGACTGATGGGAAGCAGCTGTCCTTCACACATGTCCGCACAGCTCCTGGCTGTGGAGGCTCTGTGCTGTGCACTGCATCTAGGTTAGTCTGTTCCCCTGCAGCCGTGCTTTTACAAGAGAAGGTATTGGGGAGTCACATCCACTTGGGTTTTGATTTTCAGAGGTTTCCCCTTGTGCTGCTGTTGAAACTGGTGAGGTTGTGTTATACAGAGAAATGCTGGCTAGGTGATGGTGTTTTGTTGCAAAGATTTCCTAGAAACAGTGCTAGATTAAAGCAGAGCTTAGGCTGCGTTTTCTTCCAACGAAGATGTATGTCAACGTGGTCTCTGATGAAGGGGAACTGGAAAATTTACTGCAACAATTTGACTGATGGGAATTAATTATAGAAATATAATGATATTCAAAAATAATCGTATTAGAAAGCACAAACGCAGTGAGGCTGTACAAATGAGGCGCATCCTCTATCAAGTAATTGTATGTTTGCTCCTTCAGAATATTTCCAAGTTTCTAAACATCTCACAGAACAGAGCGCTCGGCATGTTTCCATCAGATGCCGAACATGCTCGATGCAGAACTAGGTCATTGAACAATAGACTGAGCAGCAATCAGCACTCCCTCCACTGCTGCATAATGCATTAGTATAACATGCAGAAACCATTCCCGGAGCTGCAAGCTGCTATTTCATGTCTGTACATTCAAGCTGACATGCCATTTAATATCATTTCATAGTAATGCACAACAAGGCTTCATTCATTCATAAGGATAACACAAAGCCAAGTGTGAGCCTAGAGACTAAGCATGGAGAAGGAGGTGAGAATGGGTTGTTGTACTCAGTACAGATCATCCCACCACATTCAGGATGACCAGTGAGCCCCAGCCACTGATCTGAGAGGGGCAGGGCTTCTTCCATTGTGTACCCCAGACTCCTGCTCTTACAGGAACTGGTAAACAAGCAACCACCTTTGGGGTTCTCTCCCAAAGAAGCAGGGGTTGTTGAACCCTCCTGTTGTTTTGTCTTGTTTTTTTTGTTTTGTTTTTTTGTTTTGTTTTGTTTGTTTGTTTGTTTGTTTCTTAATTGGGTGGGAATCACACACTCTTCAGTTCCTAGGAACTTAGAGTTGAAAGAATTGCTCCAAGCAAAGGAACAGTGCCAATGTCCACTCTACCAACCTTGACATTCAAATCCTGGTACACAGAGTTCTAATTTGTACTTTATCAGGATTTACTGTTCAAAATCATGATCTTTAGATGGAAAGGCTGTTGTCCCCTTCAATTTAGCAGTAGTTTTTAGAACATTCTTAAGGTTTTACACATCTGGCCCCTCTCTCCATTGCATTTTTTGTAGATTCCAGAAGAAAATCCAAAAGAGGGGGCAGGACAGGCAAACAGCTCTGGCACGTGTCCTGTCATGGCCTCCTCTTCCTTACAGGTTCAGCCTTCTAAACTCATAGATCATCCATGTTGCCCATGACATGCTCAGCCTGCAGCTATCACAGAGTGCAAGTGGGTTGGATGTGCTGTTTCTAAGGCCATTAAGCAAGAGAGAAACTGAAAGAAAGCAAGTGGCTACTGCGACTCAAAACTAAACCAGGCCTCTGACTATTCTTTCTCCTAGGAAAGAACACGCTTTGAAAACCTGGGTCCCCAGTTAACAGGAAAGTCAAGTGAAGATGGAAAACTGGGCCCGGGTGTCATTGATCTCACGAGGCCGGAGGACGCAGAAGGTGAGTGGCTTTTCCCTGGGTTATGTTTCTGCTGACCTGTACATTTACAAAGGTGAGTTAGGCATGGGATCCTTATGGCCATTCTTGGGAGTCACTATTTGGATTTTCTAGGCAAAAATGAAATGTTGGTCTTTGATGTATATTATAGTTGAGGGCTCTGAGACACTGCTGGATTCTCTATTACTGAACACAAGCAATCCAAGTACCTCAGGATGTTATTTTAAAGTTTTAGTGAAAAATTCTACATTTTCTTAAACAGCTCTCTGTGTATCACCTACTTCACTGGATTTTTTATTAAGCAAAATAAGAAACATAATTTTAAAAAGTCTTCTTTGTAAAGAAGAACTCTTTTTAAAAAAAAAAAATCTAGACAAAGTAATTCCCAGGCACAGTTAAACCACTTGGAACTGACAGATTCAGCAGACACCAACTGACTGCTTAGGAAAGACCCAGCTCTGGACCTGTGCACTAGCCATGCTTCATGGCTGAAGCCTGTTCAGTGTCTCTTGGTTAGTACAGCCTCCCTCTCAGGATGTCTACCTGCAGCTCTCAATGCCCATCCTCATTGCTTCCTGTTTGTTTGTCTTAAATGCACAAGCACCCGTCAGCAGAAATCGTTCCCCAGAGGCCAGTTACAATTTATAGGTTAGGTCAGCACTTTGCCAGCAGTGTGGCCTGGTTATTTACTGTGTCATCACAGAGTGGGGACTGGCTTTCCCGTTAGCTGTTTCTTTGGCAGAATCTATCCCACCAGTCAGGGAAGATTAATTTGCTCTCTTAAGAGTAACAGGATCCTTTACCCATCTCAGATCTAGTGAACATCCTTTTTTTAGCTTGAGGGGAAAAGTCTTGCTAGTTCCCCATGTACTGGCAGGGTTTCTTCCAGGACCCTGATCCCTTAAAAACACACAAAGATAGTTCTTAGCAACAGCTGAACTGGACCTCCCCAGGCAGCTTGGAAATCCCGGGTATGAACACTGAGAGATGGGTGGTGGCAGACAGGAGCAAGGCTTCAGAGCTTCCAGAAGGCATGGTTTCTGTGTCAGTTGGAGATACTAATTCTTGAAAGTAGTCCTGGGTGCAAAGTGTCAACATAAATTCTGAATAGTATATTCATGAATTTGTGTGTTTGAATGATAGAGAGGGGGTGGGAAGAGAAAACAACACAGAGGAAGGGAAGGAAGAAGGAAAAGAAAGAGGAGCAGGAAGTGAATGATTAAAGGACTTAAAAACCAGGCCTCTACTTGCTCTCTCCATGAAGAATGTCTATCAAGGGCACACTGACATTGTCATAGGCACATAGACAAGCAGGCATTCACTGGCAAAGGGCTAAGATGCTTCTGTCTAGCTAGCCAAATGGTTGGCATGGTTAACAGGTTGAAGGCAACACAGACATGGGCATTGGCCTGTGGTCTGCAAAGAAGTGTTTCAGATCAGGCCCATCTCAGTCTCCCTGGGAAGTACTACTGTAGAGTGCCTAAGTCTTTGGCTTTATAAAGTGAGTTATAGCTAGACCATCTCCAGCACTTTGGGGGTGAGGGGGAGGTATCTAACTGTTTGTTTGGCTACGGACCAGGAGTTGCAGAGCTGTCTTCTGACCCTTGCTCTCTACCAGTACTTTCATTTGATTTCTTAACTATATATTAGCTATAAATATAGTGCGTTGCCTCTTAGTAATGCTGCTAATCAATTTGATGTGATTGTGTGAATGGGACTATTGGCCATTATAAAAAGATAAAAACCTTAACAGCAGAGAAAATCTACAGAGGGGCTGTGGAAATTCCACTCAGTACTCACATTGTCTAGATTCAAATAGATTTTCCTAATTACTTTTTTTTTCTTTTCATATGCCAGAGGATCTGTTATTTTTACAGCCTTTTCTCATATAATTGTTAGATACTCTTTGAGGAAGTAGCTATTTTTGTTATTATTATTATTATTATTATTATTATTATTATTATTATATACCCTAGGCTGACCTTAAGCATATGATTTTCCTACCTCAGTCTCCCAAATACTATCTATATTCCATAACACCTAGCTCATATTATTTTTTTTTCATTTTACAAATTAAAAGACTGAGGCTGAAAATTTTAAATAACTTGCTATAGGTTCAATGCCAGTAATGATAGAACTAAAACTGGATGGAAAGTTCAGGTTGTGGCTTCCAGACAAGACCTCTGTATAGTTAGAGAATTGTAATGTTTTCAGTTTTCTGAACAAACTTCTTGTGACCTTCCTCAGTATGGCCCATTTCCTCTCCCCTAAATATAGCTGGTCATACCATACATCAGTTCTCATGTTACCCCATCACACGGAGCAGCATGCTGATGAGTGTAACAGTAGACAGGCTGTAGTGGCCCAGGAGCTTACGGAGCGTGTGAAAACCTCCCTTCAGAAGCTTGCCCAGAGTCGCCATTGAGACCTCATGTGCCTCTGGGGGACTGTGAGTTCATGAATGGAGTCAAGTTACCTGAACTAATATGGACAGCAGTGCAGTGCCTTTGTGAGGACTTCTGGGATGGGAGCAGCCTTCTGCTGACTCCAGGCTAGTTTCTGGCATCTGTTCAAGCCTGCGCTGATTGCAAATCCTGCTGGAGTTACAGTTCATATTAAAGTCAGGATAGTTAGCAGGTACACATAATATTCTCTCTACTCTGCTTCATACTCCCCTCAGCATGAAGATTAGAAAAGAGCTGGGGTGTCAAGGTAACATCAACCAAGTGTATTTCCAGAGCCACTAAGCCCATGGTTCAACAAAACAATCAGCCAACATTTCTTGAGTGCTTGTGGTATGCCAGTCCTCTGAACTAAACCCTGGGTAAATCATGGCAAGTTAAATAGTGACGCCCTTCAGCAGCCTGAGCTTATGATCTAGAGAGAGAACACAAGATTCAAAGGTAAGTCTGTACATACAAAAGCAGTACCTTATCATCACTGAGAGAGGACTTTAAGAGTAAGACTTCTTGGTCTTCTACCAAGTACCCAGAGGGCAAACTCTTTAAATAGGCTGAGCTGAAAGGTGAGCTATGCCTCTAGCTTGGGAGATCACCTCCTTCCATCCAGGTACAGCCATCTCCCAGTTCCCTCTAGCTGTGGAACAGCCATCTCAAAGGGCTGTGCCCTTCTCGCATGTCTCATCCCTCCCGTGAGGCTTCTTAAGTACAAAAGTAAGTCAATCAGAAGATGGGCCGTGCCTGGACATGCTTCCCAGGACTGTGCCTGCCAGCCATGAAAATGATGGTATTTCTTAGAAGCAGCTTGAAGGCCTGCTTCCCACTCTGGGCATGGAGGCAATGGGGAAAAGGTCGCCCAAAAAGGCAGCTGTGCACGTGTATTAACCACTCATCAAAATCAAATGACAAAACCATAAGCAAGGCAAACAGAAATTAGAAATATAAAAGGCAAATGTCTTCAAAATTTTATTTTTAAAGTCCAGCTGTTATCTGGCTTGGATGTGACAAGACAGCATTTCTTGTCGCCATGGTATTTATAAAGCTACGGCTTCACTGGCGCTGGGGACTTAGGAAGCCTGGTTAAGGCTCTGTTATGTTTAGAAGCTGATGAAGATTTAACTTGTATCGAGTTCACACAACATTTTAACATTCCTTTAGTACATGTAAGAATGGGAAGATTTGATTAGTTGGGTTTGTGACCTTGTCTTAAACATGACAATCTGACAAACAGCTGGCAAACTGTTCATAGACTTTCTGTGTGGTGTTTCCCCTTTCTTGGCTCTTTGTAGGCTAAAGTTCCTTCTTATGACAGTCCTGATGATTTCAAAATTACATTGTGTAGCAGAAAGGTGCCTGGCTTGGTTATTGGGAGGTTTGGATTAAAGCTCCTTTGCTCAGTGACTTGCAACAAGTGACTGATGGCCCAGCATAAGTATCTTTATCTTTTAAAAGAGCCATGTTGGATTTGATTGTCTCCAAAGCTCCTTCCAATCCCGTGCTTGTTCAGAAAACACAGAGTCTGTTTATGGTGAGAAAACTGACATATCCACATGAAGCTCAGTCTGTTCCATTTAGGTTCTGTTTTCAGAGGAATAAGAGAACAATGCCTTCATGGTTTTATTTCTGCCACTTGCTCTAGTGAGTTTGCATGTTCTTTGTGCTTTACTGTTTATTAATGAGAACAGCACATCTGCAGTATTTGTTACCTTCCACTGGTAAGCTTCTTCTCCCCTTGCATGCTCTCTCCTTCTTCCTCCTCCCTTCCCTCTTCCCCCTTTCCTTC
Source organism: Arvicanthis niloticus (assembly GCF_011762505.2). NCBI lineage: Eukaryota > Metazoa > Chordata > Mammalia > Rodentia > Muridae > Arvicanthis > Arvicanthis niloticus. The sequence goes on along the minus strand of NC_047658.1, from coordinate 83,131,379 downwards.
CCTCTCTCCTCTCTTCTATCTCTGTCTAGCTCCTCCCTCTTTCCCTTTTTCTCTTTTCTCCCCTGCCCCCTTCCTCCTTCTCTCATTTTTCCCTCTTAAACCTGTGGTCTTACACTGCTTTGCAGTATGATTTATATAAGAAAATGTTACTTTTCTCAAAATTTCACCGTAAGTTACCATGGTGTAGCCTTGAAAGGCTCTGTCCCTCATTCTCATGTGACAAGCAGTGGAATATGTGCCTGTTCCTTAGGGACAAGCTCTGAAGGTGACTATCTTTCCTGATGTTTGAAACTTGAAATTGGCATTGTACCAGTGTGCAATCCTCTGTGTGTTAGACACTCACATGAATTTGATGGGGATGGATACTTCCATTCCAGGGACTTGCTGCATAGGTCTATGGCTCCCAGAAGCTTTCTGGCTTCATACTTGGTGAACTGGATCACAACAAAATTACTTTTCTTAAAACAACTCCTCACCATTATCATCTTCTCTTCTTCCCCCTCTTCTTTCTTTTGGAACCTCTGGTCCCCTCCGGGTCTTTTATCTTAGGTCAGTTTTATTTATGATCGGCTTAAGCTCACTGTTTATAGAATTAGAAGACTGAAGGGTTTCCTTCTTTTCTTTCAAAGTGTGCCAGTTAGTGTGCCTGTCCTTTCTTGGCAGCCCCTCCTCCCCTTGGGCCATCCTCTGAAGTCCCTGATACTTTGTTCTTTCTCTTACCTTCTCTGGATCCGTACTCCTACAGGGAAGGACGATTGGTGCAGTGAGACAGGAATCATTGGAGGCAGCAGAAGAAACTGTAGCCTAATCTGGTAGCATTTGAATGCTAGGGCTGCTTGTGCCTTGGAGTGAGTGTTACTGATTCAAGCCCACCAGAGTACTGGTGCTTTATCTTTCAACACCAGATCCTCAGATCTGAAGCAAAGGAGGGGACCTGACCCCTGCAGTTTCAGCTGAGCTGTCCCTTCTCTGGTCCCCAGGAAATGGAGGCTTCACTTTGTTCAGATGTTCCAGAGTGACTTGTTCTTGAAAAGCTCACTGTCATTTTTTCAGTTCTCTTTTAACGTCTATACTAAGGGTCCAATCTGACTCTGGACTCTGAAAGGGTAAACTGAGGATTGTGCTAGATGCTGCGTGCCTTCACCCTCACGGCAAGAACTAGAAGACTCCCATTCCTATTGTTTCCTTCTAGGAAGTAATGTTCTCTCCCAACTTTTCCTAGCCTTTGAGTCAGGAGGTTGATGCAGAGCAGGTCCTAAATTTTCCCACTGCCACCTGAGAGAGTTCACAAGACTTTGGGTGTTTTGTATACCCATATAAATGCATAAAAGAGCTATATGAAGCAAACATTTATTCATAATAAATCATAAAATACGCCTTAAAACAATTCTTTGGCATAAATATTGTTTTACCATTTATTAAAGATGAAAGCAAATTTGCAGCTGCAGGAGCTAAGATGCCTTTAGCATTTTTCAGAGTTGATTGACACTTTGATTTTACAATTATCAATGCTGAGAAACCCCCTTTACCTATATACACTGTACAAAATGGCACAGGTATATTTAGGTCCATTTCAGAAATGACCGGAAATTGTCCTAAATAAAGCTAAAATTTAGTGGTTTATATGAAACTCAAGTCAGTATTCAAATGGAAAATTTTAAAACCAAACATTCTAATGCAATACAACCCAGAGACACACTGTCTGATGCTAACATAGTGACAGATAATGGTAGAAAGATAATAAAAATCTTTGTTTTCTATAAGAAAGCCATTATGTTTCCGTATGAACATAAAACTGTAAGTTCACTGACAACAGCATGATTCACGGCGTGTGGGAATCTCAGACCTGAGCAGAAGCATGAAGGCAGCACTCTTGGCTGCCAGTGCTGTCATGTCCATTACAGCATCAGGCAGACAGCCTGTGTTCAGAGCCCAGGCTGCAGTGCAGCACAGGTGGGTGCTTCCAGAGACACTACTGATCTATCTATCATGTGCTTGATTTTGAATTAATTTTTGGTTACTGTGTGTTCAGGGACCTTTTACTGTTGCCACCCTAATCCCAACTTTTATGCTTGGCTAGATGGTCTTGTGCAGGTGGCAACCCAGAGTTTAAGAAGTAGTGGTTTTACTTAGAAGGTTTCTAGTGACAGGGCTGTTGCTTTCTTTAACTCTCTAATTATACCGCCTTATAATTGGACTCATTTGCCTTTAATGCAGCCAGAATGTACCAAGTATCAATTAGGGACCATGTGGTCTTGTTATTTGTCTGTTGGTCTGGTTTTTTTTTTTTTTTTTTTCACAGTGAAGACTGAGCACAGAGCTTTGCCCATTCGAGGCAAGAGCTCCACCACTGAGCTCCAGCCTCAGCCCAGTGTGAGCTTTCAGATAAATGGTTGGTTTTTTTAGTAGAAATATTCCAGAGTTGGTGTGTCTTTTCTCAGAAGGGTATCCATCTGCTAGAATATGTACTAGGAATGAAGGATGAAGAATTATATTTACAAGCAGAAAAGACTAGAGTGAATCAGAAGGACTGTTAGCCAAGGCTTTGCATCAGGGTCAGGCATCTGGCCCTCCATCGCTGCATGAAGCAACATATCTAGACATCCCAGAGACCCTCCTCAGATACCCCAGACAGAAGAGCCTGGAGGAACCAATATGTAGGTCTCTGCAGCCAGGCTAGGAAGTGAAGGAAACCTGAGACATGGTAGGGATGAGAAATAGTTGCACAGGCTGGGAGAGCAACAGAGTTCATGGAGCCCTTGGCTCTGGGCTGTTGTATGAGTATCACAAAAATGTATTTTACTGTGGATATAAACCGTTTTAGAGGCTCCTGTGCAGCAGCTTATATAAGCTCTATATATAAAGTGCAGGGCTCTTAAACAAGCAAATAAACTTCTCTTACAGAAATATATTTGCCGTGTCTTAAAAGCTCCCAAATAACTTTTAATGTTGGGAGAAAACAATTTCCATTGAACTCTTCAAGTGATAGATGGCCCTGATGGGGCAAGAAAGTGAAATGTCCAGGGTTTTGTGTAGCTGCATCCCGAATACTTCATAGGAAGAAAGCCTGCTTCATATAGTTTCAGGGCTTGAAAGTCCAGCCAAAGGCCCATTCATTCGTAAGGAGCTGAGCCTTGCCCAGTGGCTAGTGTCTCTGGAGACTGCACTATAAAGATCCAGTGATAGTGTGTATGATCACCATCCCTCCCCAAGCCCCACCCCACACACTCAAACTACTAAACTACTAGTCAGAAAGAATGTCCTTATCCCGAGGGCAATATGTCTGTCTGTGCTATAATATAATGTCACAGACTATTTAGCACTACATTACAGAGTGGTCCCCAACTCTACAGCAACCAAATGGCTAGGATTAATACCCCCTACCTTGAAAATCAGACCCCAAATGGACTGCATCTCTAACCATGGGTCTGTTGGCTTCATGTAAACCGATCTACTGGAGTGAGCATGCTCACAGAGGTCTATGTAACACATGCATAGACTATTTAGCACTTGACATGCTACCTTTGTCTAGGTCCCTGTCCCAAAACTTCATTCTGCTGGCAGCAAGGGCCACTTGGCTTTCCATATGCAGACCCAAGCTTAGGTTGGTAGAAATCAAAAGGCATGAGGTCAATTCTGAATGTTTTTGAAATTTTCTCTGCTTAAGATCAGGATTAAAACCAACATTTTAGCCTAATTGGCTCTTTTGTGTCCCCTAAATTTTGGAACAGTTTTTTTTTTAACCTCATTTTACAGGGCCAGCCCTATAAAGGCCTCCTTGCTTTCCTGTTATTGACTTCCTCATCTCTTTTCTTCATCCTATATTTTACTGTCCTTCTCTAGGTACTTTGTCTGCTCCTATTCTATGTTCTACCACCTGCTTCTATCCCCATCTTTCACTCTGTAGAGATGGTTCTTAGTAGACTGGATCACCTATGCCAGAAAACAGATCTTTCCAACCAGAATCTATCCCTAAATAGAGCCTCATAACCCCCAGTTTAAGTCATAGTGGTCAAATGGGTCATAGTGTCTCATATACATAGCACCATCATAGACATGCAAGTGTAGAGTCCTTAAGCAGCTCCAGTGTTTTGACCTGCTGAGGGGGAGGACTGAAGGGAGAGAGGGAAGGAATATGAGTATGAGTATGAATATGAATATGAATATGAATATGAATGAATGAAGCTTGGAGCAGAACTGAGCTCTCCGATGGAAAAGCCTTAGCACTACATAAGCTCAATGTGTTTATTGCATGTAGTTGAACAGAAATCAGGGTTATTCCATACAGGTGAACAAGAAGGCAGGGTTAATATATACAGATAAAAAAGGAGGTGGAGTTATTGCATATAGATAAACAATAAGTGGGGTTTATAGCATACAACTTGATCAAGGAGATGGGTTTAACTAATCTTGGTAGGAGCAGTCTCTGCAGGGAGCAAACCATCTTCAGGCAGTAAACATCAGTGGGAGAAAGCTATGGTGGACATTTTCTGTGCATACTATCAGCATCCACACACAAACCAAAGAAAGACCTTTATTACTCTGAGATCAGGTTGACATTTCTCTCTCTTGCCCCATCAGGCCCATCTATCACTTAAAGAGTTCAATGGAAATTGTTTTCTCCTAACATTAAATACAACCTACAGGGAGTATTTTCTTTGTACTTGAGTCTGGGGCTGTGATCCTTGACATAGTCATGCCATGTCACATAATACATATTCAGGAGTTTACTAACTCAGGGCCTTCTCCACTCCCCCACATGTAAGAAAAGATTTAAAAAATATGCACAGTGTTCTTTAAAGAGCTGCTCATATAGCTAGGATCACATGACTAGCACACAAGGAGGTAAAACAGTTACTATATTCCATATCCAAGTATATCTTTGCAGGAAGAGAAGAAGGTCCAGTTAGAGGAGTAAGCCCCAGTGCTTGTGAACAGCACAAATTCTGGAAGTCTTGAGAGACGTGTGGCTGTAAATAAGCCTAGGGCAGACAAACAGAAAGCCAGGGAACACTCACTGACAGAATAAAAAGAATGGACAATAAAGCAGGTGAGAAGCTTCAGGAGGACAGTCACCCCTCTTGCCTGTACCCCCGTCTATCCCAATGTAAAGACTCACTCATGTTTATTGTCCATTCATATTTACTGACTTGATACTTTCTGGAGGTAGCTGGACTCCTTGCTGTGGAGGTCCTTGAGTGCCAGGGTGAGGAATTTGGATGTTTTCATCAAATAGGCAGGGATCAACCTCTGTTAAAGAGTGACTTAGATCCAAGAGGCTGAGAATAAGAGAAAGCAGCAAAGAGGCCTTAGAGCTCAGGTAGCCACTGTATTCCTCCTCCGTCTTTACCCTCTGTGAAGCGGGCTTGTCCAGCTTACTGTCTTTCTGTGCTAAGTCATAAGAAGGCCAAGCAGGTATTGGGTGGGGCTTTATGGGGATCTACTGAAAATAACTACTGTTGGGCCCTCACTTATAAGAATGAATTTCCCAATTGCCTTTGTCCAGTGGACACTTAAAGCATCCTACACGTTTGCCCCAAGTTAGGCCATGGTGCCAGAGAGATAACACAGTAACATCAGCATGTACCTATGTTGTCATCATCTACAATTAGAATTCATTTATAAACAGTTACTCTGAACTACAACTAGTATCTCAAGTAAATATAATATAGGCTTACCTTCATGGCGGAGAAGTTACAGTGTCCACTCCTTGTTCTGAGGGAAGGTGGGTCCTTCCTGAGGACAAGGTAACAGAGGCTCTGTGCTTAATGGTTGCAGCTACATAGAGTAGAAGGGAGAAAAGCAACTTCTCCATTGCTTAGTATTATAGTCAATGACCCAATCCTTTGTCACTCCATTGAATCCTTCATGAAAAACCTGGTCTAAGTTTATATGATATCATTCTCTTCCAGGACTAGGAGTGGAGCTCATTTTGAATGCCCACCTAGAACATAGTTGTTGTCCAATCCTACAAACTTCATACACTGTGAGTGGTGGTGGTACATGCCTGTGATCCTAGGATTTAAGCAGCAAAAGCATGAAGATTGGGTGTTTAAGATCATCCCTAGCTACTTAATGCGTTTAAAGCCAACTTGGGTAACCTGAGATGCTATCTCCAAAGAAGAAGGAGGAGAAGGAGAAGGAAGTGGAAGAAAGGGGAGAAAAAAAAGAAAGGAAAAAAGATAAGAAAAAGAGAAAGAAAAAGAAGAAAAGAGAAAGAGAGAGGAAAGAAGAAAGAAAGGAAGGGAGGGAGGGAGGGAGGGAGGGAGGGAGGGAGGAAGGAAGGAAGGAAGGAAGGAAGGAAGGAAGGAAGGAAGGAAGGCAGGCAGGCAGGAAGGCAGGCAGGCAGGCAGGCAGGCAGGCTCTCCTTCTGGCCCAGCACTCACCTGTGGGGGAACCTGCTGTGTGTTGCAGAGCCAGATGTAGGATGGCCTTGGTCAGACTTTGTGAACATTCTCTGTATTTTACTTTGGAAACATGCTTAGCTTAGCTTTATTCTGTTAAGGAATAAAGTGTGCCTCCCCAAGCCCAACCAACTTGTGAGTTCATTTTTAACCATCTTAAGAAGAGAGCATGAAATCTAGGAGGAGTCCATCAGATATGAAGAGAGCTCAGGAAGAAGACAGATGTAGTTAGATCTCCTGCTCTGTCCTTGAAGAACTATAATGAACACCTCTGCCCCCCCCCCCCCCTACCACTGCTGTGTGTATTTAGGGCTCTAGTCTCTGTGCTGGGAATTTACATGCATTCCCTATCCTCCCTCAACTAAAATACTATGAAATAGAAGCTATTAGCCCTCTTATTTAGATAGATGAAATTATAGGCAAGAGAAACATTTCAGTTATCTAAGGATTAAATTTGAACTCAGATCTATAGAAATGCACAAATAACATCTTAGCCATACTGTTTTCTGTTTTTCTCCAAAAAGAGCTGACTGAACCAATGGCCTTTGCTAGAACAAGTTTTCCTTTAAAATCAAGAAAAAATAAAAACTTTGAAGGCCTTATTTTTTAACACTTTGAACCACACAGATATCAAACACTAATAACTGTAAAAGTTGCAGGATAAAGACAATTTGTGGCCCTTGTAATTGACATCACTATGCTGATCTCCTGAGCTACTGCTTTTTCATATCCTTTACATGTCCTACCTTTGAAAGAAATGTTAGGGGTTTTTTTGTTTTGTTTTGTTTTTTTTCCCATAGGCATCATTCTCCCATTCTGATGTCTAAGAGAATGACTCTGTAAAGCAAACAAAACAAATTGAAGCACAGAATTGAGAAAGACTGTTAAGTTCATTGTTAGGGGTTTGTGGAGCTAAGTAGAGAGGTGGACAGTTCACAATGCCATTTCATACATCTGTGTTGCTGGCAAGCATGTGATGGTGGGGCCAGTAACTTAGGAGCTGCCAGTGTATTTCCGTCATTTACTGTGAGACTGGGGAGCCAGCTGACCTCTCCTTTTCTCCTGGGGAACAAACAGTGTGTATCAAGTTGTCTTATTATCTCTTTTAAGTACAAGGTCTCTGATCTTATGAATGTGTTTTACCCTAATTTTATGCTATTCAAATAAGGTCCCATTGTTTTATGAGTTTGTGCATGCATCAGTTTATATATTTATACATACCATACAACACTGGGAATGGCATTCAGAATTAGTACTCTCAAGAAGCTCAGATTCTCTAACCTTCCTTCCAAGGTTGTCCTGGAAGTGGCAAGATAGCAGATGAGAACTGCTCATTGTGGCAAGTCAATAGAAGTAGCAAAAGGCAAAACGACAGTGTGCAGATCTCAAACAACTGTAGCTGTATGGTTTTTTTTTTTCATCGCAGCTCTTCTTACAAGACATATAACCGCATATAATAAAAGAAGGACTAAGTTAAGTCTAACTGCAGTAACTCCCAGATGCCAGGGAAATACACAGACATGTCTCTAAAATCCCTACTGTGGAAGATAGCTCTGTTTTCTGCTGTCACTGTATGTTTTTCAGCATTTCTGTTATAGCTGGTTGTGCTGGACCCTTGGGTGAGCTATGGCTAGGACATCATTGGCTCACTGCATTTGGAGTAGGTGGGCACATGGGACTAGTGAGGTGACTAGGTGAGGTTAAATGTCAGGTTAGAGGTAGACATGAGGCGCAGGTACCTCCTACTGGAACCCAGAGTTCTGCCAGTCTTCCAAAAGATTAACAGTCCTTTAAGCTGTGTCTTCAAGGAGTGATCTCAAGATGGATGTGCCTTTGTAGAAAAGTAGAGAACTGGGATTCATAGCATGAAATCAGTGTGTAGGAACCAGGGGTAGCACAGTGTTCAAAAAACAATGCTTACAGTAGGGCAGCAGGAGACAGAACTGGGGCCGTATAGAGAAGCCTGCCTGCTGCTCTGGAGATTGAGATTCACCTATGGGCACAGGGTTGGGGCAGGGCATTGGAGAGGTTTAGATACAGAAGTGGCCAGGCACAGGGTTGAGGCAGGGCATTGGAGGGGTTTAGATAGAGAAGTGGCCTGCTCAGAAGTGAATGTGTGATGTTCCGCTCAGCCTGAAATCAGAAAGTGGTATTTCTGTGGAGGTTAAAGCAATCAAACCTGGAAAGTAAGAATCTGAATTAGAAGGCTAGATTTTAAAGTAATCTGGCAGGGACCTGGAGGGGCTGAGATAATCAGCAAGGGGAGATTTGAGAAGATGGATCAAATAATGTCTTGTTTATAAGCGTTTCTTTGCCTTGGTTCATGCTTCATTTCATATAGAGTCTTTGGTAGGAACAAGGGATAGGTGAAGCCAGGAGCTGCTGAACTGTGTGAATTATTTAGTCTACAGCTTTCAGCAGCCTCTGTGTCCTCCGCGGGCCTCTGCTTTTTCCAGATGCTGGTTCCCCTGACGTCTGCAGAAGACAAAACCTGGTATTGTCTTATTTCATACCCAGTCATCTCCAGTTCAAACTTAAATGTTGCCTTTCACCTGGGCTCACCAGCACATGAGCTACATGTGACATACAGATTAAGTGGAATATTCTGTGCTCTGTGCCACTTTCAGATCATTAAAATACAGAAGCTCAGAAGCCATCCCAGCTGCTGTGGGAGTCTGTAGCTGAAACAAGCTGAAGGACTCTGTACAGCTATCTGTACAAAGTAAATATAATGAGAATTAAAAAAAAATTAAACCAAAACCGAGAGCAGGAGACTGCAGGGCCACTGGTGAGAATTCCCTTCATTTTGTAAAGCCACGGGCCACATGCACCAGCTCACCACAAAGTCATTAAGCCTTTTTAAGCTCAGATGAAAAACATTAACAAATACCACAAAGGGCTTTAGTATAGCCCCTTTGTCCTCACATATGGCACGTTATAACTTCTACACCACTCTGCTCTGTGTTTGTTTAAAGCTGCCTCCTTCAGGCAGGGCCTAAAAGAACAAAAGACATCTTGAGCAATCCTTAGCAGGAAATGGGCTAATCTAAACATGGTTTGTGACACTTTAAGTAGAATAGAAAGCAGAGGGATTGATTAGCCATTAATGTCCAATTGGCTCCATATGGATGTTGCAATACTAAAGCCTTTTTCAGGGCAGTAGCCGAGTTATTGAATTAGAGTCTATGTTTCCTCAGAGCTGACCTTAGGGAATTCCCTTTGGTTCTTCTTGTTAATCTTTTAAAAAGAAGACAGTTTCTAATAGAAAAACAGAACAGTGCTGTCTACAGTAACACTCTCATAACGCTGAGATCAGGGGATGCCTTAGTGTAACACCCTCTGATCCCTGCTGTAATTTCACTTCTCCATGCTTTCTGCAAGTGTGCTCACAGCTTCAGTGTGTCGGGAGGGGGTGGGTGGAGTCGGGAGTCAGGGGTAGAGAGAGATGGGCAGCATTTCAGACCACAGTAAAGGGCATGAACTTCACAGCCTGCAACAGGCTTCTTAGATGTGCTAAGCTGTGCAAGGAAGAGCATCCTTACAGGGAGAACATTCCATTCCAGCTGGAGAACAGTGGCTCTGAGATTCAGTTTTCTCAAATCTCCCCATGGTGACTTAAGAACTTCTGCCTAGAGGAGTCAGGCTAGGCTGAGAGTTGGCAGACCTGAGTTCTAAGTGTGGCTCTGCTCCCTAATGGTATGGTGGAGACTGAGTCGCACAGAGGCCATTCACAGGATCTGTAAACCTTGGTCCAAAGACTGTCTACTTTCATACCCATTTCAGAATATTGTGAGGAGAACCGAGATCATGTTTTTAGTGAAAGCACTTTGTAAATATTGTTTTGTGTACAATTACATAGCATACCTGGTATGCTTTTGTGGAACATGACCTCTGAGTTAGTCTATCAAAGAACTAAGTTACTTCCCAAAGAATCACTTTGGAATGGCAACTAATTAACTATTTCCAGGTATTCAGTGAAACATTTATTTGTTTGTATACTATATATGACTATCCATCTACCTTTATAGTGTATCTACTAAGTTTCTTGATTTAGATAAAAGTCTATAGATGACAGAAGTGCAGGGTATTTTTTTATAGTGATCTTGTAGAATCCTGGGATGAAAACAAGGACATGAAAATTTATCTATGACCTTTCCTACATTGGCAAGTGAAGAATTAATGCCGTAGGCAGATGACCACAGGGACCCAATCCTTCTCTTCTACACTTAGATTCACTTCTGTTCTTAGTTTTTCGACAATCCTTAGCTCAGAAGAGTTAATCATATATCCACTGTATGTGCCTTCCTCAAGTCAGTTCCCCAGTGTTGCTAGTCTGCCCAGCTAAGGCCTGCCATTGAGTTCAGTGGTGAAACACTTGCCTATCGTGTACAAGGCCTGGGTCGGTTTCCAGCACTGCCAAAGTAAACAAACACATCTAGCTGATGGTTTATAAAAGAGGCGGGGATAAGCCATACCCTGCAGGCCTGGCCATCGATGTCTCAGACATGAGGAGCATGTCGATTCCCTCAGGTACAGAATGTGTTAACCACGAGGACATCCAGCTCCTTTTTTCCTTTTACTTTCTTTCCTTCATTTTAAACAAGAAGAAATCAAAATTTAATTTTAACCAGCATTCTTGTAATGAAAGTAAGTTAACATTCTGACTGTAAGCAGGGATAGAAGCTAGCTAAGGGCTCTCCTGACTGGACATAGGTAGCTGTCAACAGTAGTGAGCTGAATCTTTACCACAGCCATTTGGTTTTAGTGAGATGAGCATGGTGAACAAACTGAATGTGATTTTTAACCCCTCTTTCCTAATAGTCCATATCCTTCCCAGAATTCCTTTTTCATGTCCCTCCCAGAATTCCTTTTTCATGTCCCTCCCAGAATTCCTTGCTCATTTATATTTTTACTTCTACTGTGCTTGTTTTTATTATCCCTACTAACTATATAAGAGGCTATCATGTGCATCAGGTAATTGTAAAGTCCCACAGAAAAGTCCCACAATCATTTTAGTGATGACAAAGCAATCTGAAATGCTGTGATTGTGCACTATCCTCTGGAGCCACCTACCCACAGGTGCTGTCCCCAGTTACTCAAAAGCAACCAACAAGAGCTTTTTCTCCCTTACTAATGATTCTTTTTTAATTTAATTTAATTTAATTTTGGTGTGTGTGTGTGTGTGTGTGTGTGTGTGTGTGTGTGTTTGTGTGTGTGTTTTGATTTTTTTTTTTTTGACCAACAACATCTTTGAGTTAATCATGACCTGAGAATACCACACATTTCTCAGGGCTCCCGGAGGAAAGTATTCAGAAAAAGTCATTTCATAAGTTGGTTGGCTTTTCATTTTAAAATGTTATTATTGTGAGAAATATTTAAAAAGATGCAATTCACGCGACGATGCCCCAGCAGGCTGGCTGGTCATGCACTGGTGGCCATGGCTGGGTCTGTTCTCATCTTGTGGAGACTGACCAGAGCTCCAAAATCTCTCCACCTAGCTGTCTAGGTTCCCACTGGTGGGTCACAACCACGCCAGCCCCATGCTTCAAAATCCCCATGGCTTTTTGGGATGCACTTCTGGCAAATCCATGCTTTGCCACCATACCTTTCTCTCTGGAACCCAGTCAAGCCACTGCGCGTGAAGGAAAACACCACACAAACTTAGTTCAGAATCAATGGTAACTCAATCGCTGGGCGCAACAACTAGAGTCCTAATCTTGTAAGCCATAATAAATCTAAATTCTCTGGTGGAGAATCCTGGTGGATTCACTATTTAAACTGGGGGTCACTAGTAGCTACAGCTTGTCCTCCCACTGTCCCTAAGAGCCCTTCTCTTTCCCTGCCTTTTCTTTTTCTCTGTCTCTGACCCAGAAGTCCTGCCTACTCCCCCAGTGATTGGTTTCTTTATTCATTAGAAAGGTCACATGAATCACATGAGTATGTGATTCACTCCTTGGGGGGGGGGGAGCTGAATTAGCATCAAAATACAAACAGCACCAGGGCTATCACAACATTTTATTGCTTTTAATTTTAATTAAGAAGATTTTAAAACATTGGGGGGGGAAGTATCCTATAGTATGCATACTTTATCCATTTTCCAATTATTTCAAGTTTTGTCTATTATTACTAGAACTTCTATGATATTCTTATATCCATCTATTTTTAGACAGAAATTTTCATTTATTTTAGAGAGGCACTTGGAGTGAAACTTGTATTATAGAATAAACTGCCAGGAAATTATTTACTGTTTCCCATTTCTGCTAGTTGGCCCCATACTTGCCAATACTTCATTTCTAAGCCATGGTAACACATGTGAAATGGGATCTCATTGTGGTTTTAATTTGCACTTTTCTTGTAATTAATTATGTAGAATAGCTTTCCTGCCTTCATTGGCTATGTCTTCTTTTACAAATTGCTTGTCTTTCCCCCTTTTAAAAATTACATGTTTCCTTTTATCCATTTGTTTTTAAGGCATGAAAGGTTGATTTTGACTCAGAGTCAGAGGGTGTCAGTGACAGGGAAGGCATGGCAGGAGAGGGTAAGGTGCTGGTCAGAGTGTCTGGCTGTGAAGGAGAGAGTGATGAGTCTTCTAGCTTTGTTGTTTCTGTAGCTGTTATTTATCTACTCTAGACTGAAAGTCTTACCAAATATATACACTGAATCATTGCCCCAGCCTCCTCTTACATTTGGGTATTTATTTGTTTATTTTGTGTGTTCTGAGACAGTGTCGCACTCTGTTGCCCAGGCTGACATGGAACACATTATGTAGCTTCTATAGGCCTGGCATTCCTGAGGAGCCTCCTTTCACAGCCTCCTGTGAGTGCTAGGGTTACAGGCATTCACCCATAGCTGGCCTGTTTTCAACAATGAATCCTGATGAACGGCCCTTCTATTTTGATGCAGTTCAATTTGTTATTTTTCTTATGAGCTGAGAGCTCTGTATGCCATCTCAAGACTATCAAAACTACAAAGTCACTCTAAAATATTGCTCTTTATTTCAGATGGAGTGTGATGATCTTACTTTTGATTGCAAGTCATAACTCATGTCAAATTAATTGTTGAGTGTGGGATGAGAGTCAGAAGTCACTCTTCTCAGTGTATTTATTCCTGGGCTTAGTCCTAGTTGTTGAAAGACTGTCAGGTCTTCTAGTTTTGCTCAAGCCTGCATTGTTCCTGCTTTACTTTTTATATGAGTTTAGAAATCTCATGTCAATATCTACAAGAAACTCTTTGAGGAATAAGTAAATTCAGGAAGTACTTATGAGTTAACAATATTGACTTTTTGCTTCACACACATGGTGCATTCTGATTTATTTAGTGTTTCTAATAATCTAAGTGCATTGCCTTCAATGTAGATGTCTCAAACACACTTTGGTTAAGTTTAGTAGTTCAATGTCTGCTATTATTATTCACATAAAAATTTGTTTGTTTATTTGTTTGTTTTTGAAATAGGGTCTCACTGTGTTGCTGTAGCTAGCCTGGAACTTACTATGTAGAACAGATTATTTTCAAACTCACAAAGATCCATCCTTCCTTTATCTCCTAAATTCTGGGATTAAAGGCATGCGTCACAAGACCTGGTTCAAAACTTTTTCTAATTATATTGATTGTTTACTGTCAATGCAGAGATATGTTTGATTTCTAAGTTATTTAATATCACAATACTGAAAATTTCATTTATTCTGGTCATTGACTTTGTAAATACTTTTTCTTTTTTTCAAAAATGGTACTACCTCTGAACAGATAGTAGCATGCGCTCTGTTCTTGTGCTTCTGTTGCGTGCTGACTAATGATAGTGAGGAGTGGCTGTTCAGTGTGACCCTAGCTGTAAATTTTCTAAATGCATTGAACAGAACAAGAACACTGTCTGTTGCTCTGCCTTCTCAAGTCCCTTCATCATGAAAGAATATTAGGTTTTGCCAGTGCCAGTTTCTGAGTATTGGTCATATCTCCCTCTTTCTTCTATCAATATAACAAAGGCACTATAATGTTTGAGTTTTAAGTGTTAAACTAATCTTACATTCCTGAGGTTTCAAACTCAACTCAAAGACTTGTTTATTGGCAAGTTTCCTTCTTCCTCTGTTCTGTGTTTGTAGTTTATTGTCTTTTTAACATGAATAGAACCCACAGTGAAATTCCCCCTTTCAATGTAAATATTGATGTTTTTGTTTTTTCTATTTGTTGATTAGTCTGAAATAGGTATGCCAATTTTATTGATTTTTTCAAATTACTAAGTCTTTTGCTTTGTAAAAAAAAATGTATCTTTATTGTATTAATTTTCTATTCCATAAGTTTTCATTCTGAAAAAAACTCTGAATTATAATTGCGTTATTTAACTCATTTTTATGTAATATGACTTTGAATGTGATGGGCTTAGGTCATATAATCTGAATTTTAAAACATCTAAATTTCCACTTTGTTCTTCATCCCTGTCTCCCCTGTGTTGAGAGCCTCCTTCTGCTATACTGTTGGCTTGTTGGCTGTGTTTCTAGTTGGTGTTTCTGAGAGTGTCTGAGAGTTTCTGAGAAACCTTTTGTTGAGGAAGATATTTAAAATGGTGGCACCGATCTGTCTTGTAGTTACAGAGCTGCCATGTTCCCGACTAGCCTAGGCCTGAGGCAGCCAGAGACACTGGCCCTGCCACCCACAAAATGCCAGCTTGGGAGATGGCTCTGCCAATCTCCCACACTGTCTCCACAAGGCTGGGCTGAGCCCAGACCATCCCACCATCCACCCGGGCCCGGTAAAAATGAAACTCTAATGCTTAGATTATCCAAGGCTTTATATGTTTGGTAATGCTCAATAATAAGATGCCCATACAATTGGAGGTGTTTCCCAATTAACTAACCTAGATAAAAGTTCTTAACCAGGACTGCTCTCCCTACATGCATGGATCTCCATCCTCCTACATCTCTGCTCCTCCCTAGCTCCTCCCCTTCCTTCTTTTCCTCTCCTTACTCCTCCCACCTTAGCTCCTCCCAACTTGCAGGAAAATGTGCCACTACAAACCTTGATTGTTCTGACAGTAGAAGTGTTACTGCCTTAGCAACCTCATTCTATTCACTCTCCTAGCATCCTGAGCTAAGATGCTAGTGCTGTCCCATATCTGTCTCTCTACCATCCATATGTTGAAAACCAGATCAGTCTTCCCTTTTGCCTGTGAAGCTAACTCAGGCTTCAGGGCTGGAGGGCATAATCTGTCTTCTGACAACATAAGCAGCACAGTAGCTTTCTCGTTGCATCCCAGCCACTCCATACGTGCACACTGGGAAGTATTGCCTTGTGGAAAGTCTACAACAACAAGATTCTATTACACTTACTTCCCTTCCTTCTAGGGCAAAGTCTTCTACAGTTCCTGCCTGACTTTCATAGCTCTCCACTGTCTTCAGACTGCTGCCCAGACTTTCAAATGCTTATCTTTCTTTGGGTTTGGTCTGATAAAAACAGTCTGCTACTACTAGATGCCAATGGGGATTTGTTTTTTTACTCCAGTCTTTCTCGTTCATTCTGACAAAATGAAAGTTTGAAAGGCCTTCCAGAAAGTATTTAGGTCCCTTCTCTCTCTCTCTGTTCTTTATGTGAGTCCACAGTTAATCACTGAGACTGGTGGGATTTGCTCATTTAGTTTCTGCTTCGGTCTCCTCTAGGATACATTTGTTCTCCTTGGCTTAAATACCTTCAAGACTTCTGAGGTTGGTATTCAAGGTGTTTAGCAATCCAGCTCTGTTTATTTTTCTAATTTCATCTGTTAGGACTTCCCTTCCTTTTCCATAAACCCATTGAGAGCATCTCACCGTGCCCCAGTTGTGAGTCTGTATCTTTGTTCACACTGACTACCTGAAACACTTTCACATCACACTAACGGAATCTTACTCTTCTTTAAAGAGGCAAGCAGCACTTTGTCTCTGAAGCCTCCCTATGATGCACCTCTGTCCACCCCAAAGATACTTTTTGCAGTGTTCTGAAATCATCTCCATTAGCATTAGCATATATTTTTAACTGTGTGTTAGCCAAACCCCTTAACAATTCTAGAACCAGTGTTACCTACCTTTGTGGAGCTCTATCGTCGTGATTTCTATACACTGAAAATTTGTCATGAGAGTTTGCTAAAGTAATGCATAGGAGTGATTACCGAGCACAGTATAGAATTGTCCAGAATTTCTTCCTAGAGAAACCTTTGTATAAGCACAAAGCCATCTTGCACACTCACTCACCTGGCAGCCCCTGGGACTTACTCAGGAAGGCCCCTCTGTAGGATTAGTTCAGGACCATTGCCATAGGCTGTGATGGTGAAATGAGCCTCTTAACAACCCACCTGGAAAAACTCAGTTTTCTGTCTTCTCTAAATCACTCACTTCACAACTTCCTAAGGAAATCTTTGTCTTGGCAGCTTCAGTCCTGTCCCTACAGATTCTTTTTGTTTACCTGAAAGTTTGTATTTACACAGCCTTCTCTGGAGAAAGAATGAATTAACTAACCTAGTCTCTTGGTCCAGGGACACTGAAGGGAGTAGGAGGTCCCAGCAGACGAGCGTTTTCAGATTCCTGGGTCATCTTGCATCCTCCTGGTCTTCAGTTGCTGTTCTTGGGGCTGCCTGTGCTGGTGGGTAAAGACTCTCAGGTCAGCAGGAAAGGTGTGGTCCTGGGACACACGGCTGTGAGTCTACACACCTTCTAGCTGCTCTCTATGGGCTTCCCTTAACTTCCCAAGCTCATGCAACTCTGAGCAACCACCGCATACCAGAATTTGGTGCTAGATTCTGACATAGAATTGGTTATTTAAGAATATACTTATCTTTGTGCACTTAATGATAGTTTCAAAAATGAATAGGTCATGACATACTTGATATAAAGATTTAAAAGTTACTTAAAGCAGAAAGTCAATTTTGGGTTTCTGAAACATAGGTTAATAGACTATCTTTGGAAAGTAATATATAGTATTTTGTAAAAACATTTTGTGTCTTTTAAAAGGGGTTTTAAGAACATGTAATTTCAATTTTAATGGGATTTTCTGACTTATACATGCATGTTCAGTATGTGTATTTCTAGTGCTACAGCAGTCGCCTGGTCCTCTTGTTTTATAAGATTTTTTTTTTTTTACCTGAAAGTTTGTATTTGCACAGCCTTCTCTGGAGAAAGAATGAAGTAACTAACCTAAGCCCCCTGGTACAGGGACACTATAGAGAGCAGGAGGTTCCAGCAGATGAGATTCTCTAAGACTTCTCCACCTCTCAGTTCTCTGTGGGATTCTTTCCCTGCTTAGTTCAAATCTAGAGCCAAAGCACAAGTGACAGATGAGTCTCCATCTTAGAATAAAAAAAGATATCGATACCGAGAGATGTTTTCTATCAAAAGATTCAGCTCAAGAAGTCTTTATTGGAAAACATCTTTCTGTATGATGAACTCAATATTGCTTCATAGAAGCTGTGTGTGGCACAGACACTGCAAAATGTGAAAATACAAAACACCATCCATATACCCTGGTGGAGCATGTGTAGTATACAGTCCAGCACTGTGTTTCCACTATGAATGTAAACATGAACCTGGGAATTGTAAGGTCTGGAAAAGGACTCCCCCATCTAGGATATTAGCAGTAGTGAGTCCAGAGGGAGGGTCCGGTTTTCATGTGCAGCGTAAGCTTGTTGTCAGCCTGTTGTTGAGTTCCTAGTTAAGAAAGAGAGTGACATCCAAGATGTCATCTATATAGTGATGGGTTACCTTGGAGTACCTCAGACATGGAAGACAGGAGAGAAAGGATATGAACAGAAGGAAAAAGAAGAGGAAGCCAGACAAACACATGGGTCTAGTGGTTTATAATGGGACTTGGGCACAGATTTGTCCCATATTAAAGTCACAGCTGCAGTCACTATCTGGTCGGATATCAGGTCCAACTCATGATCTTTAAGCTTTGGACTCTTTGCATAACTCTCTTCTTCTGAAATCTTGGCTCTGCCTAACATTCCCAGTCTAAGATGCCCCTCCATTTTCAGCTCATTTCTTCTGGGAGAGAATAGAGGGAACAAGAAGAACAGAGGGGAAAAGGGAGAAGGAAGGGGCCATGGACATACATGCTCGTCTCTTTTTTACTTTGCATTTTGTAGTATGCACTGTGCTTCAGTTTCCAATCTGAATTTACCTTTGGAGCTCTAAACCTCTCTGGTGCTGGATGTAGGTGGTACATGCTGGGGAGGACAAAGGGAGACTCTGGTGAAAGGCGAAGCCGACCTATGTATGTTATATCCCTTGAGAGATGCAGACTATCACAGAGCTCCTGAAGAGAAGAAGAATAAGCTGAGGCTGGGTAACAGCCCGGGGGTGGAGGGACAAAGAAGAGAGACAGAGGGGAGAGAGAACTGGGCATACATCTGAAAGAATCAGTATCAGTAGAATATTGGGGATGTCTCTCTGGACTAAATTCTAACACCTCACCATGACTTCTGTCAGTCTGTGGGAAGGTAAAGTGTCTCGTGGCCCCACAAAATGACATTGCCAAGGGAGAAACGAGATGCTGGCTATTGCTAGTAGAGAGGAAGCAATGGCAGCAAAAGCAGGTCCCGGATGTTAATCACCTGTGGCATAATAGTTAACTTAGAATAATACTGCAATGTTTTCACATCTGACATTTTCCACAAGTCTGTCTCCTTTTATGTGTACACATGCCAGTATATAAATTGCCGCATCCATGTCAGTTGTAAAGTAATGGCACCAAGGGCATCATAAATTACCGCAGTGATCCTCAGGAGAAGACACTGTCGTATCTGAATGAGTATTTCACTTCCAGAGTAATGCATGCCTTCATCTGGCCCAGCAGTCAGCATATTGCCCCGTGTTGATGGATATTGTCAGCTGGAAGCTACACTGCATTTCACTGCACAATAAACATGGCTGTCAAACCCACATAAAGTGAAATCAATTTATCCTGTATGGTCAGTGCATTTTAAATGAAATTAATGTACTGTGGGTTTGGTGGCAAAAAGGTAGCATATTAGTTATGCATCTTGGGATCTGAGCCTTTCTGAGTAAGGCATCATTCTGTCTAGTAGGCTTGAGGAAAGACTGTTTGTAAAATGCATTATTTTTTTTCATAATGTTCAGAAAGTGGTCTCACTGCCCCCCTTCATGTTGGGAGAAAAATTCACAATATTAGTAAAATTCTATTCTTTTTGCCTGTCTTTTGTTTTACAGTAAATGATGACCATATTTTCCAAATAATAGCACCTCTTAATGTCCTAATTTATTACTGACTTTGACACAAACAAATTGCTCCTTAAGCAAGGTATCTGGAAATAGGACAGAAGGGCCAGAGATTGATGAGGTGTGCTGCTCCCGTAGAACTTCACTGCCTGCACTGACTAGATTGTTCTAGAAAATGGGGTTGTTGGCTTTAATGCATACTGAACTTTGGGGGGCAGTATTTCTAGTTTGTGTAGTAGGAACACTGGCTGAGACCATCAGCTGTGCTCATTTCACATTTTACCATAGGTCTCAATCTACGTAGTTATTCAGTAGTTAATACAAAGCAAACCTCGTGTCAGTGTGTCAGGTTCCTGCGACAGATGAAAATGCAAGAGCCTTATTCACTCCTTCATTTAACACACATTATTAATCAGAATTCTGTGTGCCAAATGCATCATGAGATCTGAGGGGTCCAGCTGTAAGTAAGCCTTAGCCCTCACTCTGTCCTCAAGGAGCTGTCCACTCTTTGTGCTAATAACTCAAGTTTTCAGAACATGTCAAAGATGAGGAATTTAGATATAGTTTCATAAATGATAAAGAAATCCTTTTAATCAAGAGAAATATATCAGGACTCTTAAAACAAGTATTTCTTAGTCTACTATTTTTGCATATGAATTGAAGATCAATTACCTTTTATGTAATGAATATTTACTATGTTGTTTGGGAATTACTAATATACAAGCATGAGAATAAGAGAGTCTCTAGCTTTGGGAATTTCACATTCCTGAGCTGGAGTGGGAAAGCCAGGAGACAGTCACATAAATAGTAGTTACTTCAGGCTGTGAGCTTGGAGCCCAGAGCCAGGGCATCTTGTATGGAGATCTTCATCAAGGCTACTCCTAGAGCCTGAATGTCCTTCGTGATTGCCCTCATCCCTTCCTTCTAGTTTGTTTTTCCAGACTCAGCTGAAATGCCAGTCTCCTATACACTGGCTGAGAAGCCATCCTGCCTTGTATTCTCTTGGTGCCCTGATAATTCCAATCCTGCAGAACTTTCACAGACCCAGTCAGTCATAACTGTCTGTCTCCCAGATTGTGAGCTTCTTGAAGGCTTTATTTGCCTTTTTATCCCCAGTGCATAAGCTCCCTTCATAAGTGATTGCCCAATGAATACATTTCATTGAATTAATTCATTCCCGAAACAGCAGCAATTGAAAAGGACTGAAGGACAGTGGGACAAGGGTGGAGGAGTAGACACCATCTAGGGTGGGACACCATTTGTGGACACACATAGTTTGAAGTAGCAGATTTTTCGAAATGATTAATATGACTTTACTTTTGAAGAAAGGCATTACATCAGGAGAGTCCACTAGATCACAGCCCTAGTCTTAGCTGACTGTAGTGTATGGAGTGGGGACAGAACAACATGCAAAATCAGCTCAGCCTACTCTGACAGAAAGGGCTGCAGAAGCATCGTCTAAAACTGTGTTTCTGAAAGGTCCCTTAGAACAGAAGATGGGCCAAAGGACAGCAGATAAGCCAGGCAGAAAAGTGTGAAATGCTCTCATTATAATGCTTTTCCCATCTTGTTCTTCCTGCCCTGACATTACAGGAAGCAAAGCAATGAATGGCTCTGCAGCTAAACTACAGCAGTATTATTGTTGGCCAACAGGAGGCGCCACTGTGGCTGAAGCACGCGTCTACAGGGATGCCCGGGGCCGTGCCAGCAGCGAACCCCACATCAAGCGACCAATGAATGCGTTCATGGTTTGGGCAAAGGACGAAAGGAGGAAAATTCTTCAGGCCTTCCCTGACATGCATAACTCCAACATTAGCAAAATCTTAGGCAAGTGCTGCAGCCCAGCTGGCATTGATCTCTTACCCCATAAGGAGGGTAGGGTGGGTGTAAGGGTGTGAAGCAGGGGCAGAAGTTAGCCCCTAAGGGAAACCGAATGGCAGGGAGCAAATGAAACTAAACAAAGTGCCTACAGCAGCAGCCTTGTTAGTTTCTCTCAGAATGCTACCACACCACAGTTCAGGTGAAGGGATGTTTTATCTATTAAGACAAGGCTTGTAAACTTTCTTCCTGAACAGAATTATCATCAGGGTAAGCCTGGCTAAAAACTTTAATTTAGAGCTGAAATTCTTAGAATAATGGGCTTACATTGTAAATTTAGCGACTATTGAATGAGGTCACAGACTCACAGGGACAGGCTACTTAAGGTTCTTACCCTGGCTTTTTAAATTCATATTTTTCAAGGGAGCCCTGCAAACACAGACCTTATAGTTCAGGTTCACATGGCCCACTGGCGGAATCCACCAAGTACTAGCAGTGCCCACCAAATGGCGTGAAATTCATGGGGTGTGGAACAATGCCTCTAATGATAACTTGAAGACTTGTAAAATAAAGCTACATTTAATCTGACACTGCATGCCTAGTACACATTTTATAGCCATGAGCCTCAGGGTAGAGCTCTGCTTTGCCAGTATCAGCCTCCAGGTTCCCAGGCTTAAACTCTGTTCCATCGGGGTAAGCTCTCCTAGCACAGATTACACAGTTTGGAGCTGTTGTGCTCAACATATTGAACATATTTTATTCAACATGCAGCATTACAGTCAACATGTTTCCTCTTCTGAGAGAAGAAACACAGACGGCCCTGTTCTGTTTAAGCTGCCACTGTGGAACAGAACCCCAAGGAGCCGCTGGAAAGCACCAGGCTTAAACTGTGGCTTTAATTCTTTAAATGTTTTGTTCAAGAGCAATAAATATTTAACCTGAGTAAATACCAGTGATCTGGGCACACACAAATACACGTGTTTTGTCACAAAATAAATGATTTAACTTGATTCTGAGACATTCTGAAGCAGGAGCCTCTAAGAAAATTTAAAACATACTTTGGACCAAACAGAGTTGGAACATGGAAACAGGGGCTTTTTTTATTTCTTTTTTCTTTTTTTTTTTTTTTTTTTTGAGGGGGGGAGGGGTGGTTACTTTTAAATTTTAAAGCAAATGTTAAATATCATTCCCATTTAGAGAAATTTCAATTTTAGAGTTTTAGAGGTAGGCAGAGGGATGATATTCTTTTTTAATTTAAATAACTCTCAGGCTAAAATGTTTCTTCTAATGGACAGAAAATATCTACACATACATATATTTTTTTCTAAATTCAAAGACATAAAAGAAATCAGTGTTACTCCAGCTTCACAGCTGCTGATAACTTCATGTTTGTTTCTTGCCATTTTGGTAGCAGCATTTATAAGCTTTCAGATGGGCACAGACACCCTCTGTTTCCATCTTGGCAGCCTTGAAGAATCTCTATTATTGATATGCATCCTGTGAAAACATTATGCAGAACATAAAAAGTATATTCATTAAAATATAAACCATTATGCATGAGCATTTCACGTTTCCAGGGTGCCAGGCATCCTAACCTTGGGCCCTATACTGCTGGCAGCTGGCCTAACAAGCTGATGGGCATAGCCGATGCAGCAGCTTCATGATCCACCAGGAAAGGACAGAGATACAGTGAGAGCAAACCAGGCTATTGCTGGCTACAGAGACTATTTGTACAACCTTGCCATTTGTTTATGTGTGAAAAATCACCACTGAGGAACTGCTAGCATCCAGTCTGCACAGCTGTGACCACTTTATCCACCAGACACAAAAATGCAATTCAATACATGTAAAAAAACACATCCCTTCTCCATCAAGTGTTTAGATAATTCTTTGTAAACAATATTAGAGAAAGGAATACTTTTCCTTCTTCCTGTATAAACCATACTTTAAAAAAAATCTGTGCTTTTATTGGTTCATCCTTAAGAGATCATTTATAGAATTTAAGAATGGGGCACATGACTCCAGCTGCACCTCCATAGCTACAGCCTTTTAAGCAGAGGTTGTGTCACCCTCAGGTAACCTAACCGGGTGACCTGCACAGGATGGGTTACTGTGTGGGTAATAATGCTATCTAGCATTTGCCTAAAGATGCTTAGAGTGAGGGGGAGAGTTGAATTTCTGAGACCAAGAGAATCTCTCTGAGAATGTGGTCAGTCAAGTATGCCTTGAAAATTTGTGCTGTTAACCCTTTAGGGGAGGGAGAGAGTGAGAGAGTGGGAGAGGAAGGATGGATAGGAGAGACAGGTAGAGACTGAGAGACAGGGAAGCAGGGAAGCTCTTGGATACAGCAGCAAAGCCATTTTAAAATTGCACAGTGGGGCTTGTGAGATGGCTCAGAAGGTAAAGGTGCTTGTCTCACAAGCCTGGTGACCTGTGTTCAGTCCTCGGAATCAATCTGAAAGTGGAAGAAGAGAGCCAATTTCACAAAGATGTCCTTTGACCCACTTGTACACATGTGCACACACACACACAATCATGATAATATTTTGTTTAAATAACAGTATCACCAGCTACAAAGTATTGAGAAAAAATACAATAAATATATTGTCTTTTTTCTTTCTTTCATTTTTCTTTTCTTTTTTCTTTTCTTTTTTATTTTTGGTTCTGTGGTTCAAAGGACAAGTTGAGAAGCTCAGTGGTGTGTAGTAACAGGAGCTCCTGAGCAAAATCTGTGAAGTAATGGGAGATGGGATCTAGGTCTGGAAGATGCCATTATACCCTGCGACCACACACATACTTAAGGCTATTCTCATGTTTAGGATCTCGCTGGAAATCAATGTCCAACCAGGAGAAGCAACCTTACTATGAAGAGCAGGCCCGGCTAAGCAAAATCCACCTAGAAAAGTACCCAAACTACAAGTACAAACCCCGGCCAAAGCGCACGTGCATTGTGGATGGCAAGAAGCTCCGGATTGGGGAGTACAAGCAGCTGATGCGCTCACGGAGGCAGGAGATGCGGCAGTTCTTCACCGTGGGGTAGGTACTCCCGAGCATCCCAGGAAAGGACCACAGGGTGCTCCTGGCATGTGTATTTGGGAAAGAGCTTAGTGAAGGGGGGAGTTGTGACACATGGAGGATATGACTGTAGGACCTTGCTGTGTCACCAGCCTACAGCCGGGCTCCTGTCCCTACTCCACATGAACATAGTGATGGCAAGTCTTCCATGCTCACCAAGATTAGCCAGTGCCCACACACAGAGTTTCTGGTAGTTTATTTAGACAGACACACAGGGAGAAAAAATAAAAACTGACTCTTAGAAATCCCCACAGCTTCCCAGCTTCTCTGGTGGCGCTTCTGACTGTATTCACAATGATCTGCTTTTGTTGTGGGATCTGCCACAAGATAATTGGCCTTGACATTGGTTAGAAGACCTCATTTTTGGCATCGTATCCAGAACTCCTGTTGCAGTAAATTATTCTGTGGTGGAAGCAGTAACAATGTGGATTTTCTTGCTTAAATCAGAAACTGGGCATGTTTTTGATATCTCCAAGTCTGATTTCATGTCATTTTGTTTAAAAATTAGGTAATAGATTTCTGGTATAAATTTCAACTTGGCTGACGGGCTGTCTGCATTCAAAAGAGGCCCCTCCTAACCACAGTAGTCAGGATAAGTGGGGCAGATAGATGCCGAGAGATTCCAGCACACAGACCTTAGCAGCCTGTGGGGGTGGAAACCCCAGGACCACTCTGGAGACAGAGGCTGAAGCAGCTGCAGCCAAAGGGAGAATCCTGGGAGACAGATGAGAGAGAGGAGTGGAGTAGGCAGAAAGGAAGCCTCGTCCTGGACCTGTGAAGAGCAAAGGCGAGCTAAGCATGTGTCTAAAGGGTAAATTTACTTTCCAACCATGAACAGAGCACAACCTGGAGGTCAGTGAAGGAGTCCTAAGTATGCTGCACCAGGGCCCTGGGAGAACTAGAGCTCTGGGGTTTGAAATAATACTGGTCCTGTCACCTACCTGGGCAATGGCCTTTCCTTTGCCAGCTTCTATTTTATTACATATGAAACAGGAGGAATGATAGCAGGTGTCCTGTATAGCTGCTGAGACAATTCAAGATGGTAGAACTTTCAGAAGTCAGTACTTTGTACAGTACCTCTAAGCCCAGCATTGTCATTTTTGACTTACTAGGTAACTACTATGCCAGCAAAAATATCATTGTGGGTCCTCTATGAGTTTCCCTAGACTCTGCATTCAGAGATCCTTTTAGGGGTAAAGAAAATTGTCCTGCCTTATTAATTGAAGATTCCAACATGTTAATAAATGAAGATGTGACAAAATGGGCTTATCAAATACCTCTGTGCTATGAGTGTTTCTATCTTTTAAAATAATGCTTTTAACA
Organism: Arvicanthis niloticus; assembly: GCF_011762505.2. Taxonomy (NCBI): domain Eukaryota; kingdom Metazoa; phylum Chordata; class Mammalia; order Rodentia; family Muridae; genus Arvicanthis; species Arvicanthis niloticus. The sequence goes on along the minus strand of NC_047658.1, from coordinate 83,105,566 downwards.
CAAAAAGTACAATGCAATATAATTTGACCATTCACGTGGTAATGAGAGGATTTATGAAAAATACAGGTTCGTAGTGCCCTTTCAGTAGGCTAGTCATTTAAACACAATACGGATTTAAGACTGCATGATAAACATCTTGTTTTAACCTGATACTGCATCCATGAGATTGTGTTTATTTTTTGAAAATTTAAATTCGAAAGCTTTTGTGATTCCTGGCCTTTTCCTGGCTCCTTGTGTTGAATGATACTTGGTGGGTCTCTTTGACCACAGCCTAAAAGGTTATTTGAAGTCCTGATACTTACTTGAATAGATGAGTTGTAGCAATGTCATTTACCTTAGTCACATTAAAATGGGCCTATATCCAAATACCACAACACATACTGGTGCAGAATTAGAGTTTATTTTATGTAGTCAAACATAATAGATTGGTAACTCCCTGAAATGCAGATGGCTTGGTGACATCTGCTGTTTATTGGATGCCTAGACTGCACTATGTGTTTTGTATAGTCAAGTCACACAATCCATAATCCTCTAAATAAGATACAGGAACTAAGGTTCAAAGAGTTCCTGTGGCTCCCTAAGTTGAAGAGACATCAAAGCTCAACTCTAGGTGTTTGCCTCTGCCATCCCAAACAGCAAAGAAACTCTGCTTACCATTTTCCCTCAAAAGACACCTCACAAACTCTTCTGGAACAGACATGAGCATAGCTGTATGGTTTGCTAAGGGCTCATGGACCTTGAAACTAATGCAGTACATGACAGCGGGATGTGCTAATAAAGAAGCTGTGACTTACAGGGGTTAGGCTGCTCCTGACAGTGCAGGAAGACTTGTTAAGGAAGGGTGTTTTAGTGTATGGGATGAACAGGGCTGCCAAATGGCAGGCAATGACCAGAATGGCCTGTCCTCAGTCTGCAGTGCTAAGTGTGTCCCTCTGCCCAGTTCCAGGAACATCTGCTACATAAAGCTAGGTATTATCCTTACTCACAGATTCCTATTTTCTTTTAAATAGTTAAGTCTGATAGATTGATAAGGCCCCAAGGTTCAACTTTGGAAATTGATCTTCATTAGCTATAAGGTTACAACCAGAGGAGCAGAAAGCAAAACAAACAAAACTTCAAAGATCACTATTGACGTCTTGATGGGGCAAGATCGATTTTTATAGCTGATTTTAAAAAGACATGCGTCCTTTTTGAGCCACTAACCTCACATACTTTACATTTTGTGCATTTAAATTACTGTCCAACTGTAACTGATGAGTTAGATTTTTAAAACTTAGCTATCACAAGAAGAGTTCTGTCAATAATATGTAATAGAGACCCCTGCCTGGGATTTAACTCCTTCAAATGGTAGGCTAAGTATCAGGATTTTGTGATTATTCTGTGAATACAGAATTGATATTCACTGAGACACATGTAGCTATCATGATATATTTTTCTTGTTAATCATTACTAAAGCTGTTTTTTTTTTTTTAATTTGGAAACACATGTAGTAATTTACCTTTGAACTTGTGGGGAATTACATAGATACTCCAGAGTATTCAATGGGAATGGCTTTTTAAGCAACCACAGTGGAAAGGTATTGAATACTCACAGTATGTGATAGGCTATGTTGAGTGAAGAATATAGACTATTGAAAATATATCAATTATATTAGATAGACACCATCACTATTTGCGGATTGACAGGCACAGTGTTGGTAGACATGAAACCACTTGTCCAAGGGAACAGTTAGTCATGGGTATTGTTGATATTTAAGTTAGGCCGATGTGGGTAGAAAGTGCATCTGCCTTAACATTGTGTACACTTTACAATTAGAGCCCAAGTAGGACAGGACTGAAGGTCCTGACTCCAAGGCAGCTGGTTCCAGCTCTGATGCTAGAATGTCTTTCCCTCGCTGGACTAGTGTGTATTTGTCATTGTCCCTCAGAAGCCCCTACCTGCCCTGAGGACACTTCCTTAGTCTCTCTGCTTGTCAGTCTTCTATATGGAGAATAAGGATGACCACAGTACCAATAATATGAGTCCCTCTGAAGACAGAACAGCTTAGCATATGGAAAATGCTAAGAGCAGTGTCTAACATGCAGACATGTTATCTTAAAAAAGAAATCTGTATCAGATATTTATTTTGTACTATCTTAGAAGCATTATAATTGTGCCCAGATAATTGTGCCCTAAATGATGTAGAAATCTACCATCTTGATCTTAAATCTAAAGGAGTCAAATAAAGCCTGTAAGACACCAATAAAATCTGGTCATGCTGCTTTTTGCACTGGCTGATAAGGAGCCAGCTTAAAACTCTCAGTAGACAATGAGAGAAGATTGTTTGTATTTCCATCCCTTCCTACAGCATCGGCCACAGAGCCATACAACTCACATTCTCACAAGCCAAACCCTGCTGCTTCTGAAAGCCATAGGACTTCTAGCGTATAAACATATAGTCCTTTTATATTTGGCAAGGCCAGACTATTCCAGAACTACCCTTGGGATTTAAGAACTTTGCCTCAGTGCTGAGCTCTCTCCAGCCCAGGTAATGCTCTGTTCTGTCAGCTACATGCAAACATTTTCAGGGCATCTGCAGATTCTGTTTTGATGTACACATTCATTATTTGCAGAGCCCAAGGCTTGCTAGCTATCCTGGTCTGTGAAATCTGCAGTGTTTGAATTTTGATTTTGAAATTGATCTGTAAAGGAGGGAAAAGTGCTTTCTAAAAAAATGATTCCTGATAGACACTGCTTGATGCTGTTGGCTGATTTTTTTTTAGTTTGTTTATTGACTGAGCAGTCACTTGTTAAGGACCTATTAGATATCAGCAAGATTGGCAGCTCTGTACTAAGTCACCAAAGCATAAGGCATTGTTTGTATAGACAAGAGGTTTTTGGCACGTTCAATGGTTAGACAAGCCAGACAATGTATGACTGTGTTAGCTGATAATAGTTTGTCACACCAGCTGCAGTATAGGTGTTCTTCACACACAAAACATGATAAAGTGCTCATCTAGACACATAGACATGAATAACTGGAGGCCAGGAAGGGAGTTTCCTATGCAGGCCAGCCATAGGCACTCCAGAGGGAGGGCACTGAGGTTTGAGAAGGTCTGGCTAGTTGAGAGTAGATTCCTGATTAAGAATTAAGGAGGTGTATTGTGAGGGAGGAAATACTGAGGTGACCATGGAGGAAGTGTAAAGTAGGCTGGATGGAGGAACAGCAAAAGCCAACATTCTTTAGCTCAGACTGGTGTGTTATCATAATTGTTTGTTTGTTTGTTTGTTTGTTTGTTTTAAGTCTCTAAGACTAAATAATAAAATGACAGAACCAAAGTAAGATATTACTTTAGACTTTATCCCCACAGAAGGGTCTCTGGTCTTCTTTGTTTTATGTCACCAACCAGCCTTGTAATCCTTAGCATGTCCGCTCAGGCTCCTGGAGGGCTGGCATGCTGGCCCCCTGGGAGCTGCTTCCTTTGGGAAACCTCCCCAATACCAGAAGGTTCTTCCTCCTTCACTGCCCTGAAACCTGCCTGCTGACTTGCAGGTTAGTCCTGCTCATCTGGCCTGGTCACCTGTTTATGAGGACAATCATATAGCCCTTAAAGATTGTCACAACCTTATCTTTTCTTTGTCATTGTCCCTTCCAGACTTCTAGTCTCATACCTTTTCTTGACTGAAATATCCCCTATATTTTTTTCATTGGTTTCCCCTCCCATTTACCAGTTTGTTCCCACATCCAGTAACTCGATATATTCAGCAGGGTTTTACTGAGTGTGCCTTGTGCTCAGGCCTTGTGTGGACTCTGGCGTTATGTTAGTGGAGAATCCTATCCTTATGAAGCTTACATTCTAGTGGTAGAAGTCAGACAGACAATCAATCAATCAATCAATCAATCAATCAATCAGGAAGTGAATAAAATAGCTACAAGTGCCTTCAGAGAAAAGTAAAATAAGGACAGGAAAGTGGCAGAGTGTTGCAGAGGTGGTTCCAGTGGTCAGAGGAGCCCCAGGACATTTTCCTAAGAGAGTGAGAACAAAGACCCAGGTTGATAAGGAAGCAAGCTCTGCCAATACTCAGCAGAGAAGACAGCAAGCTCTAAGGTCCCCAGCCATAACTATGCCTAGTTTATTCAGGAAGACAAAGGCCAGGATGGCAGGAGCAAAGCAGTGGGAATAGGTAGAAAGAACAGACATCAGAGAGATGCTAGAGAGCCAAACTGTGAAAGACCTTATAGGCCATTGTGAAGTTGATTTTTACTCTAGGCAAAGAGAAAAGGCTTTGAAGAATTCAAAACAAAGCAAAACAAAAGATGCTGAGCTTTGGCCTGGTTTTTGAGAGGATCACTCTAATCACTGTGTTGGGACTTGTCTGAGGAGGAACAGCCTGTTGTAAAGAGGCTAGGCTCCTAGGATAAATCATATTTGAATTGATGATGGTTGAACCAGGTGTGTAGGAGTAGAGGTGCCAAGAAGTAGATAGATGCTAGATATTTTCCCAGTAGAGAACCAACATGATTTGCTAATGGATTAACTGTAATTGAAAGAACTCTTACTAAGGATTGGCCTAAGTAACTGTGAAGGTTGAAAGGGCTTAGAATGGCCACATGAAGGCTGGAAATCCAGAGAATGAGCAGGAGTTTGGTTTTACACCTGTAAGACTGAGATAGTCTTTAGCATCCACATAAAGGAACACCAATGTGTGTGTGTGTGTGTGTGTGTGTGTGTGTGTGTGTGTGTGTGTGTGTGTGAGAGAGAGAGAGAGAGAGAGAGAGAGAGAGAGAGAGAGAGAAAGGGAGCTTAGTTTAGGAGAGAGGTACTTGCTAGAGATTAAACTTTGGAGTGGTCAGCATACAGATACTGTTTAAAGCTACAAAACTAGATGAGGATCAAGCTGACTGTGGATTTAATAGTTTGGAGATCGTTGGTGATCTCCTCCTAAGTTGTTTCGGCACAGGATTGGGAGTAATTGAAATAGGTGTAAGAAAAAAATTGAGTGGAATAAATGAAGAAAGAGAACCTTCCTGAGTTTTGCTTTAGAACATCAGAGAAGTGGAGCAGCAGCTGGAGAGGAGGGAAGAGTAGACATGATGGTGTGGATGGGAAGAGACCATGGCTGAAGGGAATCCTTAGTAAGCCATGACAAATAGGTCCAGAGTACCAGCAAGAGGCCTCCCTGTTAGATTCTGAACTTACTAAAAGTTGCACAGTGCAGGTAGAGGGTTGGACTCAGAGCTGTGAGCAGGTCAGTTCGATGGTGAGAACTTCCAGAAAGTCCCATCTACTGTGTTTCTACTTCCCCCATCATATGAAAAACCACATCATCAGCTTAAAGTGGGAAGTCAGATAGTTGATGAGTATTAGAAGTCAGAAAGGGGAAGGAGTGCGCCAGGAAAGCGTGCCGTCCACTGCCTGGACAGCACTGGTGCACAGCTCGTGCCTTAGGTGTAGAAGTTCATCTTAGTGCCTGGTCTGAGCAGGGCAGGGTGACTGACCCACTAGTAAAGCAACGTTTTGGAAGGGGGTAGGTAGGGCAGAGGCCTGGAGAGGAGCACCAACAATGAGCCACAGAAGAATACCAGTAATGAGGAAAAGTTAAGTCAGGAGAGGGCTAGGCTTTGAGCGCAATTTACATTTATTTAAGACATAAAAATAAATGACATACAGATATTTTGCTTAAAATATTTCAAAGAGCAACCATCTGTTTTGTGAAAAGCATGTTTTCTGTATTTAAAGAAAATGTTTGATAGTTTTTGTTGGTCTGCAAAGTTTAGAATAGCTGTCTATCACCTTAGGAAATCTGTAAAATGGGTCAATATTGCAGAAGAATGTTTTCTTTATGCTTGTAATTAAGGCAATAATACACTATTATATATAAATATGTAAATATAAAAATATATGCTATAATTATCCATAGTCAGTTGCAAATGCAATATAGTACTTCCTGCTCTACGCAGGTTAGCATAAAATTAAATTTGTGCTAATTTACTTTCAAAAAAATTTGAAACATATATTTTTAGAATTTGAGAGGGAGCAGGATTTCATGTGATGTATCTACAAATAGATGTAACTTCTCCTATCACTTGCTTCCTATGTCAGTCCCAGCTAGCCAGGTGCTGTCGAGTCCTTGGCTTATATCATCTCAAGGGTGATAAGATCTCAAGGGCTGTGGTCATGCTTGTTGAACAAAGATATGTGTATTTGTGTATGTGTGTGCGTGTGTGTGTGTATATACATGTTAAAATTACACAAACATGCATGTTATGTTAGTAAAGGGTTAAAGAATCAGGGGATATCCCTCTGGTGACGGAAGGTCATTAAAGGCAGTGTGCACACATCTCCAGGCATCCTGGCTTTTCTCCTTCTATAAATAAGGCTGGATACCTCTGTGAGGAAATGACACCTATCCTGGAGTGTCCCTGACCTGACGGGCTGACAACAAGGCTGCTTCATACACATGCATGTCTTTCTGTGAGAGTAAGGTAGATAGAAAGTCTTATTGACGTAGAAGCCTAATAAGAATTGTTCAAATGATGACTGACTAGAAGCCTTGGTTACAACAAGGCAGGAGGACCTTCCAGAACACCCTTGACCCTTTTTTACAAACATGTGAATACCAAGGCTGAGGGAGAATTACCACAGCGATGCTTGAGGTGAATGTTGACTATAATTTGCTGCCCATGATCATTGAGGACCACTCGATAAATGACACCTCAGGCACAGTATCTGGGTCGAGTAGAACTTTGATTCTTGAGTGCTGAGTGAAAGAAGAGATACAGTGGCAGCTCTCGCTGCACAGGAGAGCTTGACTGTCACAAGACCTGCTGGTTTGTTTGAACTGGGGACACAGTATAAAGAGGTGATCTGGTGTGACTCAACTTGGCATCTGCTGGGATGAGGCAGGAGCCGCATGCCTGGTGTCTCTTATTATTAGGGTGTAAAGCTCACTGCTCTTTATTACTGAGCCTCCAGCCTCAGCCTCAGCTTCAGCCTCAGCCTCAGGAGTGGTGATATCCAAGATGATTATTCTGGAAGGACCCTAGCCTGGAAAGTCTAGCTAAAGAAACAAGGACACACTAGAATAGAGGCGAAGCGAATCCTTTGCCAAATGTGACTATTTGGGACTTGCCAGGCCCTTTCCCATTTTTTTTTCTTTCATCCATAGTTCTCAAACCAAGTTGACGACACCAACCCACTTAAGAGCAGCATTACAGCATGCCCATGCATCTCAAGTTTTTTTTTTTTTTTAAACTGCTCTCTGGTCTCTTTTTAAAAATGGTCTCAGATGGACCTCTGTGGTCTTAGCTGCAGCATTTGTGCCCAACCCAATGCCAAGTGTGATCTGAGCCCTGTGATATTTGCCAAATTGAAGTTCTGCCTTTATGTTGTGAAACTGTCAGCAAATTGCTGCGTTGTATTATTTAACCACCAGCCACAGCTTTAGAAGCAGTCCAGGGATTCTTCCAAGAACATTTTTTGTCACTTCTGGCCACTTAACATGTTACAGAGGGCCTGGTTTGGCAGATATGGGTTAGGAAGTCCCGGGTCTCATGTGAGAACCTATAGAGATTCCCTCTCTCTCCCATTTTTGTTTTTGAATCTATACAGGCAACAGCCTCAGATTCCCATCACCACAGGAACAGGTGTTGTGTATCCTGGTGCTATTACTATGGCAACGACCACACCATCACCTCAGATGACATCTGACTGCTCTAGCACCTCTGCCAGCCCAGAGCCCAGCCTCCCTGTCATCCAGAGCACGTATGGTATGAAGATGGACGGCGCAAGCCTGGCTGGGAACGACATGATTAATGGAGAGGATGAAATGGAAGCCTATGACGACTACGAAGATGATCCCAAATCAGACTATAGCAGCGAGAACGAGGCCCCAGAGCCTGTCAGTGCCAACTGAGGAGCTTTTGTTTGCTGAATTAAAACACTCTGACATTTTGCTCCCTTTCCCCAACAACAACAACAACAAAGTTCTTAAAGAGCCCGCATGCATTTGTGGCTCCACAATACATCAGCAGAATGGTCTTAATTGCTTCGTAACGTGTGAGACAGATTACGTTTTCCTGATTTTTCATAAACTTGAGTTTTTGTCGTTACCGTTACTGTTGTTGTTTATTTAGGTGAAGACGTATTAAATATGAGACACCGGGACTTGGAAACCTATCTCCGCCCATCGCCGTCTTACGAGTCTTACATTTCTGTCTTACTATTTTTCTTTTGGATGTTGACAAAGGGTTTAAGTTACTGTTTTAGATGGGGTTAAACATTCTCACTCAGGTATGCTGTGCCGGCTACAGGTTGTGAATGTGTTTTTATTCTGAATTACTTTAGAAAACAACTGAGGATTTCGTATTGTGAAACCGGACAAGTCCACGGCGTGAGCGGCTGCATATAGAACATGTTCAAAAGGCCTCGGAATTCCATTTTTTTTCCATGTGTAGAATTCAACTTTGAATGTGCCAAACTTTTTTCATAACTTTTGAATCTTAACTATTTTGAAAGTCTTACAGGAGACACTGCAAAGTCTTAGACAATCTTTGGCATCTTAAAATAAAATAGCAAACCACATTTTTTTTTCCAGAAAATGGTGAAGTACTCAGGAATCTGGAGACAAGATATTGTAAGGAATGAGCAAGGCTGCCACAGTGCACAAACCCAATTGTGTTTGCCTCTTGATGTGCCATCAGTGTGTGGCGTGGGATGACATAGGTCAGAGCAGTCACCACACCAGTCTCCACACGGTGGGCTCCCCTATCTGAGACCGCCTCTCACTACACCCATTCTTACCTTGCCTTTTGCCCTGACATTCAATCTTAACACATTGTTCTCTTAAATAATTTATTCATTCCAGAATGTCAAGGGTCCACTTACTATTTATTTTAAAATTTATTGGTGGCATTAATTTAATATTTTTTTTGCCCTCCTTGCCCTTTAACCTCTTTTTCCTGCTGGATACAGAAGATGTACATAGCAATCTCATGTCCCCAGAACCCCTGGAAACCTTTCCGAAGTGATGCTAGCACATGCATATATTGTTATTTTTAAAGACCAGTGTATATCTGGCTGCAGGATCGCACATCTGCGTCAAGGTGTCCTGCATTTAAACATGTATGCCCCCAGGAGCCACTGTGACCTCAAGTCTTTGACTAGAGTCTTTCCCTCATTCAGTTTTTCAGTAGAACATGAGTTCCATTCAGCAGTGAGGGTCAGCAATGGTTACTGCCAGACAAGGGGCCTCTCAGAGCCACTCTGAAGCCCAAGGACCATGGGCCACACAGGGGTCTACATTGGAGCTGGCATACTGTCACCTTTACTGAGCTACCTGGTCCCAGCTGGCACATCCATGGAGATCTTTGCAAAATCTACAAGTTGTTAGACAACTCAAAGGAAAGACAGGGTGAAAGGAAGCCGCAGGGAAGGGAAGTATGGATGTGCTGCCAGCTCCTAGCGACAGACAGTGGAAGTACCCATCAGCTCGCTCCTCTGAAGACCTCAGTTCTCAGTGGCTGCTTGTGAACCCTGCTGATCAGCTCTGGCCACTCACGGTGAGCTCTGGAGATGAGACATGCCGCAGGGCTGAGAGCTATCAGGGCTCCCTCTCCCATCTCCTAACTACAGGCAGTTCTTCTGAGTTGTGAGTTTGACCATCCTGAACCAGGCCTGTTGCTTACAGGGAGCCTTACCCAGAGCCCTTCAGTGGGAGGCGTCAGTGAACAGTACAGCCTGACACCTAAGCACCAGGACAAAGAGCAGCTCCATCAAAAATTGAGCCATTTTGTCACTTGGGAAAAAGTAGTAAAGCTTCATATTTATTTAAAGAGTGCTCTAGGCCATGCCTAATAGCAATAAATAGGTCTAGCCAAGAGATGACCAGCCGAGTCATGAGCTGTGAGTGCTCTCCATAAACTGTTTAAGGTACTGCTAGGAGGTTTTGTTCTTATATTAACTGGGGATTGGGACTTTGTTCTTGTACATTGATTTCATATGAGGAGGAGGTCACTTTTCAAAAACAAAATGAGTATTTATTATGTCTTACTGATCTCTTGGACGCTCTCTCTCTTCCTTAGTTTCTCCTCATGCTTCCCCACTTTCTCTTTGGCTTCTGCTCCCATTGCTATGTTTGGTTTTGTTTGTTTGTTTGTTCTTTTTTTTTAACCTGTGCTGCATAGGTAGACTATTGTATGGCTAGCAATGTATTGTATGTAATTAATTTTGCACAAAGGCAAACATTTAGCACAGTAGTTAATTTTGTTTGTTGTTTATGACCATGCCAAAATAATATTCTGGGCTAGTAGAGAACAAAAGACTGTTCTTTAGGATTGAAACTTGATTTTGCTTGTAGTAAGAAAAAGAAAACGAAAAAGAAAAAAATCCCACACACTCACAGATGTCGTTTCGTAAGTGTTGCAAGCACTGGATGTAAATGGTATTTTTATCACTGACTAATGTGAAACTGGTATAGAAACTACATGAACAAGTCACCTGTTCTGACTCGTGTGGGCTCGCCTCACAGTTGCCAGATCTGAGTCATTTTTATGTCTTGTTATTTCATTTATTTATGCAAAATACATGTATGTAGGAACACTCTGTGTCAGCTCCAGCTCAGCCTCAGCACTGGGGCCCAGTAACTTCTAGCCATATTCTCAAGTACGAAAACTGTCCGGGAATGACTGGGTATGAATGCCTCTTTCATTGGCTCAGACAGTGATGCTGTATTCAAATCTAAATTTTGTGCATACACAGTTTATTCTATTTATTAGCCACACTTGGCTCTAAATATCCATGGGAATGGAGAATGACAATCACAGAGATCATTTACATCAATGGGGCTTAAGCAAAGTTTTTATGACTTCACCATCTCATTTTTAGAGTTTTCTAATTGTGTAAATATAACATAGAAATAGAATTTATTTTTGGTTCATGAATTCCTAGTGACATATAAGTTATGTATCTTCTTTCTGTTCTCTATTCATATGTGTTGCTCCACACTAAAAGCTGGTCTGTCACATTTAGTGTGGACAGAGAATTATCAGCTTCAGTGAGGCAGTGTCCCACCCCCAGCCAAGACAGCAGGACCCTACCTGGTTCTCACACAGTCTGGAACCCACTGGTCCCCCAGCCCAGACTCCCCCTATTTCTATACAGAAAGCTGAGGAGTTACACACACTGAGTTTCCAGCAGAGCTAAGACAAAGTCAGTTTGCTTTGCGAATCCAGACCCATCTGTCCACATAGCTCTGTGGCCCTAGAATGGCAAGAAGCAGGAGTTGCATTTCAGAGGTGAAGATCCGCCTGCAAGGTTAGTATAAATCCCATAGCACCAGCCAAGGGCAATCGGAAATCACCTTCTTGCAATGTTTTGTTCTCTGTTTTCCACTAACTTTAAATAAAAGCCCAGGTTTGTCTCCATCAAAGAACTCACAGGATCAGGTCTTTCTTTGTCAAATGAATAGCAGTATTGATAGACAACCTTCTTACTAATGAACAGGCTCTATGAACTAGGAAGGAAGGCAGAGTGGAAGGAATACAGGGACACAGAGAAAAGGTTCATCCATGGACATGAGAAGCCTAGTTGGCAGTTTCTCTTCCTCACTGGCAAATTCCAGGCCATGTTGTTTTCGAAAACACTCTCTCAACCTTTCAGGTTTGCATCATGTGCTATTTGATACCTTCTAGCCTGTCCTCAGCCTGCATTCCTTTTCCAAGGCCTGATACTGACTCCCAGGCCAGCTTCTAAATTCAGGTGTGGGTTCACAGTGCTATTCTACTTGTTAAATGCTGGCCTTCTCTAGACATTTGCCCTATGTGAGCCGGGAGTGCTAAAACAGGGTGTGATTCCTCTAGGGCTGACACAGGGCTCCTGTAGAGCCAGGCTGCATCTCCACTATACATTCTCCTGAGCCAGGGGCTCAGCACTCAAGGATGACCACCTCCTTCAGTAGAAACATGGCCTGGTCATGCTGATGCCACGGAGGAGGGTGTTGCTCTCCAGTCACTCAGTTCCAATAAACTGACTTTCCAGCTCCTTGGGGAAAGGCAACACACATTATTTCATAGTTTTGAGCCATAGAAGTCCTGTACCAAGTGCCAACAACAGTGAAGCTCTGTGTCTAGAAGAATCAGTTGAGATGATGGCTGGATCTTCCTCTTTACTGAGAAAGTGGCAACCACATTGGCTATGCCCTTGCCTGGTGTGCACATTTCCTCTAAGGCTCGGGCTGACACTTGAGCTCACTCTCAAAGTGTAACAACAGTGGTGACCTGGCTTGTCCCATTTGCCCTGCTTTTTTTTTTTTTTTTTTTTTTTTGTCCTCTACCCCTGACATGGCTTCTTTGTGAGCAGATATTCCTCCTGCCAATCACATTGTTTCTGATGCCACACATGATCGTGGGTCTGCACAGCAAAAATAGATAGAAAATCATGACATTGCAAGCATAGTTCTTTTCTGTCCCCATCCTGTCCTTTCCAAATACCTGTAAACTGGCACTCAAGGGCAGAGGCAGAGTGAGGGGAGGAGGGATGGAAAGTCAAGGCTCCCTGCAGATTCCCTTCTATTGAGAAAGAAGCTGGTGGAAGGCAAGTAGGTGATGTTTCTTGCTGGTCTTATTTCCACAGAACTGTAGGCATAGAGCAGGGCTTCGATGTGCGGCAGTCTTGGAGTCTGGGGAATGTGCAAACATTTCATTGCCATTGCTACACATCACAGGTCTGCTGGTGTGCGTCCTCCATTATCTTTCCTCACCAAGGAGCATTGACTCTCTCCCCCTTTAAAACTCAGCCTTCGTTGTGTCCTTCTCCAGCTGGTAGCACATTAGGATGGTTAGCACTTGTTTTTGCTCATTCTTGTATTTGCCATGTACAATTCTGAATTACCCTGTACGAGCCTCTAAGCTGTTACTACATAACTCATCTTACTGTAACTCTTTTCTTTGCCTACATTGTAATTTGTTTGTGATGTATATTGTGAGATTGTATTCTATGTTAATTTAATCAGCACAACTCACTGACATGCTGGACTGACATGCTGGCTGCTGTTTTGAAGTGTAAAGCTTGTGTAGGGCTGTCCGGACAACTACAACTCTGTTGTCAAGGTACTGTGCATTGGTTCCCATAGCAACACTGTGGGTGTGAACCTTGAAACTCTAGGGACACTCGGCACACCCTCCAGCAAATTTTAAGTGCAGATTTTCTTTGTTGAAACTCTATGAATACAACAGGTACCTACGTGGCCCATGACTGGTAACTATTTTGGGCAATTAGAAAAACAAACAAGCATTAAAAAACTAGTGTCTATTGCTGCTTTGAATATGTTTGAAAGTCTGAAAATGTAAATAGTTTATCAAAAAAAAAATCTTGTACAGTCCAGTGTAAAGTTTTTAAATGACCTGAAGGGTTTCCGTCACAGCTTTCGCGCACTCTCCTCTGGATAGCGATAAAGAGAAGTTTGCTAAGGACTTAAAGAATTGGGGGGAAAATAACAACAGAATCTCTTCAAATGGAAAGGAGTGGATCACTGCCCCTAGCTTTGTCACATACACAGACCTCTTGGATCTTGTTGGACAGTATTGGCATGAGACAAACTCAGCATGGAATACCCTCCAGTGGGACTTGTCCAGGGCTTTCCTGCTCTGCCTCACAATTAAGGGACAGGATGAGATAGAAAGGCGTGCCGTCTTTGTCTATCCTGGAATATGTTGGCACCTTAGCTACTTTCCCCCTCTTTGCACAAGGTGCTTTCCCGATATGTGTTAGACACGCCATCCTTGGGTGATAATGTATATGCCATGAGAGGGCTCAGGCCCGCGGGGAGTGTCTATAGGAACTGCCTATTTATGCTCATTTACCTCAAGACTGTCCTCTACCCTAAACTAGTTGTCATCACTCCATCTTTTGTACTGCTGTTGACACTTACCAATTAAAGATAAATTTTGTTTTATGACCTCTGTGTTTGGCTTAGTCTGTGCCCCCAAACCCTTCCTCCATGGAGTACAGCAAGACCCAAACTATATTATTATAAACACCTTCTGCCAGAGCCTGGAGGCCCCAAGCTTCCTACATGGTGTCTGCCTGAACCCACTGCAGGGTGGAGGGGGCTGGCCTGACAGCTTCTCAGCCCTTCACCTGCTTCTTTTCGTGACCCACATACCACTGCGACAAGAAATGCTTGTGACTTTTGATAGGAGGAAGGAGCAGGTGTGGATTCTTCAAGAAAAGATGAGAGAGAAAGTCACTCCCTGTCTCCTGACTTCTTTCTGAGCACGAATGAACTGGGACAACCAACTGTGAAGGTCCTGGGAACCAGGCTCTCTAAGCAGAGCAGCTTACTGTTCGCTGGAGCGCTGAGCTGATGCCTGGTGACTTCTGCCTTCTGCAGGAAGCTCCCAGCTCCTCCTACAGTTGAGTGCCCCCTAGAGGGAACTTCTGCTCCCAGTAATAGTGGCTCTTAGGGTGTTTACAAACAATTCCAAGGGGCTCAGAGTCTGAGGGGTCAGAGTGGGTGGGCCTTAAACTAGACTTATCAAATCAGAGCTAGAACAGGCCAGAATAACAGAGAGTGTGAGGGTAAGAGACCCAGTGGCTTCTTTTCTTGGTATTTCCTATAAACAAAAAGTCCTCTTCAGAGAGAAGCCAGGAACCTGTGAAACTTTGTCCCAAACAAGCTGACACAAGCTGATTAAATCTATAACACTGCAGCTCAAGGCCTCCCTCCAGCACCCAAAGGCTTTTGCTGTTTCTGCTTTTATGGGTTTTTGTTTTATCTAGGGTTTCATGTAGCCCAGAGTGACCTGAAACCTACTAGCCCACACTGGCCTTGAACTCCAAAGTACTGATGTAGTACACACATGCTACCACCCCCATTTGCTCATAGGTCTTGAAAACCCTAGGTAAGCCTGACATTAAGGAATGGACTTGGCAGTCACAGGAGCCTAGCTTTGTCAGCTGACTCAGTATTCCCTTCTGTCAAATGGGATCTTAGCCTCATCCTCTTAGGGTAGGGTGGGTGAGCTGGAGGTGGGAGCAATATGGAGTGAGGTGGCAGGTATAAGATATATAGCTGCAGGGCATCACGGAGAGCCTGACCACCAGGCTACCTGCTACCTCTGCCCAGCGCATGTCTGAGCCAGAGAGAATGGTGGGCTGCTACCTACTGAGCCAAGTAGAGGACAAGGCCCGTCTCCCTCCTCCAAGCTGCTTCATCCCTAGCACATCCACTACCAGAGGTCTTCACAAAGCCCAGGCCTGCCCTCCTGTGCTGTCCTGTAGCCTTTGACTTTTCACTGATAACCAGGTCAGACTCGCTTCCTCCCTTGACAACCAAACCTCTGCTCATGAGTCTAACATACCCACAATTCCTTGCTGCTTCTCTCACATTCCACTGCTTGTCTTCCATCCTGGGCCACAGACGTTCCCTTCTGAGGGAAAGGTGTCATCCTTCTGTTTGGGAAATTCCCACTTGGTTTTCTCTCTACTTTCCAAGGTCTTCCCCAAACCCTAGTGTCTGAGCTCCCACATAACACTTTGAAAGGATATGTGCTTCGGTTCCCATGCTATCCCATGTTTTTCTGAGGATGAGACTACATCTTATCTTGGCTCAGTGCTTGAGGATGTAGTTCATCATGGTGGAGAAATCATGGCCACAGGGGCCTGACAGCTGCTCATACTGCATCCACAGTCAGGAAGCTAAGGAGAATGAATGCTGGGGTTCAGTTTGCTTTCTCCATTTTATTCAGTGTAGGACTTTCTAGCCCTTGGGATGAAGATACCCACATTCAGCGTGGGTCTCCCTCCTGGTAAACTCTGAAAACTCAACTCACAGATATACCCAGGAGTGTCTTCTAGGCTGCTCCGCAGTCAAGTTGAAAAGGACCAACTGTGACAGACATTGTCCTTCCAGTTGCCTCTCCTATGCTCTGTGTGGCACTATTTGCCTTACAGCATGGTGGGGGCTGTATCTTAAGAGTGAGCCCCATGTGAGAGAAAGAGAGGCAGGCCAATGCTGTGTCTTCTTTTATAACTCAGACTGCAAGTCAGATTTTCACCTAATTTGAAAGTGAAGAACACCAACCCCATCTCATTGGGGGAACTATGGAAGGAGAAAGTCTGGATGTTGCTATGACCCTCTGGCGCATCATCTGCTGACCATTGCTTGCTTACTCTTTTCCTGGCACCCCACCCCCAAATACAGCATCCCTCTACAGAGCCTTGCATGGGGCCAGTGTTGACACCAGTGCCTGAGATTGACATCAGTGTCTTAAACTGAGCTGTGGCCCAACCCTGCTAAAGCTAGTGTGTTATTACCAGGACCCACAGACCCCAGAAGAGGACAGTGCCAAACAAGTAGCTTAGTGGAGAGCTGAACATTCTCAAAGAAACTGTGAGTAGCAGGCATTGAAGTTTATTGCAACCTTGCTGAAAAGGGGGTTTGGTTCCTCAGTCCAGATAGTTATAAAAATGTTCAAACCAGTCTAGTCCCATATTAGGGTGAGTTCTCTAGGGTATTTGCAATAGAATTTGACTAATATTTATTTCTATACAAGACCATCAAAGAAAGAAATGTCACTCATCAGCATAATACCGGTGGCAACACAGATCCTATATTGATGTTTCTGTCAGCACTGCAACAAAAGATGCCTTAAACAGCAATAATCAGTAGAGAAGCCACAGAGTCATAGAAAAACAATTTAACAGTTTTCTGGTTCAGAAAATATTGGTGCTGTGTTCTAACAGTCCTTAAAAGACCTGTATCATCAACTACACTTAAAATGTGAGGTTGAGGGAAAAAAAAAAACAAAAACGTAAACCTCAAGAAAATCTTGAGAGTTTCTGGTCGTGGGTCAAAGCTGATAGGTAGTCATCATTATCGTCAGGCAGGGGTGGTTACTACTGTATTCTTCTCTTGGAATCTTCCTTATAGTTCTTTGAAAGGAACCGAGCATGTTAATTTTTGTGAGCCCTCAGCAGTCCCTTTATAAGTATCATAGGAAATGCTGATTCTTTCTATTAGTTGCCCAATAATGCACACCCCCTCTGCCCTTTGGAAACTAAAGAAGTACTGTTATTATTATTAATGGGTTGCAGAGACAGGTGTAAAAATTAAGACAGGGAAAAAAAATCCAAAGAATTGTAAGATCATTCAAGAACAGTGAGGCTACCGAGCCAGGGATAAGCCAGCTGTTCGGCTATGATACACTATCCTGCTGTTGGGGCTTACAGGGAAATTAGAATGCATTTAATTGCAAAAAGTAATCATATTCTATATTTGGATAAATACCCTCATAAAACCACGTGCGATTATTGCACATCTTAAAGAAGTTAATTCACTAGGGAAAGATGCTTGTGAATGTTGAAAAGAATAACACCTGCTGAATGCCTGGACTTGGACCACTGGAGAAATAAGTAAATCCACAAGTGGCCATAGTTCCCAATGGCCAGGCCTTAGCACCCTGGAGTCTCCATTTGCAGAGGTAACCAGGACTTCCACAGGTGCCAGGAGGACAGGTTGTGGAGGTGCTGGGATATACGAGCCAAGCACGCCTGCCCTGGACAATGCTGTGGAAAACATAAGTGGCTTTGGACCTTAAACTGTGTCAGATAAGATGCACCAAGGGGGCTAAGTCTGCAGCTATAAATACAGTCCAGAAACTGGATCGGCTTGTGGGCTGTTGAATTTCAAATGCCTGCCAAACTGAGTGTGATATCTGGGGCTCTCTATTTTTGCAATGCTGCTGCAAGGGGTGGCAAAAGTCCAGTTAATCTAAACAAGAAAATCCAGGGAAATGACAAGCAGAAGAGGTAAACTGGCCCATCAAAACTTGGAGCTGAAATTAACTTCATGAATTTTAATAGGCTACTAGGAGGAGTTTAAATGGAACCCTGTACATCAGTTCAGCTCCTTAATGCTGACAGACTAAAGAGAGGGTTTGCTAGACAAGGCTGAAGATTGATTAATGACTGACTGACTGACTGACTTCTACAATATTAAGATATGACCAATCAGACATGTAAATTGCAGTCAATTTTCTGATTGGCCATCTGTGGAGTGCTTTGTTCAGAGAGTTAAAGACACCTAAAAACCCCAAAACAAAAGAAGTAAACGTCTTAAAATATTGGTGAAGTTGGGCTAAAGCGATAGCTCAGTGGTTAAGAGCACTGACTGCTCTTCCAGTTCAATTCTCAGCAACCACATGGTGGCTCACAACCATCTGTAATGGGATCTGATGCCCTCTTCTGGTGTGTCTGATGACAGTGACAGTGCACTCTCTCTATATAAATAATAAATAAATAAATATTTAGATTATAAGTTATTGGCCACAAGTGACTAGAAACTAGCTTAAATTGTTTAACGAGCAAAAGGGATCAGTGACTTAGGTAACTGAAACACACACAAACATACATACATACATACATACATACGCACATATACACACATGTGCATACATACATACATATGCACATATGCACACATGTGCATACACACATACATAACATTAACACATATACACATATATACACATATGTATACAAGTATATATATATACACACATACAAACATATACATATATGCATATCCATACACACACATGCACATGTAACACACATGTATACCACACATATTTCATATGGCTTCAGACCTGGCTGGATGCAGATGTTCAACAAAGCTGAATGTGGATTGTCTCCATCTTTTCCTGATTCTGAAGTGAGAAAACTCTCAGAAGTCTCTTGGGGTAGTGCTTCACAGTTGCAAACTTCTATAAGGTCAGCTTTGAGCTAAACAGCAAGAAAACCTTTTCTTTCTCGAATATATGTTCCATATTTATGAAACCCAGTCTTCTTGGAATGGCTTTCATGGCATGACTGTGGCAGAGCCTGTCACTGTGGCCCAGAACAGGAACAGAGCCAGCCATTACCATTATCATGCGGACTGAGTGGATGAAGGTTGTTGTCCCCCCCAACCACCCCCCCAAAAAAACAAAAAACAAAATGAAACAAAACAGGTGCCCAGAGAAGGGTGCTGGGTTGGGTGCCCTGTGCCTTACACAAGCAATACTTTGTGAATAGAAGTGGAGTCTCCAGGATTCTTTTCAAAGGACTCAGCCAACATCGCCATGGTCCTGTGTGAGCATGGCTCCCCTGCATTGTTGGCAGCTTGATGCTGACTTTACCTGTTTAATCTTCAGTAAATGACAGCTAACCTTCAACATGGTTTGTATCAGTCACCACACAGAGCTATCTGTCTCCAGTGTATCTGTCTTCTCATGAGAGAATGAACAAAGCTTTGAGACCAAGGTCTTACCTACAGAAGCAGTAGAGAGCTAGCTTACAGCACATACCTTTGATTCTCTATAATAATGCAAGGATTGTTCTGGGACCTCTGATATTAGGACTGAGAGTAAAGTCTATAAATGTATTCACCTGGTGCAGTTGCCATCTTGGAGGCTTACCCTTTCTAGTTCTTTCTGAACTCTAGATGTTAGGTTCAATGCAGCTATTCTGATTCAATCTGGCTTCTCTCAGCTTCTCACTGAATTGGTCTGCTTGGCCTCAAACTAACACTTGCAATTTGGTCTAATCTGGTTCCTAGTTCTCTGGCCTCAGCTGCCTCACTGACCTGCACTGAACTGCATGAACTCACTAGCAAACTACATTCACTGCACTGCACTCACTACACTAAACTCAGTGCACTGCACTCACCGTACCCACTGCACTCCACTCACAGCACTCCACTGTGCTCACTGTACTACACTTAGCACAGTGTACTCAGCACACTGCACTTGCTCACTGTGCTCACTGCATTGTACTCACTGCACTTGCTCACTGTGCTCACTGCATTGTACTCACTGCACTTGCTCACTGTGCTCACTGCACTGTGCTCACTGCACTTGCTCACTGTGCTCAATGCACTGCACTGACTGTACTTGCTCACTGCACTCACTTCCAACTCACTGAAGAATTCATTAAACAACTTTCTCTTCTCCTGGGAGTTGGGCATATCTTCTCTCTGACTCATTCTGTCAAATCTCTCTCTGATTCATCACTTCGTCTGTCCCTCACCTACATATCATTGTTTGGGATTAAAATTGTGAACTGAAGAAGTCCAGTCAGAGAGATTAAAGATGCGTACAAAGGGCATGTTTGCATTCTAAGCAAATCTTAGGATTTTCTTTGAATGTAATCAGAACAGCCATGTTGCTGGATTAAAATTCCTCTACAAAGTTCACAGAATAGGCCTTTATCTTTCTTACATAAAAATGGTGTCCTTTAGAGCTTGGGCCTACTTCTTTTGGGAAAACAGGCCTCACCAGAAGGGAAGCTTAAAATCTGCATCAGAGCTTGCCTACATGTTATCTTTGCCGTGAAAAAGCACCATGTACAAGGCAACCTAGAGAAGAAATGGATGATTTGTACTTACAGTTCTGGAGGGATAAGAGTTGATCACAGCAGCAAGTGGCAGGCATAGCAACAGGTACAGATGCAAATAAATAAATAAATAAATAAATAATTTCACAGTTGAAATGAAGCCACAAATCAAGGAGATATAAGTGGGGTAGGACCAGGCCTTAAGCTTTGAAAGCCCACAACCCCCAATGACATACTTCCTACAGAAAGGCCACACCTTCTAACCCTCCCCAAATAGCACCACCAATTGGGGACCAAGTACTCAAATACCTCAGACTAGGGAGGACATTTCTCATTTAAACCACCATAGCATATCTACAGATTGTAGCCAGGCCTCAAATGCACTTCAACATGAATTTCTATAAAGAAAACCTTGTTAGGACAGAGCTCCACCCTCTTTTAAGTGCATTGCTGATGCTACTTCTTTTATGTCCATGACAGAGATGAGTAGATGCAATAGAAGACATACAATCCAGAATGTGTGAGTTGTGTTTAGGCTCGTTACAGGAAAACTTTACCACCTCCCTTCCCCCCACCTCCTCTACCACACAGCCTGGCCCAAGATGGTTTATCTTCACTGTCAACTTGACTGCATTTAGCATCACCTGGGAACTGACAATGCACATCTCTGGGTTTGTCTGCGATGGCTTTTTAAAGTGAGCAACTAAAGGGAGAAAGACCCACCTGAGATGTGCGTACGCTGTCCTGAGTACTGGATAATCCAGGGAGCCAAGAGAATGGCAGCTCTACCCTTCTCTGCTTTCTGGTAGCTACATGGTGTGAACTGTTCTACTTTGCCACACCTTCCTGCATGGTGGACTGCTGCCTCCAAAAGAGTCAAAAGATGCCCTTCCTCTGCCAACTATCTCTGTCCACAGTAACCAAGAAGTAACTGGTAAGAGCTCTGTCTCCAAGCTGCAAGTACAACACACAGATCAAGCTGCAAGTACAACAGCACCAGCCCCTGGCTCAGATGTCTCCCCTTGAGTACTCAGAATCCCTCTCAATCATTATCTTCAGAGAATGAGAACTGAATGGGTAAGGAGATTTTGAACTGGGCCAGCTCTGGGGGAAATCAGGCCACACTACACAATACACAGGAGAGGGAGGTGCAGTTCCGAGGTGTTAGAAAGTCCCATGACTCCCTTGAGCTAAGCTGGCTCCACCTCTGGAGAAGCCTCAGAGAAAATGTTAATTCTCAACCATGGCTGTGTTTGGCCACCACATGAGATGCTTTAGTCCTTTCCTACCAGGCAGAGGTAACTACCTGAAATCTTCCAAGGCTACTAATGAGTTCAAGAATGACTGTAATCTGTTGTGGAAATAGCTGATTGAGCTACTGTCCTATTAAAGAGTTGATGTCAACACTCGGTCATCCAAACTTAAGCGCTAGCCATCCTAGTATCCTTGGCATTTCCCAACTCCCCTGTTTTCCCTATAGTC
Organism: Arvicanthis niloticus; assembly: GCF_011762505.2. NCBI lineage: Eukaryota > Metazoa > Chordata > Mammalia > Rodentia > Muridae > Arvicanthis > Arvicanthis niloticus. Next base: position 83,083,730 of record NC_047658.1, on the reverse strand, counting down.
CTGCAGGGTCTCCAGGCTTTTGAAGTTCCTTCCTGACCATGTACTCTGAATGAGAAGTGTTCACCATACTCTCAGACTTTTGAAGACATGGTGCCCAGTTGGCCCTGCTGAAGGAAGTTTGTCCCCAAGGACAGGCTCTGAGATTAAAAGATTTGTCCTATTCAAGATCACTGTCTCTCATCCCTTGTGTGATTGCTGATATGAGTCCCAGCTCCGCTCCAGCCACCATGCCCATTTTGCTGCCATGCCTTCCCACTATGTTGGACTCTTACCTTTTTGGAATGGCAAACCCTGGTAGACTCATTCTTCTAAGTTTCCCTAGTCACAGCAACAGAAAAACAATAACACCTCTGGCTATAATAACCTTTCTCAAAAGGGAGCGATGATCATGTCCCTGCTGAAAGACACTGTGGAGTTGGAACCACCTCTGCATACAAGTGTCTGACCTAACCCTAACCCAGCCATCCTCACACAGGGAACTGCTCACTTCATCTCCAGGTCGTCTGTACTTAGCACAGGGCCAGCCTCCTCTTCAGCACAGTAAATGTTTACTGGACTTAAATAAACACAGCCCAAGCTCTCATGAGCTTACATTCCACCATGTAAGTGGAATGAAATCTGCCAAGTTGCTACACGTGGGCAATTCCAGGCCTCCAGATGACCTCACTTTCTTGTGGCTTTGAGTTCACTAGGTGCATTCCCTCCCCTTCCTCCTAGTCTTTCTCCATGAGCATCCTCCTGTTCTCTTTCCCAGAGTAAAGCAAAACCTGGTTTCTAAATGTTCCAGGGGCGAGAAGGCCTATCACACCCCCTACCACAACTTGGCCCAAACCAGACACCCAGGTCTCCTATCACGTTGCCATAGCTTTGGAGGCCCAGTTCAGTTTTATGTTATGAACTTTCAATTTTCCAGAGTTTTCCATGTATTTAGTGTTCTTCACAGCAGCAGTTGGTTTTAGGGGAGGGGGCAGTGCAGGGGAAGGGAGGGAGAGAAAGTTTCTTTGGTTTTAGCATTACCCGTACAGTATTAAGTGTGAATTTCTAAGAAATTACGTGGCGGTGAGGTTATGATTTTCACACCATGGCTGGAAGCAACATGAAAATATTGCCTAATGCAACTCCACATGGACATATGAAATTTCATTCCACCTCATACATGTAATTAAGTGGCTCACATAATGAAGCACTGTGTGTACAGCGAGGCAGAGGACTTTTGTAGATGAAAGATAGCCAGACAGGGAACAAGACTGGCAGTTTAAAGGCATAGTCATTAAACAGAGCAGCTACAAGTAACTTCCTCTAGCCCTCTACCCCTAGCCCCTAATGCCAATTTTCTGGTTGTCTGTAAAGCAAATTTATTGACATGTAGGATCTGTTCTAGTTTGGTTTCTGTTGCTAACTAACCACTAACCAAGACCAAGGTGGGCAGGAAAAGGTTTATTCAGTCTCCCAGGGCACAGTTCATCACTGAGGGAAGTCAGGGCAAGAACTAAAGTCAGGAACCTGGCGGCAGCAACTGGAGTGAAGGCCTTGGAGGAACACTGCCTACTGGCTTGTTTTCCCTGGCTTGTTCAGCTGTCTTTCTTACACAATTCAAGCGCACTTGTACAGGGATGGCACTGCCCACAGTAGGCTAGACCCTTCTGCGTTAATCAGCAATCAAGAAAAGGCCCCTATGGATTGTGCATAGGCCAATCTGATGGAGTTCCTCAACTAAGATTCCCTCTCCTCAAATATGTCTAGGTTTGAGTCACATTGACAAAAACTAACTATGACAGTATTCTCCTGCTAAAGTGCCTTGCTAGATCATCTACCAGTGTAGAGGGTTAGAGAAATTTCTGAGCTTGGAATCAAAGAGAACAGATTTCAGACTCTACTCTGTCACTCACTAACAGAGTGACTCTCTGGGTCAACTCAGTAAAAAGCTGAACCAGATGCTCCTCCTCTTTCTTCTTCTTTCTTCTTCTTTCTTCTTTCTTTCTTTCTTTCTTCTTCTTCTTCTTCTTCTTCTTCTTCTTCTTCTTCTTCTTCTTCTTCTTCTTCTTCTTCTTCTTCTTCTTCTTCTTCTTCTCCTCCTCCTCCTCCTCCTCCTCCTCCTCCTCCTCCTCCTCCTTTCTCTCTCTCTCTCTCTCTCTTTCTCTCTCTCTCTCTCTCTCTCTCTCTCTCTCTCTCTCTCTCCCATTTCCCTCTCCTCCTCTCTCTCCCATTTCCCTCTCCCTCTCCCTCTCCCTCTCCCTCTCCCTCTCCCTCTCCCTCTCCCTCTCCCTCTCCCTCTCCCTCTCCCTCTCCCTCTCCCTCTCCCTCTCCCTCTCCCTCTCCCTCTCCCTCTCCCTCTCCCTCTCCCTCTCCTCCTTCTCTCTTCTCTTTCCTTCTCCCTCTTCTCCCTTCCCCTCTCCCTGTCTCTTCTCTCTCACTGAATGTTTCAGACCCAGATGAATGAAAAAAAGAAATATAATAGAAAGGACATGACTGCTAGATATGACGGAGAAGAAGCTTTATTGTAGATAAAAGGAAGAGCATAGCCAGAGGCAGGGACTTCTGGGAGAGTCTAGAGTGAACAGGACCCTGAGTCTGGGCATGTATAGAGAAGAAGGAGGGGAGAACCAAGAGAGTAACAGATAGAAGAAAAAGTCTGGTGATCCAAACAGCTGGAAGAGCAGCCGAGAGAAGGGCAGCCCAGCCTCTGGGCTGGAGAAGTTTAGGGTAGGGGGACAGGCATGCCTGCCAGTACCTTGTAACAGTCCTTGTAACAGGAAGGGACTGTAGAATACTTTGATTTGTTACATAGGCACTCCAGTTAGCCTTTTTGTCCTGGTTTTGAGACCTACCTCAATAGCAGCAAGTGAGGTCTATTGCAAATTCAAGTTGGAGACTGTGACTGCCTCTGAGGATGGGATGGGCAGTTCTTGTTCTAGCATGTCTTGCAGATGACTGTCACTTTCTCCAGAATGGGATTTATTCACTCAACTTCCTTTGTGTAAATGAGAAAACTTGAGCCCTACACAGCTTAATAGCATAAGAATTGAAAGATTCATAAAGCAAAATGCAGAGTAGATCATCTGAAAAGATCCGATCCATTACCTCAGAGAGTTACCCATAATTCTTTAGTCTGAGTTACCCACATCTGGACAGAATTGGTACTGGAAAGAGAGATTCAACTGAAGATTGAATTAGAACAACAGATTTACAGTTCTTGCACAGGGTTTTAGAACCAGTGTTCAGTTGTTTGCATATTTACTGAAGAGCTAACCTATATGGTGCATTGTGTGGGAATTGGGGGCGTGTTGGGTTAACCTGTCCTATTAGATGTCAATTTAGTTCCAGTACTCAGTACCCTTTGGGCTGTGTCTTGTTCTTCACTCATCCTGTTCCACAGTTTTGGAACTCCCTTTTGGTTGGGGTTGCCAACAACTCAGATGCTAGAACACGAACTATTTTCTCAAACTCCCTTGCTCATCTGCCCGGGAGTGCTGGGACCCAGGGGCTTGTACTAGGCTTCCATGATCTGCCTCCATCTTGGAGTTGGGCTTTGCAGGGTGCAGCCCTCCTTTCTTCCTTGAAACACCTCTGGCACCTAGCAGAGGCTCTGACATGGTACAGATGTTCTTCAAACCCAAAGAAAGATTGGCTTCTTCTCCAAACAAATGCAGGCCAGTGCCTCCCTGCAGCACTGAGCAGGACAGAGGCTGCTAGCCCTACAACACCCTGGAGATGGCTAACTTCATGTCCACATGGTGAGTTCAGCAAACATCCACATAGAGCAACACTGTCTAGCTCCTAGACTCTAACAAGACTTTCTGTAAAAATGAAAAACCTGCAGTGGCCCAGAGGCACCTCTGGCCACAGGAGCTAGTGCAATGTGACCATTTTTTTTGTTGTTGTTTGATTTATTTATTTATTTATTTTATTGCATTTGTTGGAGGAGCGGGGTCTCATGTAGCCCAGGGTCACTATGTAGCATAGAATGACTGAATTCCTGATCCTCCTACCCCAATCTCCCAAGTGCTGAGATTCTGGGGACATACTACCACAAGGCCAGCAGTGCCACTTTGGACATCATGGACCTCATGGGTGACTTGAACTGTAGGGTCCATTTAGGAAGAACCATTACATACAGAAGCTTGCTTGAAAAACTTCAAACAAGTTTTTCCACAGCCTGCAGGATCAGATGGGTATTTCTGCTCTGGGGTCTACCCCACATTTATAAAACTGCCTACATTAAACCCAAGATAGAAAAGCACAGGCCAGAAGCTCATGGAAAACTGGATCCCAATAGTCAATCTCAGACATACCCAGTGGGGCTGCATGATTCTTTCAGCAGGTATTTGTGTTTTTAACATCTCCCATAGGAACCTCTTCTGTCCCATCAGAAACCAGTTGGGCTCATGGACTACAAGTGTCCTAAAACATTTTTCTGAATAGTTTTCCTTTTTTTAAAAATTTAATTTAATTTTTTATTGTCTAGGTGGGAACCTGCAGAGGCACATGGTTCAGGAAGTGCCTGTGTGTGGGTCCTTGGTGAGTTATAGATGTGGCACAAGGCTCCCTCGAGCTGTTGAACCAGAAGCTACCTAGATGGAGACTCTTGCTAGAATGCCATAGAACATGTGGATACAGAGAGCAAGGAGGAGTCTTTTGGAAGAGCCATTTCCATCAAGGCCTCTAGCCATCAACACAAGCAGAGGCCCATACCTTCTGCTTCGCAAAGACGGCCATGCTTTGTAGCCTGGGGTCTCTAGAAAGGGCTCACTTTCTGAATGCAAAGAAATTAGCACAGCAGGAAGGTGAGCCTGGGCAAGACCAGACAACTCTATACAGGCTGAGGGTGGTGCAGCTGCTAGGGGCTAGCAGACTGGGGGCCTGAGCACCCAGCAGGCCTGTGCCAGGAGCTGACAATGAACGTGTTTATGGAGAGAGGACACAGTGGTGGGAGTCCTGAGTAAGCAAGAACAACAAACATCAGTTCTAACAGACCATGCATTTAAATGGTGACTTTGGGGAAAAACATAGAACATGTTCACAAGGAATACCTGTAAATGTATGGCTGCATCAGAAGCATGCAAGTGTGGTGTGTAGCTCACAACACGAGTTTCACTGGCTTGGAAAGCCACTCTGAGCAGGTGTGTCTGGATTGCACAGCGGAGGGGCCTGACCTATTAGACACCCGCCTCTCAAGGGTCTGATGCATTCCAGCCTCCTTCCCAGTGCGAGAGGGCAGAGTTGCAGCATAGTCACGTTCCCCTAAAAACATGTCATTTGCAGCCAGCTTTTATGACTTGCTGTTGGATAGATGACAAGGCAGGTTGACTCTGTTTTTTTTAAAAAAAAAAAAAAAAAAAAAAAAAAAAGCCCTGGGGAACAATTGATAGACAAAGGGGAGGGGTGGGGAGGGATGGGGAGGGGTAGGGAGGGGGAGCAGAGTTGCCATTTGCAAATGCAGTTGTCATTCTAGGAAGGTGGACCTAAGTGCTTAAAGTCTCCTTTTAACTCAATGCAAGTAGAAAAAGGAAACAATAAACAGTACCAATCAATGAGCTAGAAGCAATGGGGAAATCAAAGAAACCATCAGCTGCTTCCTCTATGAGGTCAATAGGATTGATAAACCTCTACTGAGGATGAACTGGATGGAGGGAAAGATGGGATGAAAACCCCATGGACAACAGGAAGGAGAAGGCAACAGATAAACAAAAACTCGGCAAAAAAATTCTTTGCATTTTGGTCTATGAATTCGAAGTTTTAGATACAGAGAGCAATTTAAAAATTAGCAAGGAGACTCAAAACCAGCACAAAATATGAATAATTTCCTAGTGTTTAAAATTAGTTGATGTTTTGTGGTTAAAACTCTTCCCACAAAGAAAATTTCAGGTTTGGAAGTGTCATTGGTAAACTCAAGTTTTTAAGGAAGTAAATAATACCGAGCTTTGATAGTTTCTTTTAAGATCTTAGTATTACCCTGATATTAAAATCAGACGAAAAGATCACAAAAAGGAAGGGATAGAAGAAGAAAAGAAAGGAGAAAGAAAGGTAGGAAGGAAGAAAAGAAGGAACAGAAGGGATGAGTAGATATAATGGATGATGGGATGGATGGGATGGATGGATGGATGGATGGATGGGATGGATGGATGGATGGATGGATGGATGGATGGGATGGATGGATGGGATGGATGGATGGATGGATGGGATGGATGGATGGATGGATGGGATGGATGGATGGATGGATGGATGGGATGGATGGATGGACAGACGGATGGATGGACAGACGGATGAGATGGATGGATGGATGGATGGATGGATGGGATGGATGGATGGATGGGATGGATGGATGGATGGGATGGATGGATGGATGGATGGATGGGATGGATGGATGGATGGGACGGATGGATGGACAGACGGATGAGATGGATGGATGGATGGATGGATGGATGGGATGAATGGGATGGATGAATGGATGGATGGGATGGATGGATGGGATGGATGGATGGATGGGTGGATGGGACAGACAGATGGATGGGATGGATGGATGGATGGATGGGATGGATGGATGGATGGATGGGATGGATGGATGGATGGATGGATGGGATGGATGGATGGACAGACGGATGGATGGACAGACGGATGAGATGGATGGATGGATGGATGGATGGATGGATGGGATGGATGGATGGATGGGATGGATGGATGGATGGGATGGATGGATGGATGGATGGATGGGATGGATGGATGGATGGGACGGATGGATGGACAGATGGATGAGATGGATGGATGGATGGATGGATGGATGGGATGAATGGGATGGATGAATGGATGGATGGGATGGATGGATGGGATGGATGGATGGATGGGATGGATGGGACAGACAGATGGACAGACGGATGAGATGGATGGATGGATGGATGGGATGAATGGGATGGATGGATGGATGGGATGGATGGGTGGTATGGATAGACAAGAAAAGAAGAAAATCTTGATCAATATCTTTAGTGCATGTAAGCAAGAATCTTTGACATTAACAAGTGAAATTCCACAATGTTTCAAAAGAAAAATGAATCATGATCAAGAAAGGCTTACTCTAGAAAGCCAAGGTTTGTATATATTATTGTATTTATTTCTTCAGTAATTTTATTTACTGTAATATGTAACGTGTGTGCTTGCATGAGTTGATGTGTACCATGTTCATGCAGTCGCCTGTGGAAGATAGTAGAGGATGTTGAATCCCTGGAGCTGGAGTTGTGGATGGTTGTGAGGAACCATATGGGTGCTGGGAATCAAATCCTGGTTCTTTGAAAAGTCAGTTAGTGCTCTTAACCACTGAGCTGTCTCTCCAGCCTCTTGGTTTAGTGATTTTTTAAAGCAATACATATAATTTACACATAAAAGAATAATTGAGAAAGCCAATGTTATTGCCTAAATGACACAGAGAAACACTTGAGTCCCATCAAATGTCATTTCCCTCAGCAAACTTTTAGTAAATTAGGAATAGAAGCAAATTTTCTGCCACTCCCTGCCCTGTGTATATGTGTGTATCTGTGTATGCATGTGCATGTGGTGTGTGTGTGTGTGTGTGTGTGTGTGTGTGTGTATGTGTGTGTGACCTTCAACTCCTGATCTTCCTACATTAACCTCTTCATCATTTGCCTACTGGCAGGTACCACTGTCGGAGGTTGCATGGCTGGTGGTAAAATACATTGTTATTATAAAGTTTGGACCAGAAATGTCCCCCTTAGACTCATGTGTTTAAGCACTTGGTCCTATGCTGGTGGTACATTTTTAGCAGTTATGGAATCTTTGGTACAAGAGGTCTACCTGACATATGTAGAGGGCTTTGAGGAATATCGACTTGCTTGATTCTGCCCTGTGCTTCTTGGCTTGCTAACACAGGAACAAAACTGTACCATAAGCTCCAGCCACAAGGCTTCATGCTTTCCCACCATGAGAGCCTCTGCCTCCCATGCACAAAGTCTGGGTTCTTGTCCAAGTGGTGCATAAAAATGGGCATGCTTAAGGTATAATCAGGAAGTCAGAAGTTCAAGGTCACCTTCAGTTACACAACTAGTTCAAGGCTAGTTTACCCTATTCCCCTCACAAAAACATAATAAAGAACGAGCATTTGGAGGGCGGACCAGTGACAGGACAGGGCCGCGCAGACACTGCTGAGTGAGTTCCATTCCACTAGACATTTGCACCATGGTAGCAGGTGGTGAGGGCAGGCAGGAACTCATAAATCATTGGTCCTATCTGTTACAGGGCACATGGACAGTGTGGTGGGGAGGGTGGAAGTGGCAAGTGGTCCTTGCTTCCTGAGCCCTGAGGAAGGTTCCTGCATTATCATCCTGGTCCTGTGGGAAGATACTAAGGCCTGTTTTTCCCTACACTTTACACATTATGGAGGGTCATCACCTCCATGATTTGCTTGACAGGACAAATTATTATCCACCTATGATAGCTGAGAAAAGAGATGACAGGACTCATCTTGTTCGAGGTCACATGCCTCACAATTCATCACTAATCCTGGTCTGACAACATGAAGTCCTGGCTACAGCCAGTCAGCCTTGCTACCTCTCCTCTGGCCTCCTTGCAGGCTGACGCTCCCATCCCAAGGATACTGGTCCACAGCTCTCTCAGGCTCCACATGCCTATATCTAGGGATAGCAGCCTTCATTGCCCACCAATTCCAGGATTATATTTGTACATTTAAATGAAGAACTGTATGAAATGTCATGTTCCCTGCTATCTGTGAATTGTAAACCCTGCCCATTGAGCCAAGGAGGCCTGCTGCAAGGAAGGCACTGCACTGGCTGGCTGAGGCCAAGGGCTCACAGTTCTCTCCGTCCTGGATGCAGCACACATATTACAGCAAGTTCTTGGCTGGCCCTGTCTCCATGGCCAGATCTTGGTGTGGCCTGGCTATTATTGTCCTGTGAGGTTAAGGGAAAGAGAGCTTGCTTCTTTACAACAGGGCCAGCTTCTCCTGCTTATGTGTATTTCAAATGCAAAAATACTTTAACTTCATGCCGTCAACCCAGGAAATTAATTATTTTCTAGAGTGTTTGGTGTGGCAGGAACGGTCTCATCACCAAGGGTGAGGAAGCCTCAGTTTGGGTTCGCTCAACTCCTGGCATCTTCCCTTCTTTCCCTTAGCATCTGGCCCACTGGACTGCCCAGTGCATGGGTCACATGCCATCATTCTGCAGGTTGGAGGAACAGTACACATACTACTAGGTCTTCCCAACTTCAACATGCACGCTCAAAGCCCTGCTGGCCTTTAACCCTTTTAGCAGCCCTGCACTTATTTGAAGAACAAGGCTCTAGTCCACAGCCCGACCCCTGCAGCTTGCTCCAATCTCGTCTCTCTCCTGTCAGGTGGCTCAGAGACAGCCACATCCCCTCAGCAGCCCCCTGGCTTTGCACACACTGTTCTGTTGTCCTGCGAGCCCTTTACCTGCAACAGCTCTCTCCTTTCCTGACCTGGAGGCAGCTGTAGCCCTCACTGTCTCTGGGAAGCCTTCCTGACACCTGCAGAAGCTTGCCTAGCTCCACAGAGCCCTCCCCTGCAGTACCAGGCCATGTTGTTATTTTACATTTGTTGCTGTGATTCACTGATTCCTATCTGTCAGCTTCACTCAACATAAACTCTCTGGGCCCACAAATTATGTCTTTTGTTACTCTTTTGGGCTTTCCATGGTCTTCCTAAGTTAAGAAAAAGGCAGACAAATCCTGTCTAGTCCTCAGCGTTGGCCACACCTGCTGGTTAGGGACAGATGAGCTCTTTCTGCAGACCTGAGCAGACCTGAGCAGGCCTGACCACTCATTCCCAGTATCAGTCAGCCCAAGGAAGCAATGGGGCAGCAGGCAGAAGGAAAGCAACGTTTGGCTGGTTCTGGGGCCAGCACCAGTGGGCTGTCACTTGGCTGGCTTGGAAGGAAATAAGGACTTAAGGTCTTTTATTTTTGGGTGATACTGATGATGGAATCCAGGGCTTGTGCTCTACCACTGAACTACAACTTGAAGATTGGTGTCTTTAGAAGTTTGAAGAGAAGGGTTGTGCACTGCAGTGGTTGATAACACAGTGGTTGATAACACAGATGGTCAGTGTTCTCATCTTGACAGCACCTAGAAGGGCCTGGAAGACGGGCCTCTGAGCAGGCTTGTGGGAAATTATCTTGTGTTAATTGAAATGCAAGTACTCACTGTGAGAGGGCCATTTGTGCTTGAGGGTCCTAGATTGTATAAAATGCTGGATTGTATGAGGAAGGTGAGCATGGCCCACTGCTCTTGCTTCTTGTCTGTGGACATAAAGTGACCAGATTCCCACTAGGGTCTGCTGCAGTCACTACTCTGTCATGATTGACCCTGAACTGTGAATCAAACAAACCTTTTCTCTCGTTTTGCTTTTGTGTCTTCACTGTGAGGAGCCTCTGATCTAGGCCCCATGGCCTTGTGTTTGAAGATTCTGTGCTTAAGTGCCCTGGCCTAGCAGAAGAGTTAACGTGGGAGCCCAGAACTCACATTGCTTTTCTGGTTTATTCTAGTGATGTCTTAGGACTCCCTAAAGATTGGTTGATGGTCTGGAGGATGACCTGGATACTAAGTAGTTTATGAAACATGACAATGAGTCCTTGGTTAAACTGCCTTGCCTAGGGCAGGTGAGCTCACTCCTGGTTCTATACTTTCAGCTGAGCTGGCCTTGTGCCTGAGCACAAGGAAGCCTCTGGTTTTCCACACAGAAGACCCTGAGCCCCTGGGGGCGACAGGGATCCTGCCTCCCGCCCAAAGGTGGCTGGTTTGGCTGCTGAGTTCCCCAGTAAATTGGTTCCGCATGTTGCCGACATCAGGCCTGAACGTTTGCTCAGCACACAACAGTGAGGGCCCTCCGGGGAGGCTGAAACCCCACACCACCCGCCATCCGCCCCCAGCTCTAGGCTGCCAAGCCGCTGCCCGCAGCCAGCTCCTGGGCCCAGGGGTGGGCGAGCCAAGACTGTAGTGTGGGGGCCCCGGGGGCCTATAGACCCCCATAAGGCAGCCATGGCGCCACCTCGTGGCTATTTGGAGAACTGCGCCAGCATGGCAGCCTGCTCTTGTCCAGGGTGGACCAAGGATGGCTTACTGGAGATACTTGCTAGAGGACTAAATCCTACCAAAGATGCTTCTCTTATTCCAAGAACTCCCAGGGTAGGAAAATGCGGTTCCCAAGCCTGAGCTATTTTTAAACGACACCATGCGCCATGCAGATGCTCTGTTTATGGCTGATGTTCTAAGCTACTAAGAAGAGCTGTGCCTTTAACCAAAGGCAGATGCCTGGTGAGGGTAATTTGGGTGGGCTGGGCCTGTCAATTCCCAGGCCTAAGTGGCAAGGCACGCAGAACCTTGTGGCCAGTCTAAGGCTGGGGTTTCCCCTGGGAAAGATGACTGGGCAGACTGGTTTCCCTGGGACTCTGTGTCTAAGCCTTTCTGGTGTGACTCAAAGCTGAGACTGGAAGGGGGAGACCTCACTGGTTCCCTCGTCCATGTAAGAATAATAACAGAGCCTATCCTTGAGGCTGTGAGATTTTTTCTAACAGGTCTAGCCTCTGCTCACTTTCCATGGCTTCCAGTCACACTGTAACAAAGTCATTAGCACCTGCTCATCTGCAGGGAATCTGTGGCAGGGACAGTGGATCTTCTCCCCACTCCTCTACTCTCCGTGTAACACCTGTGTGTGTGTGTGTGTGTGTGTGTGTGTGTGTGTGGTGTGTATGCATGCTCACACATGCGTGGAAAGGCATGTGAGGGTGCCCCTGAGCATGCTTATGGAGGTCATATGTTGATGTTGGGTAAGGTTGTCACGTTCCCACCTTATATATTGAAAGAGAATCTCTCACTTGAACCCACAGCTCCCACATCTGGTGAGTCTAGCTACCCTGCTTGCTTTGAGTATCCCCTGTCATTGCCTGTCCCAAATCAAGATTACAGGCAGGTCACCACAGCCATCTGACAGTTACCTGGGTGCTGGGGTTCCGAGCTTTGCTCCTCACACTCTTTACCTTCTGAGCCATCTCCCCAGTCAGCTGACTTAGGCTCTGGTTAGCCTATGTCCCACCTCCAGTTATATCTGAGGCTGGGCTTGCTACCCTGTCGCTTGCCAGCTCACACTACCCACTCCAATGCTTATGTCCTGAGCTAGACTGGGTTAGACCTACATCTGCTGCATCTCCTTTCTCTACCTGAGCCTTGCTTCTTCCCTAACCACTTGGCGTCCCAGTTTGCTTTGTGCTTGAGTGTAGGTGCCAGACTTAAGAACTTGACCAGTGAGCTGGCGTGTACATTTTGTTGTGGTTGCTTACAAGATTCATGGGTGTTTCCTGTTGGTGGGCTGTGCATATGTCTGTGTAAATGACCAGAGGCAGCTGGAGGTAAGTGTCTCACTGTGAATGAATGAATGAATGAATGAGAAGGAGAAGGGTGCCTGAGGAGAAGGAGGGGCAGCATTTGAAGACCAGAGCCTACCACAGTTACGTGTAAAAGACAGAAGACTGGAGGAAGGACCAGATCCAGGCCCTTCATTGTACAGATGCCCTAGACCAGAGAGGAGAGGATACAGTTCCTTGTGTTGCACAGTTGGCAAAAATGTTTAAGATGCTTTGGAGGTAAAGGTATGAGCCAGAAGTAAGGCCTTTCTTTCTCTGATTAATTTGGGATGGTTCTGTTTGTCATTTGTTTTTAGATATTTTCATAGGTAGTCCTGGCAGGACTTGGACTCACTACATAAACCAGGCTGGCTTCAGACTCATAGAGATCCACCTATCTCTGGCTCCTGAGTGCCTGGATTTAAAATGTACATCACTATGCCCAACTTAATTAGGTTCTCACGTAGCCCAGGTTGGCCCTGAATTCATGATGCACCTGAGAATTAATGATGCCCTCCTGACCTTCCTTGCAATCCCAGAATCTGCATTTATTAGCTGTGCAACCCCAGGCAGGCCACTTTGAGCCCAGTTATTTTTGCCTTCAGATAGAAGATACTCCCTTCCAGAATTATATTGCATTGTCCAGGAGAAATGTATGGTCACCTACCCAGTACATAGCATTTAGCAGGGTTTCCCAGATACCTTTGACAAATTTTGAGCTCTTGAAGGATCCAGGGAACATACAAAGAAGTAATAGCTAAGTGGATGAGCCAGCTATGGGAACCCAGAGAGGGGCCCAGGGCAGACGGTTTGTTTCCCAGCCCTGGAGTCACCTTGCTAGTTTTGGGCTAGAAGAGCCATGCAGGGGCCATCAGCAGCCTCACAACCTGTTTCTTGTGGTGGTAATGCTATAGCTCTGCCAGGCAAAGCTCTGAGTCTGTTAGACCCAAAGTCCATCTTGGTCAGTCCTGTGGAGATGGACTTTGGGTAGCCAACAACTGTGTCTAAGACTCTTCATCTTCCCTTTCTGAAGAGACTATGGCATGGGTGCCCAGTTGGTAAGTGAAGCCCAAACCGAGTGAGCTCGGAGTCTGTAGATCCAGAGCAACAATATAGGAAGCCACTGCCCCAGGGCACAAAGTGACTCTCTGGGGTCTTGCAAGTCATCCTCTTGAAACCAGCACAGCTGGCATCCTTAGGGCCTGTCCAAAAAAATTTCTGGTACAAAGTCTGAACTCATACTTGTGTATCTACCACAGTGCAGGGGAGCAGCAAGGGCTGCAGGAGAAGGGGAGGGGGGAAAGCACAAATGGTTCATTTGCTTTCAACTCTTTTTGTTGTTTTTACAGCCCACTCCGCTGCCTGTGCCAGCTGGGAGCCAAGGCCCAGCAGCAACGCAGAGTTATGGAGCACTGCTAAGTGCTTGTTTGTAGGGAACTGCCAAAATGTTAGTACAAAGTGCAAGGTGTTTGTGCTGCGGAGAATAACGGATGGGCTCCCGGGCAGAGGCGGACGCCTGCTTATGTAGGCGGTGCTCTTCTTAGGAGCCTGCAGCCAGCCGCCCCAGACCCCAGGCAGGATTTTTCTGAGCACACAGGACCCTGTGCTGGCAGCTAAAGGGCATGCCTGGGCTTCATGAATCAGCCCCAAGAGGGGTGGAGGCCGGGCCACTGCTGTTTATCTGATTCCTGGGATTTGACCGCTGCTGGCCAGAAAAGCCCATTCCTCAGAATGTTCCAGAATCCACTGTGTGTTGTGGAAGCAAATAAGAAGCCTGTTTGGGATGCCAAGTGTCAGGGTGTCTTGCTTTGGACAACCTGAAGAAACTGTCTTCTAAAGAGGCTTGTGGCCTTGGAGAAGGCAATGGAGGCTAGAACTCTGACGGGTGGTTTAGAAGCTACTCGAAGGGTCTGTTCATCGCCTTGTGTGGGCAGCCGGAAGGAAGTGAGTCCAAGCAAGAAAACTGATGGCCCTGGGGCTATGCTATGTCTTTCTCAAGGAAGGCACAAGCCAACCCGTGGCAACCCGTAGAAGTCTAGGGATTTTTTGGTGGGTGGGTTGGGGTGGGGAGTCATCGTTTTGCTTTTATATTAAGCATTACCCAACTATGTAGTTCGTATTAACCTCCAATTTCAGATCCTCCTGCCTCAGCTTTCTGAGTGCTGGGATTGCAGACACGTACCACCACTTAGCTTAGTCTGGAACCCCTAAAGACCTAAACATTCTCACTTGTTACATTGTGTGTGTGAGTGTGCTTGTGCACTCTGCATGACAAGTCACAGCAAGCTTTCTTTTAGTGGTAGAATCCTTGAAGGCATTTGTATGACCTGCTAGAAGTTCATTTATTCGTTCGTTCCCATTAGATATACCCGTGCTTGTTTAATCTATCAGACACTGGGCTCATTTTGACTTTCAGTTTGGAGAGATCATGCATCAGGAAGGGGAAGGCATGAGTGTGAGGAGGCGCTCCCACTGTACCCTCACACTGGAGAGAGCAGAAAGGACGTGAAGCAAAGCTGTAAATCCACAGGGCCCCTCGGTATCCCCTGTCCTCCCTCCCCATCACCTATCACTTTACATCCCTGCCCACCCACCCACTCCAACCTATGCCTGTCCACCCGCCCATCTGCCCATCTACCTTAAGTGACCAACTTCCTTCAGTAAGGTTTCTGCTCCTGAAGTTTCTACTCCCAAGATAGGTGGAGACCAAACTGCTGCTGTCTGTCTGACAGGTAGACAGACCCATTCATTAAGTGTTACTTGTGCCCCTGCCTTCAGAGATGGCTCAGCAGCTAACAACTCAGGTGCTCAGTAAAGCTCACTGGATGCTTTTACAGAGGACAGCTCACAATCACCTGTGACTCTAGCTCCGGAAGATCCAACACCCTCTTCTTTCCTCTGAAAGCACCCCCCCACACACACACACACACATACATATAAATAAAAAAATAATTTTTTTTTTACTTTATGTGTATAGGCGTTTTACCTGCACATTGTCAATGCACATGTGTGTGTGTGTGTGTGTGTGGTACCCTAGGAGGCAATGGATCACCCAGGACTGAAGTTATGACTTAATGCAAGTCCCTGTGTGGGTGCTGGGAATAAAACTGTGGTCCTCTGGAAAGCAGCAAGAGATGTTAAACACTGAGCCATCCCTCCAGATCTTCCCTCCCCCCAATAAAACACATCTTTAAAAAGAAAGCAAAAAGTTACTAGTGTGCAAACTTTGTGGTTATTACCTGGACAATAAGGTACAGAAAATAGCCAGAAACAAGAGAAAAACCTCTAACCTTACTAAGTCTACGTTTTCACACACAGACAGATAATCTAAAGATTAGAACATCAGAACATGTTATCTGTTGCGATGGTAAAGAAACAATGAAGATAGCCCTGTGATTTGATTTGAGTGTGAACACTCCCCGACCCCGAATTTAATTTGTTTGAACCCTACCTCCACCTCCGGTGGTATTCTTTTGGAAGGTTGTAGAAACTTTAGGTGGTAGAGCCTTACTACAGGGAGTAGGTCCTCTAAGACGTGGGAGGGGCTGAGGTTTTATAGCCTTGCCCTACCTCCTTTCTGTCTGCTGGTTTCATCCTGGTTGGGGTTGCAGTGTGAGCAGCTGCCTCACACTGTGCCTTTCCCTCCATGGTTGGCAAGCCCCTCAAACTGTAAGACAAAGACAAAACCCTCTTTTCTCCAGTTACCTTGGTCAGGTATTTTTGTCACAGGAACAAGACAAACAGCTAGTACAAGAAGGGAGCAGGAGAGATGGCAAGAGATGGCCAGAGGAGAAGACAGTGTCTGGGGCCCTGGATAGATATGTGGAGTTGACAGAGCAAGCAGGAAAGACATTGGAACCTGCTCCTAGTCAGGTGCTAGGGAAGGCTCCGCTTAGTCGTGATTTCAGATGGACACTGCAGTTCTCTGCCAAAGAGGACGTGCAATTGTTGGAACATGGCCGATAGTGGGAGTGACAGGCTGGGGTTCCCACCCACATCTGCCGACTCAGAGTCTGACCCTTGCAGTCCTTTGGCTCTGCTTCTTCCGTGCTGCTTCAGCTTCCTAGCTATGGAGTGACATCGTTCGCCTAGAGCCCTGCCTCTTTTCTGCGGGTGATTCGCAGTTAATCATTTGACCTCTTTAACTTTCACCTCCCTCAGTCTCCACAGTGTTTTCATGAACAATAAATGCATCTATCTCCATTAAATATACATGAAGTCCCTATCTCGACTCCTGGCATAAACGGGCCTCTCTCAGCTGCTAAACTAATATTGGTATTCTGATTTTCTTCTAGTCTCCAGGGCTGTGCTCAAAGGCAATGTGCTCGCCACCTTTCCTGCCCTGCACACAAGGTTCCGTTAGCCCTTGTCACTAGGCTACAACAGGGTGAGAGACCCCTGAGCTTTTAGCTACATCTGTCTGGGCATCTGTCTTGCCAGTCCTGCCAGCCTCAAACTGGAGCCTGCTGCTGACAACGAGGGGACAGCCTTTCAGCTGAAGGCAAAGGTTCCCTGACATTCGGCTCTATGTTTTAGGCTCTGCTCCCAAGCCCTCCACCCTGTGTGTGACAAGCTTGTGGTGACAGATACATGGGATCTCTGGATGCTCCTGTCACTTATTTCTACCCTGGGGATATGAAGTATGGTAACCCACTCCCAGGCTTTCTGTGGGCTTCGGGGAGGCCTATTGTGCGGACATTGCTTTGGCTATTGGGAAGCCTCTTCTGGAACATATCAACATTGTGTTTTAACAGCTACGGTAGAATTCTCTCTTGAGAGTAGGGAGGTTAGGGGGCTATGTTAGGGTTCTCTAGGGGAACAGAGTCAATGGAATTACTATATATTACAAAGGGGGTTAGACTGGATTGGCTTACTTCATTTGACCTGGGTAGCACAATGGCTGGCCATACATAGGAGAACCAAGTAACACCAGCCCAGACAGACTGCCCCTGGTGAATTCCTATAGTGTTCTCATATGCAGTTCATTGCTAGAGTACTTAAGAAGCTGGGTTCTGATGGCAGTGAAAGTGGATGGTGGTGAGATTGATAGCAGGGTAGATGGATTTAGCAGCAAGAAACAAAGGTGAGAAACTAGCACCCCCTTTTAGTGGACCCCTTTATAGCTGGGACACCTGGAAGGTGCTGCCCATTCTGAGAGAGGGGCTACTCCTAAGTTAGTTTTTCTTAGAAAAGGCCCCACAGACTGGCCCAGAGTATCCTAGCTGATTCTAGATCCAAATAAGCTGGCAATCAAGGTTAACCACCACAGGGGCATTCCTAATTGTATTCTGAGTTGATCTTTATGGCATGGTGCTTGGTTGCTGAGGTGTCTGAATTAATGACCGCAGATTAAGAACTCAATAAGTCACAACTCATGGAAAATGTTTGCCAAACCTGAAACTGTTAAAAAAAGTGCATTTTCAGCCCTAGAAATTCTTTGTTCTCCTTTCATGTGGATGGAAGGATGTTGGCATGGGAAAGGCTCAAGATCTCCCCATAGTGTCCTTGTCTCCTTTTTATTAGTAAAATATTGACTGGCTATAGCATAGTCAACAGCTGTATAACCCCACTTCCTCTGCAGTGAGGCATGGCCCTATGACTGGATTCCATCCAATGGGATCTCCTAGAAGCTGGAGGAGGGGGACTCTTGTTCCTCCCACCTGCTTCCTGAAACAGAAACAGGCTGAGCAACATTTAGGCCACATGGTAAGAGAGACAGCATAGTGGCAGCTGGAAGAATCATAAGCCATGGTCACCCGGAGCCAAACGTTCATCCTGGGCTGCCTATGCTGTGAGAGGGAAACAGCTTTACCTTACTCGGACCACTGCAACTTTGAGTTTGACGGCAGTACTTAGACCACTTAACATGTGTGGGATTTGTGGGTCTTCTGTGCATCCCCCAAAGAATCAACACACATGACAGGCTGAGCCAGATTAACCTGACTGTGGAAAAGAATAACAATGTTGTCAGAAGCATGGTGTCCCCTCTTGACAACTTCCCTGCTCAGCTAGCCACTCCTGTTCCCAGAAGCCTCAGCACGTACATTATAAATGAGACTTTGCAGGTCACATGGTACAGGATAGAGCCAAAGCCAGAACACAGAGTGTGAATGTTAATCCATCCTTCTTTCCCTTGCAGAGCTTCCTGTCCATCTGTAAATATGTGGGGTGTGGGGGGAACACTAATCCCATCCCAATCCTCAAGTGGAGACATCAAAGAAGCTGGCAGGGGGCCCCTTGCAGGGACAGCTGGAGGAATCCAGCTTGCTAAACCTAGCCTGCTGCCCTTTGCCCTCTGGCATGGAAGCTTTGCCTCCTGGCTTCTCAGAACCAGGCTGCCCCAGGGTTCTGGAGATGCTTTCTGAAAGGAATGGGAAAGTCTTTGACAGCAGTGTATGGTGCAGTGTTACAGTGAACACGTTTAGGGAGCCATCAGTGGCTGCTGCTGTGGGTGCGAATGTGGGCACAGTAACCCAAGAGGCCAATTTGGGCTTTTCCATCTGTACACTAGTGATGATCTCACCTGCTTCACTGGGATTTCCAAAGAATTAGATCCTGTCAGTCAGGTGTTCTCTAAAATGACCAAGGCTGTCCCAGATGCTTGGCATTAGTGGGAGGAGAGGCTTACAAGTGATCTTTTAGTCACGGACTAGTCAGGAACTTGCTTGGAATTGTTTGTAAACTATTTGGTGGCCCAGAATGTGACCCATCCTTTTCAGATTGATTGATTGATTGATTGGTATTTTTTCTTTCTTTTAAAGATGTGACCTAACTTTATAAATTTCCCATATATGGATCAAGCAATGATAGTATGGAGTATTCATTAATTATTTATGATTAATTTAGTGTTAATTAATTATTGAGTATTAAGCATGTTGGTTCTGGTGTTAATTTTTTTTAATTAGAGTGCTATGTTGAACTTTCTTACTATGAAGTTAAGTTTTTTTATTCTGTCTCTGTTTCTAATGATTGTTAAAGCTATTTGATTAGTTTAATATAAGCTAATAGGCTCGACGATTTTCTGGAGAGTGGGACAGTTATTATAACATGTTGACACCCATGGATTTTAAAGTGTATGTTTAAAACAATGTAGCCGACATGGATTTGCTTAGGTAAACTTAACTGGCTGTGATTTTTTTCCATTATTTTATTTTTAGACTTTTTGTGTCCTTATGTTTTAGCCTCTTTTCTTTTAAACAGTATATAGTTTTGCAAAGAAGGAAGTCTGGGGCTTGTTTTAGCAGCTAAGAGCACTTGCTAAACTTGCAGACGACCTGAGTTAGGTTCTCAGAACTCAGGTCAGTTTGCTTACAGCTGCCTATAACTCCAGTTTCAGGAGGATCTGATGCCCTCTTTTAGCCTCCAAGGACACTGCATACACCTGGCACACACACACACACACACACACACACACACACACATCACAATACACTTAAAAAATTAAAAAGTCAAGTCTAATAAGCTCTGTGTGTCAATTTGTAACTTTGGTCCTTTTTTTTTCTGTTTGTCCAGATTGTTGACACACTTGCATGTGTCTCCTGCATGTCTCTCTAGTCTTTCTCTATACTTCTCCCATCTATACTGTTTCTTCCTCAAGTATTTTTGGTCATTGATTTAACATTTTTTTTTTAACTTCTAAAATTTTGTAAGGTACAAATTTAGTTTTTATTCTTTTGGTTACTGTGTTTGATTTTTGTCTTGCACACTTGACATGAATAGATAATATCTATTTTTTTCTCCTCAACAACACAAGAAGGAACTCGAGACTATTCAAATGTTTCAATCACACTCAGTCTTCTCCTGGGTGGCACCATCACTGAATTTTTGCTTTAATGCATCACCTAGTCTATATTGCTGAGTAGTAAAGGCCTGGCTTGTGTTTATCTACACATTTCCCAGCTTCTTTGTTTGGACTATGACTCTGTAAGATCATCTTTTTTTTTTTCTTTGTGAAGTTTGTTATTTAGAAATTGCTTTAAAGACGGTCAACAGGACCCTAAGCTCAGTGTTTGCTTATCTTAAGTGTCTATTTTCTTGTCAGCACCATTGTTTGTGCTTTCTATGAACCCAGGGCCCCGTGCATATTAGGCAAGTGCTCTACCGCTGAGCCACGTCCCTAGCCTGGAGCACCTTTGAGGTCGGCTTTCTTAGCAGGCTGGTGGCTGTATTCTACCACCTCTGTCTTCCATTGCTGTTCCCCACACTGTTGTGGGTCCCATTATTTTCTAATGAGCTACCTTTGTTCTCAGTCCACTTTTATAGGCTGTTGTCATGGCTTTTTCCTCATGTTTCACTGTGGGTCTGAATTGATTGGTTTATTCTTCTTGCTGGGCATATTTGTTTCTGGATTTGTAAAGTCATATTTTTTTCATTAGTTCTGAAAAAAAATCTCAACCATCACACCTTTTAAACAATTGTTATTACATTTACCAAAAAAAGGAGACCCAAACCACTTAATGTATATTGTGCATATGTGCATGACAAGCCGTGCATATATGCAATCAGAGCACAGCTTTTTAACTAGCTTTCTCCTTCCACCTTGTGTGTCCCAGGCAATCAAAGTCAGGTTGTCAGGCTCAGTTGCAGGCACTGTAACCTACCAGCCAATCTTGCTGCCTTCAGGCCATCAGAAATTACTTCTTTAATGTTGTTCCTTCTCTTTTCTCCCCACTTTACCCTCTCTTGCTTCCTCTTTTCCCTTTGACATGGTCTTGTTGTGTAGCTCAGGCTATCTCAGCCTTCCGAGTGTGCACTACCGCTCCTGGGTCCACTGGCTACTTTTCTGCCCACTGCTCAATGTTCTTTCCCCCTTCATGTTGTTCCACAGCCTGTGCATTTTCCAGCTCCTTTTCTGACCTGTACTCTGAACATCCCTTCATCTCTGTCTTTCAAATCACTGATTTCCCACACAGAACAGAACCCAAAGGAGACATAGTTCTTTCACTCTTTGGATGAATAGAGGAGTTTAAGAGGATCAAGAAAGGATGCATAAGCTGAGCCGTGAAAGAAGAGTTAGCTTTTACCAGGTATGTAAGAAGGGATGGAAGGGAAGCCAATGGCATTGTGGAAGACCAGCCAGGTTGGGTATGTTGTTATAGCACAAGGTACAGCTAGGACACTAGGAACTATAGACAGTATGTGCTGGAACACACATGGGAGAGAGGGACTATGAGGCTAAGGGCAGGGAGAATGATGGGCCAGTTCTTATGGTCCATAGGTCTGGGGAGGTCAAAAGATCTCTGATACCTTCTAATTCAGGGAGGCTAAGGCAAACCCTCAAAAAGAGAGCAAAACCTTCATGAGTCTTACCCTACCCAGAAGTCTCTTTGCTATTTAGGGGTTCCCTTCTTCTGTCTGAGCAAGCTCTGATACATACAGCAGGGGCAATATTAAACATGGGCTTAGGACCTGGAGATGATATTTGGCTCTATGTCCTAGCCCCAGACTTATCATCTAAAAAGTAGGCACAGACCTGAAGCCATGTTGATGTCTCTGATCTGTGCTGCCACTGAGATCCATGTCTGGGTCCTACTACAGCGAGGGGGCCATGCTGATTTCCATGGCCCATGTTCTAACTGCAGGCCATATGGATGGATGTCCATGATATGTGCTACCCCCTGAATTCATGTTAATGTCTATGGGTTATACTGCCACCTGAAGCCATGTTGACTTAAGTCACCTGCACTACCACCTGATGCCATGATGGTGTCCATCTTTGTCACATCAGAAGGCCATGTTGATATCTGTGCTTTTCACTGCCATCAAAGGCCATTGCTGAGGTCCATGACACATGCTGACACTGGAGACCATATGAATGTCTGTGGTCTGTGCTGTTGCCATAAACCATGTAGAATTCCATAATTTACTAGACTTCTGTTGACTGTAAAGGGCAAGGAAACTACTTTCGCCATTGTATTGATGACTATAGACTCACATTTGAGAAAAAGACATAAACTCCATCTCTAGCAACCAATATCTGACGCCTAAAAGTAACAGCAACAGAAAACGATCAAAGAGAACTCTTCAAAAATAGGATTAGGATGCTGAAGCATAGCTTTCCACAATGGATGGCTTTTGGCAGGGGTGCAGGTAGGAAAGGACTCAGTTTTTCTTTAAGAGTTTGGCCACTGGAAGTTTGACCCTGCTCCAGTGACTATATGGGCAAGACACATTAGAGTTTTTTTCTTCTTTCTTTTTATTTTTTTTTGGGGGGGGTGGATATTACAAGGGTGGGGAAGGCAGATCTGGGAGGACAGGAAAGTGAGTGTGACTGAAGTTCGTGATATGAAATTCCCAAATAACCAATAAAAATATAGGAAAGAAAGAGAGAGAGAGAGAGAGAGAGAGAGAGAGAGAGAGAGAGAGAGAGAGAGAATGGGCACAATAATATAAACCCCAATGAAGGCCAATCAGTTAATAATTACATGGTACACATTTAGCAATGAGACCCAACTTGGCAAATGATGAGGGTAGGTCCTACTCTCAGAGGCCAACAGATGGCTGGCTGGGACTGAGGTTGATGGTTCCTCTGCCTGCTCCATATGCTTAAGGAGCCCAGCTATGAGGGACTAGCAGTGTCAGGGGCTGTCAGAATACTGCTGCCACTCTGTGGTGTTGCTGGAGTCAGGTTGTTCTTTGCTAAGCAGGGCACATACTAGGTGCTCAGGTGAATAATTTAAAGTAGAATTTTCTTTTTCTAGGCCAATTGAGGCACAATGACTGTCTGTCTAGAACAGGGTTTTCAGTGTGGAGGACAAAAAGCAAATGAGATAGATAGTCAAGCGTTCACTGTAAACTCTAGAAAGGGAAGTGCTTTCCAGATAAATACTATAGGCATCCAATGGCATCCAGTTCCATTATAACTCTTATGTCAGGGGACCAGTCACTGTGTTTAGCCTATAACCTGAAGGTAGAAGCAGTAATTTTAGTCACTTCCCATCATCTATTCACCTAACTCTTAGCCATTAATTTACCCATCTTTCTAGGAACCCATCTCTCTATTTAACTACCTACCTACTCACTCAGGCTTGTACACATCCATTCATTGATCTATCATTATCTATCCTCTGTCCATCCATTGTGTTTGTCTTATCCATTCTATTCATCTAGCTATCATCCCTCTATTACCTGCTTATCTGTTTACCTACCACCCAAGAATGTATACATCTGTCCACTGACCTATCATCACCCATCCATCTACCTATCCATCCATCCATTCATTACCTGCACATTTATTCATCTATTCATCCATCCATTCATCAATCCATCTGTTAATGGTGAGTCCATCTATCCACCTGTCTTAGGGTTTCTATTGATATGATGAAACACCATGACAAAAAAGCAAATTGAGGAGGAAAGGGTTTATTTAGCTTGCACTTCCAGATTATAATCTAACATTGGAGGAAGCCAGGACAGTGACTCACACAGGGCTGGAACCTGGAGGCAGGAACAAATGCAGAGGCCTTAGAGGGGTGTTGCTCACTTCTCATGGCTTACTCACCAGCCCAGGAACAGCACCATCTACTATGGGTTGGGCTCTTCCCTATTGATCATTAATTGAGAAAACATCTTACAGCTGAATCTCATCAAGGCATTTTTTTCAGTTGAGGCTCTATCTCTGATGATTCTAACTTGTGTTGAGTTGACACACAAAACCAGCCAGTATAACACTCATTTATCCATCCTCTTACCTATCCACCCACCCACATATCCATCCACCCATCCATCCACCCACCCATCCATCCATCCATCCATCCATCCATCCATCCATCCATCCACCCATCCATCCAACATCTATCCATCCTTCATCCTCTATATCCCAGATTTCCAGGGTATGTGGTCTTTCTTCCCTTTAACTATTATTCCTGACCCCACCCTGTCTAACTGGAGGAACTCTGAGCTCCATGTAAAGTTTCTGAGGGTTTCTGGGCAGTGTCTACTTGTGTTACCTAAGGCACATTAGATCCTCTCAGAGCAAGCTTCATGTTGGGTTTCTCTGATCATGTTCCTCTGGACCCTTTTCTTCCCTTATAGCAACTGGCCTCAAGCACAGCTGCAACAGCCTGCTTCTGTCTCACAGATCTGTGAATATAAAATTGTCACAAACCCCAGGTAGTCCTGGGGATATCCCAAGGGAATGGTGGTTCAGGCAAGGGGTAGTCCTATACTAAGGTCTGTCTTGCATGGCCCAGCGTGAGGAACTCTTTTCTGCTACTCTCTTCCCTGTGGCTTGCACCTATGGCAGGGGCTATGGAGAGATATTGCTACTTCTACTCAACCTAGGGACTACTCTTGTTTCTTTTCTCTGTTGGGACTCAGATGCATGACTACTCCATCTATCAATTCACCAGGAGTAACAAAACATAGCTCAATGAAAACCTATCTTTCTTAATATAAAAAAAAAGCAAAAGTATATATATGTGCTCTTGTACACAGAAAAGACCCAGAAAGAATTATTTTTTAAAAACAAAATATTGGCCATGGCCTCCTCCTATACACTTCTTGATGGTGCCCACAGCCTGGATTTTACAAAGCCCACAGGAGATTGGTTATGATGTTACCGTACCCCAAAAGAGCCATCTTCCCCCAAGAAAAAGCTCCAAGCTTCTCTAGAGGACAGAGTCCTGGAGCCATCTTGCATTTATTCGGGTACCAGTCATTCACCCACTTGCCCCACAATCTGGTAAGTTCTTTCTTCTTAACTTACACCTAGGATATTTATTATGTACCTTCTGAGGTCCTAGCCCAACTGGTTACTGAGGCTAGAGCTGTCAATAAAGTAGACATGACCCGTGACTTTCTGAAGCTGCCAAGAGGGTAAAAGAGGAGATGCCAAATAAATGCCTGAGATAGGTTGCAAGTGTTAGCCTAGGAGAGTGCACCCTAGGAGCCTCTCATTTGTCTATTCATCTGGCCGATGGCTTATTCATTTGTCTGTTTTGTACATTGTTCCTCCCTCTAGTCAGACATAAATACTGTCATTGTCTGGCCACTAAACCAGATACCAGAGACTCAAATATGAAAATGACCTCGACCATGTCCTCAGGGCCTGGTACATGTGCCATTTGTTCCATGTGCCATTGGAACAGGGATGCTGGGGTCAGAGCCAAGGGATGGCTCCTTCAGTGAAGCTGAGAGACTGTTTTTGAAAGGCCTCAAGAAAATCTAATTTTATCAGGACTTGGAGACATAGTGGCAGTTTGCCAAGTGGAGAAGAAGGCTTGGCTATGACAGCCAGACAAGGATAGACAGTAGGGTGTGGGGGCTAAAGGGATTGATGTGCAATTTAAGTGGGCAGACAGTGTGTCCAGGCAGAAAAGTTACCAAGCGACATAGCAGAATGCAGGCTGCAGAAGGGCCTGTGAGTCATGGCTGCTAACAAATCAGTGAGATGAACAAGAGCTACAGGACATGTGGGTAGGAAGAGAAATAGCTGTTTGGGAGGTCAGAAGTAGCATTTTGAGGTACTCCATCTCTGCACTTGCTACCTGCTGGGGTGTGTTTGACCTCAGCTGGGGAAGCCTGTTGCCACAGGGTAAATTCTCCCCAATTACCTACACTTATCTCCTAGTGTGCTAATGAGCACAGAGCTTCAGGAGATGCTCAGCCTGTCATTTAGAGTCTATGGAGTGGAGCCACCAGGCTGCAGTGGGGGCCCTGCCAAGGCTGACACCTGGCTTTGCTAGACTGCCCCCCCCATCAGAGAGGGAGCTCCTGTTTGAGAGGAAGGAGGTACTCAGCAGGAAACAGTCTCACCAGGACAAGATTGGCTCCTGGGATGCTTGGAACTACCAAGATGGAAGCCCATGTCATGGGTGGAAATGTGAGGTGGCAGCACCTGCATTTTGATCTCTGTATCTTCTCGAATCCGGATTGATGGACATGAAAGAATACTTGTCAGATGTTTGGAGTTTCCCTTCATCTACCTGAGAAGAGATGAAGGCAAAATAAAACAGAAATTTGCCCTATACTTGGAAAGAAAGATCTAGAACATGTATTAAAGTCTAGGCCGCTGAAAGAAGAAGGTACATTCAAGAGAGCTAGAGAGATGATGGCTTAATGGGTTAACTGCCTGTTGTTCAGGCATAAGTTAGAAATCCCAGTACCCATGTAAAAAGCCTACCATGGCCATGTATACCTACCGCACTAGCATTGTTAGGGACAGAGACAGTAAGATAGCTGGGGCTTGCTGTCTGTCAACATAGCTCCAGGTTCAGTGACAGACCTCATGTCAAGGGACTGTAGTAGAGAGTGATAGACACATGGCATCCCTTCTCTGGCCTTGGCATTTGACATGTACATGTACATGTACACATACATGAGACATATCATACACATGCAGTAGGTTTAAAATGTCACAAATAAGGAGAAAAGTACTTTGCTTTTATGCTGTGAACCTCAGGTAAGGGTAGGTCACAGTGGCAAATAATTACCTGCTATCCTGGTCTGGAACAGAGCAGCTGGTGAGAAGCCTACAGAATTGTGAGCAAGAAATGGGGACATAGTCTTATTTGCATCTGAATTTGGGAGTCATCTTATACAGCAGAAAAAGCTGACAGATATAGCACACAAGTTGAGGGCAAGCAATCTTTTAAACAATTCAATGAAAATAAAAAGTGGGCACTTAAAAAAGAAAGTATGTCCACATAGCTGCAAGAGAAGCTGGTAAAATATTTATTTTCTAGCTAAATAATCAAATTTGTTGTTTAAAAGAAAGAAAATGGATGGCAGATAAGCATATAAATGTAAACTCACTGGTCACTGGAGAAAGATAGATTAAACCAATGAGACTCTTCTAAGCTACCACTGGAATTCATAAATTTAAAAAAGGCTGATGATACAACACATTGGCAAGAATGTGGGATAACTAGAATTCTCATGCAATGGTTGTGCTACAACTTAAAAAGTCAGCTCAGCTTGTGATTGGATAGATTGCTCAGTGGCTAAGAGCATGTTCTGCTCTTCCATAGGATTAGAGTTTGGTTCCCCAGATCCATGCCTGTCACTCAAAGCTTCAGTTGATATGTTGCCCTCTTCTGGCCTCTGTAGGTACTTTACTCACATGCATGAGCATGCACACACACACACACACACACACACACACACACACACACACACACACGTTCTCATAAACAAAAATAAAAATCTTGATTAAATCCAGCTCAGATCAACAGTTTCTTAAAAAGCTAAACATGTCTATTATACAAACCTAAACAATCTACTTTCATAGATTTACCCAAGAGATAACAACTTTGTTGGTAACTATCCTGTTTTAGTTCTACCTGGTGCAACAAAATTCACTGCTTTGAGTATCATATGAACAATAAAAAATGTCTTCCTAGCGAACGAGCAGTGGTGCACGCCTTCGGCGCCAGCCTCCAGAGGGCGACCCGTGCCCTTTGCTCTCTCTCCTGGTTCGGTTCGAATCCCGCGTCCCCCGTGTGACTCTGCCCGAATCTCATGGGGAAAAAAAAATGTCTTCCTATAGTTCTAGGGATTTGAGAACCTTAAGACCAACATTCAAGCAGATTCAGTGTTTGCTAAAAGCTTCTTGCTTCATGGATGATTCCTTTTGCTGAGTTCTCACAGGGCAGAAGGAGTTGAACACTGTCTTCCTACTGTGGAAAGTCACAAGGGCTAAGGATGCTTATTCAAGGTTTTTGTGATGGAGCAGAGAGTAGACTTTGACCAAACCTGGTGGTCTGACACAAAAGGGAGAGGATGAAGGTGTCTCTGACCAATGGCCTAGAGCCCTCTCTGGAGCTAGATTTTCCCATTTTAGACAGATATGATCTGGGAGTAGAGGGAAGCTACATCCAACCTGAATAATTCTGAAAGCTAGACACTATCTCTGCCTTATTGGACTGAAGGAAAATACATGGCCTCATGGCTGGAGAAACTAGATGAGTTATGAGAGCCTTTCTCATCTTCTCAGTGTAGCTAGAAGAGAGGCAGATTATGAGAGGTGTTTATCCAAGTCCTCCAAGAAGTAGGTGTCCAGCAAGAGGTATCATGGATTCACTTCCCTGAGCCCCAAGTTCATGACATGCAGCTTTCAACTTTGAAATGGATATTCAGGGGTACATGTGTCGGGAAGAAGGAGTCCACCTTGGTTTCACACGTGCATCAAGACTGTCCTCATTCAGCTATGCATCTCTTCCTGTGAGGTGGAAAAAGCTCTTCTACTTTTCTGTGCTCCACCTCTTAACTCTTGCTATTGTGGAACAGGCCCTTGACTTGAGCCAGCTTGCTTTTGCTATTAGGTTGGGAATAAATGTGATGCCCACAGATCTTCTCAGATCTTCAGGCACCAGATGTTGCTCTCTGTTCATTGGTTCTTTTTCCTAGTCTCATGAGAACATGGGTATCATGTACCCATGTTACCAACTAACTGCAAAAGACTAAATTCAGCTCATATCATGCCAGAGTGTCAGAACTATCTAGATAACCTAGACAGCCTCATGAAAAACAAGAAGTGAATATTGTCTTAGTTAGGGTTTTACTGCTATGAACAGACACCATGACCAAGGCAAGTCTTATAAAGAACAACATTTAATTGGGCCTGGCTTACAGATTTAGAGGCTCAGTCTTATCATTAAGGCAGGAGCATGGCTGCATCCAGGCAGGCATGATGCAGGCAAGGCTGAGAGTTCTACATCTTCATCTGGAGGCTGCTAGTGTAAGACTGGCTTCCAGGTAGCTAGGATAAGGGTCATATAGCCCACACCCACAATGACACACCTACTCCAACAGGGCCACACCTCCTAATAGTGCCACTCCCTGGGCCGAACATATACAAACCATGACAAATATTATTACAATGAATGGGTATTTTGGGTAACTATATTTGGGGTGATTTGTTATACACAAGAGCTAATTGATACAGTGTCAAACCTCTGGCTCACACAAGTCTCAATCTGTCCACTCAGCTATGACTATTTACTTGAGCTAACATTGTTTCCTGTCTCAGTTCATTTTCAAATTTCTGGACAGCAGGGGACAGAGAAGGCCTAGTCCCATGTATTCTGCTTATTCCTTTTGGGTAAAGGACAGATGGCTCATCACAACCCCCTCCAGAGGAAGGCAGAACCTGAAGAAGCAGGGTGGTGGGAGGACATGCATTTCACTCATGGAAATATACAACTTAATTAGTACTCAACATTTGCCATACCCAGGTATTCTAATTAAGAGAAAAGGTCAATAGGTTAAACAAGTAACTTAATCAGAAAATTATGCAAAGTACCACAAATCAAACATATTACACAGCCCTTGAGATCGATATGGTATGCAAATCGATTACCAGACATCAGGACAACCGAGCAACTGGAGACATAGTCATTCAGGGAGCCCTAGAAGTGTGGCAGAGGTGGAAAGGACAGGATGTGTGAGTGGGTAGACAGTGATATCCCCAGAAGTGTGACCATGAGGGGACTACCCTCTGTGCTTGGTCCCTAAAGATGCTGAGGGTTGTCAGTGGTTAGTGTGGAATGCTGTGTGTCATCCTGGCATTGTGCATGGGTCATAGGGCGAGGCTACAGGCTAAGGAAAGTCTCAGCTCTGGTTCTGCTTAGCTGTGTGATCTTGGAAGAGCCACCTGAGCCTCTGGGACTTCATGAACAATGCAAATGTTTATACCAGCCTTTCAAGTCAGGAGCATTGGATTAATCTCCAGCTCTGGACCTGATGTGTCTACTAAGGAGAGAAACATAGTGGAGAAATACAGGCATGGAACTGGCTGATTTCTTTCTCCTAGGTTTCTTTCTGCCTTCTTTCTAAGCCTGGAAGTGAGGGTCCTTCGTCAGACACCAGAAGAAATTCCTCTGTCCATTTAGGACAGTAGTTCTCCACTGGACCTGGTAGCTGGCAAGCCTGGAGATATTTTTGGCTGACACATTTATCAGGGTTGGAGCATGCTACTGACATCTATTGGGTAGAAACCAGGGGTGCTCATGAACATTCTATAGTGGTCAGAAAAGCCCCTTCCCTTGGTCCTCACCTCAACAACTAACCAGCCTTGACGGTGATACAGAATAGCTGAGAAGTCTTGTGTTAAGAAGACTGAGTAATTTCTAAAGCAGTTGTTTTCAACCTCCCTAATGCCTTTAATAAAGATCTTCATGTTGTGGTGACTCCCAGCCTTAAAATTACTTTGTTGCTACTTCATACCTGTAATTTTGCTACTGTTATGTAAACATCTGATATGCAGGATATCTAACATGCAACTCCCCAAAGGGATCATGACCCATAAGTTGAAAACTGTTGTTCTAGAGGGAAAGAGGGTTATCTAGAGCCTAGAGGGCTACAGGAGCCCTCTGGAGCAATCAGCATATTTTCTACCTTTCCCCCATGGCTGTAAGAGCCCCTGACAAGTCCTGGCCTCCCAATGTTGTGTGAAAGGGTACAGTTGGCTCTCATCAGTCTTGTTACCTGGGTTGTAGAGAGGACCAATACGGGCTAGCTCTTCCCAGAGGGGATTCTACAAGCCTAGCCTGGCCCTGCTGAGGGACTGTCAGAAATGAGAGCCTGCCCTAGGCTGGCATTCCCTTCAGACTACAGGAATGTTTCAGAAATGGACCCTTATTTGGGCTTGTTTTTGTCCCAGAAGCTGTGAGGCTGCCTAGATTTTCCCAGGCCTTCCTGTGACTCTAGGGAGGGAAGTGAGACCTTGGGGACCATGCCAGCCTAATGTGGAGGGAATGGCATCCATCCCCCTCCTGGGCACAGAAGGGGAGTCCTGGGATAGAAGCTTGTTCCTCCTCAGGGGTCTATGCTGCTGACAGGGAAAGAAAGGGTGTAGCGATTGCCTCTAAAGTCTCCCCTTAACACCAAGACTATGAGAGGTCTTCTACCTGGGGCCAGGAGCTAAGCTAGCAGTCTTTAGTGTCTTTAGTAAGTGCTAGAGGGGATAAAGGGCAAGTGATTAGTTAGAATTCCACAGGACAGAAAGTGGGCTCCACACTGAGCAGGGCACATGTTGGGCATAGGGTAGGAAGGCAGCACCAAGAAATCCCTGTGTTTTGAGTTTTCCTCTACAGGCTCTGGAGATCTCCCAGGCCTCTGAGCTCATGGAGTCACTGAAGGCTGAGGCCAGGCCTTGTGTCATGGGGGTCAGGTCTAGAGAAAAGAGCAGAAGAGAGAGTTTATCTCCTTTCTCATGACCTTAGCTGTCACCTCCCGCAGCTAGCCTTCCTTTCCCAGTCCTGCCACATATGCAGGACATAGCAGAGACACACCCGCCTCTGCCAGCAGAACACTGTGAGGAACAGAGGAGGGTGTATAATCAGGAGCTTGTCTACGACCATCAAGTGGAACAGTGGCATGAATTACACCTAGGTCTTCTGACTGGTTGCCATAATGTGGCATTCCTATGACAACCCCTGCATCCTCAGCTTGGACCTTTTCAGAAAGTGACCTGCATGTGCTATGCTCTGTACCAGGCTCATATGTTACTCTGTCCTGACGTTTACTGTTATACCACTCTTGACTTCAGAAAACAGACCTGCTAGGGTTCCCTGGCTGTGGGCTGGGGTCCTTGGATGCTTGTCAAGAGTGTCTCCTTGAGAGCAAGCTCTCCACGAGGCTTGTTGCAGCCTGCACAAGCAGCACCAGAGAGTGAACTCATGACAGTTCTGCCAGGCTTCATTGTGGAAGTCAGTTTCTGGGTCTAGCTGGCTCTCAAGAGAAGAGGCCACACAAGCATGGGTCTTGGAAAGCAATCATCCAAATCCCTTTGGAGTCTGTCACTCCAGTAAGACAGCGAGGGCGGCAGCCATATGCACCCTGTGCCCTCACTCCCACTCATTGGATAGTTGTTGACTGAAACTTTTAGGGGACATCCCCCAAGTAGAACAACTTAAACAGAGCTGGATCTTCTATTTCCTCTGTATCTGCTATTCAAGAAGATCCAAACCTGGGGTTTCCCTGAAGTCCCAGTTTCTTCCCCAATTTTAGTTCTTGGATTTTAAACTCCTCACATGATGACAACGGCATTGGCTGTGGGTCAGGTCAGCAAAATCAGGCCCTCATCCCAATTCTAGCAACTCTAGGCAATTTTCTTCATTCACAGATTTTCTGTATAAAGAGGGACCCAGGCCTGAGGTTCAGTTCAGGAGGATGGCAAACTCCCAGCCTTGCCTTTCTGCCTTCATGGAATCTTATACCTGGAATGCATCTGTGTGTCAAGGGAAAGTGGTGCATTATGGGAAAGAGCCAAGAAGAAAAAAAGTGATCGTGGGAAGCAAGGCAGTGGCCTTCAACCAGCCATTGTCCTGGCCCTTCTGTAGTCTGGAAAAGCTCCTTGTCAAGTGTGAGACTACCACAGTTAAAAGTAGAAAGGCCCCAAGGGAGGTTGGGCCTCTGGCCCTGACAGGAGACCCTACAGTGCTATGATGGGTCATACACAGAACTTTGTCCAAATGGACCTGGTCCTCTAGAACCCATTTCCTAGAAGTACTTCTTTCAGTTTTTCCATACCAGTGTTTCCTGGTCTGGTTAGCTGACATGCTCTACATGGTGACATCTTCATGGATGACTGTAGCCCTAGATTCATCCCCTCCTAACCCCCATACCAGCCTCATGGGCAGTAGCTATTGTGTTCACAGTCTCTGGATAGATGCCACTGGTGCTAGGAGTTACAGTTTCAGAGGGCAGGGGGGGTGCCGTTGGCCGGGGTAGAAAGGCTGTGGTGAGAGCTCTGTGTATATCTCAAATTCATTTCTAATTCACTTTCTTTCTGAAGTGGTTTTGTGGCTGTGCTAATGCAGGTACCATAAATAGTATGTCCACGGGCCATAATGGAGGGAGGGAGGGAGGGAGAGAGAGCAAAAGCTGTATTAAGTGCACACTGTAGGCTTGGGGGAAAATCCTTTTGATCTCTTCCCACTGCACAATGCCCTATTACCTTGTTGGCTTGCATCAGCCAGAGAGAGGATGTTTCTCATTGTGATTGCTACAAATTGGCACCTGTTTCCCAGAGAGTAGCTTTCCCCTGAATTAAGTGGATTGTCCAGCTCCATCCCAGGTGCTAAGGACCTCCTATTAGTGGGTAATGTCAGCACCAAGCTGTCTCTAGCTGGGAGGATGGCTGGCCACACTGTGACTTCAGCCTTTCCTCTCAAGGAGCTGGTACAGTTGGTAGCTCCTCTGGCGCACCTCACCTTTCTGCCCAGCAGGGTGTTTCATCTGAGGACACATCTGATGGTGTGATTTGGAAGAGGCGGTACCGAGTTTTGATTTCATGTTTTTATTCTCAAACTGGAGTTTCTCTGATTCTCCTTTATTTGATTACCAAATCCATTCAACAGGCAGTTACTGAGCATGTGCTGTGTTCCCTGCATTCTGATGGATGCTGGGGACACAGCAGTGGAAAACAGAAGGCCTGCACCCTCACGGGGCTTGCTAAATATGTATCCATCTATCTTCCCATCTTAGTGCCACTCAGGAATTTCTCTTGTCCCTGGAGATCAGCAGCCTATCAATCCTCATCTCCCCCACGAGCCTCTCTGGATTTTTCTCTTTCTCATTATGATTTATCTAGCTCTCATTGGTCGACGCCTCAGGACTTCTCAGTCTCTGCATTAGCTTTTTGTTTACCTTCATAAAGATGTAGTGGCTTAACCCAACATCATTTTTGAATCTCAGAATTCTGTAGTGCCGACGTGTGACAATAGCCTCACAGGACAAAACTCAAGTGTCAGCAGGCTTTCACTGATTCCTGGATGCTCTACCAGGAAGCTATTTCCTTGCCTCTTTCGGGTTCTAGAAGCCTCTGCATTAGTTCTTAAAGCCAATGATGAGAGGTCTAGTCCTGCACTGCATCACGTGACTACTCTTTTCTGCTACCCTTCCCCCCACTCATCTTTTATGTGTGTATGTGGTAGAGGTGTGTGTGTGTGTGTGTGTGTGTGTGTGTGTGTGTGTGTGTGTGTGTGTGTGTGTGTATATGCGTGCATATAGGGGCCTGAGGTCAAGAACAGTGTCTTCTTTAATTGCTTTCTATCTTGTTTTTTGAGACAAAGTTTTCTCATTGAATTTGGAGGTGGCAGGTTAGACTAGAATGCCTGGCCAGTGAGCCACAAGGATTCTACTCATCTCTGCCTGCAAAGCACTAGGGATACACATGTGTGCCACCATGCCTAGATTTTTTTGGGGGGTTCTGGGGATCCGAACTCAGATCCTTATGCTTGTGTAGCAAGCATTCTAGCCACTGGTCCATCTCCCTGAACCCTCCATTTCCCCCTTGTAAGGATCTTTGTGATTACATTGGATTCTTTCTTTACAGTTATGATGGTCTTCTGGTCTTCAGGTTAATTGTTTAGAAACATTAATTCTGTCTTATTTCCCCCTTGCCACAAAACACAACATATTCAAAGGTTCTGGGGACCAGGATGAGGACATTGTGGAGACTGGTATCACTTTTCAGGTAGCATCTCTGTCCTTCCTACAACCTCTAACTCTTCAGACAAGATCCAGGTTTATCACGTCAGTCCACCGCAGGCCTGGCCTGTCTGTCCTGACTGCTTTTCTTCTGACAGGTTTTAGGCCTCAGATGGAATCTCTTCCCCTGAGAGAAGACTTTCTTCTCCCATTTACTAGCAGCAGCCTTGCGTTCTCACATGGTGGCCTTTACAGCCTGTAGTGACTTTCTCAATGTACCCAGCGGCTTCCTCAACACTGTACCCAGACTGTGGAAACTGGGTGTTTCCCTAGCTGTATTATGGAGTCCCAGCGAAGATATATTGGCTAGTTGGATAATATATTTAGAGACCAAAAATGTGTACAGTTCTTATATAAGAAAGCTGCCCTAACCTGTGTGTGTGTGCATGTGTGTGTGTTTACACAAATAGCAAGCTGAGGAAGGATCAGATTTATCTAAGTGATAATTTGTTACAAGTCCATAACTTTTTTTTTTTTTTTTTTTTTTTTTTTTTTTTTGGTTTTTCGAGACAGGGTTTCTCTGTGTAGCCCTGGCTGTCCTGGAACTCACTCTGTAGATCAGGCTGGCCTTAAACTCAGAAATCCGCCTGCCTCTGCCTCCCAAGTGCTGGGATTAAAGGCGTGCGCCACCACCGCCCGGCAGTCCATACCTTTTTAAAGGGATAAAGTAAAAACTAAACAAAATAAATTTTTTTGTTAAATATTATCAAATATACCACCCAAAGTAGACAATATACTGTTCTAAAGTTATCTGACCAAAAACCTCCCCAGATGTGGTCCTTGAATTGTTGCTGGTCCACAGCCTCAAATGGTACCTTGACTGTTCTGAGGCTGCTCGTGAGCAAGTCCCACTGGGATCAAGTCAGAAAAGATAGGTCTCAAATCAGATCTGATGCCTTCACCACCCTCATGTGTGCCCACCATGGAGCTCACAGAGCCAAGCATGTGTAGTGTGTGGGCATCTGGGTGTGTTCCTGTGTGTGGTGGTTGTAGTATAGTATTTAATATATGGTGCATGTGTAGTATACGTGCTCCCTTAGTATGTCTTTGTGTGGCACATCACTGATTTGGCATATGTGTATGTGTTGCCCGTGATTTGTATGGTGGTGTATATGGTATTACAGCATCTAATTTATATATGTTGTATGGATGTGATGAGTGTGGTATATGTGTATATATGGTCTGTACATGGGTGGCACTGTGTGATAAGTTAATATGTGTGTTTGTATGACATATGTGCATGTATGGGGTGTGTAGCTTATGCATGTTTGGTATGCAGCAGATGTGGTGTCATATTTGGGGGTGTGATGTGTGGTTTATGTGGTATGTGTGATGTTGGTATGTGTGTTGTGCATTGTCATATATATTTGCATGGTATCTTGGGGATAGTATATATGTGGAATATGCATGTTTTATGGTATTTGTTTTACTATGGTATATATGTATGTGTTGCATAGTATTGGGAGTATTGTTTGTATGTATGTGTGGAACATCTGTCTGTTGCCTATTGTGTATATGTACAATCTGTGTGTCTCTGTAGATTAGCCAGAGACTGGACAGACTCCTTCAGCCATCCCTCCCTCCATGTTCTCACACCTCACACACAGGATGACTCATTGGAAACTCCCTACACACAGCCTAGGGCTTGGTGGCTCTCAAATATTGATGTGTACATGACCAGGGGTCCCAGAGAGGCCAGAGGGAACGGTGTGTGAACTGGGCTTTGGAGACAAGAAAATGACTCTGCTGGCAGGTGTACGACTGAGCCTGGACTGAACACAATGGGTGTCCTGAAAATGATGGGACTTGGTAGACTTTAGAGGAGAGGAAATGCCCAGTAGCCCAGAGCAGCCAGTAGCCCAGAGAGCAACACCCAGGCATCAAGCCAGTCCTCCGCCTTTAAGCTACTTCAGTCCAAGCTGTCTGGGTTTGGCAAGCACACACACCAGCCTCTGAAGAGGTGGCTGCCGGTTTTCTCTTTGAGCTCTCGCATGTCTTAAAATTGGTCCGAGTAATTTTTTCCTTCAAGTCATTCAAAATGTTCTGTTTCTGGCCACAGCTTGGGTTTTGCTTTGCCTCATGAAAGGTCCCGGGGAGCTTGGTGAGCCAGGGCACCCTGTCCAGCTCACTCACCCAGCACCTCTGCCAAGCTCTGCCTGGGCTGAGGAAAGGAGGTGGTGGCTGAGTGTTCGTGAACTATGCTCAGAGGCCCCGCTGCCATGACTGGGGGTCAGTGTTGGTGGGCAGGCTAAGCTGCTGGTCTAGAGTAGGCCCCAGGTGTGGCTGAAAGTTTAGCCAGCTAAAGCCAGATACCCGGCTTCTGGTTTCAGAGAACAGGGTAGGACACAGACCCAGATGGCTCTGTGGCTCTGGCTTTGGCATCCAGCAGAGCAAATGTGAGGAGCTTCCACTGGCATTCTGGACCTTCAAAGATGGGGCTGTGCCAACTCTGAGTACCAAGATCCTCAGAGTTGCTCCACAAGCCCTTTCAGCCCTGGCTTTGTGGGGGAGGACATTTCACAGGCAGACACTGAATAGTGAAATCATAAGGAAAAAGGACACAAGGAAGTGTCTAGACCAAGGGAAGTAGAGATGGTATGGGCCATAACATCTTGCACAGCCCTGATAGTGGGTGCTTCAGAGGGAAATAATGAGGACAGGAATGCTGGATGAGGCGAAGCCTCACATTCTGCCAGCCCATGCTTACCAGAGGCTCACCCCCAAATACTTCTCTGATGGCAGTAAAGGTGTTACTCTCATTGAGTGCAGGGTGAGGACACCGATTTGGGTGTGTAGCAAGGCTGTATGGATGGCATTGACAGAGCTTTAGATAAATAGCCCTGGGAAAGGGGAAGTTAACTCACTCCTAGGACTACGTACATAGACCTGGGACAGCCACAGGCACAACTCTGCAAGGCTTTGTTTTTCTTGTTCTGAGATAGGAACAGGCCATGGCTGGGCAGGTGGGGTGAGGGTACGTGTGGGTTCCTCCATTGCTGACAATAACAGGAGATAGTGCTTAGTTCTCCTTGGGCAATGGGTATACGGGTGACTTGGAGCAGCTACCATCCCTCCTTGGCCCCTTCATACCTTCTATGATAGTTCTCTGGTTCTCAAAGGTCTGTGATGCAGGCCTGGCTTTCCCAGACAGCAACTAATTCTGGCTAATGTGAGCCAATAAGCTTTTTAAATGTGTTCAGAACCTCTCAGAATTTCTGGAGAGCATGGGCCCTGGCTGGAGGCCCTAAAGCCAGGAGCAGTATTCAAAACCACCACCTAAAACTGGCTAGTCTCAGGAGAGTGCCTCAATTGTCACCACAGGGGCCTTTACATTGTGGTCAGCTATTCTGGGGATTAGGTGTTCTAGAAAGTTAGCTCTGGTTCTTCTGGAATCAAGCATAGTGGTTGTAGCTGTCCTACAATTAGGATGGACCAGGGGTGAGGGGTGGAAGAGGGGAGAGGTCCACTTGCAGCATATTTTACATTTTTAAACTTGATTGTGGCTGAGGGGCATAGACTAGGCCTAAATTTTTACCACATGAGAATGTGAAAGGTTAAGGTTTAACTTCTGTCCAAACACCTCTCCCCACCCCCATGTTTTGCCTTTAGCCTGTAGTCAGGACTTCTGGGAAAGATCCTCCAGTGCAGAGGAGTATTTGTAGATGACAAATGACCAGCAGAAAGGTGTGCAGGACAGTCCCAGGTGAACAGCCCATTGATGTGGTTTAGTTTGGTTTTGATCTGGTTTGGATTGATCTGGTAAGGACAGATGACCTGAGATGCCCAGAGGTCCTTCCTACTCTTAGTGTTTGCAGTGTCCTCTGTGGAGACCAGCTGATGTGTCCACCTCCTGTCGATTGGAAGCCACTCTGACACGGGGAGGGAGGTGCCATCTTACACTGTAGTTCTGCAGTGTCCTCTGTGGAGACCAGCTGGTGTGTCCACTTCCTGTCACTTGGAAGCCACTCTGCCACGGGGAGGGAGGTGCCATCTTACACTGTAGTTCTGCAGTGTCTTCTGTGGAGACCAGCTGGTGTGTCCACTTCCTGTCACTTGGAAGCCACTCTGCCACGGGGAGGGAGGTGCCATCTTACACTGTAGTCCTCTTGCAACTTGTTTTCCCCTGGTTTTCCTCAATTTGAAATTGTGGGCACTGACCAGCTTTGAATAGATGCAGCCTGCTACTGCCAAATCTTGGAGGGGAATGGAGCCTGTTCCCTGAGCAATGGAGAGGTGGCACCTTCAGAGCCTTCTAAGTTGCTGCTGATTCTGTCACATGGTCCATAGGACAACAGTAAACTAGGTCCAGGGAAGTTTTCATCTTTCCCAAAAAATGGCGGACTGGTGTCCCCTGGCACTGCTGTTAGATTGGTGGCTAGACTTGATCCTGTTGGCTCAGAAGTGCTCTGGAACCAAGCTGGGCCCTTTCCTGGGCCAAGCTTACCTCAGGAATGCTAGTGTTCTGGGATAGGGTGGGGCACAAGATGGGGAGCCTTTGGGTACCACTTGATCAATTCCATCTTCATCTCCTCCCAACCCCTTAAATATTGACTTCTTTCCTATA
Organism: Arvicanthis niloticus; assembly: GCF_011762505.2. NCBI lineage: Eukaryota > Metazoa > Chordata > Mammalia > Rodentia > Muridae > Arvicanthis > Arvicanthis niloticus. Next base: position 83,044,349 of record NC_047658.1, on the reverse strand, counting down.
GTTTATCTCAGGGATCCAAAATAAGGGCTGTCTTTTATGAAACAATATAATTTTGTTTTGATTATAAAACTAATATATACTCCATAAAAATTCGGGCAGCATATACATCCTATACCTACACCTACACCTACACCTATTCCTATACCTATACCTATAATCACATATGGACCCCTACTTAGTCACAGTGCTATTTTTTAAATCTACATTGTATTTAATATATATTGTATATATGAAAATGAAATTAATCCATCTGTTGACTTTAAGAAATCAGTTTACACACCTGTCTTCTGTTCCTGTCTGATTTTAACTAAAGTGGAAAGGACTATCTAACAGAATGCCTCACTGAAGAATGAGCCACCCAGCGGGTAGTAAACTCTGTCAGAAGAAGTGTGCTAACCTAGCCTGACCAGTCATGCACACACCTGTAAACTGGAAGTAAGCAGAGGGAGTACCCATCTTATGCAGTTTGCCATGGTTACCACTACAGAATAGGGGATAGGAGAAGAGAGGGCAAGCAAGGCTGGCTCTGCCAAGACTGGCTCTGGGTCCATCATTCTTCTTCCCTTGTGCTATTAGCTTGGTGATGATGGAAGGCTCTTCTAGAGGCCTCAGGAAGTGCCTGGCCTGTTGGCCCTCCAGAGTTCCAGGAGGCTTCACAAGGCTTTTACCTAGAGACACTGAGCAAATATTTACAAAAAGGTCACCTTGGTGACATGATCTGCCTGTGCTGTAATAGGATGTCTGAGTCCCAGGGACTCTCCGGAGAACCTTATGGAAATCAGGCCTTACTGAGCAACAGACTCACCCTCTCCTGCACAAACCTGTTCCCCACAAAGATGGTAGTCACTTGACATCAAGTCTGTGACTAGGGAAACTTTAAATTTCATGTATTGATTTATTTATTGACACTGTAGAGCCTGAATTGGTCTTCCTGCCTCAGCCTCTTCAATGTGCTCTCTTCAATGCTGAGAGCACAGGCTGGCACCTCCCATCTGTGAGTGAGGGGCGGGGGGGGCATTTCTAGACGTAGATCTCCCCCACAGACAGAATGTTCCCATCTTTAGCTCCTCTTTCCTGGAAGCATACAACAACCATTCCACCAACCCCCCCCCCCCAACACACACACACACCAGAACCCACCCCCGAGTCTTTTTCCCTCTTTGCAATTCCCAGAAGTAGGACCCAGGCCACCAGCTGCAGCCTGTCCAGGTTCCCCATCGGATTAGGAAGCTTAACATTTTTGTGAAGAAGAAAGCCTTCCCTCTGGGAAGAGATAAGAACATTCCATCCTCCTCTGGCTCCAGGGAGCCTGGGAAACAATCACCAAAGGGAGAGAGTCCCCAGGGACTGATGCCCTGGGCCTGGGGCACAGGCAGGACTGCCCTCTGCTGGCCCTTACCTCCCTCACGCCCCTACCCCTTACTCTCCATAGATCTCTAATGTGGCCTCCAGGCCTGGGAAGGAGAGCAGGTCAAGCTTTGGGTGCAGGCTCCTCTTGATGGTGAGCTTTTCTCTGCCTTGGGCTGCTAGGGTCACAGGAAACTTTAGGGACTAGTTCTGACAGTCCAAGTGGCAGTCTGAGTGGTGGTCAGTTCCCAACGGGAGCACTTAGAAGGTGAGGCTGTCATGGACACAGGTGAGCAGTGGGATTGGACCCCAACCTGGATTAAGAAAAGAAACATCCAAGGCAGAGCCTGACACTATGTAGATTGGGGCTTGAGGGTGGCTCCATTGGCTGGTAGGGTGCTCATAGTATTGCCTCAGAAACAGCCCACTTGCCCCCATAATGTCTGGCATACTGAGTGTTCAGAGTCCACAGTCCAGAAGGGAACTGGTCCCATTATTGATACACAATGAGCCCTTGATTCAGCCACATTTTCCACTCAGGGGATCCCTGTCCCTTACAATTGGAGCTCAAAAGCTATGCCTTTTAAATGGCCTCTACTAGGCCACACTCCTCACTTCTTCCCTCCGACAGCCCCTGGATTTCTGTGACCACACTTCATGGACCACATTGCACATTTGCTCTTACCCTTCAGTGGCCCTGCTGCCACAAGAAGGGGGCATTTGTGAGGAGGACTTGGGACTTCTGTGGTCTCACTTCTTGGCACCATAGCTGGAGCACAGCTCATGGATTCCTGCTAACCTTCCTGAGTTTACGAAACGTAAGGATGGTTGCACACTGCACATGCTCATTTGTGTGCAGATTAGTTGACATTCATCAACAAGCATTTGCTGCGGGCCTACTGGTGGACCAGCTCTCCACTGTCAAAGCTGAAAAATGGAGCAAGCTCGTTTCTACCTGGCAGAGACACAGCCAAAGAAAGATAGGAGACGTACGAGTACCTTCTGATGGCACCTTCAGGAAGTAATAGTGTTAAATGTCCTTCAGCTTTTACTATCTGGCAGCTGTCAGTTTCATACACCAACCGCTGCTCTTGAGTCTTACATCACCTCCAGTCTGCTGGACCACTGTCACTCTATTCACAGAGGAATCAACAGGGACACGAAATGCTTACCTATTATCACCACTGATATGGAGCTTCAGTGTCTATACACCCGTTCTTTGCCATTGTCCAATTGAGACAGCATTTCATGAATCCCAGGCTGGCTTCAAACTTGTTATGTAGCTGAGGATGGCCTGGAACTCCTGATCCTCCTGTTCCTGAGTGCCATGAACCACCATGCCTGGGCTTACTCTTGTTATCTCAGGATACAACCTCACCATGTCTTTGAGGTTGGCTTGTAGCTCACTCACTTTAATCCTCCTGTTTCAGCCTTCTGGTTGCTGAAATTCCTCACCACTGCCAGTAAGCCTGACTAGCCTTCCTGACTCTTGAAAGACGGGTTCTGTGAGATTCGCCTTGGCAGAATGGCAATACTCCCCTTCAGCTGCTCTGGGCAACAGTTACTTCAGGGGTCCCAGGTGAAGCTGCCCACTGGATTATTTGAGGTGGGAAAGTGGCAGGGAAAGCCACTCAGCAAGCAGGGCAAGAGAGTTGTTTTGGTTGAAAAGATTGACATTTTAATAAACTGCTCTTAATTAGCAGTACTTTGAAATTCCAAGTGGCGTGCTCTCCATCTGAGCGCACGCGGGCGGGTGGCTTCTCCGAGACGCGATGCTTGTGGGTGATCTCCCTTTTTGAAACAAACCCAGACCCTCCAGTCACAATTTATTTTTCATTCCAAAAATGATCTTTACTGCAAATGTTGCTTTGGTTCGAGTGAATTAGGAATCCTTATTACACAGGCAGGCACTTCAAACACTGCCGGCTCGCCTCGCCGGCTGCTGCATCAAAGCCTATGCTAGAATCTCTGATTACCACCCAGGCTGTCACCCACTTGGGAGCTGACAGTGTCTGAGGCTTGGGCATTTGGCTCTGGGATCCAATGGGCTCAGGGGCCCAGAAACCAGGTGGCTTCCATGCCAGCTGTGGTGCCTTCCTGATTTGTAGGGCTTAGGGGGATTGCTAGGAGTAGAAGAAAATCAGAATGGCATAGCTGGACCTGCTGGAGACTCTGAAGCGAGCACTCTGCTCTCTGTGATATCGTACATCGATCTGGCAATATGTACCTTCCTGGTTTGTGAAGGTACAAGACGGCTTGATGAACAGTGCCCCCTACTCCCTTACTCTGCATCAAGTGGGAAGTTAGACAAAAAGGTCAAGGCAAAAAAACAGACTAACAGCATCCTGGTGTCCAACACCGAAGCCAATCCTGGACAAGGTAGCGAATCTGTAGGCCAGCCTTCTGGCTTGTACCTATCAGAGTAGCTTCCTCTTAAGCCCCCTGTGCATGGTGGAGGACAGGCTGCCTCATGAAGAACGTCGATTGATAAAACATTAGGAACAGAAAGCTATATGCATGCTGTTCTCTGCAGTCCTGTTAAGTCAGCTGAGAGTGAGTACCCATGAACCCTTGGAGGCCAGACAGGATTAGTTACACACAGGGGGCTTTAGTTAAGGATGATAGATTTTTATTGTCCAGTGTGACTTTTGACCAATCTTGGTGTCTAGAACTGTGATATACATACTTGCCACCCCCTTAAAGAGGGGCATTAGGAGCTATCAGCTCTCCTGGTTGGCCTTCTTGCAGAAGTCAGCAACAGTTTCAGCACTTTGGAATGCCTAGGCTACCCTCCCTGTGAAAAAGTCTTCCAGACAGGGAAACTATCTTCCTAGGATGGTCAGTGTGACTCTTATTTTGCAGACAAGGACATTGAGTTCTGGCTATATTCTTAGCTCACAGACACTAAGCGCTGAAAAGGGGCATCCTGAGATCACTGGCCCTAAACTATCATCCTAAGGGTGATGAGATTTCATATAACACTGGAGGGCAGGGTTACCCCAGAGAGACACACCGCGGATCATTCCAACAGCTCCTAGGCAATCCAAGTGCATTTAGGGAATATTTGCAGAATACTTCCTGCAACTTTGATTTCCAGGTCCATGTGTAGATATGGATTTGGCCTGACATAATCAGCCAGATAAAGCCTGTGATCTCTTTCAAGGTATCCATCCATGGACATACTAGCAAGCATTGCTAAAATAGAAGTGCAGAAGTTCAGTTATATAGGGGTAGGAGAGGGAGGGGAGAGGGAGGGAAGGGGGAGGGAAGGGGGAGGGAAGGAGGGAGGAAAGAAGGGAGGGAGGGAGAGAGAGAGAGAGAGAGAGAGAGAGAGAGAGAGAGAGAGAGAGATATTGATTTAAGCCTGAATTCTGCCTGGCCAATTTCTCTTCTCCCAGGTAGGTTGTTAGAGATGTGGCCACATGAGGGATAATGAAAAACACAAGACAAAGCACTTTGTTATCATCTGACACAAGGACACAAGCCTGGTGACTCCTGACAAGAATCCTGGAAAGTCAGACTCAGAACACAGGGGGCATCTTATTCCTTCCACTGAGGCTCAAATCCAAGTGTTACCATTGGCCAGTCACCATGTTTGAAGTAGGGGATGGGCTGCAGTCTGGAGAGATCCGAATGGGTCTTCCACAGGCTACTATCACTCTGTTGTGGAATAAGTGCTATGAGGTTCTTTCAACAAGAAAGTTTTGCTAGGGGAAAAAATGTCAACAGAGCCAAAGCCAAACCATATGCATGGTGACACAATTTCCACTCCAGAACAAATTCTTTGCTTATCATAGACCAGGACTAAGCAGCTCATAGCCTAGCTGAGACATGGACCACACTGTCAGCAGCATGACTATAGTCTGCCTGCAAGATGAAGAGAGGAGACTAGAAATCAGTGATGGTTACTTTTCACTTGTCAATTGACCAGATTCACTAGGAGACACACCTCTAGGTATGAGAGGATTGAAGGGAAGACTCACTCTGAATATGGGTGGTGCCACCTCACTGGCTAGAGTCCCAGACTGACTGAATATTAATCAGAAATTGAGCTGAGTGCCACAATTCATATTTCTCTGCTTTCTGACTGGACTGAATAGCCTCAAGCTCCTATGCCATTCTTTTCTGTTCTTTCTGTCCCTTTTAAACCATGAGCTTCCTCCCCTCAAGTTGCTTGTCAGGTATTTGATCACAGTAACAAATACACAGGGCTGGACCAAAGCAGAGCAACATTGATGGTCTACCCACCTCTTTACACCAAGTAGCACTGGGCATGAGGTGGACCATGGGGTTAGGACCACAAGGTGACTCAGCTGTTCAGGCACTATCCCCGAGGCAGCAGGTAAAGATGGCTTTCTCTGTGAGGGGCACTAAGGAGAAAACATGTCAGAGTTGACTCTTTTCCCCACAGAAAGTCCTTTGGCTTGGGCTGCAAAGGGTTACCCACAACTCTAAGTCGGGTCTCTGGTGAGTGTTGTGATCTTCACTCACAACAGTGTGTTATTTTTGAGTTTGCAGCTCTTGATCCATCTAACAGCAGGGCCCCCAAGGTACCCCATGTCCTCCCTGAAAACCGAACTGTGGATTTGCACACATCTGTTTGAAGGTTAGAGACTGGTAAGAGCTTGAGACAGGCCCAGGAAGCAAGGCAAGACCAATTGTTCATCTGGCCAGCATCTTGCTCTTGATTGAGTAAATAAGATGCCTCAAAGGCAAGAGGAATATATATAGCCCTTGCAAGCATAGAGGAATCAAGGAAAGTTTTGAGGAGAAAGCAACAGAGTGAAAAAGATGGAGGGAAATCTAAGAATTGAGTAGGAGTCTCTGATCTGTGTATGAATCCATGTGATGAAATTCCTTAGGTTCTAGGGACCGTGGAGGTCAGTGTGGGAATGCTGAGGGCCTTGGCCCTTAGGCCCATTGAAATCTTTTGAGATTGGATAGGAGGACCATGAAACCAAATCTCTGAAGAGGTTGGCTGGAAACGTGGTAGATGTCAGGGCCTGGGGTATCACTGCACCTTCAATTGTTTCATAGAACTAGTCTGGAAAGGGTGCCCAAGAAAGTCAAAATGATCAACCTGACAAAGGAGGCCAACTCTCAGAGCAGCTTCAGGAGGAACAGTTGCCTTAGTGGTTCATGTAAAGAAATTCCAGTACAATAGTCACTTCCCGGGAGTGGTTTCTGTGCAGGCCCTTTGAGAGCCACACGCCCTAGCCCAACATACCCTGCCTCTGGGAATACCAAGGAGAGCAGATGCACCATATTTCCACAGACTGGGTGTGTCTGCATGTGTAACCCTCCTGCTGAAAGTCTGGTGTTGCATTAACTTTTCTGGTCATCCAGTGATTCCCAAAAGTCAGTGGGTCCTTATCCCTTTCTACCCTTCTGTAGTGGTTTTTGAATATGCTCGGCCCATGGAAAGTGGGCCATACCAGCAGGTGTGGCCTTGTCAGGGGAAGTATGTCACTGTATAGGTGAGCTTTGAGGTCTCCTAGTGCTCAGTCTCTGCCCAGTGTGGAAGAGCGCCTCCTCCTGGCTGCCTTTGGATCCAGATGAACTCTCATCTTCTAGAGCGCCATGTCTGCCTGGATGCTGCCATGCTTCCTGTTATGATGATAATGGACCGAACCTCTGGCAATGTAAGCCAGCCTCAATTAAATGTTGTTTTTTCTAAGAGTTGCCTTGGTCATGGTGTCTGTTCACAGCAATGAAACCCTAACTTCTAAGCCGAGCCTGGGAATTTGGGACACCAGAAGTAACCAAGATAGTGCTGGTAACACAGAGAATTGAATTCAACAGTCAAGCACCTAGATCAGTGGTTTGACCTTGGTCACAGTCAGTATCATCTGCAGAGAGAGAAAAAAAAAAAGCCCTGTGTTTTGATGACACTGTCCATCCATCAATTAGTTAAAAATCTCTAAGCAGAAGGATGAGGGCAAGCATCACTGGAAAATTAAATCAAAACTGTGTCCAGGGTCCATAACCTTGTCTCTAGAGCCTATGGAGTTAAGCCACTGCATCTGTCTATAGCATGCATGTGCTGTGAAGACCTGAGCATCTGCTTGGCTCCATACTGGGTTAACTTACTATACCACAGGGCTCTCTCACACAGGGTGGACCATGATGGAGTTGTAAGGCAGGGGCCAGGCACCATCTTGCAATAGAGATGAATAAGGTTGCTTTGGTTAGAAGGCACGAGTGTTAGGGAGAAGAATGAAGATAAGAGAGGCTGCCGGGAACTCAGCTGGGCCTTGTGTATCCATGTCATCTTGGTTTCCTGGGACCAGGAGATCTGTGAGGAGGTTATAAATATTGGACTTGTTGTTATAAAGATGTCCCCTTGCTAAAACCAGTGTAGGACACTTTACTGTCTCATCCTCACAGCATGCTGGGAAAGTGAGTTTTTCCCCCTGAGGAGCCCAGGAAGAAAGTAAGCATCTAAACACATTTAGAAGAAAAAAAAAAAAGACCATCTTCTTTTCCCCATCCACATTTACACAGCCAGTTCACTCTGCTATATCACTTCACCGGCCTTTGTCTCACAGCATATTCTTTTTTCCCCCCTCACAGTGTATTCTGCCCAGAAAGCATTTCCCCTCTCATTGGCAGTATGAGGGAGATCTCTGCAGGGTAAACTTCACCCTTCTCTCCTTTTTGCATGTTATGCTAGAGTTCTGCATTGCATTCCTGGCATGTTACTCACCTTCCTAGCTGGAACAGCGAAGAAATAGCTAGCACACAGTAGGTGCTTTAAAATTTAGTCACTGTCAGAATGACTTTCCCTCCGGTGTCAAGGGTCCCAGAGAAGGAGAAGGAGAGGTTAAGGAGCACACTAGCAGGCGTTCTTCTTGCATTCAACAACACTCTCAATTACCTTTACCTTCAGGGGTCTAAGAAGCCTCTTTTGAAAGATGGAAGGGTGACAGCCCAATATTCCACTTAGCCATACAGGGGAATTCCATACAAGCGGGATAGACCTGGTGGATGATGTAGATGTGGCTACCAGGATAAGGCAGCTGAGAGTCACTGCTCTTGCTTGCCAGATGAGAGGCATATTCCATGGGCCACACGGCCCAAGGGGGGAGGAGAGAGAGAGAGAGAGAGAGAGAGAGAGAGAGAGAGAGAGAGAGAGAGAGAGAGAGAGAGAGAGACAGGCTCCGGGTCCACCAGAGGTGAATGGGGAGCACTGAGACTTCCCCCTCAGTGAGGTGAGTGTCTCAGAGACCTGCTGAGCATTAGAATTTGTGTCAGCTGGCACATGGGTGAATGCAAACCATGGATCCCCACGACTGCAGGCAAACCCAGCCTCCCAAGCCAGCCAAGAGGAGGATTACTTTCTGGTTTGGTCGATTAAATGCTGAGGTTTCTGTGAGTTAAACCCAAATCGGCTTTGGAATGTGTTCACTGTCTCTGCTGAGAGAACGGGATCCTTGTCATCTGCTAACACTGGATAATAGAGCAAGCCCTAGGCTGCTGGGAGGATTAAATGGGATCCTGCCCATCAAAGGCCTGGCTGCTGTTGTCTGGGACATAGTGAGACCTCTAAATTCTGGCTTGTAAGTAAACTGAGGCAGGGGTGAGGGCTAGGTAAAGGCCAATGAAAGAGGAGCATTTCATACTCAGTGGGCCTCTCTTTGGTGTCTTTTGGTCTTCGAGTTTTGTGGCTCCAAGTTTAGGTCAAAAGCCATTCCTGCACAGCCTGTCTGCAGTAACCAGAATAAAGCCAATTCCTTAATCTCTCCTGCTCCAGTAACTTTATTCTTACAGGGCCTACCGGATACAGTTGCTGACAGTTTTACCTGCTCATCCACCCCTTTCTCAAGCCCCAGCTTCTGTCTTTGGCCTTTAAAGTCTTTTCCAGAATGGCCAGGCCATGCAATCTCTCTGCATAACACTCAGAACACAAGGAAAGAAACTGGAAGTCTTCAGTGGGGACACACAGAGAGAAAACACACATAGAAAACATACATAGACCTCTCTCTCTCACACACACTTGCTCTCTTTCTCACACACACACTCACATACTCTTTCTCACACACACACTCATATATACTCACACACACATTCACACACAGAGAAAATACACACAGAGAGAACACACAGAGTCCTCCCTCTTTCTTACACACACACACACACACACACACACACACACACTCACTCACTCACACAGAGAGAACATACGCAGAGAACACACAGAGAGTTCCCCCCCCCAACACACACCCCCTCAATCATCTGCTCCCTGGTGCTCTAGTGTTCTCATCTCTGCTAGATTCTTGATTCTCTGTTGCTGACCAGGCTCCTGCCTCAGGGCCTTTGTCCCTGCTGTTCCTTCAGTCTAGAATGTTTTATCCCTAGAAACTATACACAGGAAACTGCTACACTTAGTTCCTGCTCAGCTGCCCCCCTCCTCAGGTGGGCCACCCTGATTTCCTTCCCTCCTACTTATCTAGCCCCTCTCTATTTGCAGACCTAGGGTGGTTTTCTTTGTGATGCTGTGGGCAGTAGGGGACACTATCATATATGCTGTATCCTGCCAGTATTCTGGCTGAACTGCAGGATCCAGGACACCAGGGATTTTGGCTCAGCAGGTCAGTAATTGACTAATTATCTGACAAAGAAACACATGAGTCAATGCCTAACACCAGGAACACTCAGCTATTCAATGGAGTGATCTTGAATCTGCAGCCCAAAGAGGTAGTATTGCTCCATGTATCTTTACTGTGCAACCTCAGAGAAGTCATTTACCCTCTCTGGGCCTTTGGTGGAACAAAAGGAGAGCCTGAGTTGCTGACTTGATGAGTGACATCCAGGGTTAAGCAGAGGTTGGCTGATAGGAAAACAATTTGCCTAGGACAGAGGACCTGAAAATACAAAGGGAGGCCTGTTTCCCAAGGAAAGCCAGTGTGTCTAATTTCTCACCACATCCCAGCTGAGCCGTGTCAGGTGGTCCCACGTAAGGTGGGGGAGGGGAACTCCTTTGACTAAACTAGTGAGAGGCTTCATGGAGGCCACTCAGTTTTGCTTTCAAATAATTTCTTCAGGGCTCCCAAGTGCCTTGGTGCTGGTACTCATTAGCGGGCTACAGAACTTAAAGAGAGAGTCTAATTAAGGAGACCGTTCCCATCACTTACTGTGAGGGGTGGGAGGGAGTGCCCCAAGGCCTGCTGGGGCCCTTCTGCCTACACATGAAGGCCTCTGGACTCCAGGCCTCAGAATTGAGCTCAGGAGCAAAAGCCAAAGCCACAGGTCAGGAGGAATCTGCTATTTGGAGCGAGCCATCATTATTATATTTTCTGAAATATAAATTCTGGAAAAGTACACAGGACTCAGGCATCTGGGGTGCCTGGGGATGGGTCTGACTCTTACTTGTCAAAGAAGTGCAATTATTGACTCTGCTGTTAATGAGGAATGTGGAGTGTGAAGGCTTAGGGCATAAAGAGAACAGTGGGGACAGCCTAGATTGGCAGAGAAGATTCCAGAGGCTGCTTCGATGTGCATCTTCGATGTGGATCTTGTGTGAATGTGAGTGTATGTTGGCAGGCCCATTCCTGGTCTCCTTAGAAAACAGTGTAAGTGAAAGGGAAAAAAAAATGCCCAAAACCAAAACAGAACAAAATATCATTCACATGCTTGATAGTGGAGTAAGGTAGCCTAGAGTATGCTTTGGGTTATCTCAGTGTAGACAGACCTGCTGAAGGAAGGAGGAGCTAGGCTTGCCTACCTTTACAGTGGTCATACCCAGTGGAATCTATGTGGTAGCTGAATGAAGAGGGAGCTAGACCTTAGGCCCTAAGAACTTTCTACAGTCCCTGAGGATATGGGAATGCTGAAAGCACTACCAAGCAATACCCAGGCAGTGGCTGAGGCTAGGTCCTTTTCTTTGAAGGGTGCAGCTTTTTGTTATCCTGGATCTGACAGAGGGAGAACTGGTGTCACCCCAAGGGATCCTTGGCCCCTGCTTTTTTTTTTTTTTTTTTTTTTTCTTTTATGGGTGTTTTGCTTGCATGTAAGTCTGTGTATCATGTGCATGGCTGGCAACCCATAGAGAGTAGAAGAGGGTATAAGACCCCTTGGCACTGGAATTACATATGGTTATAAGCTACTGTGTGGGGGCTGGGAACCAGATCTAGGTCCTTTGCAAGAACAGCAAATACTCTTAACTGCTCATCTGAGTTAGGGTTTTACTGCTATGAACAGACACCATGACAAAGGCAACTCTTATAAGGACAACATTTAATTGAGGCTGGCTTGCAGGTCCAGAGGTTCAGTCCATTGTCAGCAAAGTGAGAGTATGGCAGCATCCAGGCAGGCATGGTGCAGGCGGAGCTGAGAGTTCAACATCTTCATCTGAAGGCTGCTAGTGGAAGACTGACTTCCAGGCAGCTAAGATGAGGGTCTTAAGCCCACACTCACACTGACACGCCTAATCCAACAAGGCCACACCTTCTAATAGTGCCACTCCCTGGGCCAAGCATACACAAACCATCACACTGCTACTCTTACCTCATCCCATTTTTTCATCCCTCAGCTTCTACTTTTCAGCTAGGACTCAACTAATGTACACTGCTTTCCAAGAAGTAGTTGAACTTGAGTCTCACATCATCTCGGTCCAGCAAATGTCCCTTTGTGAATTCCCTGGGGCTAATCTCTGCCTGGATAGTTTGGGGCCGGCTACCTGACTTTCTTGTGTATGGCTTTGTCACTGGTCAGGTGAAGACAGTGAGAACACTTGGGTACTGGGTGAAGAATGAGAGGTGAGCATTCCTGTCTGCAAGGCTGGGGGGAAGCCAGCTATAGTCCTCCCACTTCTCCGTCATCTCCATCTCTTCATTTGATCCTGATGGCCTTTCTCTAGGCCAGCCTTGTTCCCTCCTGATCTCAATGCCGGTATGGAGACCCAGCCCCAAAGCCCAGCAGAGTCTCCATCCACACCAGGCAGAGTAGAAGTAGCTCCAGGCAGAAGACTTACCTCTGGATCAGTGCCTGGATTTTCTGGCTCCTTTTAGCAACCCAGCACCTTTGTGTCTTATCTAGTAACCTACAGAAAACAAGTGGGGAGGGAGGAGTCTCACCTTCAACCCAGAAAACAACAGTGCTTAGGACCACTGCCAAAGCCTTGGCTATGGCATGTTGTCTGTTCCTTGGGTTTGGTAGCATGGGTAAGGCTATCCTATAAACCAAACAAGATGTTATGGTTATGGTAATGATGGTGGTGCTGCTGCTGGTGGTGGGTGTATCCAAGCTCCCAAGACAACATGTGACTACATACTTTTTTCTGTCCACCCCTCCTCTTTCTAAGCACTAGTGTTGGACCTGTAGGGGCTACAGGGTGGGTAACAGGAAGCCACAGACCACAGATCCCTAATTGAGAAGAAAAACAAAAGGTTTGTGACATAGCAGAACTTATGGGTTCCTATTCCCAAGTTTGGCTGGCACATTGTTCAGATACTTGGAAGGACCCTAGATGATTTCTAGTTTATAGATATTCTGTCTCCCTTCCTGTGCCATCTGTTGATTCAGGTGGGATGACCATCCTGACCTGACTTAGCTTCTTCACTACTGGGATGTAAGCCGGTATCTTGATATTAAGCACAGACTCAGACCTGAAAGAAGCTTTGTTTCTAGGCCAGCTTGGTAGCGCTGCCTGCCCAAATCAGCTCCCCAAGACAGGGGCCATGCAAACCACTCAGGGGCTCTCTGATTGCTGGGCTCCATCCAGTCCCAATCAGCAGCCACCATCCACAGGTAGCTTCTTCCCTCCCCCCCTGCCCAGCCCAGGCTGTACAGTTGTGGGTTACAGGGCTGGGGCTGGCAGCCTGCCCTTGGATTTCCTGAGACTGCATTAGGGGGCTGGAAGCATCCTGGAGTTCCTACCTTGGGGGCCTCTTCTCAGGCTTCACAGCTAAAGCAGAGTCTTGGACTCTTATCTTTTGATGGTATGTTCCCTTCCTTGTGACTAGTGAGGATTCTAGAAATGTCCTTCCAACCTTGAACAATGACGAAATCCCATATTTTTTTTTTTTTGCCAGAACACAAACTTCACCTGAGAATTTTTTTTTTTTTTTGAACCAGATAGGCTTAACTACAAAACCACCACAAGGTGGAACATTTTAGAAATAGTCCCATGCAACTTAGGAGCTTCAAATGCAAGTGTTAATTGTCCTGTACTGACTCTCTTTTAGCTGTTAGTATCTGCTCATAAATGCCAAAGCCCAAATGGAACCTGTTGAGCACTCAGACCCAGTGGAAGAACAATGAGACCTTGGCTAACAAAGTGCCAGTGTTTGCCAAGCCAGCTTATCCTTTATTTATTATTTTCATTGTAACTTAAAACACAAAGGCCTCGAGGCTAAGCCTGGAAGATGGAGCATGTGCAGTAAGAAGCCTGCCTCTGATCAGAGGCCGCAGAGGAGCTCTGAGACTTTCCCCTTCACCTCGCTGGCCAGTAGCTGGGACTAGACACAGCATGTTTTGAATTTACAGAGAGATCTACAGCTTTGGGCTCAGTTTTAGTACTTTTAAAAAGCAATCAATAATGGCCAGTTTGTAATAAGAAAAATTTATGAACTGACAGTCAAAATGTAATTACAGAGGGGATCCCTTGCAAGAAAAAAGAGGTGATGTGAGCAGACATCTCGACAATCTGTTTGCACTCGTTTGCGTTCATATAAGTGATGGAGTGCTTCTGGGTTGTGCGGGTGCTCTCCAGGGGCTTGTCTGGAGCCTGGAAAGGTCGCTGCCAAAGTTTTAGCTAACGAAGGGTAATGGCTCCTCCGTTAACTTCTCATTGGTACTCACCAAATCGATTTTTCCCGGTGTTACTTTTATGGTTAAGGCTGTTACCAGGTAGTAGCTTCCACACCTCATCTTCTAGGTCCCCAAGGAGCTAGAAATACCGCATGCTGGAACTTTCTGGAAACCAGGGCAGTGCTGCAGCCCACCTCAAGGAGGCTGTAGTTTCCTCCCACTTAGTACTTTGAGTCCATTGCTGAGGACAGATGAACACTTTGACCATTTTCTAAAAACTGTCCTGGGTTGCTTTTTGTTACTATGATAAACACCATGATCAAAGTCAACTTGGAGAGGAAAATTTGTAGGTCACAGTCCATCACTGAGGGAAGTCAGGGCAGGAACTGAAGCAGGGGCCATGGACAGTGCTGCACACTGGTTTGCTCCCCATACCTTGCTCAGCCTGCTTTCTTCTATACCCCAGGTCTACCACTTACCTCGGGTTGATACCACTCATGGTGGGCTGGACCCTCCCACATCAACATCAACCATCTGTCAAGAAAATGTCCTTCAGACCAACCTGATGAGGCACTTGCTTAATTGCAATTCCCTCTTCCCAGATGACTCTGCTTTGTGCTGAGTTGTCAAAAACCTAATCGTATAGCATCTTTAGAAGTCTCTGGGCACTATCCAATTTCAAGACACTGGGCATTGTGCCTAGCCTTTCACACAAAGACTCAACTAAGGCTTTGAAAACGCATGTTTGTTTCAATTCACCAGGTGTTTTGGGGGCCAGTGAACCTGTTGACATTGCCAGGTGTCTGAGAGAGCTTCTACTCTGCCAAGTTCCACCTTTCCTGGTCAAATTACACTTCTTCAAATGATTTCTTCAAGTATTGAGATTTGAACCCAGAACTTTATACAATACCAAGTTCCAGCCTTAGCAGTATATCCCCACCAAACACACACACACACACACACACACACACACACACACACACACACACTTGTAACTACTGGTCACTGTATTTATGATAGTTTTACAGATAACATTAAGGATTTGGGGGGGCTGGGGGGAACCAAATGGGGTGGCTCATACCTTTATCCCTGTGACTGGGAGGCTGAGGCAGGATGATTGACAAGAGCTTAGTGTAAGCTTAGGCTACTGAGACCTTGTCTCAAACAAAACAAAAACCTAAACAACAACAAAAGGTGGTAAAAGACTTCATAATAAGGATTTACTAATATCGCCCGTGAGCCCAGTCCAGCCTGTTGCCTTTTCCGCATCTCTTTGCCTACTGTGCACTCTCTATTATTGGCTAAGCCATTTGTAAGAGGTGAAGACAAAATTCAGGGTGAAATGTCCCTGGGCTTGAATGCTCTTCTTTTCTTCAACAAATGGGAATGACTGGACCTCTTCCTCTCTAGACCTAGAAACAAGAGATAAAACTCACTGAGACACATTAAGTAACCTCAGCCAAGCGCCTCAGAACCAAATCACGGGCCCAGAGGACACTTGAACTAGCCATTCCTGAAACCATGAAGAGGGAACGGCTGGGTTTCTCAGCTCGCTCCAAAGAGAACACAGAGAACTTCACTCAGTACTTCAGAGGAACCTGAGCAAAGAGTCAGGCAGCTGAAAATAAAAGTGAGAGCAAGGGCGGCTTTCTATTAACTAGCAGGAGGCTGGAATTTCCCAAGTACCTGTAGTCTTTAGTCTTTACTCTCCTCTTCCCTGGACACTTCTGGTTTTCTCAGGGGTTCTACAAAAAATACCCTGGAACTTGCTGGGTGTTTGGCTTCAAGGACAGGAGAACGTCCCAAGGTCTTGTGTCTTTTAGACGCAGCAGGCCCAGCCAGATCCCTGTGCCTTTTTCTAAATGGAGTTATCTCCACTCACACAAAGCCTTGTCTCTTCTGGGTCCGGGACACATGACTGGGCAGGGTCTCCAGCCCCACAGAGAAAGCTTTCTAAGCCATTATCTGCTCAGGACGCAGCAGGAGACAAAGTAGGTGTCATTAGTGGCCTCTAAAGGGGTAAGCTGCATTTTCTAGACACAGGCAGGAGAGTGAGCTGGCTGGACAAAGGACTAAAGGCAAGACATTATTTTTAAAAAGGCAAAGGGGGCAATAAGAAAAAGGAGGAAAAAGCGGAACCTGGTAAGTTGGGAGCAGACTGTTTTCCAAACAAGAAACCCCAGCAAGTTTCTGGCCTCCTTGTGCCTGTGGAGGCAAAGATGGCAAAAGGAAAAAGGCTTTCAGAATACCATTAAGATAGGAATCTTCAAACCATGACTACTACTACTAAATCCCGCAGAGCCTGGCCCAGAAAAGAAGGGATTCCCCTGGACTTCCAAGCCAAGCTTTCTTCGTGCATCCAGCACACTTTTATCTTCCTGTGCTTAAGAAAAATGTAACTTTCATCCTTTGAAATCAGCCAACTTAAGGAAAGCCCCTAATGATGTTGCCTCTTCTGGCTTAGTTACATGTGGCACTTGTGATAAGGACTTGTCTTAGTAATTATTTCAAACACATATTCAGGACAAACCAGCCCAAGGGCTGTGCCAACAGAGGAATTAGGTGCCATCATTTCTAGGTTACTAACTGGACTACTAGTGCACACTTGTATCCTTAACTCTCTGGCAGAGGCAGAGTTAGGACAGTGAAAGAGTTGGAGGCTAGCCTTGGCTACATAAGATGATCTTGTTCCCAAAAGAATATCAAAATTTAAAATATTTAACCATCAACTTGGTCACTTCTTCTCTATGAGACTGAGAGTATATCCTTCTTTCTCCTTCTCAGACCTCCATGTTTCTGTCTGCAAAATGGGACAGACAAAAAGCAGTGGGATAGGGGGTAAGGACTACATGTCTCAGCATCTCTATGGCTTGACCTGCTTTCAGGATCTCCACTGTATTAATGTTGATGAAGCTCACCACTGCTGGTCCTCTGTAAGATAGGAGCATGGTCACATACTCAGATTTAGCCTCCCCATTAGGATGACACACTCAGGAAACTTGACTGTTGGGACAGACAGAGCCAGCTGTCAGATAGGGTGAATTTATTAAACCACAATGTCTGATTAGTGGTTCTATAGTGGGTGTCTGTCTTTGAGATGTCTCAGGTTGGCTAGGCAATTGATTGCTTGACACGTCTGATTTATCAACGTAGGTCATTTATTTCCTGAAAAATCTAAAATACTAATAGATGGGTTAGGGTTATTTGCTAAACAAGGAAATGAATATCTATATAACAAGATTCATACAGAGATAAACTCCAGGAATTCATTTTGTTTGCAGCCCTCGGGGGGAGTTTTATCTCCTTTTCCCAAGAGGCAGCAGACACACAAGGTGCCTTTGTCTTTTTCCTCATCCTAGATGCACATCATGGCCTTCATAGACCTAGAGTTGATGTTAACTCTGTCTGATGTCACTTCTCTTCCATCAGTCTGATCACTGATCTCTGATGTCACTTCTCTTCCATCGTCCAAGACTTCCCCATATATCTGTGATGTCTCCCAGATGGATCTCTTTAATTCTGGCCTCCAAGTACATATTGTAAGGAGAGAAATGAAAGGTCCAAAAGCACTTGTTTGATAGCCATAGGAAGTTGGCACAGGACCTGGGCTGCTTCCCACAGGCCCTGACCCTCCCTCCTCATCCCCTGTGACTTGCTCTCAACATTCATGCTTAACTCAAAGTTGTTACTCTCTCTGTTCAGTTCTGTCTTCCAAATCTGTTTGTTTTTTGAGGCAGATTCTCATGTAGCGCCTTCTCAGCAGTGGATGATGGCACACACTTGTAATTCTACTGCTGGGAAGACAGAGACAGGTAAATCCCTGAAGGATCCAGCCAAGTTCTTTGAGCTCTAGGCCAGTGAGGAAATCTGTCTCCAAAACCAAGATGGATGGTGTCCTGAGAAATAGTACTAATGGCTGACCTCTGACTTCCACATGCATATGCACACCCTACACATATATACATGTATGTATACATATACACATAAGCATGCAAACACAAATAACAATCTAGTACAGTGGTTCTCAGTCTTTGTCATGCTGTGACCTGTAATACAGTTCCTCATGTTGTGGTGTCCCCCCCAAACCACAATATTATTTCATTGTTACTTCTTAATTATAATTTTGCTACTGTTATGAATCATGATGTAAACATCTGTGTTTTCTGATGGTCTTAGACAACCCCTGTGAAAGTTATTCAACCCCCAAGCGGGTTATGATCCACATGTTCAGAAACACTGGAGCAGATACTCCCTTTGGCATCTAGGGATGACAGCTGCACTTGGTCCTGGACATCACTGATCTCGTTTCTTTCTTCTACCTTCAGCTAAGATCATGCAGCTTCCCTCCTTTATGACTTCTCAAGTCTCACTATGTGCTTCTACCTTGGCGCTCTGTAACCCTCGCCTCTGGTCCAGGTTTCTTATCTTTCTCTGTCCCCATGCTCCTCAGACTTGGATTCGGCATCATTAGATCTTCTTTTGCAAAGGGATGCTTCATGCCACCCCAGGTTCTTGTGTGCCTCAAACCCAAAGGGAGGCCATTTGATCTAGTTGGTGTGTCTTGTCTCCTTTAAATGGGAGTCACATGGCTGAGCGCGGAGAAAGCTTGTGCACGGACCCAGGGAGGACCACCTCCATTCAATCCAATTTAACTATAAGAATAACAGCATTGAAAAACAATCTTTAGCAATAAATGCTATGGTAAATTATGTAGCAAATCATAAGCATTGCCCCCAATATTATGCCTGCAGAAAATGGCCCTATGTAGCTAATTGTTAACCAGGAAACTCGTTCATTAATTCAAATGGGCCAGTGTTTTTAAATGATACTGTCGTATAAATGCAATGTGAAGGTTTACGTGCAGATCACTCGAAGGTATCTCTTTTCTTTCTCTCTCTCTCTTTTCCCTTTTGGCAAAGCAGACTAATGCTGCATTATGTTTTATTGTGCAATAAAATTATGTGCTAAAATTATGCTCATAAATGTACGCAAATGTAAACTAAGCTATTAGTTATGTTTTCACAGATAAAAGTCATTAGCATAGCTATCAAACTCTTCTCCCATTTGAATAACAGAATTATGTCTAGAGTTTCAAGCTGGCTTGCTGGGGCTCAGTCTCCCCGAAACAAGTGTAAATCTCGTTACCCACGGGAACAAGTTCCCTGACCTGACTTCAATACCCAGTGCAGAGAGCCATGACCTGCATGGAGTCCTCTGGGGTTCCCAGCTGAGAAGGGGACCACTGAGGGACTCTCAGTATCTCACATCGCTGGGAAGTCATTCTTAACACCTCCCCACCTACTTTCTGCTAATTAGACTTATTGAAAAACAATTGTGGATCTTTGGAGATTTCAGGAGGCTGACAGCATCTTTTAGCAACAGTCACAGGAAAGCAGGGTTTCATGTATAATTCATGAGGTACGTGGTCATCCTGGTGGGAAATTATTTCCTCTGACAGACTCGTGTGGTAGTGGTGTCCTGTCAGAATGGCCTGCAGTGTATAATTAAAACCTGAACAGAACAAATTAATGCTGATTACTTTACAAACAGTTTGAAAGCTTGGATTCTGTTCCCTGTCTTACAAGAAGAAAACAGATATTCAGAAATGTGGAGATAGGCCCCTCCTCCCTGCACTAATGATTCCACTAATAAAGAACCCTTGAAGAGATGTTACTCTTAACATTCTTTGTCCTCCAATTTGCTTCTGGGATATTCAACAACACAGGGATCAAACCAAAAATATGACAGATGCTATGCTGGGTGGATCTCTGTCTCCTCTTCTCCTGATATGTGGTTTTGTCTCTCTAGGCTGATGGAGAAAAGCTTTAACATGCAGAAAATATGAAGGCTAAAAGGCTCACCCAGTTAGTCATTCTTCTGGTTTTATCAATAAGGCCACTGAAAATGATTGGTCCAGACTCAGCTGGAGCCACAGTGAGGTCATGAAATTGCCAATGTGCAGCTCCTTCTAAGGTTTTGCATTTAAAATAACAATGGCAATATACTTTTGACTACTGTTTGTTTCTTTAGCTTTTAAGTTGTATTTGCTTATTTTATGTGTGTGCATGGTATATGTGACTCTCTCTCTCTCTCTCTCTCTCTCTCTCTCTCTCTCTCTCTCTCTCTCTGTGTGTGTGTGATATAAGCACCCAAGTGCTGTTGTGTGCCTGCATAGGGCAGTGGGCAGCTTGCAGGACTCTGTTCTCTTCTACCATGTAGGTTCTGGGAATCAAAGTCAGGTTATCAGGGTTGGTGACAAGTACTCTTACCTGCTGAGTCATCTGTCTCACCAACCCTGAAGACTATTCTTTTTGAGCACTGAGAATGTACTGAGCTTTGTGCTAGTGTCTCATTTGACCCTCAAAGCTCAATGAAATTCATGCTATGATTATCCCCATATTATAGGTGAAAAGAATCCCCAAGGCACATGTCTTGGCTACATGCCACTTGACTGAATATATGAATGTTCAGTGAGGAGATTAATGTTGCTCTTCATCCTTGTAGACAGGATTCTTGCTGCCTGCTGTTTTTGCTAGAACTCTTGTACGGATCTTCTGACCAGTCTGTCCTATTGCTTCTAACTTTAATCTCTTCAGATGAACTCTTCACCTTTCCACCAGGGCTAGCTTTCAGGAACAGCCTGAAATAAGTAATGGATTTAAAACATCTTGATTTAGTCTCTACTACCTAACCAGGGTAGGATAATTTCATTGGTAAATGAAAGGCATAGTGCTCACCTTCCAGAGCATGTCCCTGGGGTGGGGAGAGAATGGGATTCCAATGACATGGTGTCCTCATGTCAAAGTTAAAATTCTTAAGCTTAGATTCAAAGCCCTAAAGTGCTTCTCATTATTTTCTCCATCTTCACCTCTCGAGGTTCTTTCAGGATCACACCAGTGTAGGGAAAGAAGGAAGTGGGTCTCAGTTGTCTTTCTTCTTTGAAAAGATCTGTGATATTAAACTCTATGTCTTTCTGCTTTGTTTGAGGCACAGATCCTCAGAGCTAGAATTCTCTTTCCATGAATGGAAAAAATACATGCCCCTGTGAATAAGTCGTGTTTCTATACAGTGACTTGATATGGTTTGGTTAAAGGAATATGGAATAAAGCCTGATGTGGCTTCAAATTCTACTTGGATGTATTAATTTGTCTCTATGAATATTATTTTTATATACATATGTAAGAAAGGGTCATTATACCTTCCTCTTGTGACAGGGTTGCCTCAAGCTTTAGCATGCTTTGGAATCTCTCTGGCTCTAAAACAGACTTCTAGATTCTTCCTATAAGATTTAGAAGGTCAGTGGGTTGGGTCCAGGAATTTGTATGTCCTTATTGGTAAAGCTCAGGAAACTGTTAAGAGAATCCTTGTCCTGTGGTATTTGTGAGTTTCTCTCTGATGATTGAAGTTCATCAGAGTATCCTTTGCTGTCTGCTGCATGATGAATTACTGCATGTTTAGACATACATGTACACACCATTCAGCCCAGCAGCCCAGAAGAATCCCTGTGCCCACTTACAAAGAAAACAGTGATAGTGTCTAGTGTTCCACCAGTGTGGATTTGCTTGTCCCTAAATGTTTATGACTAGAAAGAAGTAGTATGTGTTCTGTGCCTGATTCTCTTGCTCATTACTATGGCTGTGAGATTCTCCTTTGTTGGATATAACAGTCCATTCTTCCTCATTGGCGTGTAGTATCCTGTTGTTTACATATCTTGTTCCACCCTATTGTAGAAGATTAACCCCTTCTTCTCTGTGCTTATTATTAAAGGGCATATTTGGGCTATGACTAGTAAAGACACTTGTCTTTTGGAAGGTATGAAGACTCGTTTCTCTTATACATAAACTCAAGTATATAATTTCTGGGTCACAGGGAATAGATTTGGTTACCTTTGGTCAAGTCTTCAGCTATTCCAAAGTGGTTGTACCAACTTCTATCATGCTCAGCAATGCCTAAGCATTCCAGCTGCTCTATGGCCTCAGCAACAGCTACCACTGATGTTTAGTAATTTTAGTAATTTTTCTGAGCATGCCTATGGGTTATTTTGTTGTTTTATTAAGTATAGCTTCTCTGGTTTATAGATTATTGAGATGTTCTTCTTTTCCCTTTTACTTCTGTTTTCTTCCTGATAAATATCTGAAAGAAGAATATTTTTAAATCCCAACAAGTTACCATGGGTGGTAATAGAGTAAATTCTGGCACCAGACTTCATCAAGTAGAGAGAAGAAAAGGGAGAAGTACCATGCACATGTACAGAGAGGAGCCTAAGGCCAGAAGCAGCGTGAAACACATCCTAGAGTTGGAGTAGTTTTGACTGGCCAGGCTTTAGGAAAAACATCTGCAGCTCTTTCAGGGTGAACATGGGTGGTTTGGGCTGATTTATCACTATTTTGGATATGCCTTGTGGGACTCCAAAGTGTGTCATTACTATTCTCTCAATGTAGATTGGTCTGTCTGTATGTGTGCATGCATGCATGCATGCCTGTGTGTGTGCGCGCACGCACACGCGCATGTGTTCCTGTGTATATACATATATATGTAAGTGTCTGCACATTTGTGTGGAGGCCAGAAATGTCTTATGGCATTGCTATACAGCTTGTTTGTATGTGTATGTACATGTACATGTATGTACACACATGAATGCATACATGGAGATCAGAGGTCAAACTCAAGTGTCAATTTTAATTGTTCTCCACTTTATTTTCTGAAGGTGTAATCTTTCCTGAGCCTGGGAGTCACAAATGGAACTAAATTGACTGGCCAGTGAACCCTAGACTCTGCCTATCTCAGCCCAGTGCTGGGATCACAGCAGGTGCTATCATACTCTGAGGCCCTAGAACCAAACTCAAGTCCCTGTGCTTACCCAGCATGCACTTTACTGCATCAGCCATCTTTCTATCCCTATTTATGACAAGATTCTGTGATGTAGCCAGCAGCTAGTTAGCTGTCTTGTCGAATGGGGCCTTGCTCTAGTTGAAGCAGTCCTAGAGGCTGCTGCTGGGACTGGTTTTGAGCTGTCCCTCTACCTCCAGCCATGGAATCCATTCTGCTCTTCAGTCTTGAGTCTGCCGTGTGTGGTCATTTCCCTCTCAAAGGCAATGCTTGACTCTGATCCACCAGGCTTCCAAGTCCCTGTAGAGTCCAAATAGTCCAAGTCAAGATCTCAAAACTAGGCCTTCTCCAAGCACAGTATGAGGATGGAATGCCAGCTGCTAGCTCACTTCTCTGCTTCCCCAGGAAAAGGATTTTTCACGCCGAGTCTTCTAGACATGTGGAGCAAGACAAGCAGTCCTCCAATGGGAGCCTAGACTTCCTCTCAGATCCTGCGTCTCTCTTTTTCCATGGAAAGAGCCCTGACAATGTCAAGCAGTAGTGATTCTGGGGACAGTTCATCACACTTCTTTGGGACTTGGTTTCATATTGACGGTGGCGGTACAGCATGTGACCTTCAGCCATCCCTTTCCATATAAAATGACAGCCATGTGCCCGGTTCTTTTATTCCTGCAAGCTTCAACTCTTTGTCCTGTGCTCCACATGGGACCTCCCACTTTGAATTCTCTCCATGCAGGCTGTTCCTGTTAGCCTCTAACTTCATCATACAGCCCAGGGTAGAGTCAGGTTCCTGTTAGCCTCTAACTTCATCATACAGCCCAGGGTAGAGTCAGGGTCCTGTTAGGTTTGCATTCTCCTCCAGTGCGTCTTCTGGTCAATTTAATTCTTGCTGTAAATTCTTACATCTCTTGACAATAAATCCTTACCAACACTTGAGGTAAAATCCTCAGGTTACTTTTAAATTGTTTCTGTTTTTTTCTTTTAGAGTGTGAGTTCTCTGGCATGGCAGCAATATTGAGGAGCCCCACTGTGCTGATAGAGAGAAAAGCAGAATTCATGGGCTTTACTAAGACCATGAATGGGAGGGGTGGGAGGAGATCTGTTCTCTATCTTAGCAAAGAGGCGGCAGAGATACACCCACCCACTCAGCCTGAAATTCAGGGAGCTGAGATTAGACATCAGGGCAAATATACAGAGGAAGAAATGTGGACTTGTAAAGTCTGTCTGCAGAATGCCATCATGTGTTTCTGAATACCAGCTCCCCACGAGACACCATTCTCCATGCCCAAGGCTCTAAGTCCAGAGACAAACAAGTCTCAGAGTATGCTCTGTCCAGATCCTCACAGAATTCACATCGTCCATAGGCCAAATGAAGGGGGTGCATAGTTACCATAAGAGTGACTTTGTAGTTAAAAAAAAAAAAAAAGTAAAGAAAACTTTTTAAGCAAGGCTCAAATTTTAAAAGGCAAAGATAGTATATGTAGTTGAGGAAATTAAAAAGTTTTAAATTGACGATCAAAGTTAATGATAACTAGTTTGGTAGACAATATCTGCATCCTATATCACACAAGAGGCAGGTATTCAACTGTGTTATGCAGAATGGCTACTACAAATGAGGAGGTCAGGGAGGCAGTGGATATGCTTTTGTTATCTATGGCTATACAATAAAGTGCCTGTCTCATTGTTTGCAGGGTAGAACCGTGGCCTCACTTAGCTGTATCTTCTTGCTTCAGGCTGCAGTGAGGGTGTTAGCTAGAGGAGCTATGGTCTCGAGGTGCACTGGAGAAGGCCGCTTTCCAGACTCACCACTTGATAGCCACAGGACTCCACTGTGATCAGGGTTTTGTATTGAGACCCTAGTTTTTGCTGGTTGCTGCCTAGAAGCCACATTTGGTTCTTGGCCTCCTGAACTTCTCTAGAGGACAGATCAGAAGATAGTACTGGTAGAGTGCTTGTGTAGAACCTGCAAGGCCATGATTTTAACCCCCAGAACTGTAAAATCAATAGCAAACAGTGGCCCTTTGCCTTATCAAGTTGAAGATGAGACAGAGAGACAGTGTGGAGGCCCATCCCTTATAAGCTAACCTCTGAAGGACAAACTGTTATCCCTTGTTTATTCTGTCCCTTAGAAGGAAGCCATAAGGTCTAGCCCATCCACAAGGGGAACAAATTACACACAGGGCATGACTATCAAGAAGTCAGATAACAGGGGTCTATCATGGCCATTCACTACCATAGGGAGGCTATTCTCAGATTCTGTGGTTGTGGAGAAAGTGGAGATGAAACTAGGAGGAGAAATTGTGCTTTAGTCATGAGGCTAATAACAGTTAAGAATTGTTGACTTCCTATTTTGATTAATACATTAAGACCCAGGTACTGTCTTGCAAGATGGTAGACAGATACATCAATGTGCATGTTTTTTTTTTTCTTTTGAAATAGGCTTGTGATTTGAATGCTTGGTCACTGGATTGTAGCACTATCTGGGGGAATTCTGAAACTCTAGAAGGTGGGGCAGAGGAGGAAGAAGTAGGTCACTGGGGTAGGTCCTTTGGAGTCTATGATCTTCAATTGCTTGAATGCTTCCTGGTTGACCACGTTGTAAACAGCTCTCCTCCATCACTGGTTCCTGCTGTCACAACATTCAGCCTATGCATGTGAGAACCAGTGACCATGTACTTTGCCCTCTGAAACCTTGAGCCAAAATAAACTCTGCCCCCTTCTAAATTGTTCTGTCAGGAATTGTAACCCAGGGAGGTAAAATACAATACACAGACTGAGGATAAAGACGTGTGAGCTTTTTGTACAGTAACTGGCCCAAGAATTTACTATAGAGAAATAGACACACAGGGAAGAATGTTCCAGAGGTATATAAATGGAAGTAGTTTTAATACAAAGCATTTAGCGCTTATGTAAATATAATGATTTAATTACAGAAAATAAGAACCTGATATCTTCCTATTATCATTCCATAGCATAAAATAGCAAATTAGTCATTGGATTGGATTAGAATGTTTGACTTAAAAACTGCTATTTGACATGCTGACTTGAAGTGTTTTGTTTGTCTGTTTGTTTGCTTTTGTTTTGTTTTTTTTTTTTTTAAAGACAGGGTTTCTCTCTGTAGTCCTGACTGTCCTGGAACTCACTCTGTAGACCAGGCTGGCCTCGAACTCAGAAATCTGACTGCCTCTGCCTCAAGTGCTGGGATTAAAGGCATGCACCATCACTGCCAGGCTGACTTGAGTTTTATTAAACACACACATACACAACCAACTAAATGAATTTTGGCTTGAGATCAGAACTTCCAGCAATTTCTGAAACAGCTCTCAACACACTTCTGTCACAATGTACTGCATATGCATGTAAAGTGGTGTTCTCAGCACTAAGTATTATAAAATGCAAGTACCAACGGACTCTGAGAAGTGGTGAAGATGCCCCATGTCCTGCAGTATCAAATATTCACAGGAGTAAGTCTTTGTGTAATAACTGAGCACTATCTAATTAGTATGCATTTATTTCCATCTTTAGTACGTGGTAAAATTATGCCTGTGTTAGTTGTATTTGCCATTGTTGTCAATAAAAAAAAAAAAAGAAAACCAATAATAACAAAAACTGTAACAAGAGCCACCTAAGGAAAGAAGGGTTCATTTTGGTTACTAGTTTGAGGCTACAGTCTGTCGTGCTGGGAAATCATGGCATCAGGAGTAGGAAGGCAGCTGGTCCCATTGTACTCAACTGGGAAGCAGAGAGGGACCAATGGGGGGCTGGGCTTACTCTCTCCTATTCAGCCTGGGACTCCAGCCTATAGAATGGTGTCACCTGTACTAATATGGATCTTTTCATCTCAACCTGATCTAGAAAGTTCTTCAGAGACCCCAGAGGCTTGCCTGTGTAGTGATCTTGGAGGCTTTCAAGTTGACAATCAGTATTAACCACCATAATACCTGCCATAAAACATTTTGAAATAAATTTATGACTCATTACCAGAACACATTTGGCTTGTACACCCAGGGTCATGTTAAAAAATGTCTTAGGTGGAACAGGTTGCATAACTATGCTTTACTTGCTTTATAGGTGACTAGTCTTGGGCCCAGGTATGGGGTTAGGGAGATGAGAACACATCTAGAATGTTCAGGAACTTATGGGATTACTGTTCGTGTCCATGTGTCTTTCTTCTCCCTTCCTTGCAATGTGGTGAGGCTATGGGGAATCTTAGAATTCTTTTGGAAGAGGCTTGGGCATGCATGTCTTATGGTAGATTTCAAGCTAGTAACAACACATCCAAAGACGCTTTTTAAGAAATGTAATTAACTAGTTTTATTTGTTAAAATTGTGTGTGGGTGCATTCAGGTCAATGCAATTGCTTGTGGAGGCCAGAAGAGAACATTGAATCCCCTGGAGCTGAAGTTATAGGTAAGGGAACTTACCTATAACTGTGGGTGTTGGTAAAGCAATCTCAGGTCCTTGGCAAGAGCAGTGCTTACTAATCTCTGAGCTATCTCTCCAGCCTCGACAGACTCTTTGTTGTGAGCCAGCTGAGACAGAATGGTGGGGTAACATAGGAGCCCAGAAGAAAAGAACAGGCTCAGGAGAGTTCCTCGGGGAAGACACTAATCCTATTTGCCTCTAAAAAGACAAAAGGGTATTAATCAGCAGAATGAACGGGGAGAAAGCAGGAAAGGAAGAAAGTGACAGAAAAATAAAAATCTTGTAAAAGAGATTTAGCAGACCCAGAGCGGTGCGGGTTACGGAGTGGTGGATGCTGGATCTAGAGGGAGGAGACGGGCGCGAGTGGAAGACCTTGGAACATAACTAATGCAGGGCAAGGGTAGGGATTACACCCCGATGGCTGTCCGAGTGCCCTTCGTTCACCTTTTCATAGCCTCAATTCTTCCTTTTAAAATCAAAGTTTGCCTTGCACTTCTTCACCCCACCTCGTCTCTCCTACAAAACATGGCAGGTTAAGAGCTGCAGTAGTAAAAGCATTTGAAGTGTTTCTGCGGAGATGGCTTATGGCTGCTGAACGACCCATGCGGGATCACTAGCTTGTGGCCCTTGGCCCTCGGTAGTGAACAGGATTTGCCTGAGTCAGATAAATAACTGCTGAGTAGGGGCTTCTGTATGTGGAAGGGTCAGAGATGGATGAACTACAGGAGGATCCGGAAGAATCATGGCGACTGAAGTCCTGGAGGCTGCCCTGTCTAGCTGCCTTTGTCTTCCGGCCCCAAACTCACTCCTCTTTGGGTACAATGCTCAGGCAGACGCATATCAAGCCTGGGACCTGGGAGCTGTCACTTTGCAAGCTGCATTTAGTGGACAAAGATTCTGAGTGATGTTGTGTCTCTTGGTTGTTTAACAGTTATGGATCCCAGAACTGTTGTTTAAATTCTCCCAAACCTAAGATTCCTGTCTATTAATGAGAGAAATGATAACCTCAGAAGGTAAAGAGCCCTTTTGTACCTCTGCAAGCAGATCATCCATTTCTCTCCTCCTCCCCCTCCTCCTCTTCTTCCTCCTCCTCTTCCTCTTTCTCTTCCTACTCTTCTCCCTCCTTCCTTCACTCGCTCCCTCTCTCCCTCCCCCCTCATCTCTCAGCATTTAGATAGCTGTTCTTCTGGTCTTGGACAAGCCTTTGATGTTCTTCTGAGTTATGTAAAGACAATTCCCAGCTCCCATTTTCAAAAGCAGAGGTCAAGATGACAGAAAGGTTTCCTGCTCTGCCTGGGGAATGAATGAATGTCTTAGTTGGGTTTCTATTTCTGTGATGAAACACCATGACCAAAAGCAACTTGGGGAGTAAAGGGTTTCTGTCAGCTTACAACTTTTAGGTCACACTCCATCACTGAGGGAGGAGAAGCTTGTCTCTTCCTAACAGCTTGGCAGGGCAAGAGATTTCTTCTCCCTCCTTCGTGTTACTATGAAGGATGCTTCTGAAAGGAGGGAGGGCGTAGTTTGTCTATAAAGTACAGGAGGCGGATGTGAGTTCAGATACAGATCGGCCCATGGTTGATGTGTGACTCTGAGTACAACAACCCTAGGACCTTGAGGTTATCTAATCCCTCTGGGTCTCCGCATACCCATCTGTGAGATAGAGGTGGTGACACGAATGCCATGATTTCATTTTTTCTTTTTCTTTTTGAGATGAGGAACCTTGAATTTGAGAACATGGCCAAGCATGGCCTTTAGTTTCCGATACTCCTGTCTACTTCATTAGTGCTAGCCTTACACACAGAAGCCACCAAGCCCCGTTTATATGGTGATGAAGATCTAGCTCTGGGCTTCCTGCATGTTGGATGAGCGTTCTTACAATGAGCTTCATCCCCAAGTCCTGGACTGCAGTTTTGATGTGGCCGAATGTCCCTGGCTGTCTGAATTAAGAGACTAACTGGTGTCATTAGTTTTGTATCCTTCAGGTGGCTGTTCAGGCACTCCCACCGCTTTATCTTTGGGTAAAAAATCCTCATTAGATATTCTGACAGTGAGTAGACACGGTCAGTGTGAGGAACACTGGCTCTCACCACAGCTAACGTTTTAGAGAGAATGAAGAACTAGAAAGAAAGATATGCCTGGAGATGTATTCTCCAACTGAGTGTTTAAGCTGTTCATGTCACACATGGGACTCCATCTCTTCCAAAATACTACTGTCTGTAGCTCTGGCAATCCCCAGTTTCTCCTTAATATCGAGAGGGGGAGGGGGTCCTCCTGTATCCACTATGGCCCCATCACGACACAGCAGCTCCAGGTGGAGACTGGGGATCAGAGCCCTTGGCTACAGGAGACTGGGTTCTGGTGCCACTCTCTCTTACCGAATGCAAGCTGAGGCTAAAGGTCAAGGTGATTTTCTCTCTTTTATAACATCATAAAAAAAGGATCTCATTCTTCAGACACTTCTTGGAGGCTCATGTCCAGGTCACGATTAGCAGGTAATCTCATAGGCCTGTGATCTATCAAGGACTGTAGCCTGCCTGCCAAGACCCACTGCAGGGAAGAGACTGGTTCTGCCCCAAGGATGCTTCACTCCTATAGCATTAAAATGAAACTGGCTTCCTTTAAGTCTCTCCTTGCCTATCTGGAATTGATGCCAGCAACCTTTTGGCCTCTTGCTAGTGTGGCTCTCTGGTCACCATTTGCCGTTTCAAAGAGAATGGTGTCCTTAATCACTTAGGCTTCCCTGGGGTCGCACCACAAAATTGAGTGGCAGGAGAGAAGTGGAATCTAGATTTTTCTAGTATATATCCAGTGCAAAGACCATCTCCTATATTGCAATGCCTATTCTCAGATTTATTTCTGGTGTTCTCTATAAAATAGTCACTAAGCAAGGTATGCAGTTACCTGTAAGCTGATGAGGGGGCCACCTTGAAGAATCATCAGAGCTTCCCTTTTGTTCTTCAAGCTGAACCCAGACATCCAAGAGGAGACAAGTAAGACAGTGAAGGAAGTAGCTCCTCATGCTAGCCTGACCCTCCCTGACTTTCCCTGAGATTCCTTGCCCCTCCCTGACCCTCCACTGACCTTCCTTGATGCCCCCTGACCCTCCTTGTCCTTCCCTGGCCTCTGAACACATGGAGTCCTTGGATCCTGCTCCCACAGTATCCCATGGTATCCACAACAGGCCACTCTGCTTCTAGCCTAGGGAGAGCCGAGTAGGAGAAGTAGCAGAAGGCTGACTGTGGCAGATTGCATCTCCAGGCCTGATGTGCCTCTTCCAGACTCTGCAGCATTTGGTGATACAAGCTCATCTGTCTGCACTGTGCTTTTAAAAAGAAGTATGAATTGCTGGTGTTTAACTGGGCCAGAAGAGGAGTTGGTTTTTTTATAGATCTACCTAGCTCAGGGCCTAGTCACGGCAGCTACTCATGTAGTTATCACATTATAACTATTATTTCCATGAAATTAGACAGATCTAAGTCTATCTGAGACTCAGGTACATCTTTTAAACCAGTGCCTCCTGGGATTCTCTGGTCAATATTGATTTCCTTCCTTCTGTGTAGCAAATACAACACAAACTTTTGAAGGGGTCGAGGAAGAGAGAGAGAGAAAAAGAGAGAGAGAGAGAGAGAGAGAGAGAGAGAGAGAGAGAGAGAACTGAAGGTGAAGGATGAAGTTCAATTATTTGTACCACGAGCTTCTCATGTTTCTACCTGTGAAAGAACTCTGACATTGTATTCCTTTCTTCCTCCCCAGTTCCCTCTCTCCCTCCTCCTCTCTCAGGTTCTTTCTCAAGACAAAGCTAAACCACTTCATCATATTTGTGGAAAATATGCTTTTTAAAAGTAATTAGCAAAATAGAAAAAGTTGAAAAATAAACATAGTGAAATAAGAAACAACCCTTACAGAGAACAAGCACATGATCCTGTGATTTTCACATCTCCATAGACAGAAAAATATAGAACCCTAAAAACACTTTAATAAAATGAGCTCGTAATTCTAAATACTATTTTAAAACATGAAAGCACCACTTTCAACTTCATTGGAATTTAACAGAAGAAAATACAGTCGAACAAGACTACAGAAGTTATTGAGGAAATACGTTTTTTACAGTGGGATAGTATTTCGTGAGAGCACTTCTAAGGTTAATCAGAAGAGGCTGTCGTCATTTATTTTTAAAAAGAGATGATTCAGTTGTTCACAGGCCACTATTACCTTCTCACAGCAGACATCCCTCTAGCAGTAGATTTTTCAAAGAAGAACCTCTTCTCAGGCTATCAAATGTCATCTGAACCTTCTGGAAACTGTGCAGAAGGAACATCCATTATACGGATTGGTAAAGTGATGATCAGAGGCATCCAATGACTTCAATAGGGTCACAAGCACAGGGTGGGAAAAGAAGAGTGAAAAGCCATATCTGTTGGAATTCAGGGAACAGGGCCATGCCCACATTCAGGTGTGTGACAGTCATATTTGGGCTGCAGAGGATGAGGACATGAGTCCTCTATGACTTCCTGTTTCCCTTCCTAGACAACTAGAAAACCCCACTAGGCAGTTTCCTACAACCTCCTGAGTTACCTTACAAGTTTCATATCATTTAAACCAATGGCTCTGTATATGGTAGTTCTATTTGTCTATGTATTCCATTCCACTTACTTTTATGGGTAGGAGTGGTGTGTTGGTTACTCAAAAAAACATCTGTGACCAAATTACTGACAAAAAAAACAAAACAAAACAAAAACAAAACAAAACAAAACAAAAAAACCAAAAACCAAAAAAAAAAAAAAAAAAAAAACAAACAAAAAACAAAACAAAACAACAAAAAAAAAACCAAAACAACTTATGGATGAAAGAGTTTCAGGGGATTGTGCCCATCATGGCAGGAAGTTGCAGCTTTGAGAGTACAGGGTGGCTGGTCACACAGAGGGTGGTGTCTGCTGTCAGGAAAAAGAGGGAGATGAGAGCTGCTCTTAGCTTACTTTCATCTTCTTATTCAGTCTGTGACCCCAGTCCATGGGATAGTGCTACCCATATTGAGGGTGGGTCTTCCCTCCTTCATTAATCTCCTTTTACAGACATGGCCAGTACTGTGTCTTTCTCTTGGGTGACTTCAAATCTAGTCAAGTTGACAACGAGGATTAAAGCAGCAGAACTGTGGGGGATACAAACCGACATCAAGGAAGACAGACAGCCATATGTTATCTCCTGAGTGGAGCAAGGCAGATAAGAATGCTTTGGTGGAGTTCTGCCAAATTCACAAGACAGAGGAGCTTCACTGAGAGCTATGGCTTAGTGTTAGTCTGAGTATCAGACGGATGCCTTGCCTCTATTAGTGGGATTTTATTCCTGAATCCCTTTCTTCTTTCTCTTTTTTGGTTGACTGACCACCACTGTCACAGAGTTTTTTTTTTCAGGAAGGGCTTGTATGCATTGTATCACTGGTTTCATTGGGCTTGAGAAAGTGCTGCTTTTATACAACATTGTCATACGCTGTCCTTTACCCTGTTCACTTTCTTTCTCAAAGCACATTGTAAATATTGCTCTTTTGGCTTTAAGCACTGCCTGGAAAGTGCTGAGATGAGCCAGGATCCAACACCTTTGATGCCTACTCTCCCTGGCTGTCTGAATGTCTAAAGTATCATCATTTAGCCAGCCAGTATCTTGAGGGGTTTTGTGTTTTCCCAGAAAATGGCATGTATTTTAGGTTCCATATTCAATATTTAAAATTTGGATAATTAAAAAAATTATACTTTGGGATTGGATTCTTATCTTTTTTATTATTAAATGCTTTAAAATCAACTAGTTTCTCTGTACCAGCTCCCATGTCTTTGTCTTAATCTGCATTTACTCTATCTCAAACTTACGTCCACATAAATAATTTACATCCTGAGGACTCCACCTGCTTCTTTTCTCTCTAACTTTGGTGCTGGCTCAGTAATGAGGTGGCTTGGGTCCTTGGTTTGATCCCTTAGATCCTCCATCTCTATTTTTGTTTTTAAACTCATATTCTTGTCTTTCAGACCTTATGTTTCTGGATTTATGTTCTTATTAACATGGTGTATAACACGAAACAGTGGTGATGGGTTTCTGTCTATTCTTTTCTGTGTTTTTGCCAAGGTTGGTTTTTGTTTTTCTGCTTTCTTCTCCTTCCCTCTTTTTATCCTTTTTTGTTTGTTTTAAAACTATTTATTTGCACAGCTCTTCTCTCAATAAATGACAGATGTTTTGTGCTACCTTATCCCACCAACATCTCCTTTCCTGAACTCAGTGTAAGTTTATCTGCTTCTCTTTTCTTGCCTTGAAAGTAATGTTCCTACCCAGAATGCAATGAGAGGAGCCTGAGGAGCCATTCTTCAATCCATGTCTCCTTCCATCCAGTATGGTGGAGTAAGGTAGAAGACATATGTGGGTCTGAAGGCAGGTGAAGGAATGGTCGCAGAACAGTGGGGAAAAGTATAATCCTTCACTACCAGAGCCCAGAGAAACCAATTTGAGTAGACATGTAGCCACGTTTCCTGTAAAACTCATGTAAAACTCAGAATACTCGGAATACAAGTCTGAATACTTATGCTCTAGAGATTGAAGAATTTGTGTTTGGTCCAGACACTGTGATATCCTGGTTCTATAATCTTGGACCTTTATTTCCTTCTCTGCAATATATAATGATGATGATGATGATTGCAGAATTGTTAAAATGGTTAGACGAGTCAATGAAATCAATGTTTACCTCAGGCCTGACAGCTTTAAGAAAGGCTATCTCTTCTTAATATAATTACTGATGTGCATAGGACTTGTAGGCACCAAGCAGCAAAACTGATCAGAAGGGGTCTTATGCAGCAGAGATACATATTAAAGGATGAGGATGTAGCTCAGTCTTGAGAGTGCCTGTCTAGTATGCAGGAAGTCCTAGGTTTATCTCCAGAACCCCATAAAATAGGCATAGCACTGCATGCTTGTGATCCTAGCATTTGGAAGCTAAAGCTGGGAGCATAAGGTCATGTCTAGTTATGCAGAAGGCATAGCTCATTCTAGACAAGATTGGGCTACATGAAATGCTGTTTTTAAAAGTGCCCTAAAGTCATTTGGGTACCACCCTATAGTTTCTAGAACTATAAGTTAATCATTCACTAAAGGAACCTGAACCCAAGCCAGGAAGCCTGTAACACCAGCCTCACTTCTCCATAGATGAAGGAAGGGGGCAGTGGACACTCGTGAGACACAGGGTAAAACTACTTAGCCTCCTAGTCTTAAAGATGTCCCCAGAGCAAGGCCACTAACAATTGTCTGTAGAGTAGTTAGAAATGCAGCTTCTCTGGCTCCCTATGGGCCCACTGAGTTAGAAATCCAGACGCCAAGACTCAGGTTGGGTCTTTCACAAGTCCTTTGGGCATTTCAGATGGATACAGGGGTTGGAGAACCATTCTTTCTTCTCCAATAGAGCCAGTGCTTAGTAACTATGTCAGGGTGGAAACACAGTAACTTTGGAGTGCCTGGCTGGTATCTCAGAACAGAAAGTGGGTTATGACCCTGCGGGGAACAGGAGAGAAAGTTGTAAGAGTCAGTGAACTTTTTCACAGGCATACAGTCAACCTGTGTATTTATTCTAAATATATATCTTCCTCCATATCATCTTCTGGATAAATGGGGATGCTGCTGTGCTGAGCTTTTTCTTTTTTGAACCGTAATTTTGATTATAAAAAAGACAAAATATAGAAAAAAAACTTGGCTCATTTTTAGTTAGGATAAAAGCTTGGGGCTCATTGTGGAGGCCAATACCATCCGCCATCTGCTGGCAGGGTACCTCACTGGCAGGTGTCAGCAGTACTGCATGTCAAGAAATCTGTAGAGGCAGGAAATCAGCTAGTGGGGAATGAGAGGATCGGAGAGATGAGACAAAGTATCCTATCATGCCAGGCTGTAGGTTTCCGTCCTGAGACGGGAGATGATGTCGAGTAGAGAAAGGAGTATAGAGCCACACAGAAGGGTGTACAACCCAATATCTCCAAGCCTCAGTACGAATGCTTCCACCTCCAGATGACTGTGGGGGTCACACAAGGGTAGGGAACAGCTGGATATGTTTGGAAAACTGTAACTAGCTGCCCAGATGTGAACTGTTTATTATTTATGCTTTAACCTTGGTCTTTACTTGTGGAATGTAACATTTTCTGTTGGAGGAATTTTAGCTATTAGCAAGCAGGTGGAGAAGGTATGCTGTGTTTGGTTTTGTCTTGAAAAAAAATTTTTTGTTTTTAAGGATGTAGAGGAGGGAGAAAAGCATGAGCCCTGAGATCACCCTAGCTATGAATACTGAACGAAGAAGAAAGGGCTGCCTCCAGGGTCCGAGGAGGTGATGGACAGCTGGATCAAAAAAAAAAAAAAAAATGCAGTCGTTAGCCTCCCAAGCGCTCCTCGTTCATGTGTTGTCTTGATGTGAGGGAAGGCAGGTTAGAGAGAAAGAGAGCAGACCAAGGATGAGGAAAAGAAAGAGGAAGAGAGAGAGAAAGAGAGAGAGAGAGAGACAGAGAGTGGAAGAGAAAGCACACAAGCACACACTGGAGGGAGGAAGAGAATTTGAGAGCAGAGGAGTAGAAATATGCTACGTCAGAAAATGCCAAATCAATGAACACGGGCCCTGGTGCCACCTCCTTAGCCATTCTAGATTGCCAGACCTTTCCACCTGGCAACCTTCTCCCTTTGTGGCTGGGATTTTGTGACAAAAAAAGGGGTCTTTCCTCAGAGACCTTGGGCTTTCTCCATGTGAAGTGTTTGGATCCCACGTGCTTAGTGAAAGAGAAGAGTCGGGCATGCTGGAAAAAGAGAACAGATGTCTTTGAAATCATCTAAATTGTCTCTATTTTTAAAGAAGTTACTCTTTCCATTGCTGCCAGATCTGAAAGTCCAATTTGCCAGGATAATATATCCGGTATGGATAAAGATTTCCAAGATTGAAGTATTTGTTGCTTAGCAACCTAGAGGCATGAAAGGCTTACTGGAGTTTGATCATTCGACCTTTTGGGGGACAAGTCTTCCTCAGCGGGCACTTCCTCAGCTGAGAAATCACAGGGCCTCACCTAGACCTCAGTTCCCCTGTCCTTCTGTTCCTCCCCTTCTGAGGTTCTGGGGAAAGAAAGCCAGAAAACAGAATCCCAACGGTTGCCTGAGGAGGAAAATGCCAGGAACATGGAGACCAGAGAGTGGGTAAGGAAAAACAAAAGGCAACAGCAGTGTCCATAAAGGGCTCCCTGGCCATCAGCACAGACCCAGATCTGAGTAAGTACTTCTTGAGTGGTTTGGCTAGAACAATGGCATTTCTGTTCTTTTGAAAAGACTATTTTTAATGCATGTTTCATTCTGTACCTTGTCATTATTGCCATCCCTGTTGCTGTTTAGGAAAACACTTTTAGTCACTATGTGGTGGGTTGAACACGCCTCTTCTTGCTGACCTAGAATCTAATCCATACTTGGAGGCCTCAAACTGCAGCACACTTTCATTCTGCTGAGAAACTAGGTAAACGGGATTTGGCATTATAGATGGCCCCTTCATCCATGTTCTCTTCAGTTAGGAATGATCCAACTTTTGTCTAGTTTCTCTCTTTCTATCTCTTCTTCATTCTGGCCCTGTGTGGCTGTTTGAGTGAGAAATGTCCCCTACAGGCTTCAGTCTTTCAACACTTTGTCTCCAAATCAGTAATGTTGTTTGAGGAGGTAGTGCAGCCCTGATGGAGGAAGTACATCATTGGGGGGGGTGAGGGTGGGCTTTATCTTCTCCCTACTTACAGTTCAGCTCCCTCACTTTTGCTGCTGAAGATGTGATCCCCAGCTTCCTGCTCTGGCTACCATGCCTGCTCTGATACTTACTTTTGTGCCTTTCTGCCGTGGTGGCCTCTTGTCCCCTGGAGCAGCAGCAGAAAATACACAGTGAATGAATTTTTACCCATAAGGCCCAAGGATCAATCAGTTGGCATGTGCAAATCCCATCTCTCTCCTGACCCTCTTTGCTTCTTCAAATAGTGCCCCTTGAAGAGATACATGCTGGGGTTCTCAGGAGAGCTCTTGTTCCACACCTGGAGCCATGTCTTTTGCTCCTAGATTCTGCAGACCTGGTAGGACTGTGAGAGGGAGATGGCTGAAGTGGGAAGTGGCCTTTGATGAGGAGGAAGAAGAGAGATTAAGCAGGAACCAACATGGCTGACTTGGCTCCACTACTCAGTAAAGCTACCTGTAATATTTTTTTCTTAGATTTCCAGTTATTTTAACCCACAGTTTCCTTCAGTGGTTGAGCCAGTTTGAATAGAGTTTTCTGATACTAAAACTCAGACATTCCTTCTTGCTACAGTAACATTTATGAAGCACTTATTGCATGCTTTGCATTCCATTCTTCTATGTGTTTTATGCCCACAGTTCTTATGGGAAGTTGGAAGGAAGAGCCTGGCATCCCCATTTTATCATCTAGGGGAGAGTTAGGGTATCAATCCAGGGAAATGTGGCTATAAAATGTCAGCTGATAGAGAGCAGAAGCAGGTAGGAAGAATGGTGTGGTGATTTGAATAAGAAATGTCTTCCATAGTCTCATTCATCTAAGTACTTGGTACCTAGTTTTTGGCATTAATTGTTCAGGTTATAGGACCTTAATGAGGTAGAGCCTTGCTAAAGAATGCACATCATGAGAGGAGGGTTTGAGAGTTTATAACTACACACCACTTTCTTTTTCTCTTCTTCCTGTGTGTGGACATGAAAATGTGACCAGTCAGCTTCTTGCTCCCGCCATGTCTTTCCTGTTATGATGGCTGATCTCTCTGGAATCACAGAGCCAGGCAATACCTTTTATCTTTAAATTGCTTCAGTTCATGGGATTTTAACTTCAGCAACAGAGCGGTAAAACTGAGCACATATCTGAGCTCTAAACTGACCTGGCAGATAAGAGCGAAGACCAGCATGCCAAGAAGAATCTACAATAGCTCCCAATGAATGGTCTTGCTTAGAGTCCTCACAAAACCCCATGTGGCCCTGCTATGGCACCACAAGTTCTTCACTAAAGATCTAGGATTCTGACTCTCATGGGAAGCAACAGCTTCATGGTAATATTTTATTCCTAGAAACTTATGCTTCCTAATTTAACATCTTCCCAGCACCTTTCTTTATCTGATATAAGTAAAAAAAAAAAAAAAAAAACCCTTGGAGTGACAAGACCACTGGGATTTGATAAAGCTAACATTGGTTACGTGTATTTTGTTTATATGGTCATTTATATGATAGTAGTAGTATGTGAAACTCCTAAAGCAAAGGTAAGCCTTGAGCATCAGAGATGTAGAATATGTGCCCCAAGGTCACACAGTTAGAACTATGTTCTTAAATGTCATGCTACTTGGCTTTCTAGTGGACAGAATGAAGTAAACGTCCAGGCAAGATCCTTGCCAAATAGAAAATAACTATGCTAGTGGTAAATGGAACATTGCAGACTGACTCAGAAAACTAGAAGAGTCACACACAGTATGGGAATGAACAGACAGCACATTTTGTCCTGGGTGAATGACTGCCACATCGAAGGTTATCTTTCACCTTACATTCCAGCTCTGGAATCAAGAAACATCAAGGACTACATGAAGAAGCAGTGAACTGTGGGAAAAAATAGACCTAGTTCAATAGAAAATAATGCAAACTCTTCAGTATGTTTCCTCATAAGAAAATTAGTATTTCTTGTGTGGAGGCCTAGGAGCCATATAATTTGGACTCTTCCCACATACCATTTACTGCATTAAATTGTGGGCAAATTAAAAAGTAAAATCAAAATTCTGTCACAACAATCTAAAGATAATTGGAATGTTTTGCCTAAATATTGCATCAATTGCAAATGTCATAATGTGATAGATTTCACTTATAAAAGTTAAACATGTTTATAAGGCCATGAAATGTATGAAAAAGGAAAGAGCCTTAAGTCTTAATATATAAAGAATTTATACAAATAAATCACTAAGGTTTAAAAAATATAGCATTATCAAAATGTCAGGATACCTGTATAAACTGTTAATAAATGTGCCAATTTGTACATGATAAGACACGTGTGGTAAAATACATCAAATTGTCTTAAATATATGAGTTAGCAAGTCCTTTTCTAGAAATGTACCTTGAACAGAAGATGATCAATGCCATATGACAATAACTTGAAAACTGAGTTGTCTCTGAATTTTTGAACAGAGATTCAGTAGAGTTAATGGCAGTATCGATCCATTGAAAGAACCTACAACAGGGATCAATGAGCTACCAGATGCACTTTTGCTGGTACTGGAATTGGAAATTTGATCTGTCATTGAGCAAAGAAAGGAAGTTACACACATGATTATATCTGCATATAGATAAAATTGTCATCTTTCATGTATCAAGATACTCAGCAAGACATCTATTTATATATGAATATATATATTATGTAAATATATATACATATACTCTATCTATCTATCTATCTATGTCTGAATATATTATTCTTTATGTTTTTTTAAAATAAGTATACATTTATGTATAATAAATAAATTAGCACATTATTTTGCATGTGTAAATATTACAGAATTTAAAAGTAGATGTGTCTATAAACTCTTGTTCTCCCTTTTCTGATATAAGTGGCTAATTACTTTATATGTTACTGAATTCTTTGTTGTTTGAATATAGAGTTGCACAGTTTCAGACATACAACTCTCTGAGCGTCAGAAATCTCTGCCACATGAGAAGGAATTTCCCTGCACAGTCATTTGTAGATTAAATTAAAATATAAACTGGTCCTCAGTGAGTATACAAAGAATGTTCTGGTGGATTTCAATGACAATAACCCTCCTTTAATTCAGCGCTCAAACATCTTCACTGCCCCTTGAAATGGTTAGTTTACTACTATGTCCTAAATGCCCAGCCTAATGCTTCATACTTAGTTAAGGGATGTTAGATCATTGTCCAGCTGAATGAAAACATGAACAAATTACAGTTATGTCAAATGATACTATGTTGAGATAAAGAACCATTTTCAAAGAGAGCAACTTTGGAGAAACACACTCACTAGATTTGTTGATTATAGTCCTCCCTGTTGGGAGCATAACAAGAAGGTCCTTGCATCCACAGACCTCTAGAGAAACCAGAAATGTTAAGCACAGAGGACATCGTACCTCGTGCTGCAGCTGTACTTGGTAATGTGTAAGAGTCACCCAGGTGGTACTGGTTTTGAAGGCATGAAGGTGTCATGAAGAATAGCTGAGGCTTGGCACTGAGAGGCCATGGAAGGCCATTGATAAAGGTGCAGACTCACTTGTAGTTGACAACCCAGGACTGAAGGGGTCATGTAAAGAATTTGAGGCTTGGCACCATGAAGACAGCCTATGAGAGGTATTGGTGAAGCCTAGTTGCAGTGGAAGACCCCAGTGTATTGGAGATGCCAGTACCATGGTATGACCACCAAGAACAGCAGCAGCAGTGGAGTGGATCCATCTGAACTTTTGATTGCTACAGAGGGCAGAGCTGGAGAAGTGAAGCCAGCCCTTTGAAGAGGCCCAGATCATGTGTGGATTCCAGACATTGAAACAAGAAGCTATAACATTGAAATTGCCTTGGAGACCCAAAGATGTTAAAGATGTCAGAGCCATGGCATACCTGATGAGGAGAGCTGCTAACAGGGAGTGGAATCAGCCCAGGAGAAAGAAGTTTGTTGTAGTTAACACAGATGAAAAAGGAGTGAAGATATGTCTATCACTTAGACATCAGACATGAAGATTGAAGTTTGCCCAGCTGGTCTCCTGTCTTGCCTTGGGTATTAAAGTTAAGTGCTTGGGTGAATCTCAGAAGAGACTTTAAACTTTGGACTTTTAACATTGTTGAGACTGCTATAGACCACGGGGACTTTGGAAGCTGGACTAAATGTAGTTTTTTATAATGCTATGGCTAGGTATGGCCCCCATAGACTTATGTGTTTGAATAAGCCTATGAGGACCAGGAAGTGGAATGTGATGGTTTGTTTATGCTCAGTTCAGGGAGTGGCATTATTAGAAGGTGTGGCCCAGTTGGAGTAGGTGTGTCACTGTAAATGTGGGCTATAAGACCCTCATCCTAGCTGCCTGGAAGCCAGTATTCTGCTAGCAGCCTTCAGATGAAGATGTACAGCTCTCAGCTCCTCCTGCACCATGCCTGCCTGGATGCTGCCATGTTCCTGCCTTGATGATTATGGACTGAACCTCTGAACCTGTAAGCCAGTCCCAATTAAATGTTGTCCTTATAAGAGTTGCCTTGGTCATGGTATCTGTTCACAGCTGTAAAACCCTAACTAAGACATAGCCTGTTGGCCCACTTTATCTGTTGGGCCAGACCTTATCAAACTCCTACAACCAAGACTGGAAGTGACTAGTAATCTAAATGACCTTGATATTATCTGTACAGCCAGAGGCTCCTCCATTTTATAACCAGGACCAGAGCTGGCTAATAGGCTAAATGACCTTTATGCTATCTGTATGACTGAAATAAGACCAGATAGTTCCTTAGGCCCTTAAGCCTAGTAGGTGTAGCCTATCTCTAGAACTTCTTGGAAGAAATGACATGCACCCTGAGTCAAGTTTTGATGTAATTATTCTTCCTTGTGTTTGGGGATTGTATAGCACCAGGAAACTTCCCCCTCCCCCCTCCAATTATACTGTGTTTAATTGAATAAACCACCTGAGATTGGACCCCCTGAGGTCTTGATCCAGTTTGACTAATTCAATCTGAACTGAGTTCTCATTCTTACCTCTTTGTAATTTGCTTTGTGGATCAGCTACCTGCTGATTACCAGCAGAGTAACCCTCACACCTATCTCTCTATATACGTGTATGCAGATAGACAGGTACACAATCACACACACACATACACACCCCTCACCTGAACATTATTTTGGAGTTCAATTTCATAACCACTCAGGTAGTCAGGTAGTCAGTGAAAATGGCAGAGCCTGAAGGTTAGTTAAAATAGCAGGCCTAGGTAGGTAGGTAGTAAAAAAACTGGCAGACCTAGGTCGTCAGTCAAAATGGCAGTCTCAGTAGTATATTATGGTAACAAGAATAGAGATGATTCTCAAGCCCTTATGATAATGTCACCCAGTTCTTTGTGAGACAAATGAGAAGATAGCTGTGTAGGACATAAAAGTTGCTTGTTCCCAGTGTATAGTAGTGGCAGAACCAGAGTCAGGATTTGAACCAAGGTCTTTCTTACTGATTCTGGGTTCTCTGCTCTCAGACATCATTATTTCCAGAATAGCATCTTAAGACTTTCATTGAGAGGAATGATGGAGTGCCCTGGCAGCTGGACCAATAGTCTTCAACGAATCTCTAGAGAAGAGTAGGGTGTATATGTGTGTGTGTGTGGGGGGGGATAAGAAATTGCTGTGGTGTCCAGAGGAGATGCAAATAAAAGTAATGGAATAGAGGAAGGAGAAGATGAAGGAAAATAAAGAGAACATTAGATAGAACAAAACAGCACATCCTCTGACCACATAGGTATTCTATTTTGGCTTATTTCCTACCTTGGCCTGCCATTTTAACTGACCCCAGGTCTGCCATTTTCACTGCCATTAGGGGATTAGCATCTCTTAGAGAGGTGATGCTTGCAGTGTAACCAGGGACGATGATGCAAAGACTTCATTCTTGTGCTCTTGTCAGAAGACCTGGAGCTCAGAATGACCCTTGATTTGTGAATGAATTCAAGTGGACAGCTTTAAAATTACAAGAACTGGACTTTGTTTTATTTTACAGTTTAAAAACATCAACCTGTGTTGGAATAAAAACATTGGCCTGTTGTCAACAAATTTTTAAAAAATTGACTGTCCAGAAAAATCTTAGCATGAGAAAGAGTTCTTTTACCTCCTTTCCCCACCAACTCTAACCTCTGGCAGCCTGTGCCTGAAGCCCTCTTGGTGTTCTATTTCTGCTAATCCTTGCTAAGAAGAAACTAGTGAGCTGAGGTTAGCTGATGGGGCCTCAAGG
Organism: Arvicanthis niloticus; assembly: GCF_011762505.2. Taxonomy (NCBI): domain Eukaryota; kingdom Metazoa; phylum Chordata; class Mammalia; order Rodentia; family Muridae; genus Arvicanthis; species Arvicanthis niloticus. Next base: position 83,001,015 of record NC_047658.1, on the reverse strand, counting down.
TGTGACCTTTCCCAGGAATATTTGCATGTTAATAGGGGATCCAGGGAATCCAGGACAGCTTCCAGGTCTCAAATGAAAGAAGTCCTGAAGGTGGACAGGGGAACAAGTTGGGCCCCCAGGGGCCCTGCTGTGTGGGCCACCAGGATTCTGCCCCTGTGGATGGTGGTGCTCTGGGCATCTCTCCAATTGCTTTTGTGCAGAATCGGTTTAGAGCAGAACAAAGCAATTGTGTTTACCCCCAGGCAAAGACTCTATTGCCAGGGCCTTGAGAGCAGTGTCCAACTTAGAATCTGGGCCCAGTAGACTTTGCTCAGTCCCTGTTAGTGAGATGAATGAAAAAAAAATCTCTACTCTGGCTATACCTTTAACCCTAACACCCTGGAGTCTTTTAAACCCAGGGCCTGGACCAAAGATTTGGACATCTTCTTGTTAAAGATATGAACGTTCCTGCCATTTGCCTGTTATTTTTCTTTCTCATAACCAAAGAACCTCAAAGTATGCACCGAGTTGCAGGACCTCAATGGTCAGATTTTGTGTTGGTCCTTGAACTCTGGATAAAGAACCTCCTTTCTAACTCTGACCAGGCTGGAGAAAGTACAAACCCAGTTCGGACACAGTGCTTCTATGCAGTGGACCATGAGGACAAGAGTACTTTTCTGTTTGGCTGAATTCATCAAAAATGTCCAAACCCCACACTGAACATTCATCACTAATTAAATCCTAGCACCATAATTCAGAGAAAACAATTACGGCATTTAGAATTTTTAAAGGAACTATTACTGCTGCCTTGGCCCTTTTAAAAATTATGTTCCCCAAAGGACAAAATGTAATCCATTAATATGTATGTATTATTACTTTTTTTTTTTTTTGTAACGGGAAGACTGCTGATGCCTGTGAATGTGGAAGCATTTATCGGTCGCCGACAGCCTGCTTCGTTGACTTGCAGTTTTAAGCGCAGTATTTTTTTAGAATCTAAAAGGCTATAACATTAATTACCTTTTTGCCTTCTTCTGGTTGCCTGCTAGTTTTCTGCTTGAAGTTTCTCTTCATCACCCCATCCCATCCCATCCCCAGCCAGTTGGTGACTGGTTAGCTACTGAAGGGCTTGCTCAGACTTAGGAGGAGCCAAACTATTGAGAAAATCTCTGGTGATTCATTCCATGGGCAGTCTCTACCCATTCATGCTTGGTGCCCAGAAACCATTCTCACCTTTTATTTATTTATTTTTAGTTGGGGGCCCCTTGTATCTGCTGGGTCTTGTGGCAGTCCTTGGGCACAAGACATCTTGAATTTTCAAGCCCAGTCAATAATTTTTCCATGTCAAGTGTCTCCGGCTGAAATGGCCTGTGATTATTTTTTTCCTCCTTCACTTTGTTCTCTAGACCCACATGGCTTCTTTGTCTTCATAATTTAATGGAGTAATTGAGAGGTTAGTTACCTGAGTCTGGCAATGGGGACTTAGTCCATGAAGAGATTTTGTGTGTTTGACCTATGTGTAGGTATGCACATGCATGTGTGGGAGTTTGAACAGGCAGGGCCCATGCACACACATAGGTGTGTAAGTTGCTATGTATATATAAAAACACGACATAGACATTTCCATCCTGTTCTCCGATCAGACTATTGTCACATGCATTTGGCATTCATTATCTACAAGCCCCAGGCGCCTCTGGTCCCGTGCCCTGGCTGGCAGCAATGTGGTTTATAGAGATCATATGGCAGGGAAACAGACCTTGAAAGACACAGCTCTGAGAAACACAGTTGACGAATTTCCTATGATTTGAGTCTGGGTTTATTCTTCCCTGTGGTGGAGCAGGCACCCCAGAGCACACACAGCCCTGACGCCTGGGAACCCGGGAGCAGTGGAGACTATGACAATAAGCACACTGTTGGTTTTTTTTTTTTTTTTTTTTTTTCCCTTTCTTTTTCTTCTTCTTTTTTTCTTTTTCTTTACACGTCTCAGATTGCATTTCCTATCTGGGAGGAAAAAAGAAAAGAAAAGAAAAGGGAGCTTTGTAAAGGATCCAGAATCTGGGCAGGAAACCACACAGAGTGAAGGTTGCCATTGTCATTAGCAATTAATGTAACCACCAGGGCTGGAGGGAGAAAGTCCTGCCAAAGCTAGAGAGGGCAAGGAGTGGGGGCCTGGTCACCCCTACTTGTCAACCATAGTTGGTTGACTGGAGAGATGAACAGGACACTTCCCCAACACTCCTAAGAGACAGGTTCCAATATTAATATTTAAAATTTTTATTTTCAAGTGAGGTATATACAACTCAATAAGTTATGTCTTTGCCACACACTTTTACTTTCTGTGGCTTCAAGTCCCATTCCTTAATTCCCTTGGGAGTTGATTTCCTTTTTTCTCCTAAGTGAGTCTATTGAGATTCTACCTCTTAAGTAGCGTTTATTGAGTGCCCTGTGTGTGCCAAGTTCTCGGGGTGCTGGGCACAAGGCTGAGGCTAATCTATAACAGATGTTGAGAACCAGGCCTAAGGCTGAGGGATTTCTGTTGCTCCCTCATCTGGCCCAGAGGTTTCTCCTTACCCCATTTACAGGTGGCATTGTTGACACCCAGAGAGAACAGTGAGCTCTGCTCCAGATCACGTCATCAATAATTCCCCTTACCAGATCTATCCAGATCTATGCTCCCAAGCCTGACTTAATTTCTTCAGAAGCTATAGTCTAGAGAGAATTCTGATAACTTACCTCACAGCTAAATGGCAAAGTGCTGTGGGCTTCAGTGTGGGTTATTTGGCAGTCTAGAACAGAGGCATTCTAGGCAAGGCAAGCATTCACAGACAGCTTCCTGGAGGAGATAAGTCACATCTCTCCTGTCCTTTTCATGTACATGAAATTGTTTTGGCCAAAGTAAGCAGTCTGGAAAGGAACATATTCTTCATGAGACTAGCTTACTCTCTCTCTCTATCTCTCTCTGTCTCTGTTTCTATCTCTCTGTGTATCTCTGTGTCTGTCTCTGTCTTTCTGTCTTTCTCTCTGTCTCTGTCTGTCTCTGTCTTTCTCTCTGTCTCTCTGTCTCTCTGTCTCTCTGTCTCTCTGTGTGTGTGTGTGTGCTCTCCACACTTACCATTGTCACTGAAGTTCTTATGTTGCTAACTGAAGCCCATGCAGGGATGACAAGAGCCGAGACTGCCAACATTTCTTCTACATTTTAGATGCACTCAATTCCTTCTCCTATTTTTCTCCATGCCACACCCTGCTGAGTCTCTTCTCTTCATTTTCCCCTTCTCCACCCACCCACCGAACTTTTTCTTTTTGGTAGTTTAAAAAAATGCCACTTTTCATTAATGTGACCAAAATGTCATCAAGTCATTTAATACTCTTTAATGTCCTTGTATCGTTTACATTTTGTGAACAGCATGGAAATGAATCCCATCTGTGAGTTCAGGGACATCAAAAACGTTGGACAGGCTATTTAGACTTGCTACTTCACATTGCATTAGCGTGTACAATGTCAGGGGGCCGAGCCAAGTACAGCCCAGCCGGGGCCTCCTCTGCCCCTTCCCGGGGCCCAGGACTGACAGATCACTTACTTCGAGAACCCAGAGTCAATCACAGATATAGTGCTGGAAGGGTTCCCAGAGGCCCCAGGAAAAGTGTGAAGCCTAAATAAAAAATGAGAAATGATTGAGGAAAACAAAATCTCAATGTCTCCCAAGTCTCTCTGCCCCTTTATCAGTGGGGTGAGAAGCTTGGCTCTACTGCCCCCTCCAAAAGGAACTGACTTGCCTGTATCCTTCAAGCTGGTCTCTTCAGAGCCTCTTCATTTCCTATGGAAGGGAGCTTTGGTGCTAAGATTGAGAATATGTCTCATTTCACTTGAGAACATCAAGTTTAGGCAAAGCAAAGCACATAAAGAAGGGTTGTTGTCCCCCTCCAAAGGGTCTCCAAACCTAAATGTAATTTGGTGACTTGAGGATCCTGCTGCTGGGGTACTCTATGAAGTGTGATGGCTCTGGGGCCACCACATGTAAGCTTCCCTTGGATTTGCTCTCTTTTCCCGAATATAGAACCCAGTGCTCCATTTTCCACTTGCATTCCAACTGGGGGTGTTGCTAATTACACCAGCCAAAGTAAATTACCTGTTAGATGTGAGGATCATGGACTAGCATCTGACCGAACTGAGTATCTGTGAGCATACCTGTGTTAAAGTTTCCCTGTCGCTCTGCCACTGGCCCACTCAGACCTTGTCCCTCATCGATACTAGATGAAGAGGCCACTGACCTGCTCAGCAGCTTTCAGACAAGCTCAGCTCGGCCATTTCCTGGTCAAGGACCAAGGCTGCAGTGTGAGGAAAGTGCCTTGTGTCCAAACTATCTTTCTTTTCTTCAAGCACATTCTCTGGACAGAAAGATATGGCATTTTGCTTCAGTAAAGAAACAAAACAAAATAGAACAGAACAAAATCTTGTATTCTTCCTCAGTCCCAGAAGCAAGAGTAACATTCTCACTGCTGGCCAGCATGATGATTGGCCAATCACCTGCCCCAAAGGCTCTCAACCGACGCCAGTCATATGAGCCCCTCCCAATTTGCACGTTTGTCTATGAGTGTGTGAAAATGCTTCGATTGCAAACATAAAGAAAAGCAAGTAACCTTCCATGTTTCCATCCCGGTTCTTTAGACCAAGAGCATCCTGCCTAAACTCTCGAGTTTGACAAACATTCCCTCAGCAAGACTGTTACTTTCTAAGTTCTTACAAAGTGATCTGAGTGTCTAGAAGCCATTTCTGCAAAGGCGACAGAACAACATTAATGGGAAGTTAGGTCTGGGCCTCTGGAGACATGTGAGTCTGCCATTGCCTCAAATCCTCACCATGCCACAGCTGGGAAGGACACCATGGTTTAAGACTGGCAGATCTAGTGCTATGATCAACTGAGCTAAATGCTTAGAGCCTTCCGTTACTTCTCTACCTCCATTAAATTACCCAAGGCTCAAACCTGAACCCATATCAAACAGTTCCTATAAGGATGAGTTGAGTTGATGTGTGTTAGATAGTTGTCCGGTGCCTGACATACAGCAAGTGCTCTGGATCAGTTGATTGGTTGTTGTTCTTTTTATGATTTGCTATTTCACTCATTTCATACTGGTTCTCTGAGGGCAAGTTACACACCTGCTTCTATTGCCACAGTTTGCCCCTGAGTGGAATCCGGTACCTGGGTGCCCCTCCTTAGTTCTTGAATTGTACTCTAGCAGGAGTTTATTATTGGCTATGATACCCCTGGGGTTTTCTTAAGCCTGATGTTCTTGCTGCGGAACTTTGATTATCTATCGTCTAGTGTGTCCATGGACTATCTCATCATCAGTGTTCTCTAGGCTTGGTTCTTATTTTCCTGGTTTGTGCTGTGCAATTAGGTTTCTCTCCACACAGATCTGTTGAGTGTCCCCTACATGAGTGTAACCCCAGGCTGGGAGAGGATATGGTAGGAAGCAGAACCAGAGTCCTCTGCCATGTTCAGCCTCAGACTGAATGGAAGCAGATGAACTACCCGTGCCTGAGCTCTCACTTACCATGCTCTGGAATCCCAATAGTGGAACACCTAACTTAGCCTGGCTATTAGGGTCATTTAGACAGTGACAGTGCTAGAAGCTTTCTCTTTCCTTCAGATATTCTGAAATATCTGCCTAGTCTCCCATCTGCCTGGAGGGACCTCATATACACAGCAAGCAATGAAGATAATTCATAAAGGAAGATGGAAGGGCGGAGAGACTTGGGCTCTTACAGTAACTGGCCTATCTCAAACAAGATAAACCCAGTCTTCTTTAGAATTTTTTATGATGCCGCATAAAATCAGCTGAAATCCTTATCCTTTGAAACACTCAAGAAATAAGGGGTCCCAAAGCTATAGGTCCTGTAGGGATCTTGAGCAGGGCTCTTCCTATCTGTCTTGTTGACATCCTGGTCCCTAATGAGGTCATCTGAACATCTGTAGCATATCTGCCCAAAGCCAGTTAACTGGAAATAAAATTAGTCACTGTCAGCAAAGTGTCTCTTCCCCCTTTCCCTGGAGTCTCTGTTTTTGGGGCCACTCCTACACAGCTAAGAGGTCCTTGGGCTCTGGACATCAAAGGAAGTGATAGAGTGTCCAGCAATGCCCTGGCCAGGAAGGTTTTTTTTTTAGCTTTCTGACTCCAAAACTTTCAGTTATAGAAGACCCCTTGTATTCATCTCTTCCTGTAAGTTACAAATGACCAAGTCTCAAAACGTAAATCACTGTTTAAGTTACAACTGAGTCAACGGTGCTAATAACAAGGAACAGATATCATCTGAAACCAGACATTTCAGTTCGACTGTGTGAGCTTAACTACAACAGAAGAAGCTTTTCCCTTAGGGGTTTGTTTGTTTGTTTGTTTGTTTTGCTTTGTGAAAAGACAGGCTTTGGAAAATTGCTAACATTTTTTAAAGAAAATTTTAATGAATGAAGTAGACTAGAATACTGTTGACTTTGATTACCCTGAACTGGGAGCTCTATAGATGCCTCTTACATACTGTGATTCCTCACTTGCTATTTTAATTCTCTAGATAGAGAATTCTGAGCTAGAAGGCAGTTGAACATTCATTGTATGTCTAGCCAGGAACAGCTTCATGGTCCCTTGGGCTGGAATTCATCCCCAGGCCTTCAGTGTACACATGGGAGTGACCCAAAATATCTGAACTGGAGATTTTTAGGGTGGATTCTAGCTATTGGAGAAATGTTGAAAGATGCCAATATCCTTTTCCCAAGTCATATCAACCTCAGAAAGACTCTGGTGTGCCCGCCCTGGCTAGGCTTGGGTCATAAGGAGACTGGAGTCCAGTTGTTTTGAAAAGAAATACCTAGATTCTCTTCCATGTGTATACATATATGTGCATGTACATGTGTTGATGTGACTATACATGTGTGTCTAGCTGTGTGCCTGTGTGTGTTTTTATACCCAGGGTTTGGGTTGTTCTTGCTTTTACTATTTCCAGCAGCAGGGGACATCAGGGGAGCACACTGTGACTTCCTAGAAACTTATGCTGAACAGACCATAAGCCACCATCCTTTCAGAGATGGGGACACTACTGGACAGGAGCTCTAACTTGCTGGAAGTTGCACAGCAGGGCATCAGGGAGACATTCTTAGCATATGAGGTCCCAAACCCTGTTTTCACAACTTCATAGAATGGTAGAGGAAGCTGGGCCCTCAGTGGAATTTGGGCCCAATTTCCTCAGTGTACAAGTAGGGAAACTGAGGCCCTGAAAGCACATGTTCTAACTCTGAATTACAATGTGCAAGAAAAAGAAGCAGGCTTAGAAGTCATGTCTGTTGATCTTGATTCTAATGTACCTAAAAGACTTGAGTAAGAATCAGAGCTTTCAGATTCATTCATTCATCTGCTCATTCATCCAACCCAGATTCCTCATTGGAAATGAAGACTTTTCCCAAGATTCACACACCATCTCCCCAGTTACTGTCTTATCTAAAACAGACAGCCTGTTTCTTGATATAGATTTAGACTGATATATATCAATGTCACATGTTTATTCTATAATACATTTTGTGCTAGTTTCCTGTTGTCTCAACCAGAATTAATACTCACAGAGGCAAAGACTTGAGTTTTCTTTTTAAAATAAGTATCCTTAGTGTCTGGAACAATGCTCACTAAAATATGCACTCGATAGACCTTGTTGAATGAATGAATGAATGAATGAATGAATGACTGACTTGGCCTAGTGAGGACCAGCCAAGGGAAGATACAATCTTTTGAAGAGTAACATGCCTTGTGGCTATGGCAGATTCTAGAAACAGGAGGAGGAGAAAATGGACACTAGGAAGAAGACCAGCCATGTGAGCTGCTGTGTCATGACAGCACACTATGACAACAGTCACTGGGTACTTTGAGGAAAGTTTAGATGCCCCTCTATTTTGTTTTCATGGTGTAGCCAGCAAGAGAGTTTGCTGGAGCCCAAGAAGTCTGCTTTTCAGACCTCTCTTAGAGAGAGGCCAAGGAATGAATTGAGACTCCTGGGGCATCAGGAACTTGGGTCTGAACTCCATTGGTTATCTCCGCCAATGACAAGCTAGTCTCCAGTGATGTCATCTGAGCCTCTGCAGACCTTTCTGCCAGGAGCCCACTAACTGGAAATGACATCAGCCCCCAGCAAAGTGACTTGTGCTCTCAGCAGACACGTCCTGCTGATCCCTGTCTGGAGCTCATCTCCCCGCCTACCTGGAAGTCTTCTGCCTGGCACTTTGGCAAACAAAGAGGCATTTGAGAGGGAATTAAACTGACTTTAACAGATAGCCCCAATGTGTTTCCCAACACAGCGATGCTCACATTGAATTATAGGTGCTAATAAAGCTGTCAGAGCCTTGGCATAGGAGCCAAACCCAAGCTGAAAGGTCCCCGGGAAATGATGAGAATTCCTCAGGGCCTGCAAAGTCACTACTTGGCCCAGCATGAGGCTCAAATACACAGTACCAGGCCAGGAAAGACCCGAGGCCATCTATCCAGCCCCCCTCACTGCTGATTGACCCCATGGTTCGTATGGTCTTCCAGCAGGAGGCATTTTTGCTGGTTCTACCAGCCCAGGTTCTCTCCCATTGGCAGGAAACTGTTTCTCCAGCTACAATAACTGCATTTTCATTGAATAAGTCTGGTACTCTTTGACTCCTCTCCGGATTTCATTGTTAACTCGTTCTGGCAGGTAAGGCTCCCTTGGTCAGCACCCTCATGGCCACAGCCACAGTCTTGTCAGTGGTGGCTGACATCCACTATTTATCTGGACTGGGCTGGATTCTTAGAGATATGAGTGACAGGTGTTTGAGTCAATTTGGCTTAAGTATGAAATAAATGAGAATATTTCTCCCTCAGGTCAAATGCAGAGGAGACACACATATTTACAAAATCAGTCATTGCCTCTTGCACTGAGGAGTGAAGCCAACCAGCATCCAGGACCTGTCACCTGAAGGTTCAGCTGGAGCAAAGGACTCCATATGAGGTTGAGAATATACCCTTTGAACTCCCAGAGTGACATTTGTTTGTGGTACCTCCCTTTTCAGGGTAATTCAGTCCCACTTATATGAATAGCCCTTGACTCCATCAGCCCAGTAAGGCCAGTAGAGTTTCTCTTCTGTAGCCTTTCAGAAAAAGCGTGTTTGTGAGGCGCCCTGAGTCATCTCCAAGTACACATCTATCCCTAAATCATTCACCCTGACACAGGAGTGAAGCATTCTCATTTGGCTGAGCTGGAGACTATGTGTTTTGCCTGGAGCTTGACAGGGTGGTATTCCTCTAATTCAAGCCAGGTAGATCCAGAGTCTAGCAGCAAGGACTCCTCAGCTGATATGGATGTTGCTACCTGCTGTGTTTTAGATATAAAATGTCTTAGATGGTGGAAAGTGTGTAACCTTAGGAGGTAGATGGAGCCCTGCTGGAGGGGATGGGTCACCAGGAGAAGGCCTGGAAGGTTCATTCTCCAGTCCTACTTCCTGTCTGCTCTCTGTCTCCAGACTACAGATATAGAACGACCAGCTGCCCCACAGTCCTGCCACTATGCCTTTCTCTGCATAGCAGACTGCATCCACAAGTCAAAACAAACCCTTTCTTAGGTTGCTTTCTTGTCCCAGCAATGAGACAAGTGACTGCCATACTACCCAAAGAATGCTTGAAGGTGAAGCTATGAAAAAGCCAGTCCTTGTTCCTTTTCCTGCAAACTCTTGTACTTTTCAGGATTTCTGTTTTAACCTCCTGGGTCCTTCCCCATAACATTTGATCTGGAGAAATTGCCTTCCCAGAGCCAGGCTGGGCTTCTTCTTCCAGGATTCCTTCCTTCATCTTATGCGCAGGACTCAGCCTTGCTTTTGCCGGACACCACGACCACACTTTCCCTAAGTTTCAAGACTCTTCAAATACTCATCAAAGCTGATTTCTCCCTAATTCTCCTGATCTGCCATGGCCTTGGGAAGGATGAGAAAATCCACAGAGATGAACTAGATAGACTCAGAAGAAATAGCAACAGAATCTATTGTCCCTCATAGAGTCTCGAGAAGTATTCCACAGATGCTGGCCACTATAGTGCCTCCCATCTGTCTGGCTGCTGCCCTTGGCATGTGTCCCCATTCCATAGCATTGCTTCAAGCTTTGAGAGGTTTCTATGTGTGTGTGAGGGGGTGTGGGGGGGTGCAGCTGGTTCAGAAGCCAGGCTAGACCAGACCTGAGTGTCCTGACACCCCCTCCTTCCCAGTTTTCCTACTTGTGGAGTAGAAGTGCATTTCACTGCCCCCTCGGGGATCTTACAGAGATACCATTATTCCTTTATTTGATGATGTGGAGCCTGGGGCACAGCAAACCTAAGTGTCTTGTTCTACTCTGGGCTTTATCTGACTTATATATGCTCTTTATCTGTTCTTTCGAAAACCGTGCACATCTTTTATTTAAATTTTACTCCCTTCCATGATGTTAGAAGTGCTTAAGGGAGGCTACCTGGAGGCGTTAGGAAGAGGATGGGAGATAAACCAATATATATATGGAGAGAGGAATGGGGGAGAGTCACCCAGAATATGCAGACCTGAGCTTACAACCTGACCACTTTGTGGCCCCTGTTCCACTGAATTCCAGCTGGTAGATGTCCCTATACACTGAAGCTGAGCATGGAGGTCCTTAGAGAGGAAGGGGGGATAGCATTGGCCTTGAAGCCAGAAACAATGTGATCCACTCACCCCCAGCCTTCACATGCCTTTAGCTTTCCCCACTAGACATGAGCTCATGGAACTCTGCCTCATGCCCCCTTCCATAGATTTTCCTTTTCCTGTCGTCAGGTTAAATGGAACCATCACAGAGATGCATTCATCAGGAGCCGCCATCGGGTAGTAATAGGGTAATTGTGCTGGTCCTGGTACCACAGAGATGATCCCCAGCGTCGCCTGAAAAAATGTACAGAGGCCACATTTACGTTTCAGGGCAGCCTTTGAAAACCTTGGCATAGGTCCCCAGTTCTGTTTGCCTTCCCGCAGCGTGATGTGAGAACACTGGTACAGTGCGTGCCTTGTTTAAGCACAAGCCAGGCACTGTGTGGCCTGGGAGGTGGATTATGGCCCAGATGAAGGGCGGAAATCCTCGGCAGGGATGGCTTCAACCCCTACAGTTCAGTGTATGTGTGTTACTGTGAGGTCTGCTGCCCACAAAACCCATGGCTTTCCCCTCAGTGTGAGGAGATGGGCTGAGTCTGGAGGGCACACCAGCATGTCCATTGTTTCTGATCTTGGTTACAGCATCAGGGATTTCTGTAGTTTGGTCCTGCCTCGATCTCTAGGGTTATCTTCTGTTATAGGTTTTAGTTCTTTTTGTCAAATCTTTACATATATGCACACATATGTAACCAAACAAATATACACAGGTATGAGTGAGATATAGACAGATGTGCACATATATGCACATTGGCATTTATATACTTTATATATATTATAGAAAGATACGCTAACTTATATCATTGGCACATATGTGTGTATGTGTATGTGTGTGTATTAGACACAGATATGATTCACATGTATACCATTAGTGTATGTGTATATACATATATGTGTGTGTGTATGTTAGATACAAATATACTTACATGTATGCCATTGGAGTATGTGTGTAAGAAAACTTGAATTCCATTCTCTGTCCAGTCTGAGATCTTGAGAATGGTTGTCTGGGGCACTGGTAGAGAAGCATGCTGGGGCTGCATCCTGACTCAGCAGCATAAAGCTGTGATTGACTAGTGAGGCTGGTCATGGACCAATGTCAGGAGGTGTCAGCACACACACCCCCTACCTCTGATCTCTGCCTAGCATCTTAGCTTTATTTTTGGGCTACATGCTATAGCCCCTCACCCTTTTCTATATTCTTTCCATCAGTTAGTAATTCTATCCTCATGGACATTGGTTAATCTTCTTCATGATAAAAGGAACATTCCAACCTATAGTTCTTGCAGAAGGCTATGTTTTCTTAAACAAGAGTATCCTTTCTTTCCTTGTTGCATGGCTTTGGAGATAGCCTCTTGTAGTAGTGTTCTCTAGTGTGACTCAGAGAGTTCCACTGCAGCACACTGGGAGATCTGGAATACCTTGATGATAGAAATCAATTTGCTCTTGTCTTCATGTCCTCACAGCTGCAGGTTCTAGTCCCACAGAGAGTCTTAGCTCCTTGGGTAGAAAATATTTATACTTTATAGATGGAAAAACTATGGTTTAAACAGGAGTAGAGGCTTAGCTGCCAAAGTCCTATCAAAGCCAGCAATACTATTTTGATTATCAAGTGAGACCCTGTCCATCAGAGCTAGAAGGCCCTGCCGAGGCTGTGCCTGGATGGCTCTGAGAGCAAGCACATCCACCCTTAGCTTGCTGCTTCCTGGCGCACGGCTTTGATGTTCTGGTTTCATTGTGTTGGCTTTATTGTGAACCATGAAGGATCATTTTAAAAAGTAAACTGGGAGTGAGTGAATAAATAGAAATTGACCCTCATTCATCTGAAGGAAATTACTTTCACTCTCCTACATCCTATGGATAGAGAAGGGCACAAAACAGGCAGGAAAAAACCCACACCTTTGTAGAGTTTAAACTTGAGGAGTGTGCATTTTCCTCTTTCCACCTATTTTAATTCCTCAACTCCCCCCCCCCCTCATCCCTCCCACAAACTACAGGTTACAGAAGCTGTTACTACACTTATTTTTCCTAAGAGCCAGAAGTTAAGTAATTTGTCCAACTTTGTATAGAAGGTAGTAGACATATGATTTGACATCAAGGATGAGCGAGATGGCTCAGTAGACAAAGGCACTTGCTACCAATCCCCAGGGCCCACATGGTAGAATAAAAAGCCAACAAACAATTCCTGTAAGTTGTCCTCTACCTTCCACATGCACACTGTAGCATGCACACCATAAAGGAAGGAAGAAAGTAAGAAAGGAAGGGAGGGAGGGAGGGAGGGAGGGAGGGAGAAACTCAGAGAAGTTAGTCCGGTGAGCCAAGGCCTCAAAGCTGGTTTAGAAGCACAGCTAAGCTGTCTGACTCTTACACACTAGGCTTTTCCCAGGCTGTCTGTCTTTTCTTCCCATACTGTGGTAGGGAACAGGGTGGACACATCAATAGGTGCTAAGGCTTGTAGGAGCTGAGACGATGGGATTCTCAAGTATGATGAGCACAAGCTGTCTGTCTGTGTCTCACATTTGTGAGCCGAGGGTGGGGTGGGGACAGAATACCAACATACCAAATATTACTCTAATTTGCTCAAAGGCTGTGATTGTATCAAGTTCTAGAAATAATGAGTGAACCAGACGGTTAGGCCACTGCAGCTGGCCAGCAAAATTTTGGCTCAAGTGTTATAATTATTAAACGCAGGGGAGAGGATGAGTGAGGAGACAGAGGGACGCGAGCTCGCACAAGCAACTCCAACGCTTAGTTTGAGCTAATTTATCCAAAAATTATACAATCCAAGAAGGCCAACACTTGCTTAAATTTAGATTTGGACGAGACTCCTGTCACACACACAAATGACTACTGTTTCCTGGACACCCACTCAGCACACACAATCACCCCCTCAGCGCTGCCAGCCTGCTGGAACAAAAGGGATTTTGATTCTGAGATTCTGATTATTTTTAAACTTTAATGACAAATCCTTTCCTTCTCCACATTAAAAAATAAAGGCTATGCATCTTGCCATTAAGGGACTGCTTGCTGCTGCTTGGTTCTCCTAGGCACTTATGTTGTTTAAATTTTAATTTCCGGGTTGAAATTTTTATCGAAAACATCACTATCTTTCTAAATAACAACAAAAAAGTTTTCTTCTCTCATCACTGTCATAGTTGTCCTTTTACCTACTCTCCTGCTGCCTCAGTGGTGTGTGTGTGTGTGTGTGTGTGTGTGTGTGTGTGTGTGTGTGTGTGTGTGTGTTGTCTGGCTTCTCCAGTGGCTCTGTTGCTTGAAATTACTAGACCTGCCCTCAGACAAGTGATTACTGTTATTTTAAAACTTTTATTACATTTTACTCATTCTGTGTGTGTGCACATGCACACATGTGCCACAGTGCTGATAAATCAGAGAACAACTTGCAGGAGTCATTTCTCTCCTTCCATCACATGAGTCCTTGGGCTTGAACTCAGGTCTTCAGGCTTGGAGGCAAGCACCTTTACTTGGAGGCAAGCAGCCATCTTGCTGGCCTAGATTACTGTTGTTATTGTTGTTTTATGATCCAGGGCTTGTCTTGAGGACAAGTTGAATACTCAAGACTTTACATTGTTGATCACTGGGGAGCAAAGCCCCTCTATAATGGTGACATTAAGACAGTGTGGTGACAAGACAGTCTTCATGTGCTTGCCACTGCCAGGCTGGCTCCAGGCACTCTTTGTTTATTCTCTTCCTGCAGTCTTCAGAAAGAGATGAGGAAGCTATCATGACTCCCATCTTAGAGGAGACAGATTGTGACAGAACGTCCTGCATCCCAGGGGAAGCAATGCCACCATTTATCACTCTGGATGGAATGATCAGATGGAATGAACAGATACTATTGGAAAATCTGATGTGGAAAGCCAAGAGATATCTAAAGAGAGATGTTTCTAGTCAGGTACTGGCCAAATCCAGGCAGACTCCTAACAAAGAGAGCAGTTGAGCCAAATGTGGAAAGCAGACAGGATTCTGACAGGCATGGTGGAATTAGACCAAACAGCATATTTGTAGTCAACAGAGGAGCAGAGGCACGCTTGTGAAGGATGGCTCAACTACTGGATGAGGAGAAGGCCCATGCTTGGTCCATGGCTGGTTCTTGAAATCTGTGGACTCTTACCTAAGAACATTCAACATTTCCCTGCTCACAGTTGACCTATTCGAAGGTCAGTCAGGAGGGAGCACACTGCTTAGAAAGATCGGCCTTAGCAAATGGTGATGGGCAATCTGTGGCAGTAAAGGGAGGAGCAGTACAGTACTAGGAGGCACTTCAGAAGCAGATCTTTCTAGCTCTATTTCATGTCTAGCTTGCTCTGCTTGGTCTCAGACCTTGGGTCCTGGGTGTCTACTTCAGACCCCCAAGTGGCCCCATGGGTTCCAGTTTGACCCTCAGATAGCTCTCTGCTGCCCCCATCTGGCCAAGCAGCCCATGCCACAGTTCATTTGCAGGCCTTGGCCTAGAGCTCCCAGAACATTACTGCCAGGAATATAACTGCTCCTGTTACTGGACAAGATTCAGAACACATATTCCATGGTGAGCAGATTCATGTCTATAAGCACTCATAAATGACTTGCAAGAATATTCAGGAGTGACACTATTGGTGTTTCACAAGTGGGGGCCCAAAGCTGAGAAATGCTGTGTCTTTAGGGTATGAGCTATGAGTGTTAATCAAGTGCTTACCTGTTCTCTATTAAGATAGAGAACTTTGGGCCACTTTTGCCCAGATTCTGCAGGAGGTCAGAGCTTGACACTGGGGGAAACTGCCATGGCATATAGTAAAGGTATGGTTTGCCTCAGGGAGTAGGCAGGGTTGGAGGGATGTGAGGAACGGGAGGTGTAGCCATGCTAAGGACTGTATCATTGTAGGCTGAGGCCAAAGAGAGAGGCAGATCTTTGCATGGGAAATGGGAGGCAGGGGATCTTAGAGCCAGAAGCACAAAAGGCCACAAAAGGAGCAAGGGGCACCCGCTCAGGGCTTAGTGCTCATAGTGATGGCTGGCATGGTGGCTTAGGACTGCCTGGGTGTGTCTCTTAGTTTCCTTAAATGGATAGGGTTCTTTCTGGCCCAAGACATCATTCCAATTTGACAGCATTTGAGGGTTAAGTCTCCGTCTCTTAGAAAAGTCCTATTAAGGAAAACCCACTGGCATCTTTCAAGCCAAGAGCAAGGCCCGGAGGAGTGGCAGCCAGACAGGGTGGTTTCTAATGGAGGCACAGTGGGATGGGAAAAGCTAGGTCAAGGGTGCAGCTGGCAGCTGCAGGAGGGAGAGTCTGAGAGAGGTTGGGGAGAGTCAAATGTAAGCTTCTCCCACTTCCCACTTTAGCCTGGGGCCAGCCGTGGGCACAATGATAGCGTTTTCACAGAACAATTCTCAGGAAGGCTGGTGGGGGACAGACAGAGCAGAGCTATCCCTTTGCACAAATGAGTGCATCTGAATGACCTGGCTGGAGCGGCAGAAGTTGTGAGTGGGTTTGGAGCACGCACAGAGTGCCAGTCCCGGGGTGGGTATGAGAGCTGGGTGTCTGTGTGCACGTGTGTTCTCAGTCTTGAAACTTTCATAAATCTTGCAAGACACCTCCATGCCCTAAATGTTTCCTGTCTACTTACACCGCCATAGCTGAACTCTCTTCAGAGACCAGTGCAAAGATATGAGTCAAAATGGTATGGAAGCCTTCTTCCAGCAAGCAACAGATCATAAGGTCAGAGAGATTCAGTGTAAGGACTGGTGAGAAACTGACCTGAAAGCTACTTATATTTTAAACCAAGATGTCCCTGTGAACCCAATGCCCTCCTGGATAGTGAAGTCCTTGATTCAGGTTATCTGTATTCACTGGCTCCAACCAGATTCTAAATCTGAGGGTGTAATTGTGGAAAGTGTCCTTTCTGACAGCCTCATTGGGGACTTTTAGCCGATGGAGAAGTGAGTCTGACATTGGCAGTCTTATTGTCAGTCTCCTGGCATTAAGAATAAAACGCAGCTACTCCTCTTAATAAATACATAGGAAAGCTGGTTCAGGAGCAGAAATTGGTACCACAAAAGACATGTCTAGAGCTGAACATTGTAACACACACCCACAGTTCCAGCCCCTGGGAAATAGTTAGGAGGGTCTTGAGTTTGAGAGCAGCCTTGAGTATATAGTGAGACTATGCTTTAAAGAAAATATTCAGTGTAGGGAAGTACCTAATTTTGATCTTCATGAAATATCTGTTAAAAGCCAAAAAATGAATGAAGAAAGAAGAAACTGAGAGATATGTGTGAAAATGAAAAATTATTTTTTGGAACTCAGTGTCAAAAACCATGTAAAGGAAAATGACTTATTCTTCCTTCGCACATGCATGTGTACATGTACATGTGTGTGAGGCACATGTGCCTCTATCTATGGGCATGCATACCACAGCCAGAGGTCAGCCTTGGGTGTCGTTCCTCGGGTGTCATCCACCTTGTTTTTCAAGACAAGATCTCTCTCACTATCCTGGAATTCTCTAATTTGGCTGGCCAACCTGTGAGTCACAGAGCCTGGATTGTAAAACTTTTACATAGGTGTTCAAGGGACCAAACTCATTTCTTCATGCTTATGAAGCAACCATTTGACAGAGGGCACCATCTTTCTAGCCTAACATATAATTTTTGAAAAAAAAAAGTATTAGGAAAGATGTTCAGAAATCTATTAAAAGAAAAAAAATCTAGAATTGAAAGATATCCACAAAGTATATATGTCATTGAGTTATTGGGCAAGTCTGAGGTACCCATGGTAGAGTCCTTATCCAGCCTGGTTCTAGCATGAGGTGGTTCAGCATCTTTTGAATATTCTCAGCAACTAGTAGAAATGATAGCACAGGTGCCAGGTCAAACCTGTGCAGTGTGAACAAAGTCTCAATTGCTAAGCCCAGAACAGAACAAGCCAGCAGCAGGGATGCTGAAGGGTACATAGTGTGGGTGGTTAAGGGCTACTTCTGAACTAGTCTGTTTGCTTTTGGCCTTGTTTTATTGCTTTCACTTTTTGATGTAAATGCACATGCTTTATTCTTAGAACATAAGCAAATTGATCTAAAGAATGAGTGCTGGAGTGTGGAAATTCATTTGAACTTGAATCCACCACCACCACCACCCCGAAAGTAAAAGGCATTGCAAGTGATGAATGAACCAAGTAGGGTGGTTGGTTAGCCTTGTGACTGGACCCCTGCTCCATTCACCCTTTTTCACTCTGCAAGTCAGGCAGAATTGAACCTGGACCAGCTCTGCAGGTAAGCTCTAATTGGCAAAAATTAACCTCAGTCTCTTTCTTCCCTGCTATAACAGTTTGGTTTTGGTCATTCTCCTGGGGCTCCAAAAGACTGAAGTAAAGATCTTCATATTAGTGCTTCTGACCTTGATGGATGTGAACAGAAGACACATAACCCAGATTTAGGCTCAGCACCATTCTGAAACCTTGAGCTGCATCAGGCTCTAAGTAAAGCCACCCTAAGAGGAATGCTGCACCTACTAAATTGTGACCACACCTCTGGCCTTGGGTCTTTCAGATTGTATGAGTTGAAAGGGCATTAGATTATTTGGAGTTTTTTTTTTTTTTCTCAGTAATGTTACTTATGGCTTAAGAAGTCCTGCTATGAACCAGGCCTGTCACCTCAGCTATTCAGGATGCTGAGGTCATAAGGCCATAAGTCCAAGGGCTGCATGAACTAAAGACTGAGGTTCAAGGCCAGTCTGGCAAACTTAGTGGGACCAGGCCTCAAAATAAGATGTTAGCCAATGGCTTGTTAGAGAGCTAAGTAGTGGTACAGCACTTGGCTTGTGTGCATGGAACCTTAAGTTCAGTCTCTAGCACTGGGTGCATAGGATTGGGAATGCCTGATATAGGGATACCAAAGATTGCATCTGGAATTTACAACAGAAGAGAACAGGTGATAACAGAAATAGAGAAGACGGCATGAGACTATAGAGGGAATGAATGGGCCAGAGGGTTTCAAAATCATTGAAGCCTAATTAGAGATCTCTAGACTCCAGGCAGCAACAGTAAAGGCCTGAGTCATCCCAGCCCCACCATGATCACTCGATGTCTCTTTTTCCAGAGTTAGAGCTGTGAATGGAAATTCTCTTGCCTGAAAACCATTTCTCTACCACATAGCCAGTAATATGTGACTAACACAACTTATTTTCATATACATGAACTAGTAATAGGACCAACTAGAGAAAATTAGGTAGGCTAAGTGCAAGAATTATATAAAGTGGCTAGCATAAATATATTCAACATGCAGTAGTTCCTGTCTTATCTCTTCATGCTAGGAAATGACAGATTGGTGCCCACAGACCAGTCATAAGACCTGCCACGTACTGACAGTTTTGAAGATTGCCATTAGCCTTTTGACCCTTGACTGTTTTTTCAACCTATTGATCTGCTGAATCAATTGCTTTCAGAACGTTTTCCTACAGCTGTAGCTATATTAGCCACCATTTGCTGCAGTAATGAATTGATCCCAGACTGTCAGCAGCTCAATGACTTAAATGTGTATTTTTTGTTTATTTTATATCACCACCAGTCGTTATGGGGACTTGGTTTCACGAAGTCACTCTGGGGCTCAAGCTGACAGATACTCCAGACTCTTCTAACTTCAGTTGGAATGCAAAGTCTTCATTGAGCCTGCAGAAATGGAAGAAATGGAGGGAGATACATAGGATGCCGTAACACAGGGATGTCTCTTTCAATCATAATTGCTTGCAAGAGAGGCTGGGGAGCAGAGAGGAGGCATGGATATTTGGTGAGAAGTGATTACCCCATTCTAGGAGCCAACAAAATGTAAAATAAGAAAGACATAGTTATAATTCCAAATCATGCTTCACAAATAGTGTGTCCTTCTTCCTTAGTGTGTCCTTCTTCCTTAGTTTGCACCATGGTCTTTTACCCATGAGTAACTCAGGTTAGAAAGAGTTCTCATACTTTGCCCCAAATGTCTACTCCACCAGCCAGGGATATCTCAGAAAGTGTTTCCAGTTCAAACTTTGCCTAGAAATTCAGTGTCCCAGATGAGTTAGTGACCCATTAAAGCACATTTTTTTTTTTTTGACAAGCAAGACTTTAAGGAGGCTGGATAGAGGAGGTGCTGAGCTGAGTGATATGCATAGTGTGCACACTCTCGAGGAAGCTGGGATGCTTGGCTTTTTAAAGCATTATCTCTCCAATGTGGATTCCAACACATATACAAGAATCTCGTATGATATGTATTTAAACCAATCTTATTCAAGTTCTTCCTTGGGTATAGAGAATCTATGAAAAAGGACCACGAGGTCTTGCTCTGAGATTAAGCCTAGGGTAACCTGATCTACTTGGGTGTGATGGTTTATTTGTGGGTATAACATTTCTGGGGATAGGTGGGATGAAGGTGAGAAGGGCTATATGTGATTGTGTGATTGCAATTGGGGCTCCAACTGTCACCGCCCTCAGACCCTTTGAGAACCTGGTTGGCCTGAGGGAGTGGAGTCACCCAGGGATCACCTTCTTTCAAAGGATCATATTGGCCTGAGCCAGAGATAAAGACAAAAGAGACATTGCTCTGAATATGCCTCAGTTCTAGTACCAGGGAAATGGGCCAGAATTCTGCAACAATACCATATGTCAAGAAGAAGCATTGTGGGCAAAACAAAAACAAAAACAAAAACAAAAAACACAACAACCAACCAACCAACCAACCAAACAAACAAACAAAAAAAACCAAGTGGGAGGACTAGGGAACAGATGCAGATGCAGCTGTCAGAGCTCCTGCTCAGAAGGGGGTGCTCTGTGGATCCCTTCTCACTGGCAGTCCTTAAGGGTTGATAGACAACTGGATTCATGCTGGGTGGACTGCTTGAAAATGACGTTGATATTAGCAAGAAGAGAAGACAGTTACTTTCTGAACTGTGTGGCCTTTGAAGACTTGCAGTAAGCAGCTTGATTCCCCAGAAGGAGCACTCAGCCAGCTTGGTTATGAGTGTCATGCTTCCATCTCTGCCTCTTTTAAATGTTTTATCTCAGGAAAGCCCCCTTCCATCTAGAGTGGCTTTACAACTTTAGGTGATGAGTCTCATGGAATCATGTCTTTCATTTCTCCAACATCATTTTCAAGCAGTCCACCCAGCATGAATTCAATTGTCCATCAACCCTTAAGGACTGCCAGTGAGAAGGGATCCACAGAGCACCCCAAAAGTCACTATGGATAGTTATTGGTTTAATACCTACCTTGATTACACAGTTTATATTTCTGCTTATCAGATACGGGGAGTCTACGGCATGGAGTTAACCAGTCAGGGATGCAGTGGAAATGCTTAAGGTCTTGGAGCCTAATTACATGCCTTAATAAATAGATAAACTCATCAAGGTCTCACTGGACTGAAGAAAACAATGTAATGTTGTGTCTCCTACAAGACTTGACATACAGCAGGTATTTAAATAGCCTGTGTTTATTATTCTCTTTTAGGATAAACCCTAAAGGAGCAACAGGAACTAGAAGCCTTGGTACTCTTGCTTCTCTGTCTGTCTGTCTGTCTGTCTGTCTGTCTTTGTCTCTCTGTCTTTCAACTTTCTTGTATGTGTTTGTGGTATTCTTGTGGGCATGTATACATGTTCACATTATGGTCTTTCATGTGTGCATATGTATGTGGAGGCTGGAAGTTGACATTCTTGATGACTATTTATTGCTGCACATTCTCCTGCAGAACCTGGTATTTGCTGATTCAGGCTGGTCTAGCTAACCACCATGTCCCAGGGATCCCTGTTTCTGCCTCTGATGTGCTGAAATTACAGGCAGGTTGACACACCTGCTTGGCTTTTTAATTTGAATTCTGGGGATCTGAACTATGATCCGTACCATTGTCGGACAAGTGCTTTATCCCCTGAACTATCTCCTCAACCTGCTTGCTGCTCTCTTTCCAGCCCACCTGGGTGTTCAACGGTGCTTGAAACAGCTCACTCTGAAAGTCAGGTACCATGATCAAAAAAAAAAAAGGTAGCAGAAAAATCCATTGGCCTATTTCCTGGAGAATGGAAAATACTCTGCCAAAACAAAGATGTTTCCAGAAGGCGGGTGAGTAGTGATAAATAATTAACTTGGGTGGATTACATTGTGTCTGGAGGAGTCATTTCAACAACATGTTCACACCCCCAAAGTCTTGTTTCACATTTTCCAGGATAAATATCTCCTTTGTAAAAAAAAAATAAATAAAGAGAGAGAGAGAAAGAGAGAGAGAGAGAGAGAAAGAGAGAAAGAGAGAGAGAGAGAAATGTATTCAGAAACTTGGCTATAAGACAGTGTTTCCATGTAATGAATGCCATGAAAACTACAGTTTATGGGCAACATCTTTAATTGGATTCAAAGACACTCTATTGTTTCCAGTTGGCCTCAGTTAAACCCAGGTGAGATTGTATTGCCTTGGGGAACATTGCAGGGCCACCAAAGTGGAACAACCTTCTCATTGTCCTATTGCGAATATTGTTACACTCAGCAGCTATGGAGCACCATGCCGCTTGCCAAGCAAGAGTCTTTCTGTGTGCCAGGTGCTGTGGGTTGGGTGTGGTTACACTGGGAGCCACAACTAAGGAGATAAAAGATTATGACTGACACAGTGGAAAGAGTGTGCTCACCACCAGAACCTGATCCAACTGTAGACTTATTCCCTAACACAATCCAGGCCACCATTTTGAAATGGCTCCATTTCTTTGTTTTGAAACAGTCTTACTCTGTAGGGCAAATTACTCGTGATAATATCCTGTCTCAGCCTCTCAAGAGTTAGGACTACAGTCATTTTGTCTCTGTTAACAAAACCTATAAAGGCTTCAATTGCCTTATTTTACAAATCAGTTGGGTTAAATGACAAATAGATTTGCATTTTTAGAGAAAGTTTGGTAGTCGAATCTGCTTAGTTGAGCAGCACTTGGAGGTTCTGGCCATGCTTGGTAGGCAGGAGCAATAGCTTTATGAAGGAACAAGAGAGATCACATTATGTGAGACAGTGAGTGGTAAGGATGGGAAGGAGGAGGGGAGGAGAGAAGCAGAAGGCACTGAAAGGTGTTGTGGTAGACAATGTCATGTTGTCACCAAGTCTTCATTTTCTTTCCAGGATTTCAGTCTAACCCTGCCCCTAAATCACAAGTATTTTTTTGAGAGCCTCAGTGACATTTCACAAAGAGAATAAGCATGTCTTAGTTAGGGGTTCATTGCTATGAAGAGACACCATGACCACAGCAACTTTAATAAAGGAAAACATTTAATTTGGGCTGGCTTACAGTTTCAGAGGTTTAGTCTATCGTCATCATGGTGGGGAACATGGCATCTTGCAGCCAGGAATGGTCCTGGAGAAGGAGCTGAGAGTTCTACCCTTGGATCCATAGGCAGCAGAAGGGACTGTATGCCACACTGAGCATAGCCTGAGCATAGGAGACTTCAAATCTCATGCCTACAGTGGCACACTTCTTTCAACAAGGCCACATCTATTCCAACAAGGCCATACCTCCAAATAGTATCACTTCTTATGGTCCAAGCATTCAAACACATGAGTCTATGGGGGCCACACTTATTCAAACCAACACAAAGTGTATTGCATTTAGTTTTATGTGTGAGTATGTGAGCATACATGAGCCTGTGTGTGTAAGAGAGAGTGTATGTGTGTGTGTGAGAGACACACACACACACACAGAGAGAGAGAGAGAGAGAGAGAGAGAGAGAGAGAGAGAGAGAGAGAGAGAATAGAAGCTAGAAGACAACTTTCAGGAGTCAGTTTTCTTTTATGATGTGGATACCAGGGATCAAACTTAGGCCTTCAGCATTGGCACTCAGTGCCTTTATCACTGAGTCATTCCATTAGCCCAAAAATGAATTTAATATCTATATAGAAAAGAGATACTACCCCAAACAAGGACACCTAAAGAAATATTTCCAAGGTCCTTTGGAATTTACAGTAGACACATGTAAGACATGTAATGAAACCTGGACTCCTTAATATCATTATTATTCTAGACAGTAAGGTGGATAGAAGACTCAGGCTAATGTCAGTGTTACTAGGACTGAAAGTCACAAAACAGCTAGCAGCCTAGGAAGCATTGAAATGTGGGCCTCCCCCAGGGTCTGGCCAAGTCTTCCTTGGCTCTCATTATGCCACCTTTCTCTCTGCCATTCTCTACTTTCTCATGACCACCCAGACCACAAGAATGCTGTGCTTTAGGGAATCTTGTCTATCCAGAGTGCCACAGGTTCTCCATCCTTGAATGATGGGATTGCAGTTTGGCTTCAGATTTTAAATAAGTGAAATAAGATGGGCTCTTTGTGGAGGAAGGCAGCTCAGTCCTCATCTTCAGGGATGGAGCTGCTTAAATACGGTTGAGATCTGTGAAATTCCTGGGATACACACTTGTCTGTTTGCTCAAACTACATTAGGATAAAAGGTTGTGTTGGCTGTGATTAGCTCCCAGTGAATCCGTGCCAGTGGATGGTGGGTTGATTGTTGCTGCATCTAGTTTCACCATGGCTCTCAAAGAATACATATTTTTAGCAGTGAAGTTCAAATTCCAAGTATTCTCCCTCCCTTATGAAGTCTGTCGGGAGGCTTGCCAGATAGATGTGTTAGCTGTTCCAAGCCAGTGGCTGAAATCTGAAACATTGTTTTCCTTTGTGATTGTTTGTCAGACTCTTAAAGTCTCAGGGCTGGGATTCCAGCAGGATGCCCTGAGCTGTTCACAGTTGTGTGCTCTCAGATCTGAGTGATTTAGTGACAGATTAGAACTCATTCCTTTTCTGTCACTCCAAGCACTCCCTAGGCAGCTCCCCAACACCAATGGCAATGATAAGTCTCATAGATCCAGGTTAGGATTTTCCAGCTTATGAACTCCTAGAACAAGGGAAAGTGATGAAAGATTGCCTTATGTGTGCTGAGTCAGATAACAGCAGAGAGATGAAGCCAAATGATTGAGGAAAACAATAGATAATACACAGAAAATGGATGATTGTAGGCTATTTTCTGATGTGCTGTTATTTTATTATTAAAACACTCTTTGAAATAGGTGGGTGTAAAAATGAGAAACAACTACCTCACTCCTGTAATCCTTATACAGGAGGATTGCTGTGAGTTTGAGGCTAGCCTGAGCTAAATGAGTTCAAGGACAGCATGGGTGACAAAGTGGGGCACTGTACACCCGATACCCCTGCCTCCAAAGAACAATTCAGTAGCAAAGTAACTGAAACTGGGGATGTGCTCCAATCTCACACTCTGAGTGTGAGAAGGTGGTTTTCAGATTTAGGCACTACTAAAAAAGGCAGTTAGCAGGCACGTAACTCTTATCAAGCATCAAGTCAGAGGAAGAAAGGGCAGGGAACAGTGAACTCGCTGACTCTCCAGATTCAGGGTCATGGGGATTGAGATGCAGCTTGTTCTGAGATGCAGCTTTTTCCGGGGAACTACCTCCTGTGAAGAGCCCTTCCCAAAGCTGATGAAATGCACCATAAAGTTGTCAGGAATTGCTGCCAATGTTTCCTTTGACGTTTGGTAGGACAGATGGTTGGAGAGGCATTTTCTTAGGAGTCAAGTTGGACTGATCCAGCAACAACAGCAAACGCAGCCTCCATTGAGTATGAAAATTGATACATGAATAAGCCAAGTCAAAAGCTTATTGAAGACAAGGACATCAAGGAGGCTGACACCACTTAAAGTTAGTCATTGGGAGAGACTAGAGCAAGCAGAAGTCCAGCACTCAGCCTTGATCTTTCATGACAGGCAAACTGAGTCACCAACATAGTGATGTTTTCCTTAGTAGTTTCCAGTGATTATATATACAGAAAAAAAAGACAGAATTCTCTGGTTGTGTTTATATGAACCACCAGCAACTTGTCCATGTCTTTTGGACATTTACATGCCAGGATAGGGGAAGATCCAGTATCCTAACTGGTATTGCAAAGAAAAGATTCACAGAGAGCACAGGACTACAGGAACTCTACAGCACAACAGGGAAGGAGCAGATTCTGATGTGACCCCATTTGAAGCAGATGGGAAGAAGAGCCTCCAGAGGAGACCATAATAAAAACTGGCAATAAAGAAAAAGTGCACAAATGATGGTACATGAAACAAAACATATGATTGGAGCAAATTTTATTTTTAGCATGTGTGTGCTGTGTAGGTGTACCTGTGCGTTCGTGTTTAGAAGTTGGAGTTCAGGTGCACCTATATATGCTTGCATGAGGAAACGTGAAGCTGAGTGTGGACATCTTTCTTTTCACATTATATATGGAAGCAGGGTCTCTCACTGAACTAGAGCTCTATATTTCAGCTAGGCTAGCTAGACAGCTTGCTGGGGGAGGAGGAGGAATCACCTTTCTCTTCCCATACTCTGGGATTACAGATGGGCTGCTGCCTCCACTCACCTTTTACGGGGATGCAGTTACTTTACTCACCGAATTATCTCCCCCAGCCAAACATAGTAAAATTTGACAGAAGATGCACTTAAGAAAATGAAAAAGCATCTTAGATTTTATTTTCTGTTGGTGTATGTGTGTGTAGAGACCAGAGGTCAAGTGTCTTTCTCCATTGCTCTCCACCTTATTTTTTGAGGCAGGGTCTCTCATTGAACCCAGAACTCTCCATTTTGACTAGACTGAGTGTCTAATCATATAACTGATTAAAATAAGAAAAAGGCTAATAGAGATGAGGAAAGAAATCACATGAAAAGAGTATGTGGTAATAGTTATCAAGACCAGTGCCTGAAAATACACGTGGAACAAGTGTCTTATTTGGGTTTCATTGCTTTGAAGAGACACCAAGACCAAGGCAACTCTTATAAAGAGAAATTTTTTATTGAGTGTGGCTTACAGTTTCAGAGGTTCAGTCCATTATCATCATGGTAGGAAGCATGGTGTCATCCAGGCAGACATGATGCTGGAGAAGGAGCTGAGAGATCTACATCTTGACCCAAAGGCATCCAGAAGGCTTTTCTCTGCAGGCAGCCAAGAGGGGAATCTTCCACACTGGGCAGTTCTTAAGTACTAGGAGCCATTAAAGCCTGCCCATACAATGATACACTTCCTCCAACAAGGCCACACCTACTTTAACAAGGCCACACCTCCAAATAGTGGGAGTTCCCATGGGCTAAACATATTCAAGCCACAGCAAGTGTTATGAAAACAAGAGGATAAAAAAAAACCGGGTAAATGATGAGCATGTTCACCCAAGGGACAATATGACCGAAACGATGGACACTAGAGACCCAGTGAGGTATTCAAGAAGGAGAGCATTGCAACTGGGCTAGAAATACATCCCAAGAAACAAGAGAGAATGGTTCAAAGTTGAAGGAATGGCTGAATTCTAACTTAAAGGACAGATCCTGTTAAGAACAAAACTTTATTAGCTATCATCTGTTGGGGATTGGTTCTAATACTTTGAATTAATCTGGCTCCCAAAATCAGGGTTCTGTCTGTCAAAATGCTGAAGGTCCTTGTTCCCAATTGGTTTTGATCAATCAATAAAAAGCCAATGGTCAATAGTTGGGCAGATAGACTGAGGTGGGACTTTGAGATTTGTGCAGACTAGGAACCAGAATAGAGGAAGGAAGGAGGCTGCCATGACGGGGAAGAAGGAAGACCAGACTTAAAGGTCTACCAACATGTGAGAATCAGAGAAAGTGGCCACATGAGCATCTTCCCCAATTGTGTTTAGGGTAGCAGAGATAAAATATAGATTTTAAAAGATGTTAACTTAGGAGTACCAGAGGGGAGTGTTTGCTAGCAGTGGGAAGGATTAGAAATACCCAACCATTAAGCTAGTCAAGGCATATTAGACTGGCATGTGTACATGTGTGCATTGTTGTGTGCATGTGTGTGTTTGTGTGTGTGTGTTCCTGCGTGCACACTCGCATGCATGTGTAAACACATATGTGTCTTTCTTTCAGGAATCTAGATAGTTCTTGGGCAGGTGTGAGCATGCGATCCATCAGGAACACAGAGTGGTTAACTAATTACTGCTATAATCATCTAATGAAGCTATTAACTTCAAAAAGTTGAAAATTTCCTCTAAATTTCAAAAGAGTTGCATTTGTAAAGGAGAAAATTAATGAAGTTGACTTCAGGATTCCAGCAAAGAATTGAACAGGAGATTGACCAAGAGACAAAGATTCTGTAAGCAATTAAGCTGGCATCAATGTGTAAAGTAAACAGAATATTATACTGAAACATAAAAGGTCTTGGAAAATATTTTGTCCACATGCTTTTTTTTTAAATCTCCAGAAGCCAAGGGTATTTGAGTATGATGACAGTAGAGCATTTAAGAGTGGGTAAAACTGAGTATGGAAGGGTGGAACTGAGAATTCAATAGATAACATATAACTATACCTTAAGAACAAGGCAATCACAGTTAAAATGGTACAGCTTTTAAAAGAAAAACAAGGTAAAGTTAAAGTAAAAACAAAATGAGAATAACCCAACTAAAATGCTCATTTTCTCTCAGGAGAAAAAGAGTAGACTTGATGATTGTCAATAAGTTTGGTTCAATACAAGCAATTCGATGATACTCTGAACAAATATTGAGGAGCTGTGAGGCTTCAGTGTGTGGCTGTGTAATTGTCAGTTCAGCAGATGAAATCCCTGCTTGTTGTAGATTTCTCATTCTGAGCTATGATTTAGTGTGTTCATATTATGGCTAGCCTGGCTTACATAGTGAGTTCCAGGATAGACAAGGCTACATAGTAAGTCCCTGCCTCAAATACTATAGCATACATTGGCTTACTCAGTATCCTAACAGGTCAAAAGAAAAAGAACACCATATTGTCCTGATTATAGAAAAACTTACCCAAACTAAAATTCTTTTCTTGATTATAAAATGATGACACCCACATCCTGGGAGTAGACAGAAAGGTGGTTTCCATTTCTTGGGTGTTCACACAGCCCTGCCACCTCCAGCATACTGGTTCAATGGCCTTCCCACCCCCAGCTCCAGCCTCAGGAAGTAGGGCCAACAAAAGTATCCCCTCACCTCTCCTCCTGCCTGAAATATGCTTGATTGTGAGTCACTAGGAAACATTCTGATTAAATTCAGGAGGAACACAAAGACACCTACTGTGGTAGGCAGAATGCTAATCTCCCAAAGTCATCTAGGTTTTCTTCCCCAGAAATCAAGAGTAGGCTGGGTTCCCCAGCAAAGCAGGACATGAAATTAATATTATCACACAGTTGGCCTTAAAACAAAGTTGCCTTGGGCCCAAGGCAACCACAGGGGTCCTTAAAAGTGGAAAGGGGTAGACAGAGGTCAGGCACAAAGATATGCAAGGTCCCTAGCTTTGAAGATGGAGGAAAGACTGGAAGTCATCACAGGAGAAGTGGAGCAGAGAAGGAAATATCCTTCCCACTGGAGTTCCGAGAAAGGAACATAGGTCTGCCCACACCTGGGCTCAGGGGATTCAACAGGGTCTTGCTTGTGGTGGTTGGTGTGGCAGCCTCAGAAACAGATACCCCCCACTACATTTCATATTGCTATTAGTACAGAATACTGTGTGGATGAACATTAGAAGGGAGACAGCAATTATTGCTTGCTGGTGTGATTACATAATAATCAGTTGCTATTAGGAAACACCAAGTATTAAGTGAAAGGCACATGAAATGATTCATAAAAACAAAGCATAATAGCTTTCCTATATTTCAATTACAAAGAAGAAGTAAATGAAATAAAATGCTCATTTTTTTTTTTTTTTTTTTTGTAGGGGGAAAAAAACTTAAGCTGTAAAATCAACCCGAGATGTGTAAGTTCTGTTTGAAGCTAATAGATAATATGTTATAACAAAATAACATGAGCAGGAAAATATCCCCTGAGCTGCCCTCCCCCTCCTCCTCTCCTTCTCTCCTCACCCCCCTCCTTTTTGCTAGTGTTTAGTATTGGGGATCTAACCTAAGGCTTTACAAATGTTGGCAACTGCTCTTTCACTATAATAGCAGCCTCAAGGGGAAACATTTTCTCATTCTGGCATTAGTACTCTTACTAGTGTAAAACATCTCTTAACATCAAATTTAATTAAAGCCTAAAGAGTATGCCCATTGTTTTTGTAATAGAAACTAATCAGTATTACCCCAAAATTAAACTCTGAGAGATTCAGGCTTGCTAAAAAGATTAATGCTGTATGCAAGATTTAAAAACCCTACAAGTCTTTTTTTTTTAAGTTTTATTTTTTTATTTATGCATATGCATGTGTTGGAGGATAGAGAAGGTACCCATGGAGGCCCAAAGAAGGCATTAGATCCCCTGGAGCTGGAGTTTCACCTGGTTGTGAGCTGCCTGGCATGCATGGTGAGACCTGAGCACAGACCTCTGGGTACTGGTAAAGCCGAGTCAGCTCTCCATCCCTATAAAGCTGTTTTAATTAAAATGGTGTAATATTCCTTTAGGGTTTTAGGACTAGAAAGATAGTTCAATTGACTAAAATTCATCAGTTCAGAAGCAAATTCCAAAATGTAGAAGGATGTATTCTATGAACGGTATTTCATGTAAGTGGCAGGAAATAAAGGCTGAGTCATAAATCTCACTAGAAGTTGACTGGCCATTTGGGGAAATGAATTCATATTCTGTATTTTATATAAAAATGAATTTCAGACAGCTCATCTATTGAAATATAAAAATTAAAGTCATGGATACTAAAAATGGTCATAAGCATTATTATTTTCTTAGGGTAAACCACAAAACTCATAAACAATAAAGACATAATTTGACCCCATTAAGCATTTCTGTGCAAGGAAAATTACATAAAGTCAAGATTCTAGGAACAAACTGTGAAACCGTCTCAAATAAGAGAAATGCCAAACAACTGAATTGTAAATGGAGTAAAAATTGGAGGCTGCCTTTGAGGAAAAGCAAACATGGATGGCCACAAAAGTGAAGTAACTCCACCATTGATAAAGTAAAGCCATAAAAGCCAGGACGTGGTGTCATTGTGCTACATGAGACCAGTAACAATGGGAAAACGGTAGTGTCCAGAGCTGGTGGGGATGTAAGAAAATGGGAGAATTCAAGTTGAAGTCTGCAGGCATGGAATGACCATGAAACAGAAAGGCCAGATTTGAAGTTGAAGTATGTGTCCTGTGCCCCACAACTGTGGACATAAGATGCCCCATTAACAATACTTTTTCTTATAAAGATAATTGGGAAAAATCCAATATGAGTATGCTTGATGAAAAACCATGTTTAATAGTGAAATAAACCAGTACTATAGAAAGAGAAGCACATGAATGAATGGTGGGACATTGATGTAACCATATTACACATAATTCCAAAGGAACTCATTTTGCCTTTAAAGATAGATCTATTTATTATTGAGCCAAAGACACAGGAATCTGACATTGAATGGTCTAGAAAAGTGGTTTATCAAAATCTTGATGATAAATCTGTGTATGGTTGCCTAAAATACAAGTACAAGGGAGGCTGAAACAGGATGATTGTCGTGGTTTTGAGAGCAGACTGGGCTATATTGTGAATACCAGGCCAGGCAGAGAAAATGAGGCCAGTTAAAACAAACATCTTGATAGTGAAGAATCTGTTGCTTTATCCATTTGCCTTTCCAATTCTATTGTCTGTAGTATATTTTTTACACTACTGTGGCTTTCTGTGATGAAACAGTGAAAATGTACTTTGCAAACAGGTATCAAGCTTAGTAAAGCTAATGGATATTTAAGACAAAAAAATCATCAAATACCTCATTGCAAAGCAATGATTCTGTTAAAAAAATTTCTACGAACAAAACATTTCATTTTCTGGAGTCATATATTATAACAGGGAAAATTTGTTTAACTTTCTCCTAATATATTTTTGGCAATGCAAAAAGTTTTAAAAAGAAACAACTGCTTCAATTTATGAGTTGTGCAAGGGACTGTAGTTTGGATTGGTAAGTCTTTTATGTGATTAAGAACCCTCTCCTACCCCCATAAATATTTTCATAGCTGCCACAGTTGACACATCACTTTCTCGGGTGGCCTTGCTGTAAGAAAGTTAGGGGATTTAATGATGTAATGTAAAGAGTCGGAGCATCGCTGATTAAGCAAAACTTACTTCCGTTCACTTCACTGCTACAGAAAGTCATGCTCAGAACTGACTTGAACAGACTCAAACTGTGGGTCAGCCAGCACTCGGGGACTTGTCCTACAGTGATGGTTTGTGAATTGTTTTTGTAATGTATCTCCCCAAGAGTGTCCATGGAGTTGCTTCAGTAACCTCCTGAATGAGAAGAAGGGATGCAACCAGAGTAGCTTGATTCTGTGTGATCTACTGAGCTTCCACTAGATTTTGGAAATCAAATCAATCCACTAGGCTACCCTGTTTCTTCTCAGCCATTTGTCAAACGAGTATCTATCCATCAATTCCTACTAACTCAGCTTGGATCACTTTCAGATGGAGATTTCTAATCAGTAGCCCACAGCCTGAGATGGGCAGAATCCAGTCTAAGGTTGGCCACTGCAGGGTGATTAAATATTCCTTAGTATATTCTTATCACCAAGGAGACTTCATCTCTGGATATTGTACTGTTCAGAGACCTTGTGGAAATTTCACAGCTAGACGGGCGACTATATGCAAAGTAGCCAAGGAAAGAATTAATGTACACAGCAGACTCTGTTTGACATTACGGATGTGGGTCACATTTTGGTTGAAGTCACTGATGAAATCACTTGTCATAGTGTGCAATCTGTATATAGCTTGGAGCTGAGGGCCATAGCAAATATTAGTTGAATATTAATCAGGAACCCAAAGGATTCAAACAATATAAGCAATGGAATGGAATCATTCCCATATCAGCTTGTCCAAAAATGCATCTTCGTTTTATAGTGAAGTCCCTATTACATCAGTGTTCCACAGTATTTTAAGGGTTGGCAAGAAAAATCTAGGATCTTTCTTATTCTTCCTAACTGTAGTATTGTAGTTCAATGTGCACTGCTCATTTTAAGAGTATTAGAGACTCCTTTCTCAATGTCAGCTATGTATCTGTGTTGCTTAAGGGACCAACAAGAAACCTGTCTCTTGGACACTGTATCTAATGGCATTAGACTGATCAAAGGAAGGCTTTTAAGAACATTGTGAACCATTGCTTGGTAGGTAAGATTCCTACTCCAACCCTTTGTTAACAAAATCATAACATACTCCTGGAGTTATGGGCTAAGACATGAAGACAGGTCTTCTGAGAAGGGGAATAAGAGAGAGAGAGGCACAATGAGGGGCTGTAGAAATCAGGATGGCTTCAATCCAGCTTATCATCTCCATACAACTCACCAAACCCAGCTCCAGCTTCTTGAAAATTTCTCATGAAAGATGGAAGCCACTATTTCCAGTTTGCTTCTCTGTGATGATGAGATATAGAAGGCAGGACCTGTGGCCTTTGGGCCTTGCATAAATGCAAGTGCCATATTGTATGCAATGAACCCAGTGTGTTACCTCAAATTCATATGTTGAAATCCTAGGCGATGATATTTAGAAGTTTTGCCATTAGAGGTCATGAGGGTAGAGTCCTCATTAATGGATTAGGGGCCTTATAAAGGGGATGACAACCATCTTACCATCATATAAGGTTACCACAAAAAGAAAAATATCTGCAATCTGTGTGACTTAGATACAGCTTCTAGCCTCCAAAACTGGGCTGTAGGTGGATGTGATGACACACACCTATTATTCCAGAACCTCAGAGGCAAAGGCAGAAGGATCTGACTTTTAGGGTCATCTTTAGCTACAGTGCAGTTCAAATACAGCTGGGGATACATGAGATTTTTGCATCAAATAAATAAGTAGACCATGAAAGAGCAAAGCACAGTCTGTGTACCAAAGAGTGATTTTAGTGTTTTCCCTGGAGTGCATGCTTCCTGATCATGTTTATTTGCAGTGTGGGAACTCTCAGATCCAGCATCGTTTGGGAAGAGGCACTGGCATTTCTAGAAACTCCAAGGACCTAGAGAGTTCACAATGCACAGCCACTCTTAAGAGTGGTCTTTAAGGTCATTGTTCAAAGGAAGAGCTTACCATTTTGGTTTTCATTTTTGGAAGGAGTCAACAAATTATGGCCTAGGAAACAAACTAAATGTTACTCTGCCTTATAAAGTTTATTAGAACACAGCCACATCAATTCACTTGCACACTTCCATGCCTTCTTTCCTGCTATAACTCTACCTACTGAGTTTAATAATTATGAAGTATATGACCTGTGAAACCTAAAATATTTACTATTTGCAAGTCTTTTACAGAGCAAATTTGCCACCCTACAGCTGATTATATGTTTCAGTTCACTTCAGCACTTTCTATTGAAATTTCTCACCTATTCAAAACACCGGGATGGTTATTAATTCTATTGCTGATGTTTTTTTAACTTCTAACTAGTTGGTCACTTGGAGACTTAAATATTCTGGCACTGTTTCTAGCTCAGGAGCCCCCATGTGCACAGTCCACAGTAATGGAGTGATTTCTTGGGTTTCACACCCTTTTAATAATGTTTGCCTGTGACTGTGGGGGAGGTGGTACCCTTCGGCATCCTTCCCTAAAAAATGCCAAATTGGAATGGAAAGGAGGAGAACTGTGTGGTCTGCAGGTCTGTTTTCCTTGCTGTTACCACGTGTTCTTTTTTAAAGGACTTGTTAGGATTGGAGAGCAAGTGTTTAGACAGGAATGAACCTTTCACTGTATTGTTTAGAAGCTCCAAGATCTGAAAACATCAGGCTGAAGCAGATTTCTAGTGCTATTTTAGGTTTGTGGAGCAATGGAAATCCTCTTTCAATAGGGAAAACGAGAGAATTGGTTTTGTCCCTCCCCACACACATGTGTCAGCATGGCTGCCTTTCAAAACCCTCCTGTGGGCCCCAGAGCTTAGTAGATTCATACCGATGCTCCATTTATGCTTTCACTCTACTTTTTTTTTATTTCATTTATTTTTGTTTTGATGCTTGCTTTTATGCACTATGGTCACTTCAAGTACTTAGTGGAAAGAAATGAGACATGAATGCATACAAACAAATATTTAGATAAATAAATAAGCCTAATGGAAAATGCATACTTGCACAAAATAAGGCTAAGAAATCTACAAATATGCCTCCTTTGTGTGTGTGTGTGTGTGTGTGTGTGTGCATTGGGATGGGGTTCTCTCTCTTCCTGAGCCTGGTGATGCTGAGTACCTCCTCCTATGGACCTAATGGTCAGCTGTTTCCGTCATTGGATGTTCTGAGCTCCTTAGGAAACACAGGAGAAAGCATCCTTAACAACCAGGAGCTGAGCCCCACTGTGTTAAATCCAGTCTTGCAAACACTGACCATGGCCACATCATGCATTTCTTTCTCTTGGCATAATCTGTGAGCAGTTACTTTGTGAATGCACACAGGTAAACCATATGGACCCTAGAGGAAGTGAGCCAAAGCTCATGGAGAGCAGAAAGGTGTTCTTTAATACCTTAGAGTGAAGAGTAGAAATCTACATAGTATATAGAAAGCTGGATTTGAGACACATATATGATGTTAACAAAGACTGACTCCAATGTCACCTTCATGTTCTGGGTTTCTTTGGGTTGTGCCACACTCTAGTGAAACTCCTTGGACTTTTGAGTGATCCCTCCATGTAAAGTTATCAGCCCCTTAGAATTCTGCTCTGGTTTTAGTCCTGGCAGCAGTAACTTGAGGGTGCTGGTCACATTATATCTCCAGCTATGAACCAGAGAAGACTGTAGTGAAAATGTTGGTTTCTTTAATACCCCATTTATTATGAATATGTTCGTGTTTTAATCCCAGGTATGAGATATAGGGCTGCTTCAGATTGTCGTGGGATCTGATAAACAGATTCATGGAGTTTGTGGATAAATGGGTCTGAACTGAGTTAAGCCAGGTCACCTTTAAGCATCTACTCAGAGCCATAGACTGTAAGACTGTTGGTCATTCTTGCAACCAAAATAGGCTTGCAGAATGAACAGAATGAAGGAGTGCCAAACCAGTCACCACAAGATCTGGGTTGTGGAGCAGCTCAGCCATTGGCTATGTCTTTGAGCAGGTCACTGAAGCGATTCAGCTATCAAGGTGCTAATCTGTAATGTGGGGTTAGAAATTCTAGTGGACAGAGTTACTATGAAAAACAGATGACAGTGTTCAGGAGAGCTTCTTACAAACTCCCCAAGCCTGCATAAATATGAAAAACTGTCTTATTACAAATAATTATATTTTTAAATTTTCATATCATTGTGGCATTGACACAAGGCCATTGTGGGAACATGACAGACAATAAAGCAGAATTTCAAGAGCACTGAAATGCACCCTATTATTGTGTATCTTGTAGACTCTAGGCAGAACTACCACATGCAGGGCAAAGTAGCTTTCTGTAGGGCAGTTGGCCATGTGTGTGGGAAAAGACAGTCTGGCTACCTGAGTTCCCGCCTATTTGAAGACTTTTTACCAAAGTGGGAAGTGTAGTTGATGGTGAAAAAGCCTCTGTGCAACAGACATGTCCGTTATTTTTCTCACTGTGGTAATAAAATACCCTGATAAAAACATAAAGGGAGCAAGGGCTTACTGTGACTCACAGTGAGTGTAGTCCAGCACGGTGGTTTAGTTCTGGCAGCAGTAACTTGAGGGTGCTCGTCACATTTATCTATAGTCATGAAGCAGAGAAGACTGCAGTGAAAATTTTGGTTTCTTTAAAACTCCAGTTATGTGATGTGAATATGTTTTTGTTTTAATTCCAGGTGTGGGATATGGGGCTGCTTCAGATGGTCCATAGTTGCTAACTAAGATTGCCTCATGCCCTAGAAGGGGTGTGACTTTGCCAGCTGCAGATAGTTTATGTTTGAAATTCTGGGGACTCTTGAAAGGGTGTAAATGCAGGAGCCCAGAAAAGGCCTGAGGCAGTTGCTGCTGGTTCCTGTTGCTGGTTCCTGCTGCTGCTGCTGCTGCTGCTGCTGCTGCTGGTGGTGGTGGTGGTGGTGGTGGTGGTGGTGGTGGTGGTGGTGGTGGTAGTGGTTCCTATTGTTGTTGCTGGTTCCTGCTGCTGCATTTGCTATTGCTGGATTGTTGGTTGGAGATAATCCTGATGACAGACTGGATTTGCCCCCAAGGAACTCACTGCCTGTAATCAGCAGGAAGTAGTCTCAAGAGGTCTACACCCCCTTTCCCTTCTAAGCCTTTTTTCCTCCTATCTAGTGTTGAAGGGTTGGAAAGGTTTGGTGTGGAATAAGGGTTGGAAGGGTGATAGATAATAGAACCCAATGAAGTAGCCCCCAAATACGCCTACAGAAGATAATGAATGTGATGATGATTGCTGCTTTTCAACTGGCTTTCACCTTTTAGAAAAGAGAATGTTTATGTAATCTTTTATAATTTCATACATGTAAACAATGAGTCTTGATTATATGAACTCTCAGCTCCCTCCTGGACCTCCCAACTCTTCCCTCTCATTCCTCCCAGGCATTTCCAACATGGCCCTTCCTCCCCTCATTATCTTCTTTTGTGGTTAATGACTCACCGACTGCAATTAGTTCTGCCTGTTGGAATGTTAACTCATCATATTAACTTGATCTTGTACAGGTCTTATTCAGGTCACCATAACTTGTGTGAGTTCATAAGTGCAATGACCATCTCCAGTCTAGAAGAAACACTACATGTCATATCACTTCACTGCTTTCTCCAGCTGTTCTATGTCCCTCTTCTCTGATGTTCTCTGAGTCTTCAGGGAGAGGGATTTTATAGAGATGTCAAATTTAGGGTTGAACACTCAATAGTAAATGATTCTCAGCATTTTGCCCAACTATTATCTCTGCATTAACTGGTGACCAACTACAGAGAAGCTTCTCTGACCAAGGTTTAGGGCAGTGCTAATCTATGGGTTTAACCTCAATCTGTTTGAAAATATAATATTTAGGAAAACAACAGTAGTAGGCTTCTTCCTAGGGCCTGTGGCTTTCCAAGCCATTGGCTTTTGACCATGTTTACAGTACCAGAACTGAATTCAAGAGCAATTGGTTATCATAACCTTTGTGCCACTAGTAGGTACATCTTGTCTGGCAAGTTGTTATTATAATTTTGCAGGGTTTACTGTGGGGCTGGCTATTTCAGTGGCACTCTTGAAAACTTGGCTTTTTCCTTTTTATGCAATTCAGGATCCAAATCTAGAAATCGGTGTTTTCCTACTTTTAGGGTGAGCCATTTTACTACAATTAGACTACTCAACATAATTACTCACAGGGATGCCTATAGGCTAACCTAATTAAACAGTCCCTTACAGGTGCTCTGGGAGGCTTGTTTCTTAGGTGACAGTAGATCCTGTCAAGCTGACAATATTAACCATCACAAAACATTTTTTTTTCTGGGCATTATCTTGGAATCCTTTAACTTTACAACAGAGAGCAGTGATGCATGCATGCCTTATGCTTAGTTTGCCTTCACTCTTATACAATTCAGAATTTCCTGCCTAGTGAATAGTGTCACCCACAGTGGGCACGTCTTCCCACCTCAATCAACATAATCAAGATAATTCCCCACAGATGTGCTCACAAGCCAACCTAACCTAAACAATCTTTCATTGAGATCTATTTCCAAGACGATTCTAGATTTTGTCAAGTTGATCATTAAAACCAACCATAGCGCTGACAGGCTAGAGACTTTTCAGCAGTGAGTCGTGTACCCCAAGTGGGAGCAGAAAGAAGGATAAAACTACACCTGTTTCTCATAGGGTAGAAAGATTAAGAGAACTGGTTAGATGCCAGGACAAAGGCCACAAAATAGTGTGTTACAAGCTTTGTCACATATAGGAAAGAACTTGCTTTTTCTATCTTTTGAACCTTTTTCCCCCTGAAGATAATGTTTATTTATTAAAGAATTTTTTAAAACACAAAAACTAAACAAGGATTTAAATCTCAGCCATGTCTTAGCATCCTAGGATCACTGCTAGTCAGGACTGACAACATGTGAAGCAGGATCAACTTCATCTGTTTCAGAGATGACTGTGTTCTCCTTAGGTGTAATGACTGTCTGAGCAGATAGAGTAGGAGATACTCGAGGACATTTTTATAAACACGGAGACTCTGTTATAGTTTTATACTGAATAAACTCAAGTGTAGGCACACTTCCCAAATAGTTGACATACTTTCTGTAGGGAACTTCAGTAGGTTGGCCCATATATTTGGACCCTAGAGC
The DNA here is from genome assembly GCF_011762505.2 of Arvicanthis niloticus. Taxonomy (NCBI): domain Eukaryota; kingdom Metazoa; phylum Chordata; class Mammalia; order Rodentia; family Muridae; genus Arvicanthis; species Arvicanthis niloticus. The sequence goes on along the minus strand of NC_047658.1, from coordinate 82,962,206 downwards.
ACTTCCAGAATATAAGAGGATGGAAGGATTAACTTCAACTCCAGGTAGTACCATCTGTTTTCTCTCTAACAAGCAAAATGTTCTACAGTGCTGAGTTTAGAGTCACATGGTATCTCACCTCTAGCAAAAACCGCTTTTTTCCCTCTCAGTAGCTGTCACAGCTGTGATATCTTAATCTTGACTAGTGCTGAATGAGGTACCTAAAGAGCTGATCCTGGGGGTCACAGCAGGCAAACATGACGACCATTCTTCAGATGGGCTGAGGAAACATCAAGAATCACTGTACAGGGCTGAAGAGATAGCTTGCTCAGTGACATGCTTGCTACAAGGTGAAGGGCCAGAGTTCAGATTGGAGTCCCAGCCTGTAGCTCAAAACTGGTCAGGTGGGTCAAGGTGAAACAACCAGTAATACTCAAGAGGCAGAGATAGGTAATCGCAGGAGCCACATGGCCACCTGACCTCGATGAATCAAAGAGCTCTGGGTTCAAGTGAAAGATCTATCTCAAGATATAAGGTGAATAGCAACTGAGGAAGACACTCAGTATCAACCTCTGGTCTCTCCACACATGTACATGTAGACACACACACACACACACACACACACACACACAAATGTGCCCACACATATCAAATGTGCATCCACATACAACATACACATAATTCAGAGGAAGAAAAAAGGAGGGAGGGAGTAAGGGTGGGAGCAACCAGAAAAAAGAGCTTCAGAGTTAACACTTAAGAAAGGGTACAGTCCCAAGCTGTGGGACCAGAAAGCAAGTTCCCTTGGAAGATGTCAACTAAAACTAGTTATGTTCCTACAAAATATGTTGTGTATCTGAGGGTAGCCTTGGATTCTTGGTTCTCCTGCCTTCACCTTCTGAGTGCTCTGCTTACAGGCATACACCAATATGCTCATTACATATTATGCTGGAAGTAGAAGTCAGGGCCTGGTAAATTCTAGTCAAGCACACAACCAGCTAAACTATACCCCAACCCTATCTCGCACAGTGTGTTTTATGAACACAAAACGGTTTCTTCTGATTCTCTGTCCCATAACCATAGAACCTTTTGTCTGGATCCTAGGTTCTACAATTGATCTAGAGTATATAGGAAAAAAAAAAAAACTAACAACAACAACAAACCCAATTAAACATGAATTAGTGACTTAAAACAAAGATGGAAGAAAGGGGTCTCTGTAAGCGCCATCAGTTTCCGATGGCTTTTTAGTGACAGAATGTTCTCACCTCACTGTCCTTAGGCACACAGGAGGACAGAGAATTAGAGACTTAGAATCACTAATTCAAAAAGGCTTGCCTAAAGAAGCCTGAAATCTCCTATGGGGCTGTAGTTTTGCAGGTCTGAAGTAGATAGTCCTGAGCCCAGGCATGGAAAGGATTTCTGTAGAAACAGAGGGATGAGGAGGGTGGCTGGACTACAGCAGTTCCACCAACAGGGATTCAGTCCATTTAGCTTTAATTTTGGATTTTTGGTTGATGATATGCCTGGTAATAGAAGCCTAAAACATGACTCAGCCATTGAGTCCAAATGCGTTTAGCCTGCTTTCTTCAAACAGAGTGGTCTGCTTGTCTTTGCAGTTGTCATTGAGATTTGTTTTAATGGCTTAAATCAAAACACAATCACTCTTAGTGTGTGTGTGTGTGTGTGTGTGTGTGTGTGTGTGTGTGTACAGGATCTCTCTCTGTGGCCCTGGGTGCCCTGGAACTTACTATGTAGACTAGGTTTACCTTAGACTTCAAGCTCTTCCTGCCTCTGCCTCCTGAGTGCTGGGATTAAAGGTCTATACTACGATACCAGGCTCCAATCATTTATTTTTGTTTGTTTGCTTCTCTACATCAGCTAGGGCTTTAAACACTCACAACATTTACTACAGATTTCAACAATGCATAGAAGGTCTCAGCATGGAAGAAACCCAGCCAGCGCATCGGAAGCAACGACGTGCAGTTACAATGAACACTTCTGGTTTAGCCAAAATCCTGCCTTTGTCTTTGGAGCTATTTCGCTGTAAATTTAGAACAGAAATGCCCTTTCTGGAATAAAAGCGTAGCTTTGTTGGCGACAGGAGCAAGTTTGCTGCTTCACAATTTTAGAATTAGACGACGGACTTATTTAGTACACATCGGAGGGTAAAAGGCATAAGCCGGTAATTTAAAACATTCCACTCTACCACAGTCCAAGAAAAACACGAACCGGTGAACAAAACCAGCAGCATTGTAATAAGAAAACAACTACGTGCATTTTTCCAAAACCTAAAAACCAGGAATCTAAATGTATGAATTACTGGCTAAAAATTCCATTTTTGTGTCTGAGTTTTGAACTGGAATAACAACCGAGCCCCTGATAAACATTTAAAAAAAAATGCACTGATTCTCTGTAGCCCGAGATGTGGACAGGAGCCTTGCAGCATCCACCTCCATATAGTCAGAGACTCTCTTTCCTGCATCAAAATGGAATTTACAGAAACTTCTCAGTGAGGCCTGTGGTGATTTCTGTGGTTCCCTCCCCACGAACTATTTGGCAGTGCTATTACAGTGTTTTATTTTTCTCTAAACACTTTGAATATTTGTTTGAGTTTTACAGAGATTCTCAAGGCAGGACATGTGTGGTGTTGCAGGTAGGCTCACCCCACTGAAAAGAGCCCTGGCCTTTCTTCAAGGTACAGCCAGGGCTAGCAGACCCAGGCTGCTATCTGTGACAATCAACACATGGCCAGGCTGGAGGGGTCTGTAAGCTGGAGAGCCCTTTCCTAGCATGCTTGAGATGCTGGATTTCATCTGAGCACCCAAGGAAAGAGGAAGAACACATAGATGTAATGTTACCTCGAAACAACCAAATATAAAAACAAACTCCCCCAATAAGAAGTGCTATCCTAGAGAATCAGATAGGATTGTACACCATTTTTTAGTAGTTTTAGGTAAAGCTGGTCTTGATGAAGATGGAGTTCTAGTTCTATCAGACTGCCTGCCATTTAAATTGAGCAGGAAACTTGACTCTATAAGCTTGGAAGGAGGAGTTGAGAACTGTTGAAAGACAATTTCTCCATTGGTTTCTTCAAAGAGTCAACCACTATGCTCTGGGTGGAGGCCTCAAGCAGGACAGATTTGACACCTGAGAAAGGCTGCCTGTCGTTTAGGCTTTACCTGTAGAGGAAAATTTGCATGGCAGGGCTGGGTAGAAAGATCAGTAGATAAAGCATGGGCTGTTTAAATGAGAACACTGGAGTTCAGGTCCCCAGCATCCTCGTAGAAGCCAAGTAACCCCTACACATGAAAGGCAGAAACAGGAAATCTCTGGAATATGCTGGCTGGCCAGACTAGCAGAGAGGATGAGTGCCCAGTTCACCCAGAGACCCCGCTCAGTAAACAGAGCAGAAAGCTATAGAGGAAGATGCTGGCTGTTAGTGTCAGGCCACTTCATGTGTGCCCACACATGTCTACCCACACACACACGTGAGCATGAGTATAGACACAGGCACAGCATACATACATATATGAGAAAAGAGAAAGAGAAAAATGTGTGTAGAGTTAGATGCTATCGCTATAAAAATAAGATAGCATGGCAATTGGATTTATATCACCCACAACGTCTCCTGCTTAACAGGAGGTTGGCATAAGAGGGAAAGAAGAAAGAGATTTAAATGAGTGAGGCTGATGGAAAGGGGCCATTTGGGGACCCACTGCTAGGATCTCAATGTAGGACGTCTCTTCTAATTCTTGCCTTGCTGCTCAAATAGTGAGTTGGCTCATTTTTCATTCTCTTAAACATTTTTCCTTTTGTACTGTTATTGAAAGCGAAAACGAACAGCCCTCATCACTTGTCAGTTAAATAAAAGATGGTTTATTCCCTTTAACCGGTTGTTATGGCGAGAATGCTGCATGTGTCACTCATGGCTGTGTTCCCAGGTGCCCGGCCGCCTTCCTGGCCTCCAGAGAATTCCTTTCCTGTCTCCACTGCCTCTATGTCTGGAGGAGGAGAACCCTTTGGGGTGTAGCCAGAAGAGAGCCACAGACCACAGGCAGGGTGCTGCTGCTGCTGCTGCTGCTGTACTGAGGCCCAGGCCTGCTGCCTCTGGTGAGTAGAGGCAAATCATGGCCTTTGCAGGATAGGATGCTGGGTACAGAGTGACCCCAGATCCCTTGCTGGTTCCAGAAGAGGCACTGTGCTCCACACAGGAGAAAAAAAGAAGGGAGAGTCACTGGCTGGCATTTGGGTTTTGGCTGCCAGCTGCTAGAGTCCTTAGTGGGATGTTAGGGAGACATAAGGTCATGGAAGTTAAATGTTCCATCAAGACCAAACCCATATTTCTTTGTCCAAAGAACACCCACACTTCTCTGGCTAAATTCCAACCTATCATGGCACACTGTAAAGGGATGCTCTAATGAATATTTCAAAGGGTACAAGACTGAGGAGACAATTTGATAGTTAAAACACTTGACGCACATGCATCAGGCAGAAGTTCAGACCCCCCAGAGCCCACTGAATACTGGGCAAAGATGGGAGTCCACTTGTAATTTCAGGACTCAGGAGGCAGATTCTAGGGGTCCTTAAACTTACTAGCAAAATTAGTTGTATCTGAGAGTTCTCAGCTTAAGTGAGAGACTGCCACAGTGAACAAAGAGAAGGGATATTGAGGAAGACTCCTTACATGCATCTCAGGCCTCCACACACATGTGCACTTTCACACACAAACATACACACTTATGTACACACACACACACACACACACACACAGAGAGAGAGAGAGAGGCAGAGAGAGACAGAGAGAGACAGAGAGAGAGAGAAAGAGAGAGAGAGGTGAAGAGTAAAATAATAATAAAGCTTACCAGGGTGGTGTGTGATGCTGCCAAACCTACTAAACCTGGAAATGAAAACAAGGAAGTAAAAAGGGGTTATTGTAAGGATGGAGGAGTGGAACTTAGAGATGGGAACAAGGAATGAGAAAAATTGAGGACTCTAGTTGAGGGGTGGGATTAATCCGGAAGAAGGAGGGAAGAGGATAAAATAACAATAAGGATGTCTAAAAAAGTTATAAGGAATCATACTATTACCTAGTAACCTTCTCCCTAAAAATACCTAGAATACACATAGGCGTATAAGTATGCATATACAGTTTAAATGAAATTTTCCCATCTGGGCTGTCTATGCTCCCTCTAAGAGACATAGACCATATAAGAAAAACTCCAACACCAAGTATGAGAAATCCTCTTTTGAGTTCTTGGTGAGGATTCTTCAAGAGACTCCCAATACATTATAGATTATTGCTATTGCCCTAGGTTGGCCTCCACAGGTGGAAAGTAAGTCCATATTGCTGAAAACATTATATACTTTGAAGGCATGGCTCAGAGGCCCCTGAGCTGGAACTGACCTGAAAGCCTCTTCCCTGGGGACTAGTTTTTATGGTACAGAAGGAATGCAGGCTTTCAAGGAAGGGAAATGACTAAGAGTCCCACCCAGTTATGATACCCAGGCACCCAAAGGGCCAGCAGGGCACAAGAGCTCTAAGGGTACAGTAGTGGCCTATTTACTTCAAGAGTAACCAAAAACTCTCTAATTGTACTTAAGACCCATTAAAGAAAAATGGAAATCATGTCTAGTACTGGAAATCTAGCCAGCTACCCAGGGCTAGTCAAGTCACATATTTGTCCTTACACTCATAGAGATGTGTAGTCCTCAATCCTCATTAGGGAAACTTTTAGGGATCATTACAGAAAACCACAATGAGTCAAAATTCAGAATTATGGAGCCCAGTCCCAACCAACATATCTATACCACAACTTCTGTAGCTATGGCTCCTGGATCATTGAAGAAGAGGGGAGATAAGGAGTGTAAAAGCCCAAGGAGTGTGGAGTCTGATGTGAAATTGTCTCTTACAAATGTCAAAAGCTATACCCATAAAGCATCACCATCTAAACATGAGGTGAACAAGGACAACACTAAGACACACACTAAAGTAGACGTGTGGTGAACTCAAGAGGCCTCAACCTTAGACAAAGAGCTATAGGAAACAAACAAACAAAAATCATAAGATTTGGAGAAACAGTTTTCCCCAGGGAAGAACCCACCAATTGGTTATCCAATACCAAGTAGTCTGCTCTGAAAACTTACATAGGGGTAACAATACACAGACTGAGCAGGTGTGGTTCTAGGTTTAGGAATACACATGCATGTATATAACAGTTAATAAAAAAGAGGCCATGGATTTGAAAGAGAATAAGGAAAGGTATACAAGGGAGTTAGGGAGAGAAAAATAAAGTTGGAAATGATGTAATTATAATCTTAAAAATAAAAGAAACAATTTTTAAAACAGCAAACCTAGCAAGGCAGAAAGAGAAAGCCAGTAAGCAGCACTCTACCATGTGTCTGCTTCAGTTCCTGTCAGTGGGTTCCTGCCCTGCTTCAGTTCCTGCCTTGGCTTTCCTTGGTGCTGCTTTGCTCTCTATAAAAACAAAACAAAACAAAACAAAACAAAACAAAACAAACACAACAAACAAAACCAAAATCAGGAGAATATCTGGAAAATACATTGGAAAATTAAACCAGACAAGCTGCCTTCTGCTTTATTGTCCTACCTCTGAGCCTACCTTTTTGTGACCAGAACCATTTCTTACACACCCTATTAGAGCACTCAAAACTCTCTTTCTGAGAGTGTGACGCTGCCTCTTTCGCTTACAAAAGTGTTCCAGTTGTCATAGAGTTCCTGGCTTTTTACACAATAATGGTAACTGGCAAGACATACTTTTTCAACTGTTTAGACATCCATGTGTTAATAGCCGCTATAAGACCTATACCAGAGATATGTAGAACAGCCCTTAACTTGGTGGAAGTTACCTTCTGAGTCTGAGTGAATGGGATTGGTGGTTGTGTAGTCTCTTAGATTCTAGTAAAGTCTGTCATGCAAGGATTATTCATCTGAAGGCCTGAATTCCCTGACACTTTTTATAATTTCCTTTCCTACTTTTAATATAAAGAATCAAATTATAGGTGGGTTTCAGTAAAGACATCTTGTGTTAACAATTCTATTTAGCCTTCTGCCCTATGGAGAATGAGTATTAATTATGTTTATATGAAAGATAAGGGAATGGAGGTTCATTACAGTGAAGTTATTTGTTCTGTTGAACTCAGACATTAAGTATATAGGCCTAGGCCTTATATAACAGGCATATATACATTATGTCATGATTATGGTTATTATAATGTGCTATTTTGGGACCGTGAGCTTGCAGAGAGAGAGAGAGAGAGAGAGAGAGAGAGAGAGAGAGAGAGAGAGAGAGAGAGAGAGAGACTGAGAGAGAGTGCCCTCAAAATTTGATTCACCACTGTGTCTTCAATGTCCAGCACAGTGTCTTACCTCAGAGCATTCTTACAGATAGGTGTTGGGTGGGTAAACTAACACATGGTTTGTCCAACATAACAATAGATTTCTTAAATAGTTGTGAAGGAACACTGTCATTGTCACCTTGACTGGATTTGGAATTATCTAGAGAATACATCTCTGGGTATATCTGGGGTGGCGTTTTCAGAGAGAATTGGGAGCCCCACCTTAAGTTTCACCTTAGTTGAGGAAAGTCCCAGACTTTCTCTGCTTCTTGCCTGATGGTGCAGTGTGACTAGCCACCACACACCTGCCTCCATGCTTTCTCTATGATATCCCCTCAAACTGTGAGCAAAAGAAATGTGCTCTTCCCTAAACTGCTTCAGTCAGGAGTTCTGTAAATAGCTAAGTAACCAGCCTGGAAGTTTTAGAATCATGTTAATAGTAACATGTGATTATATCTCTACAGTACACAAACTTTTCAGAGAGCTGTGTTGTTTGTAGGTAATGTTTGCCTTAGGAGGACAAAGTGAAAATTAAGGACTCGGATGTGGTGAAGATACATCACTCTGCTAGCCCTGGACTGGGATGGTAAATTGTGAAGGAGACAGCCCCACAAAATTATCTCTGCAGATTGCTTTCTGGACCATATGTTTCAGGGTCTCTAGTGCAGACCTAGCTGCTGTATCTATTCCATTGTCCCCATAAGGATAGTCTTACTTGTCAACGGCATGTCCTGATTTTTTCTTTAGAAAATATGGTTACCATATGTGTGTTATAAAACTTGAGTCCCAGGACTAACTTTGTCCATCAGCTATAGGTATTGCCGAACCTCATATCCTTCTCAGTTTTCTACACTTGCTACTTGCATCAAACAATTGCTGTTTCTAGACCACACTAACTTTAAAACAATAACTTAGTTTTCAGTAAAGAGATGATATCAGTGGCATATTTAGGAAAATACATTTTTTCAGAGTATATTTGAATCATCTCTTTGTGTGTTGGGGGACATAGCCTAGGGAAGTGAATATGTATGAGTGTCCTGTGAGTATGGGAACAAGAGATCAACAATGGTATCTTCCTTATCTGTTCTTTACTTTCTTTTTAAATTTTTAAATTTATTTTTTTTTGTTTTATTTTATGCATATGTGTATTTTACCTGCATGTACGTCTCCACACGACTTCCATGCCTGCTGCCCATGGAGACCAGAAGAGTAGGTCAGATCCCTCCAGGCTACAGATGGTTGTTAGTCACCATGTGCATGCTGGGAATCAAACCTAGGTCCTCTGCAATAGTCAGTGTTTTTAAACTGATGAACCATCTCTCCAGTTCCTACACCTTGTTTCCTGAGACAGGGTCTCTCACTGACCCCAGAGTTCATTATTTTGGCTTCACCAGCAGAAAACCCAGGGATCCACTTGTCTATGCTTCTCCAACACTAGGCTTGTAAGCACATATTGCTGAGCCTAGCTTTCCTAGTTGGATTCTAAAAGATCCAACTCAGGTCCCCCGTGAAATCATGGCAGTCCCTTTACTGGCTGAGTCATCTATTCAGCCCCTGAATCATTTCTTTAATGCACAAATTTTTATTCAATCCATTTCATAAAATGTTTCTAATAACTCAAATAAAAAAATGACATTAATACATTATGGCTTCACATCTTACAAGGTTTATTTGTATATTTTCCAAGTAGTGTCCAAGTCAAATAGACATATTTGATGATTTGATTATCTGATTTATGAATATCTTGAATAAATTTCAGAGACAGAGTCTGGAATCAGAAAATACCTGGTTTCTTAGACTCTGACACTGACGTGTCCTGTGACTCAGAGCATGCCCTCTCCATTGTCTGGGCCTTCATTTTCTCCTTTATAAACTAAGTGATTTGGTCTAAACTGATGTTTCAGTTTTTCCTTTGGGTCCTGTGAGTTTGCCTTGTCAGCATTCCTTCCTGCCCTTTAGCAGCCTGGTACATTTCTGTCATCTATGTACAGGAGATCGCTATGTAAGATACTGTTCAGAAACAAAAAAAATGTTCTACAACCAATCCAAATAGTTCATAGCATTTTTGTTTGTTTTGTTTTGCTTGGATCTGCATTATATCTTCTCTTTGTTATTAAAATATGCCTGTAAGGTATCTGGGGTTTGTCTGGGAAGAGATGAAGATCAGGCTTGTACCCAAGGGAGATCAAGCATGGGCTAGTCAACAACAGAGGAGGTGGCAATTTAGAGTGTTGCCAGGCTGTGAGATGGTCCTTCTGCAGTCACTGAAGAACATTTCATTTTCCTAGGTAGGAGCAGAGTGATGATGACGGCAGGGAGGGGAACATGTCTTCAGGTCTTATATCTGGTAGGACAGAGATGTCGAGCCACTGGTCACAACATCAGGAGGGGTTTAGTAGAAAAACATATTGAGAGTGGGTCCCTCAAAACATGAACTTTGATATAGTTATATCTTTTGCTGGATCAAGCTTGGTCTAATGAGAAAATTATAGAAAGCTGGAAGACCTAATAGTTCACCACCACTGAGATGATCCATTCTTGAGATTGTGATACTAGAGTGACCAAATTCAAGCAGTGACCAAGACTGATTGAATATTTGCCAGGCAACTCCCTGTGTCTATATGAACCTAGAATTTGCTTTTGCTACCTTGAACCTGGAGTTTGTCCTGACTCAAGACCCCACTGTAGTATTAATTTCCCATTATTCCTGATTCATTCAGATTGGACTTGCTTGTTTTCAAGTTGACCCTCATGACTTGGTTCCTTTTGACACATAGTACACCTCAATTAAAACTGGGGCTCACCACACACCATTGGATACCCTCACAGTCCTCTGGCTCTTCCTTTACATCAGGGTCTGTTCTTTGCTTGTCCATCCTCTCATTCTGCATAGCTGAGGTCTCAGCATGACTTGAGATAGATACTTCCAAGGTATAACTATGGAAATATGCTAGGATGCTCAGAAAGCAACCATGGTTTAGCTAAATCCTGAAAGCTCTGTTATAGAATTTCCTTAGCCTACAGAAGGGCTATCTCAGTATCTCAGTGGAGCAGCATCAGGAATGTGGCTCAGTCTCACCCTGGCAGATCATCCAGGACACCCAGGCTTGTGGTTCAACTGCCTGCAAAGACACCCTCCTTCCTGAGGCCTGATGTGGCCACAGTAGTGAGGAGTGAATTTAACTTTCCCTCATTTATTTTTCTTTTAGCTCTTGGCACCACACTGTGAATCTGTGGTGCTGTCTCTCTTAGTGTATCTCCTGTCTTGCCCATGTCCTGGCTCTTTTCCAGGGACTTTTGATCTCTTTCCAAGGACTAGAGGCATTTCCAGGAACCAAGGCTATTTCAGAGGATGCTTGGCTTCAAAGACTTCCCTGTGTCTCCTGGGGAGAGGCTGGCTAGAATTCTAGCACCTTGGAGCTAGCTCCACCTCACCTTACTCTTTCTCCTCTAAGACCCTGAGCTCTTGGAATAACAGAACTAATGACCAGTTAGTTGATTTTTCCAGAATGTGCCATGACAAATCTGCCTCCCCCAGGAGAGGTGGTGTGACTGCCTCATTATTTGTTCTGACCTTCAGAGGCATATGCCACCCAAATTCCACCCCACATCCTGTCTTTCCTGGTGCCTCTCCCACCCCTGTGGTTCATGCGAGAACTGAACGGGGGTATGCAATAGCCTACATGGCTGTCACTCAAAAAGTTCACTCTCTTTTCTGATGGGTGATCCTCCAGGATAGTGTGAACTTAGCCCATCTACTGCTGCCTGCCTGAGCTCTATATTCAACAAACAGGATCAAATGCAAGTGAGATAACATGAGGTTGTGTGCTTTCTAATTGAGGCAGCACGTGGCCTCCATGTTTTACATGAGTTAACATTGTAGCTACAAGAACCAGGGAAAGTTTGCTGGAATGCTAATATGGGTGGTCTTTCTCTGAGTCTTATTGAATCTAGGACCTCTCACTCTTCATGTCACAGGTCACAGGTCACCTCACCACTGTGCTTCTCTATGTATACTTTCCAGAAGATTATAACGTTTATGTAGCTTCAGGGTTCCCAGGGATGAAGGGGATGGGGTTCAGGCATTCTCAAAGCTGAGATGCAAATTTGGCACAAGATGCTACATTCTGTTGGATATAGATTCAATGCAGATAAGAAGTTACAATAGGACATGAATACTGGGGAGTAAGGTTTGCTAGGGATCATCTTATCTTTACTTCTCTCACAACAATGTGTATGAAGTTGGGTAGGCACAAGGCTCTGTTACTTCCACATGTTCTTAACTGAAGAAAGAAATGAAAAGAGAGGAAATCAACAATCCAAGGCTCTTCCTATCAGGTGATACTAGATTTTAGCTGACCGATCAGAGTCCTCATGAGGGTCCTGTGAAATGAATGATATGGCCTGCTGAAGGGTTTCAGATGATTATCAGGGTGGCCATTAATGTGTCCTGGTTAGCTTTGTCAAATAAATAGGCTGACATCAGTGGCATTGCATCTGAACAGAGATGCATATTCTCTATAGGCTGATCCACAGGAGCAATGAAGAACCTATCAAAGTGGAAGCCTGTGAGCTGTAGAGGCAGATGACGACTCCTCTCAGGCAGCACATCTGCCATCTAGTCAAAAGTTACTTTCTCCCTGAGGGGATGTTTACAAAGTGTGCCCAGTCAGACTCTAGAACCACTACAGCCCAATGTCCTTGCCATGCGTTTTTTCTGTTCCTCTTTTGTGCAAATGAGAGAGTTCGTGGTGGTGGTTGGTTTGACCTACAGCTACCAAAGCATCTTGAGATGTGGGGAAAAAGAAAATTCTTTTTTTGGTTTTGGTTCATAGACCTCTGAATCAGGAGGAGCTGAGTTTTTACTACATTTATTATAAAGATTATTTACAAGAACCTGGGCTTTTGCTGGACAGTTATATGACCCATGTAGCTTCTGGCTATCTTCTTTGGATAAGAGCAATAGTTTGTACACAGAATGGAGAGGAGCAGATATTTATGAGCAGGATTTGTGTTACACAATACTACATTATTCCCATTGTTTTCTCCTTGTGTTCCAAGATTACATGTTCCTGCCTTTGCTATGTGTTGCAGAGTATCTTTGGAGAATGAATACACTCTCTTCTCTCATGTCTTTATTCATGTAGCTTTTCTGATCAGGTACATGGAACTTGCATCCTTGTGTGCCAATGGGAACAGAGACAGATCCATTGTATAAGAGAAGTCTAGAATGTAGGTGGTCTGTAGCTGGGAGTAATTTAAGAGACAACTTGGTTGTTGGACACCTGAAGTTTGGGTGGGGATAGGTTGCTATTATAGGTTTGCTGCATATTGAACTGGTGTTCCTTTGGCACCTTGGGTCTTATCTCAGGTCTCCTTTGTTATATTTCTAGTGGGTCATTAAATAGTTTCTTCCTGATTTCTTTATTAATCAGAAATAACCTCCTACTCATCTTATTGGAAGCTTAAGAAAATATCAAGTAATTTATTTTTTTCTTAAAGAAACAATCACAATTGTCGTTGATGAATTTCAGTAAAGCATAAAATACAATAGAGATATTGCCAGCAACGTCATGTAAAACTCTTCAATGGATATGTTCATATGACTATCTGTGCTGATCTCAATTAATCACATATTAGATATATTAGTTGTAGAATATTTAAGAAATGAAAAATCATTTAGTAAAGTCAACCCCATAATCCAGCACTATATCTTAAACTTTTTATTTTAAAATAATTCAAACTTATAGAAAACTTGTGTAAAAATAACACTAATTATTCCAATACCCATTCTCACTTTTTCTGCATATTTACACTTTGCCACATATATTTTATTATTCTGCTTTATTTTTCTGAACCAATTAAGAGTTGCTTGGAGAGTGGGAAAGATGGCTCAGCAGATAAGAGCACTGGCTGCTCCTATGGAGGATTCAGGTTCAACTCCCAGCACCCACATAGTGGTTCACAGCCTTCTGTAACTTTAGGTTCAGGAGAGCCAATATCTTCCTCTGGCTTCCATAAGCATCAGACACAAGCATGATGCACAGATATGCATGCAGGCAAAGAACAATCCATTCACATAACATAAAATAATAATACTTTCAAGAATTAAAAAGAATTGGCCAAATACCTGGTTCTTCCTTATTCTGTACTCATGTGGTTATAATACCTTTTTAAAAGCATGATATCTCAAACAATAGTTTAGAAATTATGACTATAATGCTATCACATACCATATTTTCTAATTGTTACAATAATCTTAATGGCAAACAAACAAAAATTCTTCTTCTGGGTCTAACTGAGAGCATGAATTGTATTTATCTGTAATGTCTTTTTTTCTCAGGCAGCATGTGGTGCGGGAATGGGGATGGGGTGACAGTGAGGTGGGGTTGGGTCGTGTCTCAGATATTTGCCTTTGTCATTGACTTTGACTCCTTCTCTTTATCTTCTTTCATAACATCGACACTCTTCAAGAATACTGGCCAGTTTTAGGTCACCAGCCCATCAATTTAGATGTGATTTTGTTTTTCATGATCAGATTAAAATTAGTTATCTTGGCACAGACATCATAGGGGTTAATGCTAGTTATTCTCCTTACAGTGGAACAGCCTCAGGATACAGCTCTGCCCCACTAGGACGGTGTTAACTTTGATCACTCAGCTAAGGTGATAGCTACAGGCTTCTTCATGTATTCACCATTTCCCTCCCTGAAATGAATAAATATTTTTAGAAGAAACTCTGACTAAATATATACCCCATTTCTCATCAAAATTCCACCTGCTAGTTTCAGCCTAGATTTGTAATTCTTTTTTAAATCACTTGTCACTGTAGCAGCCAAAAAGTCATCTTGTTTTATTGAATTCTTCACACAGTTGTTAGTTTTGACGTTCTACTGTAAAGAAGAATATCTCCTTTTCTTAAAATTTATTCATTCATTGTTAATACAACTTATTTCTTAGTCTAAGCTCAATAATTCATATGTATGTGTATATATGTCATTGGTTATAATTAGTTATTATTACTTTATCAGATTAAGAAACTATTCCAGGCTTAACTAGTAGGAGTCCCATAAAATAAATTTCTATGTCTGCGGAGGTTGCCCAGTCAATAAAGCACCTGCCATACAAGTGTAGGCATCTACACAGACACCTGCACAGGCACCTGAGTACCTCCCCTAGGACCCATGTCAAAAGGATGGGATTGGTACCACCTACTCTTAATGTCAGTGCTGGGGACAGATGATCCCTGGGCTTGATGACCAGTCAGACTGTCTGAATCATAAAGCTCCAGGGCAGAGTGAGACTATTTCAAACAGGTGAATGGTAACACACACACACACACACACACACACACACACACTACTCACGCGCATGCACAGGCACACACACACCACACATATGCGTGCACAAGCACATGCTCGTGTGCTCACACAGAGCCCAAACAAGAAAAGATCTCTATGTTCCTTTGACATCTTCTTAACACATTTTTCACATTGATACATACTACTTGGGACAGGACAGCGGGTTTTTTTGTTTTGTTTTGTTTTGTTTTGTTTTGTTTTGTTTTTTTTGTCAGAGTCTTTCATTCCTAGATTAGTACTCTGAACTAGGCATGCCAATTTCCCACAGAGGCACACACTAAGGCCCTTGAGACTATGTGGCCCAGAAGTGTTTTGGAATGAGCTGAGCTTGTGCGATCTAAGGGGACTCCCCTGGCCTTTGGTTAGCCTACATCACTGTTGGTCACTACTCATACATTTACACTTATCTTCTGAAGCTAATCCTCAGCTACTTGGTGGGAGAGTCTATGTTTTAACATATATCATTCCAACAATTCCTGCATACCACAGGTGTTCAACAGAAGCATCACACTTGGTTCAAGAAAGTGCCTTAAAAGTCTTCCCTCCAGGCCATTTCTGGAGTTAGTTATAAAAACATTGGTGACCAGACGTCTTAATTATTGCTGTTCTTTGTAAGGGATACCATCAGCAAGGGAGGAAGAGAAGAGCAGTCTGTTTGGGTGGGGAGGGGCAAACCCAATAAAGTTGCCAGCTGCACTCCATATCTGTACAGCAGAACAAGCCATCCCACACTCCCTTGTCACTGTTACACAAGCCAGAGGACACCAAGAGTCATAAACTAGTCCACAGTAGGAATCCTTATCTTCAGCTGATTATGAGACCACATGGAGACAAGTTCACAATAAATGATATTGTTCTAATTAAGACCTAGTTCAGCTGAAAATTAAAAGCACAAAATCAAAACCCTTCTGTCCTTAGTTACTTCCTTTCAGACATCCGGACCAGGCGGCTTTTTGTTGGTGATTGTCTCCTTGCATCTTTCAGTCAAGGATCGAGCCAAATTGCACCATTTGTTCTAATTAGCCCTCCCCTGAGATTGCAGAGTTTCTAATTACCCAAGGAATTGTTCCAAACTCCTTCCTGAGCTTCCAGGGTAGAGACTGTGCTGGAAACCTGGGTCAGTTCAGAACTCAGTTGCCAAGAGGCCACCAGCAGAGACCTTTCTTCCTAAAGTAGACTTACTGAGGAAACGAAAGAGGGATAGAGAGATGGCCCAGCAGTTAAAAGCATCGGCTACTTTTCCAAGTGACCCAGGGTTCAATTCTCAGAGCACAACATGGCTGCTCACAACCATCAGTAATTCTAGTTCCAGGAGATCTGATACCCTTCTCTGGCTGCCATGGGCACCAGGCATGCACATAATAAACAAACATATAGGTGTGCAAACCACCCATTAAAATAAAACATACAAAAATGAAGATGTTATAGCAAAGTAAGAAAGGGATTGGAGGGGATCTCCCCACACTGTTCTCTTCTCAGCCAGGTCTCCTGCTTCCTTTGTCCAGGCCTGCACACAAGAGGCCTCCCTGGGAAGCATGGCTCACATTCTCTTATTGTCAGGTCGTCTAGCTCTGCTCAACCTTTCTGTGCACGAGACACCAGCTCTATCTGGAAACACAGGATCTTCTCTGCCCGAGTCCGATGGATGGTTAGGTTCCTTCTTCAAAGCTTCAGCTTTGGTTAGTGGCTGTCTTTGACAGCTTCACCTCACTCTTCAGATGCTGATCCCTGTGCTGCCTGCCCTCTGATAGCTCCTCAGACCAAGGAGTGGTCACAGCCCACACAGCTTCTCGTCTTAGAATGTCACTCATCCCCCCTTGTTGATCTCTTTTAATGCTTCCTAAACCTTTACACTTTACACTGCCCCCTTCTTTACCTATCCTTGTTTGTGTCCATCTATTTTTTTTTTTTTTTTTTTTTTTTTTTTTTTTTTTTTTGGAAGATCCAGAGAGAAAATCACTTGGGTCTTCAGCAGAGATGGAGAGACCAACATCATTTGTGGCACACTTGACTTGAGTCCAATCTTGAAAGCTTAAGGAGTGTAAACTTCAGCTATGCAAAATAGCAAGGCTGATGCTCTGGCAGCAGGCGCCTCCTGTTCTCTCTCCATCTGCCCAGGCACTGTTCTCCACACTTCCCCACTACTCGCTCACTCGGGATTAAGTAACCTCGTAAGACAGACAGAGTTTTTATGCTTAATAGATGAAGAAAAGGTCAGGGGTCCCATCTATGTTCCTGCATCACCATCAAGGTGTGAGAGTCAGAATCAGAGGTTTCAGCGCTAGGGCTCAGTCCCTCATTTCTACACTACATTACTCCTCATGGACAGGAAGTTGGTACCAACAAACGTTAAATGAGATTTCACTTAATCACCCAGATTATAAAATCATCTCAACATTCACTTTTGTTTTTTGAGTTAAAAAAAAAATCCATAACATTTGGAAATTATTTTTAACTTTGGGACTTCTGCTGTAAATGTAGTGCCATTTTCACCAAAGTGTCTTTTTTTTTTTTTTTTTTTTGGCAGATGGATCAAATGTTCAAGGCTGTGTAGGCAACACAGCACTACGTGAAGGACTCCTGAGACTTAGTATGGTCATTTATACGCCCAGAGCCTCATCCTTTGTAAGAGTTTGCTAAGTCTCTACACATTGCTCTCATCTGGTATCTACCTCCTTTGTCATCATCTGACCCAGCCACCGCCACCACCATCGCCAAGCAGTTTCTGCTGGCCTGAGCTTAGAAGACTCAGCCACACGTGTTGTCCATAATCTTAAACAAGGAGACACTGTGTCTTGGCCTAAAAACAAAATCTCATCACCTCCTCTGTGAGCCAGTTTTAAAGTGAGACTGACTACAAACAGGGCAGGCGATTACCTTGGGAACGCAGGTGTAGATGGTACTGAGAGTTAGTCTCTTTGAGAAGCAGGGTGAGGAAGGAGTTTGAGTTGGCAGTGAAGGTAGGGAGGTGGAGGGGGATGCTGTGGAGTGGAAGATGAGACAAACTGATAGACAGGTATACTCTAGCCGAAGGACTCCATAAGACTCCTCTTGAATGGAATACTATTCCTGGCAAGGGGTTTCATGATCTTCTGGCTCACTCTGTCCTGCAATTATCTTTTCATTCTCCAGGTCTCACAAATGCTATGGCTTCTGTCTACAAGGACCTCACCAGTCTAGTGAAATCTCAAGCCCAGATGACTTCCATGATGTCCTATGGATTCAGCTGGAGTCCATGTTTCTCTTTTCCCCAGGCTTTGGTGGTGGACCACAGGTGATGCTGTGTCTAGCATTACTTATGTACTTGGTGACTCTGCCCATCTAAGTGCATAGAGCAGAACCTTATTGTTCTTGAGAATACATTGAGAAGGATGTATGCTCTATTTCTCACACTTAGTAACATACATCATTTCTATATACTGCTATACAAACATGGTATTTAATATGCTGGAGATGGCTTGTATGTTAGAGCACCTGTGCCATTAGGAAGTTCACCCTAGTTCTCAGCCCTAAGAGATACTTGGCAGTGTCTTATCAGATCATGAAGCATCAGGATATATTTTTGTGAAAAATCTTGTATAATTTGTATTCTATTTTAATTTTTGATCCATATTGATTTCAGATCTGTTGGTGATATATCTACCACCAAGGGAAGGCATCAATTCTGAAAGTATGTTTCTTCCTATCCTGGCAGTTACTGGCATCTTGCCTTGCCCTTGACCATGTCTTTCTTGGTTGTGTGGGTGAACACCCATTTTTTTCTACGATTGAACTAGCCAAAGTATAAAATGACCACCTTGTAAGAGTGTGCATTCATACCCATGCCACACCACATGTATGGAAGTTAGAAGACAACTTGCAGGCATTGGTTCCCTGTCCATGTGAGATCCAAGGTTAGATTTTTGGTCATAGGGCTTAGAGTCAAGTGCCTTTATCCTCTGAGCCATCCACTGGCCCAAACTATTATGGTTTAAGAAATTATTCTTACTCTGCACATGTAGCAAAGTTAAAACAAGCAAACAGAACCTTAAAATTGCAGCAGATCTGGGTGGGATGTATGTCATATGCACCAGCAGACAGTACCATCTGAGCTTGCTCTGTCTGTTTTCTTTCTTCCTTCCTTCCTTCCTTCCTTCCTTCCTTTCCTATATTCTGAGGAATAGACGCCAGTACCTAAACCTTAAAACTAGGAAAGAGTTGGGGTTGGGCAGTGGCTTGGAGGATGCTTGTACAAATCACAATGGTAATCCAGCCCATGTCAACACACAGCATATTTGATCAGTTCCTGGTGTTTAAGGATTCTCTCTCTCTCTCTCTCTCTCTCTCTCTCTCTCTCTCTCTCACACACACACACACACACACACACACACACACACACACACACAAATAAGAATTAAGTTTCAAAGCCTGCAAGGAGAAGATATCTCTGAGATGAGGAGGGCTGGGCCTTGGCCAACCCCCCACAGGCCTGAAACTTTGTAAGACCTTGACACGGTCTTACTCTTGGGAAGCAGTGGTTAAATCTAGGTTTTAAGAACTGAAGGAAAAAACTTAGAAGCCTGGGACATAGTGAGCTTCCCAGGAGAATGCTGGAGAGACTGGTCACTGAAGCATATCTCATTTGTGCTAGATTATGCACTTGTTTCTGGGGGTGATGATTGAGTTAGATGCTAATATCCATTGGGTGGTAAGCACCATGATGTCAAGGCTGCTTGATTGGCTAAGTTCTGTAGAACCAAGTTCCTTCGGGGATGTCATAGGTCACTTGTTGAATGACTGTTCTCTAACCAGACCTTTTCTCAAGGTTTTGTTGTTGTTTTGTTTTTTGTTGTTCATTGTTTGTTGTTTGGTTGGGGTTTTTGTGTGTTTGTTTGTTTGTTTGGTTTGGTTTTAAACTCCCAGGCTGCTCTGGGGATCAGTTATCATCCTGAAGCTGGTGTCGTCTCCTCTCTGTACCCCACTTATGCGATGGGGACCCACTTTGACCTTGCCTAGAACCGCAAGTGGAGAAGGGAAACATGGTGCCCTAAGCTGCTGATCACAAGCTTAGCAATGATGTTGGGCCTCTGGGAGGTACTGAAAGGAAGCAAGGACCGGGCCTTCCCCTTGGAGGCATTTCTTCTGCATGCATCAGGACATTTTTTTCTGGCACCTTCAATGAAGGACTGTGCAGAGCAGGACTGCACTTGTTGGGCCAGCCTGCAGCTCCTGGAAAAGAGACAAGACACCAGGCCTCTCCCTTCCCCGGGGCCCTCAGGTGTGAGATCAGAGGCGCTGACAGTCATCTGTTTATCAGGCAGCTCTGTGCCTTACAGATCTATGAGTGGCACGTACACGGATCTCTGAAAGGCAGGAATCTGCAGGCTGTGTGCAGTTCAAGCCCAAGCAGTGATCTGTGCCACTCACTCCAAACCTGGAGACTCAGCCCTGGGATTCAGCTGCAAACCATGGCCCTTTCATAGGATCACACACCCGTATTATCCTTTCTCTTAGGTCTTAGTGATCAAGAAAGAATTTTGGCTATTTGTGACTCGAAGTTGATGTAGCAACAATAATAGGCTTGATAGCTAACATCAAGACCTCATTGTGATGGGGGCAGCCTGTTTGTTTAATGAGCTCCTTCCCTTAACCTCAGCAGGGACAAGGTGGCTAAGCTGGCTCCCAGGTTAGGGAGAGAGGCTCAGGTTATAACTTGTTCAATTTCATCGCTACTAGTGGATAGAATCAAGATTCAGACTCTGCTGGGGGCACAATTCGTGGCTCACAGGGCTAAAATTCTGTTCTTTGCACGAATCACTTGGCCTGGGATGTTCATCCCTCCTCACATCTAAAAAAAAAAATCTTGTTCAGGCAAGCTTCACCATATGGCTGGTCAATCTGAGAGGTCAGGTGTCGGTATAAAAGCAACCTCCTCAGAGGCATCTCCTTGGGCCATCTGTCTACTTTGGAATTCATTTAGTTTCTCCGTGTTCTGAAGCCTTCTTTGACTTACTGAAACCTTATTCTAATCACAGGAGTGTGTCCTCTCCTCTCCTGTCTCTCCCGGGTTAGTCATCTTTATCTTATAAAGGCATATAACCTCTGGGTTCAAGGCTACCTAGGCTAAGATGTATCCCCTTATACAAGCTTCAAAGGTTATTACCACAGCTGCAAAGAGGTGTTTCTAAGTGAGGAAACCTTGGTGGGTTTGTGGATATGTTACAAAGAAGTGGTACAGCTTCTGGGAGAGCCACCGGTTGCCCTCCTCAGTCACACATGTGGAATCAGTTCCATCTTGTTCCTTAGCCTGGTGTCACCATCTTTTTCTTATGAAGTGTCTGTCCTGACATGGAAGCTTCCTGTTTCATCATGTATCCCCCACAGTGTTCTCAGCCAGGGTGCATGGTGACATTTGGAGTGGGGTAGATATTTAGCACATAGCAGGAAAAGTCTCATTACCAGGCATGCAGATTTTCATGGTTTTGACCCTACGTAATATGAGAGTGGGTTGCCAGTTACTTTCTGTTGCTCTGATAAAATATCATGACCAAAAGAAACTTGTAAAAGAAAGAGTTTATTCTGGCTTGCTTATGGTTCCACAGGGCGATTCCATAACGGTAAGGAAGACATGGTAGCAACTGGCTTGAGTAGGAACACATTCATAATGCAGCTGATAACACATTCATAATACAGATAGCAAAATTCCTCACTCCCCATGATGCGCTTCATCCAGCAAGGTTTCATAAAAGTTCGATATTCAGCTCCTCATATTCCCCGTAGGTAGCTAGTGTCCCTCCAGACAGGTATTACCAACCCAGGGTGAGGACCACCAGCTTAGGTTTATATGCTTATTGTCTGTCTCCTTTCATAGGAGTGACAGCTCAGTGAGGGCTGAGGCCTGCCTGCCTTGTATTCCCTGAGTCTCTGCCAACATCTGGTGCTGATGCCAATCTATATTCTTTCAGTGCACACAGGGAGACAGAGTTACACTTATTGGAAATGTGTGTCTGACTTCGCTAAGCTGTTCCAGCTGAAGAAGGGAGTTGTGATAAAAACATGGGCCTCGATGATGATGAAGAAATGATGCATGCAGTCGCTAACCTCTGGGGCGATGGCTCAGTGGGTAAAGTGCTTGCTGTAGAGTCACAAAAAGCTGGCCTACAGCTCCATATAAAAATCTAGGGGAGGTGGCATGTCTCTGTCATACTAGTGCCAGAGATACAGATACCAGAGCATCCTTGGAATTCACTGGCCAGCCAGCCTGACTGAATTGATGAGCTCCAGGTTCAGTGAGAGACCCTTTCTTTGAATATAAGGTATAAAGAAGATTAAAGAGGCCATAACACCACACACACACACACACACACACACCTGCCTGCATGCGTACACACACACAAACACACAGATAGAGACAGAGATAGATAGATGATAGATAGATAGATAGATAGATAGACAGACAAATAGATAGAACCTGAAAAAGACTGATTATAATATTTTCCTGGGGTCGCTCACTTTCCACTGCACTACCCCAGTTTTTCTTTTCCTGAGCTGCTCATGGGCTTACAGCCATTTTTTTCACCCACTTGTCTGGTCCCTGCTATTTGGTTCCTTCCTGTCAGCTTTATTTACTGCCCCTGCCCAGTTGCCTTAGATTACATCCCAGGTCACTGAAACAGATTTAGGCGGCAAGGCTTATAATCTAGTCATCTGGCTAGGATGTTCATCTCTTCTAGGAGATGAACAAACCAGCTGGCCTTTTATTTGTTACCTGTGGGAATGAAGGTAAGATATGGTGTCTACGTGATTCTCAGAAACACCATGTATCAGTCAGGAAGGAAAGATCCTTGATGAATGGATCTATTAACAACTGTAGCCCCTGGAAGGTTGTAGACATACCGTCATAACGGTTAGTGCTCTTTTCTAGCTTTTTGTAAGGAATAGAGTCAGGAAGGGATGCAGGAAGAGTCCTTCTCTTCTGTCTGGGCCACAGACATGGAAAGTGTGTGCTGGAGGATCATGGCAAGGCCTCTGGGTACAGAGAACACCATGGCATCAGACTTGATTGGTGTAGAAATGAGGGATGATAAATCTGAGAAACGAGAAGAACTGAGAAATAAGCTCTCAGGCCATTTGCCTAAGGGCTAGTCAGGAGGGTTTTAGTTTGAATTTAAACTGTCGTAATCTCGTGCATTTGAGCACTTGGCTCCTAGCTGGTGGCCCTGCATTTTGAAGTTGTGCTGTGTATGGGGTACAGCCTATCTAGAGGAAGTAGGCTGCTGGTAGTGGAGGGTGAGTTTGAGATTTATAGCCAGGCCTATTTCCTGTCTTTTCTCAACTTCCTGACCCGCTTAGAAGTGACCTGTCACAGCTGAAGCCTGGTGCCATGCCTTCCCCACCATAATGAACTGTGCCTTCAAACACAAAGCCGAAAACTATCCTTTTGGTTTAACTTGCCTCTTGCCAGGTATGATCACAGTAATGTGAAGAATATATATGGTAGGGAACTTCAGACAAAGACACTCAGCTGTCCACGGGCTTACCATGCTTTGAATCTTTCTCTTTCAGCACTCCCCAGCGTGACTGATGTAAGTGACCTATGAGAGAGAGGTGGGGTGGGCTGGGGAGGGAACTGTTTAAAGTCGTACAGCAGGGCACTGGAGAGCTGGAATTTGGTCTTTGCGAGAGCAGAAATCTGTGCTCTGCCCACCATGCATGTTATTCTGCTCTCCCTACCTAGTCTCTGAGGATCAATCGATGTTTCAGGCCCTAGGGCTGAAAGCAGCCAAGAACAGCTTTGCTCTGCTCAGTGTATGGCTGCTTAAAGGGATGCTGCAGGGTTTTGATACATTAGGAGGCAGAGTTGCAGATGAGAGAAATCAGTATGCTTTCCCCGGGCTCTATGTCAATTTGGCTATGATAATCAGCCAAACACACGCAGAAGCGAGCATCCGCGCACACACCTCATCATCACCATGACCACCACCTGCAGATACTTCCCAGCTTGGGCCAGCTTGGGAAGTCAGCATGGCCTTGAGCAACCACAGGGAAAAAAAAATCATCGAGGCTGAGGGAGAAAGTATCGTGTAGGTAACAGTGGTGATTGTGCAGGGATCACCGCCTCCATTTAGGTGTCAATTGTGTAATTTCCAGCTGTTGAGCTGAGCAACAGCTGGAGTTCAATATGCTCAGGGCGTATATGGAGGCCCCCAGCCGGGAGACTCAGTATTAAACTGGCTTCCAGAATCCAGAAAGAGCAGCTCCTATGGCAGCAAACCACAGAGGAGAGACCTCTTCTTTCCACCTACTTAAGCAATGGTGGCTCTTCGGGGATAATATTGGGGCAGCCTGGAAGTGGCTGGTCTAAGACAAAGTGAGATGGGAAGATGTCCTAAAACAAAGACACACAGAGTGCCAAGTCCTTTTGTGTCTTCCAGTGCTATGGAGTGATGCTGTTATTATTAACTCTGTTTTACAAAAAGAGGATAATTTGCTTCTCCTGGGTCAAATAAGGCATGATTCACAGAGCTCCTTACCAAAGTGAGCTGTGTCTGCCCTCCACTGCCACCACCCTGGAACCTGAGCTGTGTGCTGCTGGTGGCATTAGGAATGATCTTTGCTCTCAGTGGAGATGTCCTGACAGCTTGGCCAGATTCTGGGACTTGGAAAGCGGTCCTAAGGGGGACTTGCTTTCTGAGACAAGGGAGGAGCCCTCGGAAGTGGAGGTGCCAGGTTGCTGGACAGAGTGCTCTGCTATACCGTAAGTGGGAGCTCTCAATAGCAGGAATGCATTCCCTTTTAAGATGAGTGTGCTGGAGGTAGCAGGCAGTTGCTTTTATCTTTCGTCTCACCTTTGATTCCAATTTATCACTGTGGGTTTCCTCACACAAAACCAAACTGCATGTTTTTCTTCCTCACTTTTCCTCCGATCTTTCTATCTTGTATGGTGATGGTGATTGCTGTGTCATACCAAGGCAAAAGAGGGCAGAGATGGAGGCCCTGAAAACCTTATGCAAAGAATTAGAATATGAGAAAAATAACTTGGCAAACTGGAGGGCTGGAGTCTATGAGCAGTGGCCAAGAAAATCTGGTTCATAACGGTGGTCAAGATACAGAGGGACTCTAGAATGTCTGACCTGTAAGCTAAGGCTCACTGGAATAGTAATTTCATGGCCCTGGATGGAGATTTAAGATGCTAATATGACAAGCAGGAGCAGGCACTATACAAATGAGCCAAAAATTGGGCACATATTCATCACTCTCTGACAACACTCTGATAAACCTTTATGAGAGAAAGTAACTTATAGAAAAAAAAAGAGAGGGTTGTTTTGGCTTATGGTTCTAGAAAGCTAGAAGGGTGAGACATGGCAGCAGGTAGCTGGAGCAGGAAGCTGAGAAGTCACATCTCAACTGCACACAGGAAGCCTCTGAACTAGGAAAAAGTGGGGCAAGGCTGTAAACCGTCAAAGCCCGCCACTAGTAATGTATTTCCTCAGCAAAGCTCTATGTTCTAAGGGTTCTATAACCTCCCCAGACAATATTACCAACTAGGACCAAGTTTTCAAATATATGAGCCTATGGGAGGTATTTCTCTTTTAAACCCTAATATCACGCTATGGAAATGAGTCGTGAAATCATTCTAAGATTATGCAAAAGCCCCATCTTTTGTATAGTAGATGCCTGCTAGGATGATTCCTTCTCTCACTATAGCTTTTGCTCTTGCTATGTCTCCCATGCTCTGGCACATTTCCCTCTTGGAAGTATACTACTTCCTGCTGCTATTATGTCTTTACTTGATTCTTTTAGACACAAGAATCTGAAAATCCTGGTGGTATCCACTGAGGCTGATATTAGCCTTGCCCCTCAAAGCCTACATTCATTCATTCCTCAAAAGCCCCAGAACTAGCTGGGCAGTGGTGGCGCACGCCTTTAATCCCAGCACTTGGGAGGCAGAGGCAGGTGGATTTCTGAGTTCAAGGCCAGCCTGGTCTACAGAGTGAGTTCCAGGACAGCCAGGGCTACCCAGAAAAACCCTGTCTAGAAAAACCAAAAATAAAAAAACAAAACAAAACAAAAAAAAGCCCCAGAACTATCTTCAATGTCATCTTAAAGCAGGGATCTGGGGGTTACTTCTATAATTGATACCCCATGAGCTGAGACCTGATTAAACACCTAGGTTGTTGATTTACTTGTGTATTCATTAAATATTTAAAGACCAACTACATCAGGGTACCATTGGAAGCACTGGAGATTCAGCAGTGAAAGAAGAGAAACTGAAAAAACATATTTGAGTCATGTAGGCCAAAGATAACAAAAGTGGAGTCCAGAGAGTAAATAGCCATGGCCTTTGATTTCAGAGTTCAAGTCAAGATGGGCAAATGATGGGGGCTGATGGGGGCTGGAACAACGAGCAATGTTGGGAGTGAGGCTTGCAAGGGGATAGACTCTCAGTCCTTACCACAGTCCTTCCTGGATCATGACCTTGGGAAGGCAAATAGTGTGGTTATCAGCTTTATAATGAAGGAAAAGAAGGTCATTTGACTGGATGTTGGTATTCCACTGGGGATCCTTCATTAGCAAAATGCATCCCTAGACTTCTCTGGGAATCACTTCATTTTGATACATTAACCCACCATTTCACAGCCACCAGGGATCTTATCACTGGGCAAGAATTTGGCACACAAAGATGTAAGGATGGTCACAATGAGAAGAGGTGGGCTGAGGACATATAAATATTCTTCCCAGTCTCATGGTTTTCTTCTATACAGGGAAATATTACCTCTGATAATCTATGCCAGTCAGCATAGCCCTGTCAGAATGTGACTCTTAAACTTGTCCCAGGGAATGAGTCTTATTCTTTACCTGCTTTGCACTGATGTTGGTAAATCTGGAAAACTGGTGGTTAGGGCTTGCTTGCCAAAGAGGAAGTTCCTTTCCCTCTCCATTTCCTACAACGCAGCTCTGAATTCTGATCTCTCTACTGTTGACTCGGTTTTGGTTCAGTCCCTGAATGGAGCAGCATCTGTGGTTCCATTCATCATCCCATCCTTTAGGCTTTTCCTTACACGACGTGGTACGTGGGTCCAGTGCATCTCTCCCTGCCTTTCCATTCCTCCAGATCTGCTGTGGTTTGCGGCTTAATGCTCCATTCCTTCTAAAGTTATCACAGGAATGTGCCAAGAAGGGGGAGATTTTGGTGGCAGAATAGAGTGATGAATGGGTAGAGCACCAGGATTTAGTCAGTCCTTTCATGGAACCCTTCAAAAGCCTCTTGTGTCTATGGCAAGTTAGAAGAGGAAAAAAATAATGTAATATTGCACAAGATAATTCCCATGAGTACATGAATGTGGGAATTCAGAGAAAGTAAAGGAAGAAACTAAAGAGACTATTTTGGACAATTAAAAATGTGGGAAGCCATGGCAAGGCCTTACTCTTGGCAAACACCCACCCTTGGCTCTCCTATCTACTATTCTTCCTTCTGCTTACCTTCCATGATTCACTTGTCAGTTCTCAGAACTTCAAACAAGGCCTCATAGCAACCCACCTTAGTTACCCTTCCTCCTGATCTCTAGATTTAGACAACATCCTGCTAGATAGATGTTTTTAGAACCCCTGGCAGTGGAAAGGCTTTGTGAGAATAACTTAGTTAGACCCCACAGCTGCAGCTAGCTTCCTCCACCTGCAAAGCCTGCTTTCCTTTCCTACCCCTCCCCATATCCTGTTTTCAGAGTATATAACCTGTGTGAACAATAAAAATTTTGCCAGCTTGATCAGACCTCTTGACTTGCTGTGCCTCCTTATTTTCTCTTGCATCTCAGTCCTCTCCACAGGGTCTAAGGGTCCCACTTGATTGTCTAGCTAGCCTGGACAAGAAAAAATATTGAAAATTATGTTATATAGACAAAATTCTATAGAGTTTTGCCATCTTGGAGCTGGTATCTGCCTTCTGAACAGAAATTTGGTGGACTAAGAAATTTGGCATACTAAAATGGTACGGTAACAAGAAATGTGAGTCTACTCAGTGGTTTGGTGCTAAAATATATCTGTATTAAAATGTCACATATAAAATATATCTGTATAAGTGCATGTGTGTGCATGCATGTGCATGAAATGTGCATGTATGCATATGTTCATGTAGTATCTACACCAGTATTGACCTATGTAATGTCCCATTAGAGTTCCTAATACTTAGTTGGATCTAATGTTTCATGAATAAACAGAGCAGTAGTTAGGTTTCTCTTGCCTTGTGCAGTGACTCCTCCTATCCTTAAGGGGGCAGTCCTGCTGGAGAATGCATCTATACCCAGCTATCCTGCACTGCGCGTGCCATTGCCTTATCAGCAATTCTTTTAGTACCCACAGTACTCCAGGGTTTACCATTTGTACAATCTAATAAGGACAATAATCAACCTTTTCAAATGTTAGAGGTGATTTTAACCTATAACTCCTGGGGGGAAAAAAGTTTTATGTAAAATGACTCATTGTGGAGTGGCAGTAATGGTGGCATTGGTGCGAATGTCCACAGATGGCACAGTGGAGCAGGAACCATACCAGCTGCTTCTAGTATATGTGAAGTCCTCTGTTGTCAAATGTTTTGGTAATATGTGATCCACCTAAGCCTAGAACTCAGTACTTTATACTATCTCATCTGATTGTCCTATTTCTGTGACATAGGCCTTAATATTGATTATGAAAATGGCAAAGCTATGGTTCTAAATTGGTTGAATTAATCACCCATGTCACCTGGATGGTGCCTGGCCCACTGCATTTCCCACCCAGGGCAAAGTATTGTATGAATGACACTGACTTTCAGTGGGAGTCTCCATTAGAGAAGTAGTGAGAAGCACTAGAGATTTAAGTCACAAACCTGGATACCCTGTGGCTGCCTTCCAGGGAGCAGAGGGAAGTTAAGGAGGTCATATAAGGTAAGGGTTCAGACTGGCCAGGCAGGCAGGAGCCTCTCGAGACAGTCTCCTCTCTGCTCCCTGAAGCAAGGACTGTGACTCATGGAATAGAGCAAATTATATAGTTTGTTCTTTTTTTTTTCCCCTCTGAGTGACATGCAGATATTTCTAAATGAGTTTTGATGGGGACTCATTTCCAGGGGCGCTAGAAATGCTCATGGAAGCGCTCCCATTAGCCTCCCGCCTCTGACAGCCTCGTGTTGATCCTCATGGCAGAGGTTACTGCGATAGACCAACAAATAACGAAGCTAATGACAGCGAAGAGGCAAACGCCCCAACTTTTAGTACTGTGAATGTTCCATCTGATAGATGTCATTTCTTTCAACGGCTTCAACTTTCTTCAAGGCAGAAAGCCATTGAAGCTGCAGCGTAGCTGAACATCTGTCTTATCATGTGGGCAGATATTGGGATTAAATTAACTAGAAATGAATAGAATGATGTATGACAGAGTGCAGATGTCCCAAGCACAGTGTGATAATTTCATTGCAAAACTATGTAATGAATTCCATACATTATGGAATTACAAATGTACCACTTTAGGTAGTTGTGAGGAAAGGTGTAATGTGCAGTGCATAAACAGAGCCAGCCCAGGGGCACGGCGCCTCTGCTATTTCTCCGTAGTCATTTCAGAATGACTTTATTTGGTTTAATGTAAGCCTATTATTATGATAAGAGCCCTATTTTTTGGCTCCTTTTCTTTCTTTTTTTTTCCCCCTTGTTGGCCCCTTCAGCACTTCTTTCCTGGTTGGTATAAGAAATATTTAGATTTAGCAAATTAGAATTTGGTCAGGTCATAGCTTTGGCTTCCCAGAGAGTACTAGCTGAGGGCTTAAAAGTTCTCTCTCTCTCTCTCTCTCTCTCTCTCTCTCTCTCTCTCTCTCTCCCTCTCTGTCTGACTCCCTTTCCCTCTCCTTCTCCTCCCCACTATCTCTCCTTCTCCCTCCTTCACTGCCTTCTCCCCTTTCCTCCTCCCCATGAATCGGGAGAGATTTTTAAAGATCTCATCTGATTGGTGCAGGAAACTCAGAAATTGAATGAACAGACAGAAGACCAAGGCTCTCTTCTTAAATCTGCTCCAAATGCTTTGTGACCCTGAATGAGTTACTCCATCTGTCTGAGTTGTTATCTCCTCAGGTATGATATAGCCACTTCATGATGGTGTCACCAGGTACAAGTGAGTCAGCTAGAGTGGAAATGCTGGGATGACAGGGACAGTTGTCTAACTGTTTTGTCCTAGTGCTTGGCCAAATGATTATGTAGAGAGCATGTAGCTAATCATTTGTTGATATGCAAGTCAAATAAAATTATTCTAAGCAAAGTACCTGGCACAATGCCTGGCTCCCAGGAGACATAGAATCATTATTTCACAAATGCCAACTGCTGTGAGCTACCTGCAGAGACCTTCAGATTGGGTTGATGGTGATATGCCCACAGACCAGCTTATTATTTCATCACAGACACCAATTTCTTTATAGCCAACCACTATTTCTTTGTAGCAAAAGCCCAGAGAATGATTATAGATTCTTCAGTATCACACAGCACAGTGAAGATAGGACTGGGTACCAGCCTCAGTTTACCACTCTGCCTCTTTGGATGGGCTACAGGGTAAAAGAGAGGTCTCTGTTGGAGAAGCTGGCTATCCTCAGCATGGTTTCCAGGGATCAGAAGAGAAAGCTGCATCTTGCAGGAAAAGGCTGGCCTACAGCCCTGCTTGCCAAGAGACTGTAAGATTCCCCAGGTCACAGTGGGGTGGACCAGCCTTTTGTTTGTCTTTTCCCCCATCCCAGTGTCCTTCCATACAGGCCCTATCTTCCCCTTTAAGTCTCCTTTTCACCAATTATTTGCTTGAGGTGACATCATTGGAAAATGTGAGGGGTGGCAGTAGGGTGGAAACCCTAGCTGTCCCTGGACAGAAAGCCTGTTTTCAGTGCTGCCATTGGTTCTTGGTTTCCCAGCATGCCTGTGCCATGTAGCACTCTTGGTACTGTGGAAACGGTATTCTGGGGGTGACCTGAGGCCACCAGTGTCTAAGGTCCTCCTATCCACTGGAGAGAAACTTCCCTATCTGTCTTCTTCTAAGCACTGTTGAACTTGCCTGGGGAAGGCTCACAGGATAGATTCTTCTTGCCCTGTGGGAACACCACTGCCCCCAAGACTGCCAGCTTGGGTTGGTGACAATACATTCTTTTCTCCCCACATGCTTCAAGGCTGTCTGCAGGGCCTGGGCTCCTTTGCCAATTTGGATGCCTTGAAAGGAACATTGTTCTGAATGGAGTCTAGAGGAAGAGCGATAATCTTCCTTTGCTTATCAAATTTGAGGGGGGAAAAAGTTGATATCCCATTTTGTTAAGTGCTGGCTCAGCTCCTTTTGCTCCACAAGGAGAGAGGAACCAGCTGCACATGCCCAGTCTGGGAAACTAATTCCGCTCCACTCAGATGTCCTGGTGCTCTCCACCTGGTCAGGTCAGACTTGGGGTCTGCTGGGAACCTCAGGTTCCTGGAGAACCTCTTGGTGCCCGGTTAGATTTCCAGAGAAGCTCACCATTTATCGCCTCTGTCAACACTGCTGCTTAAATTCTCAAGGGGGAAGAGACAGACAACAGCGCCGGAAAGTGCTTGCTTTAAATGTGGAGAGAGCACTTCAAGTTCTCAGGATGAGAAAGACGTGTGTGTCTGGGATCTGCGAGCAGATGCCCAGTTTATCTCACTTCAAATCAACTCCCTCTGACTGGACACTTTCCTGGATGAATTAATTGAGCGTGGCTAAAGCCAAAATGCTCCTGTGATTAAGAAGCTAGGCAGAGGGGCGCCAGGTCAGGATGTCAGTCCGGGAGGAGGGTGGGGACCTGTTTACTTCTATTCTCCTAACAGAAGGAATAGGCCGGCGTAGCCCACTGGAAATAATTTTGAATAATCTCACTCTATTACTGGAAGCGAAATTGAGTCTGCTCAAGCTACCCCAGTGATCCGACATTTCAGCGAAACAGGAAACTAATATTCAATTCATGCAGCATAAAATAAGTGACAGAAGGAAAAGCAGGGTGAAATCTGGAAGTTTTCAGTTTTCAATTTGTGAGGCTTATTTATTACTAGATAGAATCATGAATGCAGTTCACATAGACCAGGGGGCTTCATTAAGCCAGTAGTCATTAGCAGTAGTGTGTGTGTGTGTGTGTGTGTGTGTGTGTGTGTGTGTGTGTGTGTGTGTATCTGTCTGTCTGCCTGTGTCTGTATCTGTGTGTGTGTGTCTGTCTGTGT
This sequence comes from Arvicanthis niloticus, assembly GCF_011762505.2. Taxonomy (NCBI): domain Eukaryota; kingdom Metazoa; phylum Chordata; class Mammalia; order Rodentia; family Muridae; genus Arvicanthis; species Arvicanthis niloticus. The sequence continues at coordinate 82,930,316 of NC_047658.1, read as the reverse complement.
ATGTGTCTCTCTGTGTGTGTCTGTCAGTGTCTCTGTTTGAATCTGTGTGTTTCTGTGTGTCTGTGTGTAAGTGTATCTCTGTGTCTGTATGTATCTGTGTGTGTCTCTGTATGTCTCTGTGTATATAAGTGTATCTATGTGTCTGTCTCTGTGTGTGTGTGTGTGTGTGAATAAATATATCTCTGTGTCTGTATGTGTATGTTTGTGTCTCTGTGTGTAAGTGTATCTATATCTGTATCTCTCTCTTTCTGTGCGTGCGTGCGTGTGTGTGTGTGTGTGTGTGTGTGTGTAGACCTGTGGAATGGATATCAATTGCTGACATTGGTATTATACAGACACTGTACTCATACGTCAAACTGCCAAGAAAGGGAACTTGTCTAGGAATAGGCAAACTCTTAACTGACCCACTAGAGCTTGGCTGGGGTGGTGGGAGAGAAGGCCTTGAGTTTAGACTTGAACCCACATAATGTGTATCCAAGTGGGGGGGAAAGGCTCATCAGTTTCCCTTACCCACTAGCATTGGAAAGATCTGCTAAGGAGCTGTCAGCCTCCCTGCCAGGAGGAAACCTTAGCCCTTTCTTAATCTCTTACCCCCTTTCCAGCATAGGACTCACATATCATGATTGCTTCTGGCTCCAATTCCTCTCTAATGCCTATTTTCTTCTCTCTGTGTCTGGTGAAGATCCTGATCCCATTTTTCTAGGAATCCTAATTGGTCTTTGTTGTGGCCAGGGCCACTGTCTAGCCTGGTGCCAAAGCTCAACAACCACTGTTATTCTCTCCACAGAAGTGCAGATTTCTGAAGGACAGGCTTGAGGTTCAACACATTTACTGAGCATTGGTTATAGGTGTAATCTTTGCTGGGATTTGAGATTGAAAAAGAAAAAAAGATAGTGTGATTGCCCTGAGGCAGCTTGTGGCCAGGGTGGGGCAGATAACTAGATAGGAACACATAGTCTTCTTGCTTGTACAATGAGGATAGCACACTGTACCTACCTGAGGGGAGAGGGGAGGGTTATGTGGGCTGGGAACTTACTCACACCTAGAACAGGTCCTGACACGTAGCAGAGACTCAGCAGATTTCTTTGAGAGCACCTTGATGCCTTGGCTTTAGGCTGCTGCTTTCTCTGCCAGAGTGCTGAGCTTTTATGAGGGGAAAAGTCATCACAGTTCAAAGAGATCAGAGGCAGAGATGTATGACTCTCAAGTGCTTCATGGGTATGAGCGAGTTTGGTGTCCTCTACTCCTGCACAGAGATTCCCCATTTGAGCACATACCCCCTCCGTGGATGTATGGAACAGAGCCACCCCTTTCTATGCTGGGGGTTGTTTGGACATATCACTGGCCAGAGTCTTTTTGCTCTAAGTCTTAAAGTTCTATAGAGCAAAAACATCTGCTTGTGCCCTTCTGGGCTTCTGTCCAAAGAATTCCATCACAAGAATGCCTCCCTTAGCCCTTCCCTGTGTGTAGACAGAGGGATCCAACTTGGCATGGATGAGTGCCAACCTATCAGGCAGTTTTCATTGGCTTCAACTCTGTTCCTTGATTCTGTGGCCTTGTCACTCAGTCCTGGTGATACGCAGAAGCCCCTTCACATAGTCAGCAGTGTGGTTCCAAACTTCTCACTCTCCAGGCCTGGGATCATTGAACTTGGTGGCAGTAGTAGGGGTAGTGGTGTTGATGGTGCGTCTAGGGTCCTAGTTCAGAAAGCCTACAGTGTGGTTGTATTGAGCCCTTCTTAGTTTTCTGTGAGATATTAGGAGATTCCTGGATACACCCATCCTAGGAGGTGCTTCACAAAGCAGGGACCATCTGACAGGCTTCTCATGGATGGAGTGGCTACAGGCAACGTTAGGCTCTGAGTCTAGGAAATAAGGTGATCTGAGTGCCGGGGTGATATGCAGAAATGTGAGATGGAATGAAGAATTGGGCTAAAGGAATCCTGCAAGTCACAGCTCCAATAAGTTTCTAAGTAGGCAGACATTGCTACAGCATAGTGTGCATGCATGCATACATGTCTGTGAATGTGGCGTGTGTGTGTGCATGTGTATGTGTGTATGTGTGTACTTGAGTGAAACAGGGTCAAATTATGCAGAAGCCAGTGTTTAATTAAATTGCCCCTTGTCTCTCTATTCATCTCTCAATTCAGTGAGAAAAATCTAAGAGTGTGTATTATAAATTTTCTGGAACTGGAAATGAGTCTGATTCTCTGACTGAGCCTCTCACATCCCCTTAAACATCCAAACAGTTCATTGTGCTTTGAAGGGCACTGGGCTCTGCAGCTCCTCCTTTGGACTGCAAATTACAGTTTGGAGCTCTGTTTCTCCCCAGAAGAGGGTGGGTTCATGGCTGTGGCCATTTGACTGTGGTGTCTTGTTGAGATGCTAAGGACTTCATCTCTCTGGACCTCACCTCATTTTTCAGGTTTCTCAGAGGAAGTCTCTGCTTTTCTGCCATAAACTCTGTTGACTTGAGCGTGTTGAGGCTGAGGGATTAAAAGATATTAGATGGAAACACCACCACGGTCTCAGTTCAAAGCCCAGAGGCCCTGGGTTTGCTCAACACCACAGAGTGATTCCTGTCTACTGGGGAACCTTGGAGAAGCCAACACAGCCTTAGACAACTACTCATCACCTGAGATCCTTACCATGAATGGACAGAATGGACTCAACAACTGGCCATGCTACCAGATAAGGCAGCCCTGGCAAGTTGTGTCCACAGTCCAGGTGTCTCCTTCCTTAACATGTCTGTGAGTGGTTGAGACAGAGTACGGCAACTCAGATCCAAAGTCTAAGAACGTGTTGGCACACCTTTGAATTTTTTCAAAACTCCAACTTTCCTATTTGTAACTATCAATAAGCAATAAGATATCTCTGTCATAGGGCAGTTTTAGGAAGTAGGAATGCTGTACATAAAGTGGATGACTTGTGTCTGGCTAGTCAGGACAATGATAGCAGCAGCATCCACTGAGCTTCCTCCATCCTCTCCAATGCCAGATACTGCAAGAAGTTCTTGTGTATTTTCATAGGAATAGTATGCAAGAAGCTACATAGTTGGTGAATCAAACACATTTCATCCTTACAATATTTCTCCTTTTTAAAATCATCTGTCTAGATGTCTTATTTCAAGTCTTCATCTGGCCTGGTGGTATATACCCAATTCTAGACACCACCAGGGAATATCAAATACTCAGGTATCCCATAAGTTGCTTTGAATTTAAGCTTAGGAATATTCAAAGTCCCTACTCCGTCCCTTTCCTTCATAGGATATTTTCAAGGTTGATGTCTCAGTTTGAGTTTTCATTGCTGTGAAGAGAGACCATGACCAAGGCAATTCTCATAAGGGCAAATATTCAATTGGAACTGGCTTACAGTTTCAGAGGTTTAGTCCATTATCATCATGGCAGGAAGTATGGCAGCGCGTGGACAGACATGGTGCTGGAGGAGATGAGAGTTCTACACCTTGGTCAGAAGGCAGCTAGAAAGAGACTGTCTTTTGTGGGCAGCCAGGAGGAGGCTCTGATTCCATGGTAGGTGGAGCTTGAGCACAGGAGACCTCAAAGCCCACCTACACAGTGATACACTTCCTCCAACAAGGCCACACCTACTCCAAAAGGCCACACTTCTTAATAGTGCCACTTCCTATGGTCAAGCATTAGAATACATATATCTATGAGGACCAAACCCATTCAAATGACTACAGTTGAGATTATCTTAGCTAAGGTGCATGGAAGGGAAAAGCTGAGGCTCTGGCCCAATCTTTTCCTAATGATAGTGGCTACCAAGATGTAACTTCTTGGTCCTTAGCTTCTTCCCTCCAGGACAACTTTCTCTGCATTCTAATACCATTCCGTGGAGTACAAAGGAAAACTGATACTTTAAAAGTGCCATGCAGGAGCCACTGTAGACTCCTGGGAGCCCATGGGGTTATGAAAACCCCTCTGCTCCTGGATGCTGTATATCTCCAGGTTGTTGTGCTCTGGAGGTCAGATGGACCCTGAGGATGAGTCTGCTCCTCTGGCATCTACAGCTTTGCTGATCTCTCTTCTCTGCTACTATTGCCACCCAGTTTGGGGATGGAGCAGAGTAAAAATTTCCAATATCTTCTGCTTGCTCTCTGTTACTTGGAGAATTTTACACAAGTGGCAAGAGAGTAAAAACAAGAATTGATTGCTTGCTGTCTTTAAGTATTTTCTGCCTTGCTTCTGTACTGAAGGCATTGAACTTTAAAGGCAAAAATATACCATCTTTGCTCTGTTTCTATCACATCAGCTTTATTAAGTGAAGGGGTGTTGATCCAATTGCTCCCATAGGAGAGACTTTTAGATGGAATCAGGAGAGGCAAGGTGGCTAAGTGGGCATGGTCACCATCTGCTCCCTACACTTTACCGACTTAATCTTTTTCACGATCCTAAGATGCAGCTTGAATTGTTAATCTGCCTTAGAGATGATGAGCTATGGCCCAGAGAAGCAACTTAGTAGTTCATCCAACTTGTCCAACTACCAAATATTTATAGGATGGTCTTTGTGCTGTACATGAATCTGAATTTTGGAAAATATAGCTGAGACTCATGAAGCCTCTTATTTTTATGGATCTTACATTTGATGGGATAAATGTAGGAGGGCAGTAAGAAAAACGTTGAACTAGATAATCAAATAGCTGAACCTGTGTTAACAAGTTTCAGGACTACATATAAATTATGGAAGAAGGTTGGGGAGCTCCATCCATGATGTTCGTGCAAACAATGTACCTCACCAGAACAAATTAAGTGAAGTCCGACATGAAAAAGAAGCAAATCCTTGGGAGAGGCAAGGGCAGGAAGGTAGGTCCTGAGCTGGAGGATGCTCAACAGAAGAGCTAAAGGCAAAGATGAGTCAGGACTTAGACTCAGTTATCTGCCTGTAGAGCCTGACCCTTCACTATCATGTGACAGTGTCCACACTATGACAGGTAGTAGCATTCTGGTTATTTCCCTGCCCCCAGCTTAGCCTTTTATGGCTGTTGGTAGATGGGTGAAAAAGCCAAACAGCCATCCTCGCAGCTCTCCCTGAAGCCACGGGAGGGATTTGTGATCTGGAGAGAAGACCAGCAGAAATGCTAGTGAGGCTTCCAATCTCAAGCCAGTGATGCAGGTGACCTAGAGGAGAATATCACTGGTGGGCATGCACAGAGCAATACTGAACATTGTACGTGACAGGTTACATATGAGTGTGAGTGGAAGGCAAAGTCAGGTCTGGGTGAGCAGGAATTGCCTAGTGCTCTTTACCAGTGCTATGATATGACCTTTCAGGGCTGGGTTGGGCAGGCTTAGTCCATCTATTGTCCAGCTACTTTCTCCTGCAAAATCAACACAGGTCTTATTTTTAATTAAATAAAAGACTAGATGGAAGAAACAGACTCTTTTTTTTTTCATTCTTTCACCTTATCCTCCACATTTAGAGTTTGCAGTTTTTATAAGGCTTGTGCGATGATAAACAAGAAGAATGTTATTAAAATTGAAGTGATTTCCTTTGGGGCTGTGGAAAATAATGGAAAAGCTATTTCATATGTTCTTGTTTCCTGTTTGGAAAATCTCAAGCAGAAGATGAAGCCACTTGCTGTTTTGACATTGTCAGGTGTGTCCCCAGTGTTCTGCGTAGTTGTCACATGACTCCGGCAAGATCTCTAAGCAACTGGAAGTAACTGGTCTTGTCCACCTCTTCTGTATTTCCCAGGAGCAGTACAAAGGCCAGCACCTCAGAGCAGTCACTTCACCTGCAAAACAGCATCCTACTTTCTCTCTGAGCATCTAAAAATACATTTACTAAAATGAACTAATTTATGTAGGAAAAAGAATGACCACACCTCCCATGGTTAAACTTCTTTCTAATGACAATCATATTTAAGGAGAGAATATTAACTTTCGAGGCCTTTTATCTGCAAGTTTCCCTTTAATGTTTCCCTTTGTTTATAATTATTCTTATTTAAGTCATCTATGGACAAAAGCTGAAGAATCAAATAGTACTAGAAATATCTGGCTCAAGGTCATTCTTGGTTCAATAATGGCAGCTGTCAAGATGTTTCCCTAGCTGCAGGTATCGGGCTGTAATAACCAAATTCTGATATCATGATAAATTATAGAACAATAATAAATGAACTTAATTGCTTTCCAAAGTCAAACCAAACAAAATCTCCCTGCCTCTATCTTTTCCCTCCTAGAGGCAACCTACTCACGCACAGGAGCTCACAGTATTGCTACTAACTCCCATGATGCTCAGCGACAACACACACTTTTTCAGCTTAGATCTTATCTTTTGATTCTGCTGGGTTCCTCTGTTCTTTCCTTCTCTATTGTATATATGTGGGCATGTGTATTCGTGTATGTGCGTGCGCATGCCTGTGTGTGTGTGTGTGTGTGTGTGTGTAGGGCAGAGGATGACTTCAGCTATCCTCTCTCAGGGACCTTCCATTTTTTTTTGAGAGAGGGTCTTTCTTGGCCTGGAACCTTTACAAGTAGATTAGGTTCATCAGCTACTGAGTTCCAGGGATCAGCCTGACTCTGCCTCCCATCTCAACACTCTGATTGCAGGCAAGTACCACTACATTGCCTTCTTATGTCAGTTCTGGAGATTTGAACTGAGGTCCTTACACTTGTGAGGTGGACACGTACTGCTTGAGCCATTTCTCCAGCCCCTGGATCTTTTCCTTATTCCCTTTTCCCTCTGCTTCTGTTGGAGCTTGAGAAAGTTGAATGGAAGTCAGTTGGTATCTTTTTATCTTTCTGTTCTGTCCTCATACTTTAATGATAGTTTAGGAATCGAATCAAATACTCTAGTGCCTTCCAGCCTCCTTCTTGATACCAGACAGAAGCTGATCTCACTTCTGTGATATGTGTTCTTCTCTGAACACTAATGCAAACAGTGACTTTTCTTGGTTAGAAGACAGGGTCTCAGTGCAGCTGAGGTTATCCTGCAGGGGGTAACTATACCCTCTCCAAACTAAAGTGCTACCATACTGGCTTCGAGGTCTTCAACATTTGAAACTCTCACAGTGATAAGCCTTGCTGTTTGGTCTTTAAAAAGGATTTTGAAAAAGTCCATGGTCTTGATGAACATTTTTGTCTTTTCTTATGAACTTATGCTCTTCAGTCTTATCTTTGTTTTACACACACACACACACACACACACACACACACACACACACGTTTCATTTCATAAGTTCATCCTATGAACTTATGCCCTTCAGTATGTTTAATCATATATACACATATATAATATTGTGTTTCATTTTCTAAAATTTCCTAGAAAATCTATTGTTTGATTACTAGCTCCTACAACTTATATTTTAATTTTTTAACATATTTCTTTGCATTTTCCTCTGTGTTTTATGAAAGTTTTTCTAATTTAAAACTCTCTGCTTTGTTTTATTTTTTGTTATACTGGTTTCAATTTCTACAATCTACTCTTTGATCTTGTAGCATTCTGCTTCCAAATTTTACTGCTCAATTGTGGTAGGGTTTTAAGAATATCATTAGAGAAGAAAGAATATAATCAGTTGATATCTCTAGAGCTGTCCTCTGCAATGGTTCTCCATTTTGTGCCATTGAAAAGATTTGGGCTTCCAGGGGCTTTCATAGATAACAGGAGTAACTTACAGCTCCTGCTTGTCAGACCATGTTTCCGACTGCCAAGCTGAATAGAGATTTTAGATGTGTTATAAGATCACCATGGCTCAGTATTCAGTAGCAGTTCTCCCTGGGTTTTAGAACTGGCAGCTCTGTCAGCTGGGCTCAGTATCCTGCTCCTCAATGTCCCCTTGCTTTAGAGCAGCACTTCTGTAATGTCACCTGGAGAGGCTGCTGCAGTGTCACAGGGTGCTGGGTCCAGCCTCTCAGCTGGAGTGAACATCCAGTGACAGTGGCTTGCCTGGGCTGGGGAATGCAGAGGCTGCACTTCTGGAGACTCACTCTTGATGGTGAATGGCTGCAGGGCCTGGCTGTGAGCAGAAGAGTGGGGTCCAATTGATTACCATGCAGACTTTAAACCTGTTCATGTGGGTTTAGCCCCATCTTCATGCCAGTTGTCAGAAGTTCTTGCTGTTATACATTTTTGAGCCTCTGGAATTTTCAATGACGTAAGCTGGTTTAAGTCCTGACTTTACCCATTCCTAGCTTAGGACTCAGCTTTCTCAGTTTTACTGCTAGGTATGTATGCATGCATGCATGTCTATGTCTGTCTGTCTGTCTGTCATCTATCTATCTATCTATCTATCTATCTATCTATCTATCTATCTATCATGTCTCTATTATCTATCTATTTATTTCTCATCTCACGATTTATCTCAAGTAGGCATGAAACTTGTACTATATAGCTGAGGTTAGCTATTCAGTTACTCCCTGCCTCGGTCTCTCTAGTGCTGGAACTACAGGTGCATAAATTATCAGCAGATATTTGTTACAATTTTTAAGTTTAAAAATTGTATTACTATTCTTCTTCTCTTATGCTATTTTCTTCTCTTATGCTTTCATTTTTATTTGTTTGCTTTTTCTTACTATATGGCTTTTAATAGGGAGATTTCAGGTACAGGACAGTGTAATTAATAATGTTCTGAGTTCTTTAGCTTTAACTCAGTGTTCCCATGCCTTTCCTCAGCCTTAAGGATTTTATCTCTGTACCAAGCTACATTTCTTCCATTCCCTCTGTGCTTACCATTTAAACTTTGGGAGCTTAATTCTTCCTCCTCACCCCAGTGTTCACAGTCATGAGACGGCGTGTTTAGTCATTTTGAAAACTGGAGAGGCATCAGCACCATTTCTCCTAGTCTTTGTGTGTCCAGAAACGTCCTTGTCAATAATCTTATGAGTAAAGGATGGCCTTTATTTGTGTCTAGAACTCGAGGTTGACAACTACTTTCTCTCTAGTGCTTTGACAGTATTAATCCTCTAAGCTCTGTTTTCTCTGGTTTCTTTGGAGAATTATTCTGACAGGCAGTTAACCCATTTTTTTTCTTACTGCTTCTGGGTCTTCTGCAAATTCATAGTTTCATTGCAAGGTATTCTTTCAAACAATGTAATATAAATTTGAAATCCAGACCTACAAAACATATGACGTTATGAGTACATATTTCTGGCTAATATTTTATTTTTCTCCCTAGAGTCCCTTTGAGATAAATGAGTACCCTGTGCACATAGAAGCTGTTAAGTCTGTTCTTTCACTCCATGAGTGTCCTGGATCTCTGCGGAAGTCTTGGTTCAAGCATTAGATTGAGCAGGTTCCATCATTTTTTTTATGATGTCAGCACAAAATCTCAAGCTTTTAGGTCAATAATACCAGATTCCTCTGCCTTTCCAACCTCACACCCATTTATCAGAGCAGGTCAGCATGTAGGGTGGGGCAGTGGCACTTCCTTATTTTACCCACTGAAAAAAACTGTAGACACTGAAGACCTGACCCATTAAAAAATCTATACATCTTTGATTCTGTTTCTCTCTGTGTTTGTTCCTCTGTCTCTCTGTCTCTGTCTCTGTCTGTCTCTCTGTCTCTCCCTCTGTCTCTTTGTCTCTCTCTCTGTGAGGTGTGTGTGTGTGTGAGTGTTTGTTGAGAGATGTTGATGTATATAGAGGTTAAGGCTAACCATCCCATTTCTGGGATGACAAGGGTGTGACACCATGCCAGGTCTTTTCATGGATTCTTGGATCAAACAAGGATCATCATTCACGTGAGGCAAGCACTTTACCAACTAAGCTGTCACTCCAGCTTTGCTGAGAATTTCTTTTTACCATTTCTAGGTGTTTGGGAAAGGAGGATTTCAGGCCACCATCCTACCTTAAGATGATATTTTCCTCAGGATTCTTTTTATAAAGTTGGCTCACATTTAAAATATTTTCCATTGATCCAAACTTGTTTTTCTTGCTGTACATCAAGAACAATGACAGATACAAGATGGTTTAGAATCTGCTCCTTTGGATCTGCACCTTAGGTTTGTGTCACATGACAGAATCAGTCTGAGAATGCTGGCCGAATACTCCTTGGATTTCCCCCATTAGAACTGAGAGTTTATACCTGTAGGCTGTTTCCTAAGAACTCAGTGCTCCTGTGAAAAAGTTTTGCAGCTTCCAGATCATTACCCTTCCCATCTGAGACCAGCATCCTTGAAAGACCTTATCAAAAAGCACACTTGTTTCTTAGTAGGGACAGAACTTCATTTTGTTAATGCCAGCTGCACTGAAGAGTCAGAATTTGGTGGCAAAGCTTTAAAGTTTCAGGAAGAAGCATTCATCCCACCAAAGTAGGACAGCCCCCAAGAATGTTTCTGGTTACATAGAACTGGACCAGATGCTGAACTGGTAGGTGGCAATCATCTAGGACAAGAAGGAAGACACAGAACAAAACTAAAACTACACATGTACAATGGAGTTGTGGGTCATCGATCCTCGCTCAGCCACTCACTTGTCAAGTGACTTTGGATTCCATCTCTTAACATCAGTTTACATCTATTGAAATGGGCATGAGGTTGTTACTGTGCTTTTCTCATAGCAATGCGAAGACCAGATACTTGACAGGTGTTGCATCCTAAGTTGACAAATAGAGAAACTGAAGCTCAAGTTGGTGAAGTGAGCCCTTAGAAGTCATACAGCTAGTAAGCAGCACACACAAGACTTTCATCTCCCAGGCTTTCGACCCAGAACTCTTTCCATGATGTCACCACAAGATAAAAGCACAGCAAATAGTAGTTAGCTGGAGATAAGGAGTAAAGGAGCATCTGCGCCGAGTCAGCCGATGTGCAAGGAGTAGAGGCCTTCCTTCTCACAAGACAGTCTCAGGTCAGTTTCATTTTCCTTTGCTTCGTGTGTGTGTGTGTGTGTGTGCTCATACTCGTGGGTAGGTAGAAGGTAGGAGTGTGTGCATGTGTGAGTATGTGTATCTGTGCATACATGTGTATAGGTATACATGTGTGAGTACATTAGTGGGTGTCATGTGTGTATCTGTGCATGTATATGTATGTAGATGCACATGTGTTTGGCTATGCATATGCATGTATATGTGTGTGTGTGTGTGTGTGTGTGTGTGTGTGTAGGTTAGAGAGAAACCTCAGCTGTCATTCTTTGAATGTCAACCACTGACCCAGAGCTCACCAAATAGGCTAGGCTGAGCAGCCAGCAAGCCCTGGGGATCTACATGTGCCTTCATCCAGCACTGAGATTAAAGCACACATAGCTTTATCTAGTTCCTAGACAGCAAACTTGTGTCCTTTTGCTTGCAAGGTAAACAATTATCTTCCTGAACTATCTCTTCGGCCATCCTTTGATTATTTCACAAAAGAAAAAAAACCAGGGGTGGGGGTGGGAGTGGGGGTTGGGGTCATTCACCATCATGACTTAGCAAAGGCAGTGAAGAATTCAGAGTTGAACCTAGCATGGTATGTTTTTCTCTCTGACTCTACAGCATGCTCCAGACATCAGCATGTGCCTCTAAAATCCATACCCATTTAGACAAGGTTCAAATCAATTAGTTTACACTTTGCTGCGGAGCCGCCTCTGTGCCAAAGGTGCTCTTGGTGCTCCCAATTTTATGCTTTCAGCCCCAATGAGGCCTCCTTCCTTCCTCCTTGCATGACAGCCCCGAATTGAGAACTGTGGTGCATATGGTGTTTGCAAAATGCTAGTTGTGTATGGGTGTTTAAACTTTAGTTTTGCATCTTTTAATTTATTTATGCAAGCAAGCCGCCTTTCATGAATTTTAATCCGTGCTGTCTTGAAGAAGAGCTTTCCAAATGGGACAGCGTTTGTGATCATCGCTAAGCCATTCTAACTGCTTACAGGCCTGGGGAGAGAGGCAGCAGAGAACATTAGCAAGCTCCGCACTGTCCCCGTGATGTCCCAGTCATTGTGGCATAAAATGTGCTTCGTGTCTAGGAAGGAAAAAAAAATAACTGTGACTCGGGTCTTTGGTTATTTTTAATGCTGAGCAGCAGAGCCACAGGGAATATTATGAGTTCCAAGATCTCTGGCAGGAGGGACTCGCCGCTGAAGTGCTTCTTCAGGAGAGACACACAGCTACAAGTCTTTATTCATTTATTTATCATGCTTCAGTTCCTAAAAAAGAAAACACTTCTCCAGTGCAGGGGAAATTGCTTCAATAGATAGATTGCATTTAAATAATTTAAGTATAAAATTACTCGAACAGGCCGACTGATATTTTGAAAACGAAGCAGTCACAGTCAGTTAGGGGAACTGACAAAGTTCATGAGTCGCTGTGCAGATGAGACAGAGGAGAGAGTCTGGCTGACTTGGGTGGGGTTGTCTGACCTGCCCATTGGCTGGCTTGGATTGTAGCTGCCTTTTGGTCAGGTGCTACAAAGACAGGATGAGACTTAGAGATCTCAAACTCTTTGATGTAAGGTACACTGTGCCCAACTTTCAAATTGTAGCCTTCATCTCCACAACTCAGGGGATCATCACGAGGGCTCCTACCTTATCTACATGAACCCACTGCCAAGCCTCTGTGGTCCTACCACGTATGTACAACTTTCAGAGCACATACCCCATACCCCATGCATTTCATGATAGTTATGAATGTTGTCCAACATATTTGCAGATAATAACATCATATGCACTATCAAGAAGCTGGATCTCTCAGTAAGACCTTCTGACACAGGTGAAAGGATTCTATGCACATTTGTCAGGCTGGCGAGGCTAAATTAGGATCCTGAGAGGATCTAGTGTGGTCCTGCAAGTCATATATACAGGCAAATCTTTCCTGTATCTGACAGGCTGGTCCAACCAAGATGCCATGTAACCTAGAGAATCTTTCTATCCTCTGGAAGACTTCAATCATCTAGCCTAGGAAAGGCCACTGATCTCTGTGACCTGTCCCTTGGTATCTATGCAAGCACTATCATGTTCGGAGGTTTTACCCTTGTCTGTGTAGATAGCATTTCTGCAAAGTTGTTTTGTGGTCTTCCTGGACCCAGAAGAGCCAGGCGAGAACTGATATAGGGTCAACTGTATTTACTGGACATTCTATGACCTTTTTCACAATTTAACATGCAAGCTGGCATGCCCAAGGCTCCAAGAAAACCCACCAATAACCTTTCACACTACACTCAACTTTAACATATTTGAGCATGAAACCAACTGCTGCCCTAATAGTGCCTTTTGAAATACTGAGGCACACTTAGAGAAACTGTCCCAAAGATTCTTCCTTTTTCCATCACACTGTGTTGCCTTCTGTTTCATCTTCTTCTGGAAACAGTCCAGCTGCAGTGGGGTTCAAGATATTCTTCTTTGTACTGTTAACTCATCAATGAGGCAGTGGTACAGAGTGCTGGGCTGGAGATCAGTAGACCACCACTCACACCTGCATGATGAAGTCAAGACTCAGAGCAGAAACAATCACACTTACAGTCCGTACCAATGTCAGACTGAGAGGTGGAGGTGGGAGTGGAGATACCTTAAGAAAAAAGTCTGGAGATATTAGACAAGTTTCCCTGGAGCAGAGGCCTACCTCCTGTCCCCTGCTGCCAAGTCGCTTGGGAGATTTTGCCTTCAAGGATTCAGTGGGAGCATAGGCAGCCCCAGTGTTTACTTTAAAGAGAAAAATGTCTGCTTTGTAGGCAAATGTTTTCAGCATGGAAATGATCGTTGCAATTGCTGTGGTTGTCACAAATGTTTCATCAGAGCCGATAAAGCAGCTGAGTGTTGGCAAAATCGATGAAAACATCTTGTGAAGTGTTCGCTGCCTACTTAGCCGTCTGTGGCTCATCTGGTGTGAAGGGAGGAGGGGATGGAGGCGGTGATCTGAGGCCACAAAGGAGAAGCTGAGGGGAGAAGGCAGTGTGGTAGAATGTCAAGGCCTGTGGGGCAGTTTGCTGTACTTGAAATCTTGGCTCTGACTCTTAGGGGCCTTGCAACCCTGGGTATGTCATATAAGCTCTTAGTGCCTCAATTAACTCCTTTGAAAACTGAATAACAAATTCAGGCTGAGTATTTCTTTTCTGAAATGTTTGTGCACAGGTATAGATATGACTTGTTGAGTACTTCTCACCTGAAAACCTGGACTGTAAAATGTGCCAATGATAATTAGGTTGTAACTTTGTATTTCAAATGTTTGGATTTTGGGATAGCCAACCTTATTGACTTTCTGTATTTAGATAAGGCAGTGTGTATAAAATATCCTTATCAATAGGTATTAATTTATATAATAATATTTTGGGGTTCACCTATGTGGCTCAGCTGATGGAGATATACTCAGTAAGTATTGGTCACACACCTTTTATATGGTAGACACTATTCTCACTGAGAGAGACACAGTGATGAATGAGACAGGCCAGTTTTCTTGAATGCTTCTGCTAGTGATGTAGATAGATTGTCAAACAAAGAGCCATCAAATTGCCATATAGAAAATGTATCTTATTTAAGTATATGGTTAGGAGAGATAGTTTACTAAAGAGCTTCATTTGTAAGCATATGGATTTGAATTCAATCTCTGGTACCATTGCATAAAAGGCCAGGCATGGTGATATAAGTTTATAAGCCCAGAGATGGAGAGACAAACACAGGCAGATCCTTGGGGCTCACTGGCCAGCCATTCTAGCCTTCTTATTGAGTTCTAGTTCAGTGGGAGACCCTGTCCCCAAAACAGGTAAAAAGTGTCTGAGGAATGACACCAAGGATTGTCCTCAGACCTACACATGGACACACACACACACACAGGCACACACACATGTATCCACATATACATGTATATACATACAGACACAAGCTTCTAATATTTTGCTTCCTGTTGGTTATCATAGGACATATTTAATATTCATAGTGCAATCTGTCACTTGATCAACAGAAAAATCTAAAGTTCTGCTTTAGGACTTGCTTTCTACCTTTGGCTTTAAGAAAGACCTCGTGTACAAAAATTTCACATACAGATTGTTAGATTTTTTTTTTTTTTGTCTAAACTTTCTACTGGAAAGTCAATGCTCATTGCATGCATTTCTATTCTTCAGCAAGTAAAAGTGGAGTGAATCACTCAAACGAGGGACTTCCCTTGATCTATCAGAGAAGCTCAGGTAAAGTGACTCCTGCAAACTTGGGGAAACAAGTGAGTGAGCCCAAGAGCCACAGCCAAGATCTGCTCAGCCATACTACAAGTTGCTGGAGCCATAAACTGGCAAGGTTAGTGCAAGGGTGATTTTGATGAATTGTTCAAGGTTGTAGGGCCTACCTGGCTACAGTCACAGGGACCTCCTACTCCCAGTGGCACCTCTAGGAACTCCACACTTCCTATCAGCAAGACTCAAGAAACATCTCACTGGCTTTGGTACCAGAAAAGGGAATAATCATTATGAAACCCATGGAGCATTCTCTGTGATAGAGAGACACTCTGTAGGAGGAAGAGGTTCAGGAAGACTTTCCTAGACTCACCAGAGGAAAGAACATTCTTCCTACCACAAATCTCTCCAGTCTTCCTATTTCACCTAGAGGAAACAGTATAGGTTGAGTAACACTCATGATGGATGTCCCAGTCCTAGTTCAAAATGGAGGTTTGTTAAAACTAAAGAATACTCCATTCTCAAAAACCTTACCATTATACTAGCATTGTAAAAATGGACTATAGCTAGTAAGATGATAAGTCACAGACTTCTTGGGGAAGAACACTCAATGAAGCCCCCAAACTACAGTGGATACAAAAACAAGGACACTAGAGAAATTCAAAGCCTCTCGCACCCCCAGCTGCAGCCAATATTAACATAGTCCAATTCCAAGCCAACTCACTGCAAATCATCACATTAAAGTCCTTTGTTCTTCAACTCAGCACAACATGTCTGTCTTTCAACAAATAACATATTGCCAGACGTGCTAAAGTCAAGACAGTGTGAAGCATGAGAACCAGCCTCAGA
Organism: Arvicanthis niloticus; assembly: GCF_011762505.2. Lineage (NCBI taxonomy): Eukaryota > Metazoa > Chordata > Mammalia > Rodentia > Muridae > Arvicanthis > Arvicanthis niloticus. The sequence continues at coordinate 82,914,443 of NC_047658.1, read as the reverse complement.
TACTGCACAGATGCCGTTATTACCAGATGTAGCATTTAACATAGCTGCAATTAATAGTCTAAGGATCTTAATTCAGGATCTAGAGAGATGGCTCAACAGCTAAGAGCATGTGCTACTGCTTCTTCAAAGGACTCCTGTTTGGTTCTCAGAGCCTACACTGAGTATCACACAACTGTAATTCACACAATTATAGCACACAATCTATAACTCCAGCTCCAAGTGAATGTAACACCCTCTTCTGGTACTTCACTCAAGTGTGTATACACCGACACAAATGCATACACATATAGACACATAACTAAACATGAAAGACTCTAATGCAGGAAGCAGACAATGTGCAAGAATGGATGTATCATGTTGCTAGGTTGGTGCAGATTCTGAGAATCAAAGAGAAATGCTAGAAATGGGAAATGCTGGGACAGAAGTTAAGAGGAATTTTGATGAGCTTTTGGTAGATTGGACTGAGGCAGGGAACTAATCAGTAACTCATAAGTAGAATGGAAGATCTCTGGGAAGTGAAATGCCAACAGAAGAATGGATGGTGGGGAGAAACAAGCACTTCCTGAGAACTGCGAGATAACTTGGAAGGTAACACATAGGTGTGGTTGGGAATCAGAAGAAAAAAGAACAGAATCCAAGAAATAGTTTAAGTTGTAATGGCTAACAATTTTGCAAAATGAATAACAGACAACAAGCCACAGAGCATTCAGAACATACCAAAGCCCTTCACCTAAGTGTATCAGTCATAGAACATAAAACCAAAACAAACTAAACTGAGAATCTTAAAAGAAGACAAAATAGGGGAGCAGAGAGGCTCCCTAGAGAGGAACAAGATAAGAGTTCTAGAAGATTCCTCTTCAGGAGCCTTGGAAGTAAAAGATGGTGGAGTTAAAGGTGTAAAATATTAAAAGGAACAAAGATCAATCTTGAATTCTCCACACAGTCTAATTGTTCTCCAACAATGGAGAAAAAGCAAAAGCATTTTCTGACAAACAGAAATGGAGAGAATTTCATCATTCATGTATCTCTCTTACAAGAAATGATAGGAAAATTAGACAAAGCAGAATTGAAAATTGAAAGAGAAAGAAAGGACATGGCCAAGGGAATAAATGAAAGGCATGCCTCTAGTGTATCCTCCTGTCAGTGGCTCTAGTCACAGCAACAGTGTATTGTGGATTGTGGCAAAAGGATAGGTGGAGTGAATGACAACACAGGGTGAGGGAAGAGAGGAAGAACCAGGTTGTCTTTGCTGTGTGGCACCTACCTGAAGGTAAAATTGTGTGCCAGTCCTGTCAGCCTCAGGACGTTCCTTTTAATACTTGTAGTGTCTGCCTGACACCTCAGCCAACACTCAGTTCTACATACCCTGAATTTTTCCCTGTATGAAAACATCTCTAGTAACATTTACTGTATTAACTATACACAATAAGAAACTGACAATAATGGATTGTAGAGTTGGACACTGTAGTAAGACATAACAAAATCTGTGTCACAGTCATATCTGGCCCTACCTATGTATAAATGCCCAGTATGATGATTTGAGGGTATGAATGTGATGTGGTGAATTTTTTGGATTCTGGATGAATACAAGTAACTAAAAGTTTAAAAATCACAGATGAGGTATTGGGGGTGGGGGCTGATGTGAAGTGTTATTTGAAAGTACAATTGATGGATTTACAATGTAGTTTGTAGATCTAAGATCTTGACCCTCTCTTATGAGGACCCAGGTAAAGCCCACAGAAGGAAAACAGATCATCAACACTTCTCTTTGTCTTCATTATTTGGGGTGCTGCAGGAAAGACAGAAGACAGCAATGCTGTAGCACCAGAGCAATCAACTTCAGAGCCCACCAATGGTCTTCTTGCCTCAGGCAGGGGTGGCTGTCTCACTTCCTCACTCCTGCCTTCCCTCCCTTTCCTTTTCTCCTCCCCTCCCCTCCCCTCCCCTCCCCTCCCCTCCCCTCCCCTCTCCTCTCCTCTCCTCTCCTCTCCTCTCCTCTCCTCTCCTCTCCTCTCCTCTCTTCCCTCCTCTCCCCTCCCCTCCTTTCCCCTCTCCTCCTCTTCCCTCTCCTTTCTTTCCTTTCTTTTCTGACCCTTGCATCCTGGGTAGACATTCCAACTGTCTTACAACTAATTTTGTGAAATCCAGAAAGGCCATTTTGCTTGAAGACAATCTACCTATGATGCCTGAAATAATTTTTGTATCATTTTTTGTATCAGAATATATAAAGCTCAGTGAGTTGGATTGATTAGCTGAAGACAATCACCACAAGATCTCAGACATAAGATCTTAGATGTCCCCACAGCAAGCCAACATTCACTCTCTACCTTGAAGGGGAGAGGGGAATGGAAACATTTTTTGTAGTCTTGGAAGATAAAGAAAGAGGCAGTAACTTGCAGGCTTCAGTAGTGAATGGTAAAATACAAGCTGTGTTAGTTTCATGTCAACTTGACATGAGATACGGTCATTTAAGCAGAAGAAACTGCAATTCAGAAAATGCCCTACAAGATTGGATAAGTCTGTAGTGCATTTTCTTGATTAATGATTGATGTAGACGAGTCATCCCACTGTGGGTGTTGACTTCTGGGCAGGCAGTCTTGGGGCCTATACAAAAGCAGGTTGAGCAAACCATGAAGAGCAAGTCAGTAGGCAACATTCTTCTATGGCCTCAGCTTCAATTCCTGCCTGCAGGCTCTTGTCCTGAGTTCCTGCCCCTATTCTCCTCAGTGAAGCATGTGACCTGAGAGTTGGAAGCTGAAATATACCCTTTCCTTCCCAAGTTGCTTTTAGTCATAGTGTTTTATCACAGCAGTAGAAATCAAACTAAAACAAAAGTTCTTTGGAATTTTTCTCATCTTAAAGAAACAATGTCAACTTCTAGAGATTCAAGTAACAAGAGACTAAAATAATTGATGTGGGTAGCTGTGCCACCATTAATGTTATGATGCTAAGGCCCTGTGTTGTTTATGTATTACAGTATTCGTCTGGCTTCCTAGCATGATTTTACCTTCATTTTCCTTCTGTTATCCTTGTAACCTTTTTTCCTTGCATTGTAGCATTGTCAAATCATGACTGGAGAGATGTCCTTCAGAAGCCAATGACATGAATATGTGAAAATCTATAATAGCTTCAACTGTCAATTTGACAGAAACCTAGAATCATCTGGAAAAATAAGACCTCAAGTTGAGTAATTGCCTCCTTCTGATTGGCAGGTATGTGGGGTGTTTTGATTTTTGACCAATATGGAAAGTCCCAGTACACTATGGGTGGTACCATCTCTGGAGAGTTGGCCCTGGGGTGTGTAAGAAGGCAGTTGAATGTGGGCATGGGGGCAAAAGCTAGTAAGCACCATTATTCCGTGGTCTCTGTTTCAATTCCTCCCTCCAAGTTCCTGCCTTGGTTTTCCTTAATGATGGGTTGGAAGTTTTAAGCCAAATAAACCTTCCTTCTTCAATTTGCTTTTCATCAGAGTTTATCATAGCAATAGAAAACAAACTAGGACAAATAGGTGTGTGATATTCTACCTCTTAGCTGTTCTTCTGGAGTCCTGCAATGGATGTAGTCAGTGTATGCCCTGGTGTCCTCTGACCCAGTGGTGACTGACACTTGTGTTACATACAGTAAGAAGGACTCCTCTCCATACCTTGTTGGGACTCAGGCTTGTGCATCGCTGCCGAAGTAGAATCATAAAGAATAAAGTCCTTGCCAAATGCATCCAGGATGAGAGGGTGTGTGTGGGATGTGGTGCTTTCCCATGGTGGGTAGTAGAGGGAACTTGGACAGGAACAAGAAGTCAAGTTGAAAGAGCAGAATGCATGAAAGAAAAAATATAAGCAACATAAAATAAGGGCTAAAAGGCAGTGAGCAGACACCATGGTTTGAAACTTTTTCCTAGAAGGTGCTTAGTGGTGTGCTGTGGGTTCTTCATCTGTGAAATGGTAATTGGAAGAAAGAGCTCTCACAGGGCTCTTAACTTTCTGACGGCCACAAGTCCCCTTGGCAGCTGATTGACGTATGACTCTGTCTTTGTTTGGATTTTCCCAGAAGCAGACAGACCCTAAGCACAAGTCACTTATTTGGGAGGTACAGAAAATATCCATGGAGATGCTCAAAGGCGATAAAGTAGAAAATTGGAGCTTTAGTCTACAGGGATGTGGGGTGAGATGCAAGGCTACTTCTCTGAATTATCCCACAGAACCTAAGGAGCTGGGGACTTCCATGGTGTTCAGACTCTGGCTCTTGTACCTGTCCTGTGGGTGTCTGGATGGTGCTGCTTTGCATGGCTGCTGATGGGGAGCATTCTCAGAGACTGGGTTTGGAAGCCAGCTGAGCCTATGGGAAAGTCGGAGGGATGTGTGCAGAGGCACTTCCAGCGGCTACCACAGACCCCTCTCAGGATCGCATTTGAAATGCATAAAATAAAATACATTGGATTACAAAGCAAGCCAATTATATTGAAATTCAGTTCTATCCACAGACCCCTTGGGGGGTCCCTAGATTAAGAAGGCCTGCTAGGTTTTCTTTTCAACATGAAATTATATGGTTTTATGACCTATGAGTGCAGATTGTGTTACTCTGCCAGGAGGTGGCTGAGTATAGCCCTGTCTGGTCTAAGTAGAAATGATTTCAAAAGAAAACTGTGTTCGCCCAACCTGACAATCCCCTGCAGCCTGGGGACTATAAACGGTACTGGTGGACTCTTACTCTCTTTTTTTTCCTGGTGTTTGTTTTGGTTTGTTTATGTTTCTATATTTATAATATGTCCTTTGTTAAACCTCAAAGCATGCCTAGGAACCAATTTGCCCAGTATTGCCCTGGCAGGAGCTCTCCCCCCTCTCAGTTCTCCCTGGGGACTTCCCCCTGAAGGCAGTGTTTCTAAAGCACTATAAGGTTCCCATGAAACTGCCAAGGGCCAGGATCCATGATGTGGCTTCCTGGTAGCAACAGGTGGCTGTGTGTGGCATGCTGGAGCGGTAGTCCCACTGGGAGCTACATGCCACTGCTGCACCATCCCACCTCCTAATGTGACTTTGTGGCTCTGTTACTCACAGCTAAATTACAGTATTATGACTTCATTGTTGAGTCCCAATTCTCCTAATTATAGCCTAGAGATCTATTATTTGATTTGGTAACACCACGTGCTTCTTTTCTAAATCATGTAATCTCTTGTAGCTTATTAATGTCAGGTTTGCGCACATGCAGGGACTTGGTTGTTTGCCAGGCAGAATCAAATTTTTAAATTTTCGCTGTGTTATGTTACAGGGCTTTGCTTGTTACAATCTAATTATATTGGCACTGAAATACCGAAAACCAATTTATATTAGAAAGCACTTTAACTCTTTCTTTGGAGTGAATTTACATTCTTAAGTGTCTACCATACCATTGGTTTTTTTCAGTTTTTGTTTTTCTTTTTGTTTGTTTTTCTTTTTTTTCTCACTGAGAAATTCCTTCTGGGGAAGAGATGAGCTGAATAGACTCTTCCTGTGGAAAAGTCAGTGTTCATGAAAGAACTGAAACTGGGGCCTTTCTGTAACTTGTCTGAAGCACAGGTAGCAATTGTACCCCTGACCAATCAGATTTGCTCACAGCTTGTGGATGTCACTTATCCTAGGTGCCCAAACACCCGATGGTTAATATCCTTGGAGCCTGTCTTAGTTCCATCCCTACCATGCTCCTTCTTCCATTCAGATAGACTCTGTTTTCTGGGGCATCTGTTGTCTTGGAAACCAAGAAGGAATTGCTGTCCATAGATGTCTAGTGTAGGTGGCTCCTCATCCTCCTTTCCTGTCATCTCAGGAGACTCCTATGCCATACTGCCTTCTTGATTCCCCCTGGCTTTGATGTCCCTTTTGCCATCTGCTCTCTTCTTCTTCCTTAATCGGTGTGGTGTGTGTGTGTGTGTGTGTGTGTGTGTGTGTGTGTGTGTGTGTGAATGCCAGAGGGCAACTGCAGGAGTCATTTATCGTGATACTACCCACCTTGTTCTCTGAGACATGATCTCTCACTGGCCATCCAGTAATCTCCAGTGATTTGCCTGTCTCTGCCCAGCCCTGTCCCTAGGTGGGCTATGAAAAGCACCCACAGTGCCTGTGTTCTATAGGTGGGTCCTAGACACTTATCATCCTCAGATCTTCATGCTCGAATGGCAAGCACTTTACTAACTGAGCCGACTCTTCCCTCTGCTTCCCTCAGTCTTCCAGGTATCACACCTTAGTCTTAAAGCTTGGTATAGGTAGAGAGGAAGGAACTCCCAGAGGGATGCATAGTGGTGGAATAGGAGCAGCTGTATTCAAGTCACAGAAGATCTGAATAAAAAAACACTAATGCTTCAGTGTCCTGTTCCATATCTTGGACAATCCAGTAATCATTTTGAGCCATAGTCAATCTCATTTGTAAAACAGGTATAGCTGTAGCTACATACAGGTTATTATCCAGAGTTGATGGAATGGCATCTTTAGAACACTTTATGGATTTCTGAGAGCAAGAAGCACCCATGTTCATCTCCTCATCTCTCATCTCTTGAGGTCACTCTCTAGGCCTATGTGACTCCAGAGACTAAGACTCTTTCTAGCTGAAGATACTTGCCCCTTTGTCTCCTGGAGTATACTGGGTCCTGCACAGCATGGCTCCTAGTTACCACAGCAGGAATATATATATATTTCTGAACTGTAAACTTTCTGTTGTCTATCTGGGACTCTATCAACCAGCTTCAAAGACCCAGTCACGACATGTACCCATGAGGCATGTTTGTAACTGCAGCAGGCAGAGTTTCACCCATGGACATTTCCTGAGGAGAATTATGTTGGTGATCAAAGCTGTAACTGATCCCTGAGTCTTTGTGTATTTCATCTGTTTATTTTTATTTTTATTATGCATATTTCTAGCACATTCTGAAATGTGTTGCAAATACTATAATGAATGCCTCTATCCTGACCACAAGCTTTATCAGGTTTTCACATGGTATCACGTTTGTGTCCCTTCTGTTCTGGTAGTTTCTGCCTCTGTGAACTCGTCTTTGATCCATTTCTGGTCCCACTTTTTTCTGAGGGGCCCCTCCCCTGTGTCTGTTTTTTATCAACTCCATGTAAGGTTTTATGCTTTTATACACAGACTATTGTTCTGTGGTCTGTTCTATAGTCCTCTGTTTATCTTACAGTAGCATCCAATGCAGAGGATGGGATCCAGACGGTCCCCCACTTACTTATCTCAGCCTCAGTATCTCTGTCTGTAACATGGGCTCTAATGCCTCCTTGGTGGATATGATTTATATACAGTATATTGGGCTTAGAACTTGGCACATGAAGGGAGCTCAGTAAACATTTGCTCTTTTTGGCTTGGATCCTATGTAAAACTCAGCATAAGTTTAACCTTTAAGTTTTTGGCAGGCTTCCTTTGTTCTCTTTGCTTTTTATTTGGAAGAGCTCTCAAATATGCCCAAAACAGAGAGGTTGGTATGGCCAGTCTGCACAGCTTTAATAATCAGATTGTCTAAGCTCTTCACAATTTAAGCTCCAGGCGACCCATCTGTCAGGAAGGCACTTGTTTCTGTACTTCCGTGATCGAGCACCTGAACTTTGCCACAGTATGAACATGAAAGTGATTTCAAGCCTAGAAGGGAACAGGACCTGTTGCACACTGATTATGCAGAGGATGCTGTTTGTCCACACTGGGCTCCTATCCCATGGAACCTGTGACATAATGAAAGTGTTGCTTTAAGTTAGTAACTGACTGTTCCGTAGCAATAACAGCTGGTGGTGTGGCTACTCCAGTGGTACCGTGAAGCCAACAGTCCAGTGGTCTTGTTTCACTCCCACATCGGTGTTTCTGAAAGCTAAGGTACCCAGTACACTTATCTCACTAGAGTCCCTACTCCGAGCGTACTAACTCCTCTCCTCTCTGGTCCCTGCAACCAGCACTGTGGCACAGTAGCTCCTGGAGAGGATCACAGACTGGGAAGTACTTGTCACTGGCCAGCTGTCCCTTTGAGCCTGTGGGAGTGGAGTTTAGTTTGCAGATGGAGTTACTGAAACAAGAGCTGGGCCCTATGGGAGGTGAGGCGGCACTGAGGATAAACTATGTTCATGTAGAAGCCTTCGCACCTCTCAATTGAGTGCTAAGCTTGCTGTCACCCAATGCCCTTTTCTTCATTTCATACTCACGCCTGATCTACAGTTATCCCCATTTGCAGATGAGGAAACTGAGGCAGTGTGCCTCAAATTACTTACAGCTAGTAAGTGGAAGGGAGACTGGGATTCAGCCCAGACTTGCTTTCTTCATCATCGCTCACATCTGCATCTTTCTTGTGGACGTAGATTTTGGAAATTTCTCTAGAATTCCTTAGTAGACCCTCCAAGAAATAGAGGTTCAAATACCCAGGCTTTAAGTTTAACTCATGTTCAGGCATGGTCGGATTCTGGAAGCACATTGAGCAGTCAGACAATGCAGACATTTTAGTGGGAGATGGTGGCCCACAAATGAGCACGGGGACCCATTAAACTGACATACCACCTGACAAATGATGAGGGACTTTTAAACAATCCCAGTCTACTAAGAACCTGGTATTTACATAAGTGCAGATTATGGGGAGCCCTGGATAATTTGCTATCTGCTCCCTGTTAATGTGTTTGTGAGCACTGGCGAGAAGCTCATTCATTGTAAGCGTCTATGGGCTAACTGCGCTGTAAAGCAAGCTGACAGCACAATGCACACCTATAAAAGCCCCTGCTAACTGATGCAATCTAGGAGGAGCGCATGCAAATGAGCACAGGAATAATGGGAGAGATTGCTGGAATGCACGGGACCCTTATCTGAGAAAGTTTTATGTTCCTGTCCTCAGGTAACCCAGGCTGCTGTGACAAGGGTGATTCTAACTGAATTTGCCTTGGTGATAGTGCAAGGTCACACACTGAAGCCCTGTAATCGGAAATGCGTGAAGGCCATGGCCTGACAAGGCTGAAATCCATTAGTTACTCTATGCTCTGAATGCCCTTGCTGTCTGGCTCTGGGTCCTGACTTCTCCATTCAGGGCACTCATTGTCTCCTCTTCTGAATTCATTGGGAAAAACCCTTCCTCTTGTGTTCTGGGAACCCTGGCCCCTTTTCCAGAGAAACTTTGATTTTCTGAGTAGTTCCTTTCTTCTTGCTTAAATGTGTGCAGAACTCAAAAGCTCCTTAGGGTTGTGCTCTCCAGAAATACACAGTGTATAGAATGCAAGCTGTTGGGAGGCAGCAAGCAAACTGTAGCCCCAGTGCAGGGTGAGTACACCAGGTGTGATGCAAGGAGAGGATTTGAGACCCACCCTCCCGCCCCCTGAGCTGCCTCTGTCTCTCATCTTTCTCTCTGTGTCTGTGTCTCTTTGTTTCTCCATCTCTGTCATTGAATGTGGTTCTCTCTCTCTCTCTCTCTCTCTCTCTCTCTCTCTCTCTCTCTCTTTCTCTCTCTCTCTCTAATGAAGGAGAATGTCTAGGGAAAAGTCTATTACTGAAGTACAGAAGACCAAGAGAATATGCATTTGCTTATGTTCCACAGTTTGCACAGGGATTCTTTATCCATAAGGATTTTTTTCAAGACCTCCAATGATGATTAAACCTACAGACAGACACTACTCTATCATGAATATTCAAGGCAGCATCTCTTATATGAAAACCCCAGCTCTGAAATACTCTGAGGACAAAAATTTTTTAAGTGCCAAAGTGATATTCAAAGTTTCACAGTTTCTAAAGTTTGCAAAATCCTAAAAATTACAAAATCAGAACCACTCAGGGTCCCAAGCAGTGTTAGAAAGGAATTCTCAACCTTAGCACATTTTTCCCTATAAAATACACGTATGTCTGTGGTGAAGTTTAATTTATAAATTAGGCACAATAAAAGATTAACAGTAATAGCTAGTGGTAAAATAGAACAATTACCACTGTATGCTGTAATAAATGTAAAGGCAACACACTATAGTAATCTTTCTTGTGATAGTACATCATGATCAAATACTCATGTGATCAGATGTGAGATGACATAGACATATAACATAGCGGTAGGCTGTAGGTTGCCTGAGGGTTACTTGAACACAAGCATTTTTGATACTTCAACAATCATGTCTGGTACCAAGATGATTCTAATGATCAATGGAAGAGTAATATATACTGTGTGGATACTGGAAACAAAATAGATTGATGTCCTGGGCAAGTCAGAAAAAAATGAAACAAGGTATCAGTTGCCACATGATTCAGAATGGCAGATGACTTAAAACATGATTTACTTCTTGCTATTTTCAATTTAGCATTTCCAGACTGTGGTTGGTAATGGCAAGGGCAGACTCTGGATATGGAAGGTCTATCGCATTAGTAGGTAATAGTTTGTAGATTTCTGCTAAGTTCATTTTCTCTGTCAACCTGACTTCACCTTTTTGTACTCAGCTTCCTCTTTTGTAACCCTTCTTCTGTCTATCAATCAGTAGCCATGTTTAAGGAAGGACCGGGGGTGGGGGTCCAGCACAGACAAGGGTGGAAGTTATTCTGAAATGCATCAGAAACTAAGTTGAACTAATGCAGAGTGGAGAAGTGGGTGAATAGACAACGTGTGACAGCAAATACTGTGGAATGTTCGTGGGTATATGGATGTTTGCTATATAATTCTTTCAACTTTTTGGACATTAACTGTTTTCATCATAAACTGTTTAGGAAACATGTCAGAAAAAAATCTGGCTCCACTTTTATAAGAGTCTTCCAAGGGAATAAAAATGCCTCCTAACTAACTCCTAAATAACGTCTTGGAGTTTTGTCCACCATTCCTCAAAGCACACAGCTGACATATACAAGCTCTCGGGCGTGTCCACACTCAGGCATGCATGCACACATGTCTTTATTGTCCTTTCAAGGTCTCGAATTCTATACAAGTTTTTGTTTTATGTCTCCAAGTGGAAAGATCTTTCATGGGTAACCATGAAAACATGCTTCTGTGGACTGAGACTTTTTCCTTTTACTTCCTTCCCTTCCTCTCCCCACTTCCTTTCTATTTCCTTCCCCTCTCTTTTGCCTCTCTGTCTTGTCTTTCTCCCATCCCTTGTACAAGACTGAATCAGTCACAAGGAAGAATAAAGGTGATTCATATGGGTAGAGACTAATCAAGTAGATGACATATAGTTGTGTAAGCAACTTCAAATAGAACCATCTGAAGGGCCCATGCAAAAGAGGGTCCATGATGGTTTCTCAAAAACAAAAACAAAATCAAAACAAAACCAAAACAAATACAATAACATCAATCCCCCCAAAATGATACTTTTGAAAGAGGACGGGGCTCACTAGGCAGACAGGGAAGAAAACGTACTTCAGCTCCTAGAAGTAAAAGCATGATCTCAATGGCCATATTTCAGAATATATGTAAAGGTGCAGGAGAGAAGGCTCAGGTTAAGCTGAGACAGAACAACAAACCTGAGATTTTAATGCTCAAAGTATTAAAGGTCACTCAGAGTTGAGTGACCTTGAAGGATTAAGGAGAGGACTTAAATATAAGGCAGAGCTGGTGAGGAGGAGCAGGAATGACTGGGGACACAATGGCAACAGGGAGCAGTGCTGTGAGAATCACAAGGTAGTCTGGGAACAAATGGCTGCAACAGGCAGAGGAGAAAGACATATCCTAGGAAAGTCTGAGGAAACAATAAGGAAGACTTGACAATTGAAGATATGCAGGGACATGAGACATAGGGTAAGTAGCTCTGGACAACAGAAATGACACTGTTCTCCAGGTAGGTTCACAGGCAAAGCATTGCTGGTAGCTGTTATGACACATGATAGGAATTCTGATGCTCTGGGAAGTCCTTAGCCCTCTTAAAAGGCTGGACTACATCTTCATGGCTGTATCTCTCCTGAGGCTTCAAGTGACCTGGATGTATGGTCTTCATTGCCCATGGCCAGAACCTTTTGGAAAAGTGCCCTGAAAAATGGCTTCTGGAATGCACTCTGAGCCATCTGGAATACAGGTTGCAGGAGAGCCGCCGGCACAGGCTCAGCTCTAATTCCTGGGTTCTTGCTTCACACTCCCCAACTGCTGCCTCTTAGAAATGAACCCTGGGCTGCCTCACTTTATTAGGAAATTAAAATTGTTTCCGAAGACCTCAAAGGGGGAAAATGAAATTGTTTTCAGCTTTGATTGCGGTCATAATAAAATAGCTATTTAGAGGGGGATTGTGTTATTCTTGGATAAATGAGGAACAAAAATACTTTTTTACAGTTTGCCATAAAGACAGCCATAGAATTTTTCCCAAGACAAACAGAATCAATGATTCGGGGAAGATGAGGGCATCTATATTTGTTCTTCCTTGGACATCATGCACAGTGGGCTATTTGATCTTTATAGAACTAGAAAAGGAACAAAACCAACCTCAGTCTGCTTCCTAGCTACTCCATTTCTTTGCAGAGGCAAGACCCTGAATGATGGCCTCAAAGGAACTTCCAAGCTGGACACGGGTCATCTTCCCAGTCACATGACCCATGTTGGTTGCTGGTACCTTGCTTCCACTTCCCAGTTGGAGGGAAGAGCTTGCAGCTTGCAGAAATTCATTTGACTCATAACCATAAAGCCTGTATAGACAATTCTATATTGTTGCCTTGTAGTGACAGCACCACCCCACCACTAGAAATGATCTTTGTTTCCAAAAGTGAGCATGGAGGTCAGGTCACTTGCCCCATGTCCCCTAGCTGATAGTTTTAGCTCACTATATTTCAGATACTGTTGAAAATTCTCTCTACTAAGTTTGCTTTTCTCTCTGTGGCTCCCAGTGCCACCAACTGGTGTCCAGTGGAGGTCAGCAAGACTTTGGGCTCTTGGGAAACTCACTCTAAGATTTTTTGCCTTTTGGTGTTTTTATTGAGAAAGGGAGAAGAAATAAATTTGACTTGGGGGTTTTGGTTTTTACAAGGTATGGTGGTTAGAGCACAAGGAAAACATATTAAAGAAACAAAACTCAGAACTTAGCTTTTCAATGAAACATTTGTTGTTGCATCCTAAGATAATGTGGATTTTTACATCCTTTGGAGGTTGGAAAGAAGGTGGGAAGGATCTCTTAAATGGTGGATGGTATTTAAAGAAGGTAAACACTACTGATGGACCTCCCTCCACAGCCCTGACCTGAATACATCTGAAGAAAGTTCATGTTTTTAGACTCCTGTATTTGAAATCCAAGGGTTTGAGGAAAGTCTTCAGTCTGATTCCTTCTTGAGTAGTGGTATCAATACCCACAACAGCCCCTAAATCCGATTTCTGGGACAAAAGAACTGCAGAAGAATATCACTGCACACACAGCCTGGATTTTCTCTCACCTTCACCTGGGGTACTTATCTTTGAAACAAATGAGGGCTTCAGCACCAGGACCTGGTCTCCTCAATTCCAATTCTAAATATATAGACTTGAGCTGCTTCCAGATTACATGTTTCTCCCTTTAAAGCCAAGTCTACATATTCAGAGTCCCTGGCCTGGATACCACATTAATACAAAGCATTCTTTGATTTTCCAATAATAAATAAATCAGACATTAGGAGAAGGGGTTGCTAAAATCTCAGAAATCTGCCCCTAATTATTGCAAATCTCTTTATGTATTCTAATGTTCTGGATTCACATTAAAGGACTCAGCCCATATTTATGATATTAGCACTGTCCTGGCTTTTCACAAAAGCATCCCTAATTGGCACAAGGATGGGAGGGACCCAAGTTGGCTGATGCTCCAACTACTAGTTTCCCTTTACAGTAACTTCTAATGATTATGGGAAACTCAGGGTCCTTCACATAAGTAAGCATAGGGCCTTGTTCATTCACATTGTGTCCATGTGTCCTGGGAACTCAGAAGCCCTTGGAGAAGTAAGAGTGTCCTTCAGAGCATCAACAGAAATCAAGAGTGGGACAATATGGGTCCTCCTTCATTAGGGCAGGGAGGAATGATGCCACAGGAGTGCTGGGGTACTTTATATAGTCAAGTCAGGGACAAGTGGACACCCACCTTTCTCATAGTATATTTACTTATACCTTGCCTGAGTACAACAAAATGGCTTCCCTACCTTGGGCCATCAGTGAGTAGGTAATTCAGAAACATTCAAAGACAGAAGAATCTGAAACTAAGAAGGAAGAAGAAAAGAAAATTCTGTGTAACTTTTTCTGGGAGATGAAAAAAACATCTATTCACCCAGGTAGGGCAGTGACAATAAAGAAAGAAAGGATGTCACCAAAATCTAACATGGTGAGCTGATAAGTATGTTGATGGTATGTAGGGGTGGTTCTGATGCTAAGGTCCTGTTCCACAATTGGTTTTTGATCTGTCAGTAAAGAAGCTATGGGCCAATTGTTGGGCAGAAAGAACAGGCAAGACTTCCGAGTCCCTGGAAGAAAAAAGACATATGCAAGGGAGGAGGAGGTTTTGGAGAGAGAAAAGCCAAACAGCCATGTGACATCTTGGGAGGAGCAGTGGTCTGTGACCACTCCTATAGGCTGGCAGTAAGGGGGTGTTTATCAGGGACTAGATGTATCTGAGCCACTAAAGTTTAGGGTAGGAGGGAGGTATGGAGATAAGAATATTAATAAGAGCACACTTTTTCAGGTGGGAGACAGTAGTGCCAGAAATTATGTCAAAAGGCAAGGTGTGTGTGTGTGTGTGTGTGTGTGTGTGTGTGTGTGTGTGTGTGATATCTGTGAATTCGAGGGAAGCTGGGTGGGGGCTGGTAGCACAGTCTGTTCCCAGAGCTTATGTGGGATAGCAAAAAGCTACAGGCAACAATGGTACAGAAGCAATGATGGTTCAAAGGCAGCTACATCACCAAACGGCTTACCCTAGGTTGAGTGACAACCCAAGAAAGCTACAACCTTGGAGTTCCCTTCCCATCTTATAGGCAGCTTCACTGAAGAATCTCCTCCTCCCCAGCAATTCTTTACTGCTTATATAATCCCAAGAAGGGAACTTGTGGGTCTCTTAACCCTGGTTTACTGAGTCTTATACATTTGGGGAGCTTCCTGAGCCTCCTAATCTCATTAGACTCTAGTCTTATGAGCCTCCCCATCCCTTCCAGAAGCATGGTATCAATTCAAATAAAATAATCACATAACAGGAGAGACAGGAAGGATAGGCTACACGCTTCATTTAATTAGGTTGCCTATACTGCTGAGTTTCTGATTACAGTTAGACACCAGGGGGGATGTTTAGAAAGCAGGGCACATCAGAGAGACGTGGACACAAGGCAAGGGACATGCCATGTTTGATAAGAAATAACAGAAGAGCCTTGACTATTTAGTACAGAAGGAAATAGGATATAGGGCAGAGGGGCCCTTCGTTAATACAGAAGGTGACAGAAAGATTTGCTCCCTACAATCAGACAAACCAGAACTAGAAAGCCACAGAGGTCCTCAGAAATGAATGGATGGAAGTAATACAAACATTTATTAAGTATTCGCTTAATACCAGCCAGGGTCTGGACTGAGCATTTTATATAGTTTTTGCCACAATGTATTCACAGTAGTTCTGAATTTCACACAATGAATTCCAAAGGTTTTGGAACTGGTATGATTCCCCAGAGCTGTGGTAAGAGCTTGAATTTGAACTCCCATCACCTCTTCACCATGACTCAGTTACAGCGGGATTTGTAAAGTCTCACTTGGGGACTCCTCCACAGGTGAAGTGCCATGGTTACTGTTCCCTGAGCTCCTTTCCCATTCGGAGAAACTGCACACACTCTTGGTGGCCCAAGGAAGCACGGTTAGAGTGTCAAAAACTGGAGGGAGGAAAGAGGAGACATGCTATGTGGCCCTCATCTGTTCCACAGACTGGATTGAACAGCAGACGGCCTCACCCGGGACTGATTCTCTCCAAATGTGCCCAACAGTAAAATGCTTTACAAAGAAACCTGACAATTTAGTTGTTAATTTAAAACATCCTTTTCTAAGCCATCTGTAACTACAACCTAATTGTTGCAAGTTGGTGGTTAATTTTTTAAAAAAAGAAAAGAAAGTAAGATAATATTAAATACAAATGTCTTTCTGCTGCAATAACTCAGTCTATTCTTAAGTTCCTTTTCTCTTGTATTCTTTTATGCTACCACTAAATTATCTGTCTCTCTGTGTCTATGTCTCTGTCTGTCTCTGTCTCTTTGTGTCTGTCTCTCTGTGTCTGTCTCTCTCTCTCTGTTTCCCTGTCTCTGTTTGTCTCTCTATTTCTCTGTCTCTGTCTGCCTGTCTCTCTGTCTGTCTTTCTCTGTCTGTGTGTGTTACTGCACTTGTATACACATGCTTGTAGACACCAGAGATCTGTCAGGTGTCTTCCTCTGTCTGTCTCCACCTTATTTTTCAAGACAGTCTTTCATTGATCCAAAAAATCACATATTCAGTCAGATGAGCTCTGGGACCCTCCTATCCCCACCTCCTGAGCATTATGAATATGGCACTTCCCAATAATAGCTGAATTTTCATGTGGTTGTTGCAGATCTGAACTCAGGACCATGCGCTGAGCAGCAAGCATTTTGCCAGATGAACCATTGCCTTATCTCAGCCATCAGGCTTGTTATGCAATAAACATTTATTTCTATAAAAAAATTAATGTCATTTACAGAGTTCAAAGGAACAAGGCCTGGGAATACAAGCTTGTAATCCCAGCTGGTCATAGGAGGATCACAAGTTCAGGGCTGGCCTGTGCAGCATAAAGCCAGCAGGGCCAGACGAGAGGAGAGAGATGTCCTGGTCCCACAGTGTCTCTCCAGAGCAGAGCAGGATGGCGAGTGTCAGTGGACCAAAGAAACATACCTGGCTGGGAGTCTTGCCAAAGCAGGAACTCAGCTTTAATGTATCAGCTTCTCGCTTATATAAATTAGGAGCATAGGAAGGAGAAGTTTTGGTGGGGTGATATGATATAGGAGGTGGGCAAGGGTGTCAGAGGGTATGGGGTGACTGACAGGGCCAATGGCAAAGCTCTACATTAGCAGAGGCAGGGTCAAACAGGTCTTGCTGAGTCAGTCTGGTATGGAAGTGACTGAAACAGGTCTCAAACTCGAGCCAGGCTTAGACTCTCCCACAAGGCAGCAGAAACTCAAGCCAGGTTGTGGTTTGTCCACAAGGCCCAAACCAGGGTCAAAATGGGACACAACATCTTATCATCATGTAAAATGTAAAAAGAGGGCTAGAGATTTAACTCAGTGTTATTCTACCATGCATAAGACTCTAGGTCCAGTCCCATAGACAGCATCTACTGCCTATCCACAAAAGAAAATAAACAAGTTAAAAACAATCACTGTCTTGTAAAGAGTAGCACAGAGGTTGAATCCCTCTCGTTGTTGAAGCTTAAGACCTGGATTCAGGCCTAAGATAGAACAGTGGCTAGATGGCTACTCAGGGGTCTTCTTTAACTTCTTTTAAGTGTGTTTCCTCATCAGTAAAATAGATAGTATATAATAAGATATTGTAACTTGTTGTCAGGGTCGAAAGAGTAAGTTTTTAGGGAAGAGCTCTTAAGCCGTGATAAATGATGCCAGTATTTGTTAATCCTCTCTCGCTCTGGAGGCTTGAGAATGAGCTAGAATCTGAACTCTTACCTCCACTTCACACTCAAAAATACAGGCGGTGCTCAACAGACTTGGTATGGCCTCATCTGGGGACTGAAGGGGATTCCTGTGCACAGGAAGGCTTGTACAAGCTGTTCTTTAAAGTCCCTTCCAATCCTGAGGAACTCTTAGGGATATATTAATTTACCATCTATCTACTCATCTACACCCACTTATCTACTTAAATAGATTTAAAAAAAAAATTTGATAAGTGGGGATGGCATTTCTTTGTACCAGATATTAGACTGTGAACTAGAAATACACACAGGGATAATATGTTATATATTCCTGTCTTCAAAGTCCTTCAGTCCAGATAGTAGTATATATGGATTATTGTGAGTTATCTAGTAGGTGTTTTTTAAGTCATTTTAATAAGGAGTAACAAAGATCGTTGCAAGAACTTTGGTTGTCAATTATTCTGCACTGGAAAGCCGCAGGTTTTAGACATGGTAGAAGGAGAAACCCTCACTGGACATGTGAACTAGAAGAAAAAACTATTGGGACACGAGGAACAGGGATGGCAGGCATCAGCTCCCTGAAAGCTAGTGGAAGAGAACCCCTGAGTCTCCTCCCTCCTGTAGAGATGATGGAACTGTCAAACCTTAGCCATTCTGGGTTTAAGCTAGAGTGACAGACTTAGCAGGCTGGAGACCCAGCAGGAACTGGGAGAAGTAAGCCTCTAAGATGGGCCTTTGTGTAGGCATTAGGGGAACAGGAGTTGTCACCTTATTCTAGTATACAGCTGGGTCCAGAGCCTGATTTTCCACTGGGATTAGGACAGAAGATTTCTCATTGACTTGGAAATATGTTGATGAGTTTTGGTCTGTGCAAGTGAGCTAACTGAGGTAGATAGGCACTGAAAACTTCTATTGTCCTCCAGTGGTTTATATACCTTCTCCCAGTTCCTTTGCACATATAAAAACACAGATTTGAAGTGTTTGCCTAAGATTTCATTTCACTGGTTGCCATTTCCTTCTATGTAATCATAGATGCAACTTATATTCTATTAATATGTGTCATTTCTTCTATAAGTCCCCCTATGTGGTATTAATGTATCAGAATAGATTCTTAAGTAGAAAGTATCAGATAAGTCAACTCAAACTATCTTAAGAGCTAGAGTGTGTGATATCTCCTGGAAAGGGGGAATGCTGAGTTTAACTCAGAACATGACTAAGATCCAACCACTGTCTATTTCCCTGTCTCTTAAGAGTTCAGCTTCATGCTAAGGTTGACCTTGTGGTTATAAGACGTGGCCTGATAGTCTTTGGGCCTATATTGGTCCTTTGCACATGTCCAGAGAATTTCTTGCTCAACTAGAAAACAATATTGGTTATAGAAAAAAAATGTAATTTTAAGTGCCCATCCATGAGACATTGATTATAGCAGGGGCTAGACTGTGCCTGCTAGCTGAGGCCTGCTGCAATAACACACTTAGTCACTAACATTGTCTTCTCTTCATCTTAATCCTTCACCTCTCACTTCAGTTTCTCAAGACATGGTTCAGTGGGAATTCGTTCTGAAGAAGTATGTTTCTCCCTCATACCCAGCTACAGAATGTCCAAGCTTCCTGACTGCACCCAGAAACCTGCTGTGGATAAGTGCTTAGCAGGTGTTGCATGAGTGCACAAATCCCAACCTAGGAATGTGATGGCCATAAAGGACAGAACCTTGACTATTAAGCTCAGAGAGCATGTCCATAACTTTATTCACCTATTTCTTCCTTGGCTCAAGAATAATTTTAAATTTTATTTATTTTCTCTCTCTCTCTCTCTCTCTCTCTCTCTCTCTCTCTCTCTCTCTCTCTCTCTCTGTGTGTGTGTGTGTGTGTGTGTGAAGTACTGTTCAAGGTCAAAAGGTGGCATCGTATCCATTGGAGTTAGAATTACAGGTGATTGTGAGGTGAAACTTAACCTGGGCTTTCTGAAAGAGCAGAAAATGCCTTTATCCAATGAGCCCTCTCTCCAGCCCTGGCTCCAGAGTAATTTAAGAAGCACAGACTGGTCTGCCTTTCTAAACCTGATAGTACTGTTAAATTCCAAGCTTCCACTCAAATCATGGAAGCAGGCATCTTCCCAGTTGCCTTGGTGAAGGACTCTCTTTTCCAGTTCATCAATGTCCACTCTATCGTCTCTGTGCCTTGGATCATGGCTTTTCAAGAATATCTTCATTCTTTCTACTCTTGCCACATTCATGGAACCCCAAGTCCTACTGTACCATCTTTTATTCCTACAATACTTTCTTAACCAAACCTTGGTTGTCCTGGATCTTCATATGGTAGGTAGTGGAGAACGTTTTAAAGCTCATGCCTGGATATCATATCATAAAAAAAAAAAAAAAAAAAAAAAAAAAAAAAAAAAAAAAAAAAAAAAAAAAAAAAAAAAAAAAAAAAAATTTGAGGGAGATAATAAACTGGGATCCAGTGACCTCTCCAACAGATGATGCTAATGACTCTCTCATTTTCTTCCTTCTTGCTCTAAAGATAACACCTGAAGTGGATCTGACTATCAGACACTGAGGCCAATTCTAGTGACAGGCTCTGATTGAGTGCAATGGTTATTCTTGATTGTCAACTTATCTGGAATTAACTAAAACTCACATAGCTGGGTACACCTGTGAAGGATTTTTCTTAAACTGTTTGAAGTGGGAAGACTCATCTCTAATCTGCATTTTTTCAATTGGGAAGATCCTTCTTTAATTTGGGCCATACCTTACTAGTGGCAGCTTATATAAAGGACGTGGAAGAAGTTAGCTTTTGCTCTTTGCCTGCTTGCCCTCACTCTTGCTGTCAAATTCATTCCTTCACCTCTTCAATATGTCAGTATGTTTCCTTGTATGGAGTCTTTGAGATGACAGCCAATAGCTTTCTCTGTTCATACCTGGCTGTCTTCTTTCATAAGCCTTGGAAATAGAGCTGACATTGGATTCAGAGCATTTGACACTGGACTTAATCATTCAAATGATCCAGACTGAGTCATATTGCCTGTCTGGCTTCAATTTAACCTCTCTTAATTTCTCAAAACAATTATTCCAGGGACACCTTTCAGGCCTAATATCCCACATGTCCATATATCTACCCATGGCAGCTGATTTCCTTGGCTTGAAATATCTCTGAAGTCCCGGCCAAGGACAAGAACTCTCAAGTAGAAATCTACACCTAGAAGCTAGCTATATGCTGTCTTCTGGACCTGTGATAGCTAATTTATGGGCATTATCTTGTTCTAGGATAGTACCTAGAGTATCCTGGAGGCCAGAGAGCTAAGAAACTACAGGAACTTAAACACTTATACCTCTAATCAGGCTTAGGATCTTGAGGGATCTTGCTTCCGACAGACTAACAAATGGAGGGACATAACTCACACTTGCCTCTTTACCCTTCTCTTGCCCTGCTGGAACTTCTGAAACCCCTCACAATTTGGAAATTAGTTTAAGAATAAGCCACAGTGCAAGTTGAGCATGTCTGTGAGCTCGCTTTATGTGCTTCCTCAGGGAGATTCCATCTCTAAAATGGTTGCCAGTCTTGCCTGTCCTGAGGTCTGTGGCTGGAGCCACACACAAATCTTGATCTCATCAGGATCCCCCTGTTCCCTCAGCTGCTCCTATTTTCTCTGCAAAGACATATGTCCTTCCCTGGAAGTTTTATTGTTCCTCAACTGCCTCATTTTCTCACGAGTTCCTTCCTCCAGAGCTGGGATAGTGCCAGGCCCTTCTTGTGGGAGATAGACCCCGGCACCCACAAGAAAGCCCCCTTCTCTCCTCATTATGAATCCCTGTTGTCATTAAAGGGAAAAAGAAAGACAATAAAAATCCCCCTTCTTCCTGGTGCTTTTTATAGATTTTCTCATTATGAGAATTAAGAGCAATCAAAGGCTAATCCATAGCTGCTTCTCTTTAGGCAAATCATCTTGAAACTCTTTGCTACTCAAGTCAAGCATGATGGCTGTTGGCTGCCAGCATTGGGCCCCCAGGGTAGGTTCCAACCATCTCTACAGTGTAGCTACAGGGAAAGAGGAGAGCCTGGGGTAGATAGCCTTTGAGGCTAAATGCTTTTTTTCAAGCAGTTACCTGCCCCTAAACCCCAAAGCCCAGGGATTCTGGACAGGGCTGAGATAACTGTTCCTGGAAAGCTACCCAGACCCAGAGGGGTTGAACCAGTGAGTGCAACATTTTTGGAAACCTTTGCATAGAAGATAGATGGACATATCTAAACTGGCTGACTACAGGGCTAAGTGGCCGATCGTTAAACTCACTTTACACAGCATCTCCTGGGGCCCATTCATCACTAGGACTAGTGGTGGTGTTAACAGAAGAGCAGGCTCATCGAAGAAGGAAGGGTACGATGGAATAGTAGGTATCCGCCTAGGTACTGACTGCTAGCAAAGATAGGCGGGTCTTAGAGAAAGGTGTCCACAACATGCATAAACCTAAGGTCAGGTGGAAACTGTCAAGTTGAGTACATTACTGCCAAACCACCACTTTTCAGGGAAGTTATGGTTTTAACAGTTAACATATTGTAGGTCCTAGGAAAGGCTGAAAAAAAAAAAAAAAGCTTATGGTGACATTTGCTTTGTAACTGTATTAATTAATTTTCTAGTTACTCTAACCAGCTACTGGATTCAAGGAGAGACCAGGAAGCAGAGAGTTGGGCCAAACGTAAGTCCAAGCTTTAACTTTCAAAGAGCACCTCTAGAAGATTTGTTTCCTTCAGCAGGGCCCTGCCTCCTGAAGGTTTCCCAAACTCTCAAAATAGCTAGCGCCACCAGTTGAGGACAAGTTAAAACATATGATTCTGTATGGGCGACTTTACATTCAAATAGAAACAGTTCTGTAAGACACCAAATTACACTGGAGCAGGCAGTGATCTGAGGGTGAAATCTTGTTGCTCTTCTCCTGATCTGTGATCTTTTCCCTTCCCTTGCTCAGTGACTTCATTCATAAAATGTCAGGACTGGTCTGAACTTCCTGAAGGAAAAAGTTTCTGTTGCAGTTTAATGTCATTAGCTATCTCACAGAACACTGCTTAGGAACCCTGCAATGTATCAAAGTCACCTACAGAATGACTATGATGGTGTGCCTGGGAAACATGCTAAATGGCACCCAGTGGAGACATGTATTCATCTCTATTGAACATCATATATCTGGAATGTTGTCTTTTTGTCCCAGGATAAGCCTTATGGCTCAAGGAAGTAGCGTTCTTCAGCACCAGTTCTGGGAAATGGGACTGTAGGACATCTTTAGATAATCCCTAGGGATGTGACATCTGTGATCTCTTAGTCCCAGGACATTCCATGCTTCTTTAATCAGCTGGACAGTGTGTCGCCCACATAAAGCTTTGGTACAATGTGTGTGAGAAAGCTCCAGGTTGGTAATGCTCTTGCATTGCATGTCTGATCTCCTCTGACCCTGGATTCTGGATCTCTTGCTAAATGTATCCTCCACAGAATTTGAGTGACTGAGTCAACTGTCTCAGCTCTGGGGGTCCTACCTCTGGGTTGCCTTTCCTTTCTTTGCAGTCTGTGTAAGATACCCACACATGTGTCTTTTACTTTCCAAAACATACCTACATCGGAATCCTGAAAGATCCTTGGAGGCTGAGGTGTATGTGGGGTTCTTCACTCCATTCCTGTGCCTAAGGAAGTGTTTGACATGAGGGAAGCCCTCAATAAATATGTATTAATTGATTAGACACAAATTAAGTGACTTCATAATTGCTCTCTCAGAATGGGAGAAGAGTGACACTCATATAAGAAAAGAAGAATCTCATTTTTTCTTCTGTCAGAAAGTTGCTGATAGGAAGGTATGTTAGTTGCTCTAGGCAGATATGACCGCCACCATGCCCAAAGATTGTTCCACAATTGAGCATGTTCACCACAAACATAAAGGAGACCATTATCAATTAGAATTTGAGTTAGCTGATTTTAACACTCTCTGCTAATGCTTAGAATCAAATATTTAATTCTTATTTAATCAATATACTGGATAACTTAGAGTTCCCTATAAAATAAAGCCTCAATGCAAAAACATTGCATTCAATGTTTTTGGATTTAAGAGCTACATTTAAACAATAATTAATTTACTAGCAATCCATTACATTAATAATAGCCATTGAATGCCTTAATAAAAAACAACATGAATGTCCCAATCAATTAAACTACATTAGACAATTCCTTATGATGCTAGGTAATATATTATTTTCTTTCTTGTTTGTTTATATTTATTTTATTTTACATGTGCTAATGATTTGCCTGCACATATATAGGTGCATTAAACGCATGCCTACTGCACTCAGAAGTCAATGAATTGAAGAAGAAGGCAATGAATTGCCTGTAGTAATAGATGGTTGTGAGCCACCATGAGGGCCTGGAATTGAACCCAGATCCTCTGTAAGAGCAAAAGTTCTCTAAATCACTGAGCTACCTCTCCAACCTGGGATTATAGTTTCAAAGTTGCTGACATAATATCATCAGAAGTACTCAGAGTCAGATAACCATTAGGGTGACTCTAACCTAGTTATATCCAGAAGCTTGAAAAGATGAGACAGAAATACAAACGAACACAGAGCAATTGCTCAAGACAATAAGCTGGAGGGAAACTTTGTCTCTACCACTTTAAAAATCTGCTTCTATAATATTTTTTTCTCTAATTCTTTTTAGTGTGCCTGTCTTAATTGTAAATTTCAAAGATAAAAATGAAACTAGAATCATCAGGTAATACGTTCTTAGACTCTATAAACATTAGTTTGGTTATTTTTTTCCAGCTGAGGCTCGAGGGTTTCGTTCACAGAAGATTGGCCTTGTTCATCGTTTCCAGCTGCTTTGATGTGTCCTTTATAACAAGACAGAATTCTAAAGATCACACCAAACTCAAATAATCCAACTAGTTATCAGTGACCCCACCAAAGTCTCTGAGATTTAAAAGTTAAGAAGTCCAGCCTTCCACTGCCCCCAGTTGGGGGGGGTTATGTGTCTTTTATTTAGAAGATGGGGTGAGATGGCAGTTGGCCCAGGTCAGTAACCTTTCTCTTTGTCCTGAGATGAATGCCAAAAGCTATTACCAGGAAAAGAGGAAAAACAAGTTTCTATTTGGCTTTTCACTGCTCCAGCAGTAAACAGCAGAGCAGGCTCAGGGGCCTTGTGAGTGAACAGGGTTTAATTTAATCTCCTCCGGGTTGTCCTGGTAAACATCCTTTCAGCTGTCCCCAGCTAAGCCATTTTCTCCTTTGCTAGGCTGATGCTTGGTTTTCAGCCAAGTGCCTGGTGCTGGGTTCTCAGCGGGTCTAACTCCTGCCTCTGACCTCTCCTGCCTCCACAGTCCCAGCTCACTCATGCCTGAGATATCTGGACTCCGGATGGTCCCTGACTTGGCATGTAAGTCTAATTCAATGGAACACAGAGACCTGCCATAGTGGAAAGACCATGGCTTCAGGGAGGCAAAACAATCGAAGTTTGAGTCCCAGTCCCTCTGAGTATGCAATTGGGCTTTGGTTAGACATGTGATTTCATCTCCAGGAGTCCTCGTTTCTTCTTCCAACGAAATGAGGGAAAAATTCTAACCCAATGGCTGTTTTTTTGCTTTGGGGAAAGTACCACATGCCACATACCTGAGAGCATAAGCCTGAGTTTCCATTTCTCTGCTAGCCACTGTTGTACACTGAAGAGTCAAAACATTTCCAAACACCACTGATGAGCTAAACTGAGGCCCAAAGGTGCTAACTGAGATGGTGAGGAGCCCAGTGCCTGGGTAAAACTCACTGGAGAAGGAAACATGTTAGTGTCCAGATAATCAGAAAGCCCAAACAACGGACTAAAACAACTTCAGGTTTGTGACAAATTCAAGTCTAGAAGGAGCCAACTCACAGTGGTACAGTTTTTAACTGGTTATTGCATCAGTATTTGTCAGATGCCTTCTGTGTGCCTGACTCTGCTTCTCAGGGAGGACAGATGACACCCTTCTTCAACATATAACCCAGTTGAAAAGACAGCCATTGGGTAAGTAATTATGTGATTGGCAATTTGGCTTTGTATGTCCTAATAATGACCATCCAAGGACTTCAGTGGAAATCACTGGGCTAGACATATTGCTCATTGGCTTGTACAATGTTTTATTTGTTTGTTTCTGTTTTCAGTCAGAATTAGTTGTCAGATTTTAAAGTTAAGGAGACTAAACACTAGAGAGACTGACCATAAATTCAGCTATTCAGACAGATAGACAGACAGACACTCTCATGGGGGAGGAGGGCATAGAGAGAGAGAGATCAGAGAGTATGGACAAATACATATGTACTCACTAGTTTTTGCCATGTGCTATCCTGTGACACCTTGGGACTCTGCCAACAGTCTATCACCTCCAGATTCAGAAACCAAAGCAACTCTTTTTCTTTATAACTTGCTATTCCAGTATGATGTTATTATAATAGCAAAAGAAGACACAAGGACAGGTCAAGAAGACAGGATTATTCAGGCCCTCCTGGCCTCAGAGCACTTTAGCTTCCTTTCTGGTTTCTCTTCAGCTTCTGGGTGTGTGTTACAGAATGAGCAATAGTGTCATCTAACACCCAAGAAGGGTACCTCTGGCTGCCTCATTGACACAGGCAAAAGAGGAAGAGAAGAAAGAGGAAGTGTGTGTGAATCTGTTTATCCCTATCCACCCTGGAGCTTCTCAGCCATAGGATAGGAAACCTACTTCTCTACTCTGAATGTGTGAGTGTGCATGGATCCTAGAGTCTCCTTAGACTGGAGGTACTGAACCTATTCTATGGCCTCTGCTACTCTTTACTTCCAAAAGTGATCCAAGACTACTCTAAGAAAGCAAGATTTCATGCTACCCCTGTTCTCCAGGGGCTTATGTAGGAGGAGCTAAGGTGGGAGGAGTAAAGAGAGGAAGAAAAGGAGGAAGGAGAGGAAGAGGAAGAGCTAAGGGAAGAGAGGAGAGAGAGAGGCGAATGTGGAGGTGGATGTTCATGTGTCTCCAACAGTCAAAGGTAGTTGGTGTATCTAGGTTGGGTATTGGGTCACACTTCTGATTGTATGGGCATCTTGTTATTGATCATTACCAAATATTTAAAGCCTTTGGATAATCTAAGCTTTAGAATCTCATCTGTACCGAGCCCTTGTGGTTGTCGGGATGGCCTGGGTACTGCCCAGCCTTGTGGAGACAGCATGGAAGATTGGCAGAGCCATCTCCCATGCTTGCATCTTGTGGGTAGCAGGGCTGATGTCTCTGGCTGGCTGTTTCTAGCTGCGGCATACACATGGCCTTTGGCCACGTAAGCTAGGCAGAGACGCAGCAGCCTAGACAGTCGGGTTCGCCAGTGGCAGTTTTTAAATAATTACTACAACAGGCTTAGGTGCTGGTTTCCCCTCAAATGGCTCTGTCCTGTGTCCTTACTATTTTCTACTTGGTGGCCCTCAGGTGAAGCCAAATTTGTGTCTTATTTTTCTCACTGACTCTGCAGAAGTGGAAGCTTCCTTACTCTTGTTTTCATTTCATATAGCCAGTAGAGTACCTTCTAAAACTGGTATTTCATTATCTGCTTCATAAGTCAAAAAAAAAAAAAAAAAGAATGAATGAATGGGGACAATGTTGCATGAAATTTTACCTTATTAATAGTAATAGTACTGTTACTGGGATATAGCTCAGTGGCTAGCCTGCTTGTCAAGCACGCACAAATCTCTGTATATGTTTCCTAGCACTGCATAAACCAGGTTTAGTGGTCCACATCTGTAATTCCAGCACTTGGAGTGAAGACAGGGGTATCAGGAGCTCAAGGCATACTCAGCTACCCAGTGAGATCAAGCCTTGGATGCACAAGTCCCTGCTTAAACAAAACAAAACAAAGCAGCAGCAGCAGCAGCAGCAGCAGCAGCAGCAACAGCAACAACAACAACAACAACAACAACAACAACAACAACAACAAAGTAGTTCTACTAGCCAGAGCTCAACAGTGAAAGAGACTGATTCCTACAGTACAGAATTCCCCACAGCTGTGAGGTCCAGGCAAAGTCTGGATAGTTCTTTCTATTGAAAGACTACAGGGAGAGATGAATTAGATCTCCCAGAAGCAAGTCGTAAAGAGTAATCTGTGTAAGCTTCCTCTTAAGGATGGAGTAAAAGTTAACACTTCACCTGCTCACTGAGAGGAGCTTCAGAAGTCAGGAGTTATGTTCTTTGATAGTGAAGGTTTAGATGTAAAACATATCCCACTGCCTCATAATAAAATCCAACCATTTAAGAAAATGACAAAGGGCTTATGAAGAAGGTGATTCCCAGAACCCCCATGAAACGCCTGGAGCTGCAGTATATGCATGTCATGGCAGCACTGGAAGGAGAGACAGAAACAAGTGGATCTCTGTAACTGGTCTAGCCAGATTGATGAGATGTTGGTGCAATGAAAGATATTTATACCCATGAAGTACCCACACAGGGAGAGAATCGGGCAGGGAGACAAGGGACATGCATACAAGCAAACAAACAAAACAAGAGTCACAGTGATAGCAAAAAGATATGTATAAAGCCAATTGTAGAGAAAATGGCTTAGAGCTCTCTATTCTGGGTCCTGAATTTGTCTTTTTTTTTTTTTTTCATGAACTAGAGTTCTTGGCCCATTTAAAATGGGTTGGAAGACACAAACCAGCTTAATAGAGACTGTAAGAATTCAAAGTCAGAGAGGCGAGTCAACAGAGCTTGTATCTTTATTCCTCAACAACTCCATACTTTGGGAGGTTAAAAACATGAACTGAAGAAAGGGCTGTACCTTTCTCACAGTGGAAATAAAAAAAATCAGTCCCCTTTAATGACAAAGTAAGCATGAGAAACAGATAACCAGCCCATTGCTCCACACATATAAGACTCTGAACTGGAGCATGTAGCTGGTGCCCTTGCCCGAAGCTAGTTGGAAACTAGCAAGGGCTGATAGCACATGCTGTGGTTATTTTCCTGCAGAAGGAAAGACACAACTGAAGCTTTTACTTTAAGACATAATAAAAGACAGTGACATGCTGGGTAAGCATTGTTCCTGGCTGCAGCTATTCCAATTATTTTTTATGTTTTCTCCTTAAATGAGAAACACATCAGACAGTAACTCAAACATGTAGATACCTATTTATGCTTCAGAACAAACAGTTTAAGGGCATTATATACAGATGTCTAAATATTTAGAAAATGTCTGTTTATGGGAGCAAAATGAAAAGTACCTGTTTTCATTTGAAAGATTTTATGTGAAATTAGCATGTAAAAAAGCCAGCCCCCATGGCAAAGGGTGTTAGAGATGAGAAGTGTGTTCGAGGCCTGGAGTTTAGGAGGGAGTTCGGAGGATGGAGGCTGCCCTCAGCTGTCAAGGGTCCTGCACTGGCTCAAAGCTGTAGGGAACTGGTGAATCAAAGCTGGGAGATGTTTTTCTTTAGGATGGAGCATAAATAAATGTCTTGAAGACATTGGTGTACTTTAATGACTTAAAATGGGCTTCTGAACTCACAACTTTATCTTCTTAACAGACACCCTTCTTAGCCCCATGGGGACATTTAAAGAGAAATGGGATTTTGGCTGCTCCAGAAAAGGGTTATAAACTGGGGGATGATTAGATTCCCTGAGGGTGCTCTGAACTCTCCTTGAGCTTGTGGTGGTATCCTGGAAGTTCAGAAGGAAGCTAAGAGACTGTTAACACATTTCTGACACAAAGAATGTTTGGCTCAACTCATGAAGAGCATAATACATGAAGGTGTTATGTCTGGGATTGCAAGGTCTCTAGTGCCTGAGATGTCCTGTAATAGGATGAGTCTACCAAAGGGATGTGATGGGGTTACTCATATTGGAGTGTATGTCTTGTTTTTGAGAGAGAGAGGAATGGAGAGAGAGAGAAAGAGAGAGAGAGAGAGAGAGAGAGAGAGAGAGAGAGAGAGAGAGAGAGAGAGAAAATATGTGTGTGATTACCCGTGTGTGGGTTCACATGAATATAGGATATACTTGTGGAGGCCAAAGGAGAACTTCAAGTATTGTGTACTTTCTATATTTTTACAGATAAAATCTCTCACTGGCCTAGAATACAAACAGAACGGCTGGCTGTGAAACCCAAGGATCCTTCTGTCTCCACCTTTTTTGAGCTAATATTACAAGCAAATACCACCATGCCTGGCTTTGTTTCTGTTTTTGTACTTGCTTTTTTTAATGTGGTTCTAGGGGTTGAATCCACTTAAGCAACTGAGCATTTCTTTAGCCCCCAGAGCTATTTCTTGAGCAAAAGAAAACTGTAGCTTGCTCTGTGAAAACAAAGACCGGTCAGCTGAGAGAGTTGAGGGCTTGGGGACTTTCTTACTTTTCCTGTCTCTTAGAATTTAGCCATGATGTGGGGCTGCTCATTGTAGCATTAGAGGACCATGGGAAATTCAAAGTTTCATCAAAGTGGTTTTAGGTTCCTACCTCACAACACTACAACAAGGTACATGTGTGAGGGGCCCCAAAAGAGTATAGCTGGCTTAGAGGCAGGGACTGAATATAGGGCTTCTCCTATGGAATTATGTCAAGGGGCTGTTTATGAAGACCTTTCTATCATCCTAGACAGTTGAGGCTCAAGGATGGTCCTGGAGGATGTATACAAATAAGTGGTTCAAATACATGTCCAGAGGCTCTGATGAATGGATGACTCAAGGATTTGGACTCTAGAACTTACAGGGCAGGACATTGACCAAGTTCGCTTTCTACTGTTGTGATAAATAGCACAACCAAAATCAACTTAGAGGAAAAAGGATTTATTTCATTTTCATTTCCAGGTGACAGTACATCATTATGAAAAGTTAGGGCAAAAATTCAAGCAAAAGTAGAGGCAGGAACCATGGAGGAAAGCTGCTTATGGGCTTGTTCTTTATGGCTTCTTCAGATTACTTTCATATACAACCCAAAGTCACCTGCCCAGGGTGGCACCAGTCATCAAATCAAGGGAACGCCCTGTAGGCAAGACCACAGGCCAATTGGATGGAAGCTATTCCTCAGTTAAGGTTCCCTATTCTTAGATGACTAATGTGTGTCAAGTTGACAAAAACCAGATATTACAGACATGCCTCTCTATGGAGACAGATCTATCCAACAGAGCATGGTAGAAGTGACTGGCTAAAGATAAGGACGATGGGAATATAGTGGAAGATTGAGACTTGGCGAAACTTTTGATGCTCAAAAGAGGAATTGGACTGAGATGTGGCTTGCTAGGCTCTGCTGGAGAAGCTGTTATCAGAGAGTGATGAATCAAATAGAATAATATGAGCTTCAAGGATGAACAGTTTAAGGCCAGGACACTCTGTCACCTCATTCTAGAAGAAGAGCCATGAGGCAGGCCACGCACCTGTCCATTCTGTTCATTTAGTGTTCTTTCAGTGGTATACATGAGACAGGCCCTCTCCTTCTGGAATGTAGTCTCAACCTTCAAGAAGCTGAGTGCTGAGTAGTGCTTCAGTCTCTAAATCTGAACAGGATCTATGCCATCAATTGTCTAGCCACAGATAAGCTGAGGGCATAAGAACTTCAACATGTGAAGATAGGACTGGCAAGATTATGGTGCCTTTCCCCAAGCCACTTTAAAAGAGAAGCCACCAGATATTGTCATTAAACATTCTAGTCTTGGACTGTGAAGCACTCTACAGGAAGGCCCGGCGCCAAAGATGAGCTGGAGGTGACAAGAGGCAGAGGGGATGGGGGTGAGGGCATACATGACAGAAGCCTCAGAAGCCCGATGGGAAATACAAACCAACTTCCAGGGCAGAACTACAGTGAGAGGTGAGTTGAGAAAGCAGTGGGATCCTGAACTCAGTACTGGGGAAATGACTCACTCATGAGGCAGGCAAGCAAGGCAAATGGCAGTAAGCCTCATTGGATCAGGTTCCAAAGGTGCTTAAAGACTTCCTGCCTTGCTCCAGAGCTGGGGCAGGGCCAGGCCTGCAGGTGGGCGCAGCCTCAGCACAGCTGTGGGGCACTTAGGATTCTTTTCCTGTCTGCTAAAGGACAGGCCACTTGTCTGCACAAAACTGCTTGTGTAGAGATTGTTCAACTGACATTCTCTTGTCCTTTTCCTTACACTCAATGGAGATAGGAGAATTTGCCTTATCTGGTAGAGAACAGGCCCTCTAAATAGCCAACTGTTACCCTAAGAGACATGAAGTCACAATAGATTTGGATGAAGGAGACTAGGGGACACAATCAAACCCAGGTTTTCTGCGATTGTTGCAAGTGATGTTGACCTCTTAGTAACCTTTCTAGCCCTGGGAAAGGTTCATTTCAGCTGGCTTACTCAGAAACATTTGCCATGTATGTGTAAGGGGTATTTATAGCTGGATGTATTTAATATGTGCCATATTTGTCTTAGTTAGGGGTTCTATTGCTGTGAAGAGATACCATGACCATGCAACTCTTATAAAGGAAAACATTTCATTGAGGCTGGCTTACAAGTTTAGAGATTTAGTCTATTATTTTGTCATGGTAGGAAGCATCGAAGCATGCAGGCAGACAGGGTCCTGGGGAGGAGTTGAGAGTTCTACATCTGGATTGACAATAGCAGTAAGAGAAAGAGTGAGCCACTGGTCCTGGCTTGAACTTTTGAAACCTCAAAGCCCCATCCCCAGTGACACACTTCCTACAGTAGGGTCACATCTAATCCAACAAGGTCACACCTTCTAATATTGCCACTCCCTATGACTCTATGGGGGTTATTTTTATTCAAAGGACCACAATTTTGCTTCCAAAGTTGTTTCTGAAGGGTAGGGATCACAAGGACCATGATTTACTTGTCTTTGTAGCCCCATCATTGAGTACAACTCCAGCTCAAAGCAAACACTTTGAATATTTTTAGAATGAATGAATGACATCTTCTCTATTGAGCTGCCTTAAAGAACAATCTAGAACTGAAGCAATGATGTGAGGGACCACACCTTGACCAGGACTGCTTATGTATTTCTCTATATGTGGCTAAATTTAATAGGGAATACACATTTCTCTGTTTCCATGGATAGCTCCATTTAAGGGTCAGCAAGGTAATGACTGAAGTCCAGCAATCCAGGTTGGCACAAAAATGTTAGGCAAGGGAGCCCACAATATCAGTGACTAGGTAGCCCAAATTCTAGTTGCTATAGTTAAGGAGCCACTTGAGAATGAGAGCCAAGGACTGTCAGTAATGCAGCTTATTGTGTTGGAGAAATGGCTCATTGTTAAGAGCCCTTGTTTTTAGGC
Organism: Arvicanthis niloticus; assembly: GCF_011762505.2. Lineage (NCBI taxonomy): Eukaryota > Metazoa > Chordata > Mammalia > Rodentia > Muridae > Arvicanthis > Arvicanthis niloticus. The sequence continues at coordinate 82,881,677 of NC_047658.1, read as the reverse complement.
AGAGGACCAGGATTCAAGTCCTAGCACCCACTTGGCACCTTACAATCATCCATAACTCCAAAGGGATCCGATGACTTCTTCTGACTTCTGAAGGCACTAGGCACGCCCAGGGTTCACAAACATATATGAGAACAAAATACTCATATGCATAAAATAATAAATACATCTAAAAAATTAGTAGTGCTTATTTCAGGTGATTATCCATAAGAAACATGCATGTTTCTAACCATAATAACATCTCCTGCAACCCTGGCTCAATCTTAATGCTTTATGTATTATTTTATTTCACTGGGTCCTTCAACAGACCAAAGTTATCAGCAGATACAAAGAGAGTATTGGTTCCTTCCACTGGCTCTAGTTGCATTTTTCCATACTAGGTTGGTGGCAAATGAGGACAGAAGTAATGAAAGCAATGTGGATATACTCAAGTCCTGTGAGCACAGCTGATGAAGTCAGCAACATTGAGCAATAGCAGATGGAAGATCCAGTGTGCACGGCAGAGTTTCAGCTCTTAAATATAATCCACTACCGGTCAGTAGACCACAAAGGACAGGGTCAAAGGAACAAAGAAGGCACCAAAACAATGAGCCTTACTGGCAATTTTGGGTTCTAGAGTCAACCAATATTCTAGTGAGGAGGAATATAGACTCTCTCTCAGGAATTTACCAGGATTCCCATCGGCTTACATGGATCAATAGACCCTCAAGGGCAAGATTCTTGTTTCATTAAGGCATTCCAGAGGGTAGCTTGATACATCCTTCGAGTGACACATTCAGAGATCTACTTTTTGTTTGGTTTTAAATGGGGAAAGGGGTTCAAGAAGAAATAGGGATGGGTAACTGGGGAGTAAGGAGAAGAGTCATTATTGCCATGGATAGGCAAACAGCAGAAAATAGGGACTCCAAAGAGAGTTCAGATCTCAGGACCAGATTCAGGCAGAATGGTGGGGTCTCTAAAGAGAGGCATCGGAGACCACCTGGCAGAGGTAGAAAACCGTTCTAATACTCTCTGAGGATGAGCAAGGTCTCATAGGGAGAGCCTGAGACCAAGTGTTCTGTTTCCCACGGGAGGCTGGGAAGAGCTTAGGGAACATCATGTATAGCTTTGAAGTAAACACACTTCTCAGGTGTGTGAAGACTTGGGGAAATCTGTTAAATGATGACCCACAGATGATGTCATAGAAAGGTGATTTTCTCTATATCCATGGAAGGGTGATGTTAAAGGTATGGTGGCCTGAGCAGATGGTACATTCTAGTTCTCACACTAGTCTGTCACTGGGTAGAAAGAGACTCACCAACCACTCGTCCATTTCATTAGACATGTCCTTCCCTGGTAGATGTGCTAGTGATAAAATTAAAGCAAAACCATCCTGGCAGGCACAACATGTTCTAAAGAGACATTTGTGTCCCTGGGGCCATTAGGCTATTGAAATGAGCCCCAAAGAATTAAAATTTCTCCAGGAATCTCATACTGAGGAGGGGAAAGGCTAAGGCCTGGGGTCATCCAGAGAAGTTTGTCTTTCTATGATACCTTATCAGACCACCTTGAAGAACAGATTTAGAGTATAAACAACGATAAGCAGGATTTTTACCTTGGCCAGGATTTCTTAGTTAAATATTACCTCTTGCCTGCCATTTAAACCTTAATCTCACATGAGTTTCCTGAAGACAGACTTGGGGGCACTGGATGAGCTGGCTAGCTTCATGTCAACTTGACACAAGACAGAGTCATCTAAAAGGAAAGAACTTCAAGTGAGAAAATGCTTCCACAGGACCCATCAATAGAACATTTTCTTACTGGTGACTGATGGGAGAGGGTGGTAGTGGTGCCACCCCTGGACTAGTGGCCTGGGGTTCTATAAGAAAGCAGGCTGAACAAGCCATGTTAAGCAAACCAGTAAGCAACTCTCCTCCATAGCTTTTGCATCAGCTCCTGCCTCCAGGTTCCTGCTTTGTTTGAGCCCTTGTCCTGACTTCCATCAATGATGAACAGTGGTATGGAAGCACAGCCAAATAAACCCCTTTCCCTCAAGTTGCTTTTGGTCATGGTGTTTCATCACAGCAATAGTAACCCTAAGACACTGGACCTCCATATTTGTTCTTCTTCCCCCATGTGGTCATACCAGACAAATCTCAATTCTCTGCTTTCACTACTGTCTGTTTCTTTAAATAGTGTACTGGGGGTGGAGTAGAGACAGAGTCGCACTTGTTAGAGATGTCACAGCTCAGGCTTGTGTCCTAAAAATGTCAGTACCATCTTCCTATGGAACTTTGGGTTAAATATCTACCTTGAAGTTCTCTCTTTAAACACTAAGATACAATCTTTCTCCGGCTCAGTATCTGCCATCACATCTGGTCCAAGTTCTTGTCTCCAGAAAAGTGACTCTTGGCAAGAGACCTTGAATGAAGACCAGAGTGTTCCAGCTGGAGGGCACCTTGTCCATACACAGGCTAAAAAATAAGACTTGAAGAAAAGGTGACCAGAGTCTGTTCTACATAGTAGATAAATCTTGTGCCAGTGATGCCTTCTAGTCATTCATTTCTCTGTTTGACTAAAGATCCTGGACCAGTACTGCCATTCATAAGGCTAATGTTACAATTACAGTGAGATGTGATATCACCAAGATGGCAGATTACACTGTATAAGCAACAGATTCTCTACAAGAGCTCTAGGCTCGTGACAGGAACAGGAGTTCTCTCTGGTATTTAAAGCTGAATTTTCAGGGTTTCTTTGAGGACATGAGGGTCAGCTGTCCTCAAGACTGGAAATAAATGGGGTGGACCCTGACTCCAGTGTCAGGCATTATGGCTGGGCTTTGCTGTGAGGACTGGGTTTCTGCATACAAACTGAGGCAAAAGAGTGTGGTTTAAATGCTACAGAGGAGAAGCTGTAAAATCCCTGGACTGAACAAATCCTCCTATTGTATACTTGAGAACTAAGAGAAGCAGAGTCAATGGTTAGTGGGAGCTAGTGAGTCTGCCAGTAGGCTTTGACAAAAGGCTTTCTAGCCTGTTGTTGAAGAAAGGTTTTCTCATTTACTTCTTCAGTCAATCAAGGTGCCCCTCTTCTCTCCCTTAGAGAAGTCAGGCTCCTGCCAAGGAGAAAGACAAAGAAGCAAAGTAGAAAAACAAACACTAAAGTTCCCAGCTGGCTACCCATTTGCTAGACTTTGGAGTAGTGGTTCTCATCTTCCTAATGCTAGCTATGCCCCTATAATAGAGTCCTTCATGTGATGGTGACCCCCAAACTTAAAATTAGTTCATGGCTATTTCATAGCTGTAATTTTGCTCCTGTTATGAATCGTAATGTAAATATCTTATCTACAGGGTATCTGCTACTGTGACCACTGTGAAAGGGTCACTTGGCCCCAAATGAGGTATTGACCAACCCACATGTTAAGAACCACTGCTCTAGAGGTTCAAACCTTCTAGACTACTGAGAAAAGTCCATCCCCCTCCTATCACCCGGGATCCCTTACCCCTTAAGGTCTGGCCCTTCTTCCATATTGTTCTTTATTACTATTCCATTCTCTTGAACCACAGAGGTTCCCCAAATGCTCTGATCCCTAAATAGTCCTTTTCCCAAGGGGACACTGTGCTGGCTCAGGGTTGTAGGTCTGATTCTTCCACCTGTTCAAAACATCTTTACAAAATGCATGCAGAGAAATGGATTGTGAAATACCCAAAATGCAGAAGAATTTTGCAAAATGTTGTGTGTGCTCTCAGGCAAAGTACTGCAGTTTTCTGGGTCTCAGCTTTCCCTTTTTAGAACCGAGCAGCTGGAGGAGTTATTTCTAAGGTCCTCAGCGGCTGGCAAATGTGGCCCTGCCTTCTTGTCTATTCTCTGAAGGCATTCTTTGAAGATCATTTTCCCAGGAGCAAAATGCTCTCAGCAGGGAGAATGTGTCAGGTTTGTGTTCCCTGTGGGTATCTTTAGGAACAGCATAGAACATGTGAAACTCGGTGGAATGAATGAGAACCAACATAACTGAGGGGTTTGCTACTGCCTTGGAAGATAGAAAGAAACACTGGAAGGGGTCTGCACTCATGGGGGAGAGATGGGGACCCAGGGAGGCAGAGATAACTTGATTACCACAGGGTCCCAGGCCCTGACTCTTCAGATTCCAGTGGACTTCAGGCAGAATTTGGGCAGGGGCAAATCTCAAAGATTAAACAGTGTAGCCCAGTTGGTAGAGTACTTGCCTAGTGTGCACTAAGCCTTGGGTTCTATCCCCAGTATCCCATACATGAAGTATGGTTATAATGGGTATTTTGTTTGCATGTGTGTATATGTGTATTATATGTATGCAGTGCCCGTGAAGCCCAGAAGAGGATATCACATCCCCTAAAATTAGAGTTAATTATGATGTCTTCTGAGATGTGGGTCTGCCATGTGGATTCTGGAAACCAAGCCTGGGTCCTCTGGAAGAGCAGCAGGTACTCCCTTCTTAAAATTTTACTTTAGTATTTTCTTGTGAATAAGTGTTTATCTGTAGTGTGTCTGTGCATCACATGTGTACCTAGTGCTCACAGAGGCCAGAAGAGAACATTGGATACCCCCGTCTAGAGGCACAGATGGTAGTGAATCTTCTGGATTCTCTAGAAGAGCAGCAACTGCAGTGTTATTAACCACGAATCCACCTCTCCAACCCCTGCTGATATTGCTATTTGTTCACCAGCTTCTACAGTCTCTATGGCTCTCATTTATTTATTAAAAATGTCTTCCCTACACAGACCCACATCTCCTGTGAGAATGGACCAAGTCCAATCTGTGCTGGCCCTTTCAGTGCCTGAGAGTGCCTGGTACAGGATGGAGTTTGGAAATACTTGCTAAATGGAAAGCTGAATGACTCAGTCAACAAGAATGATTAAATGAGCAAATCCATCCCAGTCTCCAGCTTCCTGCAGGCATCACAAGTGAGTCTGCTTACCTGTCTCCTTGTGCCTTGAGTACGTAAGAACCCCAGACCACCACTGTGATGATTCACTACAGTTGGGATCATCTGGGGCATCAGAGAAACATTCAAACAGCAGATGTCTGATTAATCAGAACAGAAGCATCTTTCTTTCTCATGAGAGATTTTGGAAGTGAAAGACAAGCACGCTCTGTTACTTATTGCCCAGGATGGTTACTCTAGTTCCAACCATCATATCTGCATCCACCCTGAAGGAAGGAAGGATGACAAAAGGTGTGTTATCCTTAAGAATGTTGCTTCAAGTTGTACATTTCAGTACAGGTAAACATTAATGATCAGAACTTTGTCAAGTAGCCACACCTGACTGCAAAGAGGCTGTAAAATGTAGTCTTCATTCTTAGTACCCACCTAAACTATAGAATCTGAATCACTACGGACATATGATGATTGAGAAACAGCGCTGTCTTCTGTAGGGATGGCCGAAAGTGCTTGCCTTAGGTTTTGGTAAGAAAATGCTGGACCAAATCAGGAATTGAGGAAGATTAATGTGGTGGCTGGACAGAGGGAGGGGTTAGAGACAGAAGAGAGTGGACATAAGGAAACCAGCAGTGGGTGGCTGCATAATTCCAAACATGGGAGAAGAGCAGCAGGGGTGGCTGGAGATTGGGCTCAGTAACTCAGCAGGGTGTTACAACAGACAGTGCCTACTGAGTCTCACTGTTGGTGGCCAAGAAAGACAAGACTGAAAGAGAACTCATGGCTGGGAAGAATGTGAACAAGTTCAGCCACTATGGAAATCAGCATGGAGATTCCTCATAAAACTAAAAGTAGACCCACCATGCGACCAGCTATACCTTCCTGGGTATTTACCCAAAGGATACAGGTTAGCACGTAACAGAGATACTTTCTGATCAGTGTTTATTGTAGTCCCAGTCACATTAGTGAAGTCATAGATCCAACGTAAGTGTCCAAACACAGAGGAATGATAAAGAAAATATGGCCAATATGCACAATGGAATGATTTTTCATCTGTAAAGAATAAAGTTATATCATCTACAGGAAAATGGGTACATACAACTAGAGATGGTCTTAAAGTTTAAAAAAAAAATTGTGTGTACGTGTTTGTGTATATATGCAATATTGTACAGTTGAGCGCTGAAGCCTGAAGAGATTATTAGCGCCCTCTAGATCCTGTGGTGCTGCTATTACAGTCAGTTGTGAACCACCCAATATGGGTTCTGGGAACTGAACTCAGGTCCTGTAGAAGGGTAGGAAAGTGCTCTCATGTGCTGAACTATTTCTCTCTCCTCTGGAGATAATCTATTAAGTGAATCAGGTCAGTCTAAGAAAGAGAAATACATGTTTTTGCTCATTTGTGGATCCTAGATGTCAGGGATACATAATGTCATATACATCTTTATGACATGAAAATAGATAAAAATGGACTGAAAATCAGAAAGGACTAATAGAGGCAGGGGAGAAGGAGGTATATGAGGCACAGAGACAATGTGTTCAGAGCACATCATACATTTGTATGAAAATGGGCTTATGTAGCCCTGTATAATAGAAAAAAATAAATGAATATTTTCATATAAGAAGGTGTCTACCTTCAGTCCTGTTTCTGAGTGAGGATTGAGGTGTGTCCCTAGCTGTTTTGGAAAATCCAGAAAGACACCATCATTTGATCTAGGGAGGTAAATACTGACAGTGTTAATGGTCAATTGGGTCCTTTGAAGAGCTGGACATCTCTGGGAAAGAAAGTCCAAAGTTTGGAACTTTCTTTGGGAAGGAAATTTTAAGGAAGTGGGTAGTGGGTGCACTTGGAAAGGGTGAAGTGGAGCAGGGTGCTGTGAGGGTGTCAGATGCCTGCCTGGCCTGGCCTGGCAGGAAGTGTGGTCACAGCCCTGTCCATGGGGTCCTCATTGTCTTCCATGCTGCCAACCAGTATTGCAAAGAGTTTCCAGACAGAAGCAGCTTCTCTAATTAAAGGGAACAGCTCTGCAAGTGCCTGGAGTCCTGTGCTACTGCTGGAGTTGTGTGTGGGGGGGTGTGATACTATCAAATCCCCAGCCAAGCCTCAGACTTAGAGGGAGGTGCTAAGGGAGACTAAGGAGAGGCTGCCACGTGCCAGCTGGATGTGCCAAGCAGAGGAGCCCCAGGTCTGGGCTTCTGCCATGTGTTTGTTTGGTTTGGCTGATATAAAACACACACTCATACAACACACACATAGACTCATAGCCTCAGGGCCCTGTGTGCAGAGCCCACATTCAGTCCTCCACTAAAATCAGAAACAGCACAGTACAAAGAATGTAGCTAAAACATCAGGAGGCAACCATGTAGCAGTGGTTTAATCACTGAATCATTCATTCATTCATTCATTCATTCATTCATATATTCATTTATTAACACACTCACTCATTTAGCAAGTGAATGTCAGGCCCCACACAAGGCAGCAGCTAGAAATGAATGAAACAGGATTCAGCAGGAATTCACAGACAAGGTTAGGGAGAGGAGCTAAGATAGAAGCCATCTAAGGATAGACAAAGTCATTCATGATACAGCCTGTCTATGATCTGGTCATTTCTTGCCTTAAAGTCATTCAGAGGTCTTGCTCATCTCCATCCAGGCTTTAATAAGCTTGACAGCTGCATATTTAAAAGTCCAGCATTCTCCAGTTTCAGGAGGCTCCAGGCTGTTCTGGGATCACCCCTTTCTGATCTCTGATTCCCGTCTCTCTTCTTTGGAGAGGGTATCCCTCTGTTCCCTGCTACTTCCTGTTCACCCTCAGGATCTAGGGCAATGACTCCTGGCAACCCTCTTCTGGGTGCTCCCTGTGTTTTTTAAAGCCTTGATTCTTGGTGCCAACCCCCTAGTACTCCTGCTCACCCCTCCCCTTGTTCTGTAAAAACTCTAGCAGAGGCTAATCTGGTCCATATCTCTCTCCTGACAAACTAATCAATGAATGGCAAGAAATGTTCCTAGCAAATGCCTTTGCAAATGAGTGAATATCACTTAGTGCCACTATGGGTGGCCTCATTACTACACAATTAAAATACACTGGGAATCTGGAGTAAGATTATACTAGAATTCAAATCCTGACCTCAGGCACCTCAAACTAGCCACTTCCCTCATCAAGCCTCAGCATATTCTATTTGCTATCCAGTGGTAGGCCATGAGTATGACCTACATGGGGAGGCTTTCCTTCGTGAGTGCTTATCTTTCTTTAATGAGCCTGGAGCCTTTCTTTGATAGCTTTGCAAGAAGGCAGGGCCCTACCCTAAGAACTGAGTATTTGTCTAAAAAGGCAAGAGGATTGCTGACGTCAGATTCTTAAGAGGTACTTCTCATGGTGCCTCTGTTCATTCACGTGTTCTTGGCTGTCCCTACTTTAACTATATTCCCTAAACACTGTAAAGTACTAACAAGAATAGACTAGGGAACTAGATAGCGCAGGTTCAAACCCTGTTGTGCTTGACTTGGAATTCTTACCTTTCTTGGATACCTTAAGTGTATTTATTCTCATTCTCTCTCTCTCTCTCTCTCTCTCTCTCTCTCTCTCTCTCTCTCTCTCTCTCCCTCTCTGCCATAGGTATGAGAAATGATTTACTCTGTTGTCTCAGAAAAGAGCAGAGTGGCTCCCTCCTCTTTGTCCCACCTCTTATAAGGCTCTACTCCGCTGTACCCATACCATTTCCTTTGCAGTGAGGAATAGGAGGAGCTATCAGTGTGATGTATGAACCTAGCACCCTCATCTTCTCCTTGTAGATCACACTATGTGCATGTGGGTACCACACTTCCCAGAGAAAATAACCTCCAGACTGCTTTGGGGGCCTCTTCTGGCCTCTACTCCTAAAAATGGCCTTCAGTCATTGAGTTATCCTGAGCCTGAAATGTGACCCTGGGGTGACTGTGAGACTGGGAACAGAACTTTGTTCCCAGATGTGAACTTGTGAGACTATTCATGGTATAGGACCCAAATAGGGGTGGAAGTAACAGAAGCAGATTGTATAGGCTGGGAACAGGAAGTGGGGTCTACCCTACCCACTATACCCAACCCCACAGAGCAGGGTCCAAAAATCCCTCATTCTGATGTGGCTTCTCAAGTCAAAAGGATGATATACTTGACAATAGATAGGGGTGTAAATAGGCCATTTATCAATTAGATTTCTTTATGAGTCATTTCTAAATAGATACATGGTACCTGGGTCTTTGTATTAGTAAGCTTGCTTAGCCCATCTGGGCGACTATAACAAATCACTTTATATGGAGTGATACATAAACAATAGAAATATATTGCTCAAGCATTTGCCTGATTCATTTTCTGGTGTAGGCTCTTGCTAGCCTGCAAATGGTTACTTTCTTGCTATGTCCTCCCAGAAAGAAAGGTTGGGAAGTTGAGTTTTTGCTCAAGAATATTAATATTAGTGTACTTCTTCAACTTCCCTACCAACCAAACTAGGGCTTCATCATAAAAAATTTGGATTATGTAATTGCTCACCATACCTTGGTGTGTAAGCACATGCACCCATACGTGTGTATGTATGTCTTTGGAAACAGTGTTTCTCATTGAACCTGGAGCCCACTGATTTGGCAAGGCTGGCTGGCCAATGAGTTTCACAAATCTGCTTGTCTTCACCTAGTCCCCTTCCCAACCTAGTGCTAATGTTACTACTGACACACACCATCATGTCATCATGTCAGGCATTCCTGCTAAGGATCTGAATTCAGATCAGCCCAGGTACACCATATATATATATATATATATATATATATATATATATATATATATATGAATAAACATATATAAAATAATATATATTTATATATAAATATATAAATAAATTGTATATTATATATGTATATATATGAATAAATAAATAAATAGCCAGAAAAGGGCTGTGGACATGGTCCAGTTAGTAAATTTTGCTGTTCAAGATTGTCCCCAGCCCTATTTTTGCCTTTTTAGCCCCAAACAAGCTAGAGGTGGGCCTGAAAATTTGGGAGTGCTGGGGGATTTGTTTCCTATGGAGTGATCCAGAATCAGGGAGAAAGGAGAGTTGGCAGCAACCACTTTCCCAAATCCCCTCCCCTTCTTCGCTTTGATAACTGCTCTAAGCCATGGTTTCTCCTTGCAGATGATACATAAAACTGTAGCTTGGCCACAGAGATTCAGGGAGGTTCAGCTTCTCTCTGGTCAGATTCATTCAAAGCGCCCTGCCTCATCTTTCACTTTATCTCATCCTCAGCACAGCTGGGAGGATCCTCAAGGCACTGGCTTGTTCTTCTAGATTGTCAGGCCTTTAACTCCTGCCTTGGGCTTTGCTCTCTGGTGCACGCAAAATGAAGCCACTCCTCTGCTCCTTACTAGCTATGACTTTGTACAGGCTGCTCTGCCTTAGGCGTTTCTTTGTAAAGTGAAGATAAATGATGTAGCCCCTACGCAGACTTACTGTGAAGACTAACAAGAGCTAATGTATGTCAGTTTACTGCCCTAAAACCATTAGCTTTTACTATTGCTCCTCTCTTTCAAGGGCACTATATTAATCTACCGAGGCTGCCAGAGCAATACACCAGTTACCGAGTGCTGCAAACAACAGAAATTAAGTTCTTCTTATTGTGAAGACTGGAAGTACATGATGCAGGTGTGGGCAGAGTGGGTTTCAGCCTCTGTGGCTTGTGTGTGGCTGTCACTCATGGCCCTTTTTCTGTGTCCCAGTGTCTGTTTTTTTTCCCCTTTGGTTATTTCAAGACAGATTTTCCCCCCTGTATCCCTGGCTGTCCTGGAACTCTCTCTATAGACCAGGCTAGCCTCAAACTCCCAGAGATCCTCCTGCCTCTGCCTCCCAAGTGCTAGGATTAAAAATGAGTGCCCCCAGTGCCTGGCTCAGTATCTATTTTGTACCCAAGATTTTTCTTCTTATAAAGACATCTGTCAGAGTGGTGTAGGGTTTACTCCAACAACAATTTTGCTTACTCTTTATATGTCCCATCTCCAAATAGAGCTACATTCTGTGGGATTGGGGCATAGGCCCTAAACAGATGAGTTTTTAAGAAGCACACAATTCAGGCCATGACAAAAATTCCCAAGTGTGATCTTACTGTAAGGTAAACACCATAGTTTCAGCCTAGCAAATGCTTCAGTCCTGGGAAAATCAGTAAGTCCAATCAGTTCTTCCACAGTCTAGCCTATGTCATAGTATAGAAAGATAATTAAGACTTATATGTTCAAACTACAATGATTCCACTTACATTTATTATTTTATTTTTTACCTCAAGAGGGGCAAAAATAATATACAATCAATATAAGTTGCACTTCCATTTTTATAATTTGGTGTTCTACCATGTTAGAAATATAAAGCTTAATTTAATTATAATTCCCTATCAGCCCCATAATCAAGGAAGGAAATAACCAACACAGAAACATATGTTGCTAAGCTGTAATACTCTGTAAACAATGAGTTTATCTATACTGTCATGGCTAATTCTAATTATCTCCAAGATACAATTAAGAGTCACCTGAGAAGAGGGAGTCTCAATTGAGGAACTGCCCAGATCAGATCAGCCTATAGAGTTGTCTGTGTGTTGTTTTGATTGTTGATTGAGGTTCAAGGGCCCAGTCATGTGAGTAGCGCCATTCCCTGAGCAAGTGGTTGTACTTGGATTATACCTGAGTTGTGCAAGGACACTGGTTGATCTTTGGACAGTGCAGGTAGGGAGCCAGGAAGGCACTTTCATCTATGGTTTCTGCCTCTACTCTTGCTTGAGTTCCTGTCTTAACTTCCCTGAGTGATGAACTGTGACCTGAAAGCATAAGATAACCCCTTCCTCCCCTAAGTTTCTTTTGATCATGGTATTTACAACAGCAACAGAAAAATAATGAGAATATCCATACAATCTCCATTGTAGGAGAATGAAGACTTGTATACACTTATAATGCTACACTTTCTCCTAATGTCTGATATTTATTAGCTTGCCAGATTCACACTTCAGCCTTGTTAAGTACACAGTACTAGAAATAATATTTCATTTAAAAAATATGGGAAAAGGGACTCAGAAGGAATTGTCTTTGCTAGGTAGCCCTACTTGTCTTTCCCCTATTTCTTTCATTACTATGTGCTTTCTAGACCAATCTGAGGGAATAATAGTACAGATCTGGATCCACTTGCCAAGGGCATAAGTAAGAGGCAATTAACCATCATATATCCTCTAGTGAGTCCTGAGCTATCTCTATACTAATGAGAATTAAGTAAATTAAGCAGACAATCACACTTGTATGTAAGCAGGGGTGATAGGTGGTTCAGAGGCTGGACCTCAGGGCAATTGGCTGTATCTGAAAACAAGAGAGAGGGAAAGATAGAAACATGGAGAGATGCAGGATGAAAACAGAAGAGATGCAGGCTGAAAACAGGGAGAGATGCAGGCTGTTTGATGATCTGTTCCAAAAGGCAAGGGAGAAGCCATTGATTAGTGAGCTTTGTTTGATCTGCTCAAGGATCAAAGGGACAAACACCATGAGATAAGATGAAAGATGACGTGGAAACCCTGTCCTCTAGCCTGCTGGGATGCCATGCTGTTGAGGGCTTATGAATCAAGATGGAAGACACTCATAGTAACCATGGGAAGAACTTCAAGCCCATCTCTCCTTCAGCCTGAACTCTGACACTTCCCTGACCCACTACATATAAGAAGAGCCTCTATTTATCCTTTGAGTCCTCTCAGGGTTCAGGGAACTCAAGGTTGCAAGGGGACCCAGGGATAAAACAGTAGCTCTTTGGCTTAGGAGAACATGGTCATGACCATTAGCTTACATGTGCTGAATGTTATGACTGGGTTGAGCTTGGAGAACTGAAACATGGCAATAGGAAAGCTTTAAACTCCTCTGTAAGAGGGCACAGGAGACATCTCAGCCCAGGCCTCAGGAAGTTGCTTCTAGATGGAGGTGTCTGGTTCTGATTTAGGTAGAAAGAACTCTATCTATGAAGCAGGAAAGAGGCAAGAGGCACCTAACAATTAACAGAATTTCTGACCTGGGCCAGGGCCTGTGTCATCCTACTGTGTGCCAGTGGCATCTGGTAAGGTAACCATGGGGGTAGTCCATCTCTAACGGACAAAGATGCTCACAGAGTTCAAAACGAAGTCACATAGTTGGCATATGGAAGAATCAGGGTGTGAATTCACCTCTGTACACTTGAAAACCTGGATTCTTACTAATTGTCATATCTGTATTCTAGAGAGCTCCCTATAATCCCTTGAGCAGACTGCTGGAAACTGAGACAGATTGATCAGTTAACATCTCACTGCAGTGGTTTTAGAGAGCCAGAGTGATTTCCCAACCCACCAGTTCCAGTTCGTCTTTTAGTAACTTGAGAAGCCCATTGTTGAAAGGAATACAATCTTGGTTCAGGGTGCATTACTTTTCCTGCTGCTGTAACACAACACCTAGTAGAAACAGAACAGAGGAAAGACTGATCCTGGCTTACAGTGTTAGAGGGAGTTTGATTCTTCATGGCAGGGAAAGCATGCTGTCAGAACCTGCCCCATCCCCCCAACGTCTGCCGAGGCTGAAACATGTGGCAGTGCCTAATGACAAGGAATAGACCAGAAGCAGAGAGAGCTAAACTGGATACAGAAAATCTGGCCCCTAGTGTCCTATAACTATCACCACCAGCTAGGCTATACCTGACAAAGACTTCAAATAGGGTCCCAAGCTCCAGCATTCAAATATGAACCTATAGGGGTATATTTCTGATCCAATGAATAACAAGGGGGCTCTTCCTCTTCTTCTTCCTCCCCATGTTAGCATCAGAGCTCTATGTATGGAGGGCTAAATGACATCAAGCTATGAGATGGGGTGGATGAGCTGACAGCTGAGGAAAGGAGAAAGTGGGTGTGATGTAATCATACACTGACAGCCAGAGTACCAGCCAGACCCTCTTATGGCTTTTGTATTTTCTAAATATTAAGTGTGGCCAGCCTTTAATATTTAGAAAGTATTAGGAGCATGCAGGAGTATCCAAGGAGAACTATGAATTTGTCCAACACAAAATTGTAAACTCTCTTAAAACATTATGGGATTCTTTTTTGAACTCTTTTCGCAGGATGGTTAATTCAATGCATGTTTCTTAAGCAGAAACTTTGTAGATGACAGTGTCAGGTCATAATGTCAAAAGACTGGACACACACCTGGCAGACTCTATACTTTGGGGACCTTCCAGACTCTGCAGTAAATTCAGTGGCTTTGAAACTTTATGGCTGGATGTCCCAAACTACTACAACTAATCTTCCCGTTCTTTTTGTGGTGGGTTATAGGAGAATTCTTATTATGATTGGCCGAAGAAGAAGAGGAGAAAGAAGTAGGCATGTAAGCATCTCTATGCCTTCCCAGAGCTCATAACTAATGTTGCGACCTGTCACTCTATCTCAGCTTCTGGCCTCAGCCTAGGAGGGCAGGGCACAGATCCATCTTAGAGACAATTCTTTCGTATTAGTTACCTTTCCATTGTGGCAAAACAGCAAAATCAAGACAACTTATGGAATGAAGGAGTTACTTGGGTTTATGGTTCTAGAGTGTTAGAGTCCAGGACAGTGGGGTTAGCATGGCAGCAAGCAGCAGGCATAGTGGCAGAAACAAAAATCTGAGAACTCGCATCCTGAATTTGGAAATTTCAAATGGGAATATGATGAGAAGCTTTTCATCTTAAAGCCCACCCACAGTATCCAAGAAGAGAGGCTGGCAGTTACCTGAGTCTGGAGCATGCCCTTTGTGTTCAAGGAACCACAGGAGAGGTAGTGGCACAGGGCGGGTGATGAATTAAGGAGGAGGAGGCAAGAGATGACATCACAGAGCAAAGAGATGCCAGGCCACATAAGCAGCAGGCACAGAACTTGGGATTCTTTCTTACTAACACACGAAGACACCCAAAGATTCTGAGCAAAAAATATCATGGATAAATTATGTTTTGGAAAGCTTGCCTTCATTGATGTGTGGCACATAGGATGTGGAGATCCAGAGACAAACCTGGTTACCAAGTTGGAAACAGTTGGAGATGGACCACGTGGCAATGTGTTTCTACTGTGGTAGCCACCACGGCTCACAGCAGTCCAGGTTCTGATGGTACACTGATGGCATATGCACTCGCCTCTGCAGATGCTCACTTTGTCTCTCTAGGAATGAGTCTCAAAGAGGAGACCCTGGGCTGGCTTTAAGAAATTTTTTTCCTAGCTTTCTCAGTCATGTTATTTTGATCATGAACCAGGAGGTGCTTGACCAAGACCTGAATTCAGCTATAAAAGGTTCTTAGTTAAATTCATCAGTTAAATATTAAACTGAATGGAATTCTAATATTAATCTTTTTCTAAAGTGTTTTCAACTTCCCAATTATAATCAATTCCTCTGATTTACAGATAGGCCATTATGCCTTAAAAAATAAAAATCCTTATTGACTCAGAATATGTAACTATTTTCTGAGGTAAGGATGATATTTCTGTTGGTCGAAATTTCTGGAAACCAGATATTCCTCAATGAACAGGAGTCTAAGGTGCTGAGAGTTTTATAGCTGCTGTTGGCAGAAAGCCCCTTCCAAAAGCTGACATAAATCCTGTTTGATATAGTTTTGGACATCACAGATTTTTCTACAGAGAACTTGGAGAATGGCTGATATTAGATGTGGATTAAAGCAATTTTTGCACTTAGAAACTATTGTTGAATCACGAATCTTTCCTTCAAGGAGAATGTTCAAGGTGGAAAACCCTAAAAGATGGCAGAAGCTGCTACAGGATATATGCTTACTCTACCCACATCCACAAAGGAATTCACCAAAAAGCAATAATGGTGGGGGAGTGTGTATAGGTGACACATACCATATGCTAGACACATTAACCTAATTTTTTGCCTTTCTCTGCTACCTAGAAATCACAGACAACCTGTCTATAAACACATACTGTGGACTACTTATTAGCTACATGCCAATGACAGCCCCCTGTCTCCAAAACCTTATATATCTTTAAAAATCTCTTTGGAACCCTCTCTAGGCTACCTGTCTGTGACATAAAGAATTCTCTGCATAAATCTCTTACCCAAAGGGAACCATCCTCTTCAATACCCCTAGTAGACTCTCAATCTAAGACCTTACAATTAGTAAATAATAGGGCATGTGTGTCTAATTATTTATGTGTTCATGTCCCAGCTGTATAGTGGGTTATGTGTATATGTGCACATACATGTGTGTATGTAAGTGTGATGGCTGTAAGGGAAAATGTGTGTATAGATAGTGTGTCTGCATGAGAATTTGTATGAGAGGGATGTGATTATAATCACATGTATCTGACCAGGTGATCCAGGTATGTGCATTTGGGTTTGTGACCCCACGTATATGTGAGAGACTGAGTGTTTGAGAGCCTGCCAACCATGCTTCCTAGCCATGGTGAAACAGTCAATTCTGGCTCACTGGCAGGAATATCAATGCCAGAGTCCAGATTCTCACCCACAGCAGCTTTACTCTAGTGATCTTACTCCAAACATTTTCCTCTCAGGCCTCTCTAGTTCTTTTCTCCCTTCCCACCAGGGGTCAAGGCCCACAGGGGCCTTCAGTGGCTTCCTGCCCTTTGGAGATGCTGCTCTGATGTCTTCCCTGGGAGCTTTGGCTGTGGCAGTCTTGTCATGTTGGACTCTCTGCTGTCACTGCCAAAGTGACAATTGATGATCAGAACTGGGGCTGTCCAGCAACCCAACTTCTGCGCAGAATCCTTTGATCTACCCAGACTCAGCGTACAGCAGAGCCTGGGAAGAGTGCCTTTGATGGGTCCTGGCCAGTGTGGAGCCTTCAGGCGGTCCCTGCCCATCCCCTGAAAGCTTTGATGCTGATCATGCCTCATAAAGGTCAGCCTCAGAAGCAGGAAAGTTGGGGACAGAGCCAGCCATGCTGTACCTTGCTTCTTGACCTTCTTGGAA
This sequence comes from Arvicanthis niloticus, assembly GCF_011762505.2. NCBI lineage: Eukaryota > Metazoa > Chordata > Mammalia > Rodentia > Muridae > Arvicanthis > Arvicanthis niloticus. Next base: position 82,864,812 of record NC_047658.1, on the reverse strand, counting down.
AATCACCATCTGGATGTTTGGCCTGGTGAAGCTCACATCTCAGGAATTCAAAAGCTGGTGCTGAGAAAAATCTCTCTAGCAACCACCTGCTTATCAATTTAGCTGGTATCATGGACTGGTGACAGAGACACCAAAGCAAAGTCATTACATATACAGCCATAAAATGAATGGATAAAAATGGCCACGTCAGAGTTGATCTAACTCAGGTAGCCTCAGTAGCCAAGTGCCCTTTCATGTCAGCATTTTCTTAGCTATCACCATGTTGGTGGAAAGATCACCAACAGCAAATGTAGCAAATTAGTTACCTAATTAAGCAAGTCCTCACTAACCTCACCAGTATTATCCACACTGAAGGTAGGCTGCATGGTTGGAGGGCAGAAGTCATGTTGGGTCTGAAGCCCTGTTTCCTGGGTTCAGGACCAACTCTGAATCTGTATCTCATAACTTCTTATAACTTACTTCCTAGGGTTACTACAAGGAGTAAATAAACTCACATCACTTATATGAAATGTTTGGGATGGTGTCTACACACAATAAATACTCCAAGAAATCATATCACCCTGATGTTTCTGTTCTGTTCTGTTTTATTTTATTTTATTCTTTTATGAGACAAAGACTTAATTCATAGCTTGGGATTACCTGGAGTTCAATTTGTAGCCAAGGCTGATCTCTGTTTCTCAAGTGCTAGAATTATAGACTTTGGAGTGTTGAACAGCACTGAGACTATTACAGATTATGAGGACCTTTGATGTTGGGCTAAATGAGTTTTGTTCATAAGATGACCACAGGCCTATTAGAAACAGGGGGTGGAATGTTGTGGCTTAAATGAGAAATGTCCCCTATAGGCTTGTGTATGTGACTACCTTGTTTCTAGTTGGTGGCACTATTAGGGGAAGTTTGGGACTTTTAGGACATGGAGCCTTGGTAGAAGAAGTACATCACTAAGAACTTTGAAGGATTGTGTCATTTCCTTTCTTCCCATGTCTCTAGCCCTCTGGAACTGTAAGCCAAAACAAATTCTTCCTTGAGTTGCTTATGGTCACAGTATTTCATCTTAGCAACAGAAAAGCAACTACTACATCCATATGGAGATTGGCTTATGGTTCCAGAGGGCTAGATGTCCTTAATGGTGGGAAAGGAATGGTAGCAGGAACAAACGACTGAAAGCCCCACATCTTGATCCACAGGCCAGGAACAGAGAGACTACATTATCTTAAGTCCTGACATTCTATCTTCTGCTTGATTCATTGTACTTTTAACACTTTCCTTCGAGCTTTCGAGCTGAGTTACTAGGTTTTCAATTATATCTTCATTTCAGCTTGAGTCCTCTTCGGTGTTTTTATCTCTTGATTGAATTTTGTTCTCATGTACTGGATTGTCTTTGTTATTTTCACCAGCCTTAGGCTTGTGTTTGCTTGGGTACTATTCTCATTAAATTCTAGAGCTGGCCCTGGTGGAGCACAGTACAGCCCAGCCCTGAGAATGGGAGAATGGGAGAGTTGCCACTACCCATTTCCAGGGCAGTACTGGAGAGCTGACCCTGACAGTGTGAACACATGAGAGACATGGCTACAAGGCACTCAGCCCTGATAGCACGGGCACAGGAGAACTAGTGGGTTGAATAATTCAACTACTTCCCAGACCCAGATCCAGGGCTTTGAGTTGGCTCACACCAATATTTAATGTATCTGTGAACTGCTGGAGTATGCGAAGGGGCCAGTCCTGCAGAACAAAAGCTGCAGGATCTCCATGACACAGGACAACAGGCGATCTGACTGGGGTCCCTATGAGGACCTAGTATTGATAGTATAGCAGAAGCCAGAGGTCTCCAACCAGACTCATTGCAGTGAACATATGCAAATAAAGATGTGTGAACAGATGGTATACTGTAGGACATATTGTTACACATAGTAGCTTCCACAGAGAGATATTTTTTTGGTTTTGTTTTATTTTTTTTTGATGGGAGGTTCCAAGGCAGAGGGCAAATATGAAGGGATGAGGAGATGAGTGGGATTGTGATACGTGATGTGAAATTCACAAAGAATCAATAAAAAGTTTTTAAAGAAAGAAAACAGAGCAGATTGACTTGGAAAAAAAATTCTCCCTCCTTAGTTTCATTGAGCTGTTTCTTCATGCAGTCTTTGAACTCCTTTACATTCTGTGTCCTAGGACTCACCTAGGTGACTCTCATTGGCAAACTTTTCTATAGGACTGAAGGTTCTGGAGAGAACACATTGTCTTGATGTTTCATATTGTTGGTATTTTTTTCAACGACAGATGGGCATGCAGACTTCTTTTGTTAGTTCTGTATTTACTGTGGACAGAGCAGGTTGGGGCAGCAGAGAGAATGTGCAGGCAGGTTGTATATAGAACGTTGGAAATGGCTTGAATGGAATGAAGTCAGGTAGATAGAGGGGAATTGAATGGTGTATAGGACAAACCTTCTAGTTCAAGCCTGAGTATAAGGGTAGATCTAGCAGAAGAAAAGGTTAGATGTGATGTGGGAGGGGTCTATGTCCTTAGGGATATGTAGGGAGAGTACTGGCAGAAGCCTAGAGATTAGTTTCAGGCAAACAGTGTGGCCAGAGTAGAGCAGGGCACTGAATTTGGGACCAGGGCTAGATGTGAAGGACTGGGAAAAAGTGTGGATTGAAAGAGTCATCAGGCTGGAGAAGGATTTGAGAGATGTGGCTGAGTAGAGAAACTGGATATGGTGCAGAAGGGACCTGTATGGTCTTCAAAACTTTTAACACTTGCCACAAGAAACCTGGCTGAATAAACTCTCATTACCTTCCAGTGCCTTTTCTTTTCTCTCTTTTCTACTACAGATTCCAGTGTCCCTGTCCCTCTTCCTTCAAAACATACAGCCGCTCACTCTGAGATACTTGGCCATTGTTGTGTCTTAGTCTTTCATCCCAATCGATCTGAAGCTTTAGTAGCCTTGTTTATGTAGAACAATTCATACTATATGTATTCACTCACCTTCTCTACTAATACAGGCTAACCATATGAGAAGTCCAGGGTGTCTTCTGGAATCTAGGCACATTCATACCTGCATTCACCACTCATGCATTACCTCTGACTCTACTTGCACAAATCTCCAAATGACCTGGCGACACTTTACAGTTTCAGGTTTAATGGAACACATTTTTTCCCCTACTCTGAAGATCAAGACCCTTAACCCAAAAGAAATCAAGTTTGTGTAGATGAAAATCAAAAATTCCATAGTTGGGTCATACTTGGTTCTTAGGCTCTTATTTTATAACTACTGGGGACAAACTCAATAATTGTCTTTGAAAACATCAACCTCTCATTTCTACAATCAGTTAATGTTATCTTAAATAGAAAAGGTGCCTTTATGGATGTGACTGGTTAGAGACTTCAGAAAGGTGAGATAACTGGATTATGCAGATGGGCCTACACACCATCACAAACAACTTTATAAAAGAAGACAGGGGAAAGAGAGAAAGATGGAAGAAGAAGTCATGAGAAGATGGTAGCAGAGATTTGCACCATACAGCCACAAGCCAATGAATGCTAGCAGCTGCCAGAAACTGGAAAATGCAAGAAACGGACTTTTTACTGGAGATGCTGGAGGACGCACAGCCCTTGCAACATTTTGATCTCATAGATAATTTTGCTACAGAGTGAATTCCAGGATAGTCAGGGCTATGCAGAGAAATTCTGTACCAAAACAAAGAAAACAACAACAACATAAAAACTAAAAACAACAACAAAATATAGACTGGTTTTACATGTTTTTCCTTCATAACTGTAACAGCATGTTTATATCATTTTTAAAAAGTCACCAAATTTAGAGTGACTTTATGCAGCATCTACAAGAACACAGGCCAAAATATTACTGACTGAGGCTGATAACACTCATCGGAAAACAACAACCTTACCTTCAGGATTTTCCCCTAAGCTGGTACTTATCTGATTTCTTAATGCTTCATCTCTTCCTTCCAGCAGATAGGCATTCTCATATTCATCAGCAAATAGATAATATGGACAGTTTAGTAACTGGCATCACTGAGTAAAGTCTAATTCGAGACTGTGAGAACAGGGATGTTTCCATATAGTACTTCTTCTCCAAGGTTCATAAACCACCTTATGAGGCTCCAGGTAGACAAAGGCGAAGGAGACATGGAAACTCAACTCATCTCCTCTTTTTCATTTTCTGTGTAGAATACTCTTATCAATTGGATTCCCAATTTTTGGCTATAGAAAGCTGGCTGATAGAAGTGTCTTTAATATTTTATCAGCATTTTTAAATCATATGATTATGTGTATGCTTATATATACATGAGTGTAGTGTCCATGGAGTCCAGAATAAGGTATCTAGAGTCTCTGAAGCTAGAGTTACAGATAGCTGTAGGCTGCCTAATGTGGATGCTGGGTACCAAATTCCAATCTTCTTCAAGAACAATGTGTGCTCTTAACCACTGAGCCATCTCTCCAGCTCTGGAAGCTTCTTCATTTACAGGTTACAGATTAGATCTGCTTTGTTCTCTAGCCAAATATTATGCTGAATGAAGAAGCAAAACATCTGAGCCTCAGTTAGACTTTGTTTCTCCTATGTCTAAGTAAAGAGATCTATACAGCCTAAGTCCTGTCAACAAAGGCAAATGGGGGAATTACTTTTCCAGCTCAGAGCTTGGCTGACCCTCTCCAGCACAGACAGCACGTACTCCCCAGAAGCAGAGAAAGAAAGGCTATTGAGGACTTTCCCTATCTGTTTGAAAAAAAAAAAAAAAAAAAAAAAAAACGTTTGTTTTTGTTTCTAGATGTTAAAGCCCAAAATGGGCCAGTACTGTAAATAAAACATGTGATCTCATTTGAAAAATTTATTATAAGGAATTTTGTTTATAATTTCATGCTCTCTAGTAATAATTAATTGGAGGTCTTCTGTGTCCCCACAGACCAACCAACTTTCAGACTGTGGGGAGGATGATCTAACTCAGTCTCTCCCCATCTCTCATCCTTGGCCAAAGGAACCATCTCCTTTCTGCTTTTGCTTTAGCCTACTTTGGGAAGTTACACTGATAATAGGTGGGTAATAGACTTGCCTATTAAAATGTTGAGGGCATATTTACCAAGTCTGTGGGTGACATTAAGATCAGAACACCCCTTTGGGATTTCTGTAAGTCTAGAGACTCTACCACAACTGTCCTGAACCTTTAAAGCTGCTGCCCACTTTACCCCTTGAGTGCCAAGAATGGAAGGTTAATCAGTTGTTTGGTGCAACAAGAGAAACACAGATACATGCACATACCTATATTCATGCAAACCATACTAAAACCAGTTATAGCAATGTAAATGGTTAAAGGTGAAATCGATTGAGTGTTCTGGATCTGTGGACACATTGCACAAATGGTGTGGGTTTTTTTTTAACATAAATTATCTCAATCGTTTTAACAACTGAGTTAGTAGAGGCCAAACTGCTGTGTGACAAATAATCCTTAAATCTCAGTTATTCACCCCACAAGGCTGATTTATTCTCTTGATTGATTTATTTCACGAGGATGGTTGAGTCTCTTGCTTGTTATGACTCAGGGTTACTAAGTAGCTAATATTGGGAATATGTCCTTTGTGGCAGGAGACAAGGAAATTCTATGGGATTGCTTATCTACATATGAGAGACACATACCACTTCCAACTACAACTTATGAGGTAGACTTCATCTCACAATCCTTCTTAACATTACTCTGTTACTCAAATGTGAGGATGGAGAATGGAGAGAGTAAGGTATAGAATTTATAACCACAGAACCACCTATTGCATAAGTGCTTTTAAGACATGTGTTAGATGACCTACAGAATCAACTAGGGTCTCATAGGGGCTCACAAAGCTAAAGTGATAATCACATATCATCTATGTGTCTGAGCTAGAGCCTCTGCATATATATTATGGTTGAATAACTTGGTATTATTGAGGGGCCCCTAAGAGTGGGAGTCGGAATATAGCTGACTCTTTTGCATGTGCTTGGGATCCTTGTATTCCTACTGGGTCACCTTGTCCAGCCTTGATATGACACTTTGTTCCCAGTCTTACTGTAATTTGTTTTGCAATGTTCAGTTGACATTCCTGGGAGGCCTGCTATTTTTTTAAAAGGGAAACTAGGAGGAGTGCATCAAGGGGAGAAAGGATATAGGGGTAGATGGGGGGAGTGGAGGTAGGAAAAACTGATTACGATACAATGTATATAAAGAACAAAAATAAAAACAAAACAAGAACAAACAAACAAAAACCAGAAAGCCACACTGTGTTAGAGACATGCAGACAACAGAGGACAATGCAGAAACAGAGTGGTGTATAACTGGCCCAGTCATATATCTAATACACCATCTAAAAGAGAAGCTAAGATTTAGACTTGAACTTAAGTTTTCTAGTGGGTGGAGTCCTAGAAACATCTATGAATTTGTGTGCCCATAAGCATGCCAAACAAGCCAGGCTTTGTGTGTATATCATGCCTGTGGCTCCTGTCCAGTGTTGTGTGCAGGTTCCACAGCACAGAGCAGAATGCCTTCCATGCTAACAGAAACATACATTCCACATGCTGGCATGGGTGCACATATGTATGTGAATGTATGTAGATTTTACCCACAGTGCTTGCCTCTAAAACTGGCATCCTGGGGCAGATGCTGCTTATGTGGCTTCCTGGCTCATTCCCCAGCCCTCATTAGCACACACACTTGCTCTCCATCCTTCTGATCACTCATCGCTACCAGTAGCTGGATGCTTGCCAGGTAGAAGCAGAAACTCCTCACAGTTTCCTGAGGATCCACATGTCTGTATCAGCCCTAGGTTCATCCCCGGACCAGGCATAATCCCATGGAACAACAGAAGGGAATTCTGTTCACTCATCTGGATATCTGTCCTAAGACACCCCACCCCTTACTGGTGCTCCTTCTATTCTTCTGGCTCATGTGACCTATCTCAGCCCTCCAGTAGGATATACTAAAGTCAGGCTCTGTCATCAATTTCAGCCCATAGTGTGTGGAACTGGTCTTGAAGCACAGTCCTGTGGCTGATGGAGATATAGAAATGATCAACATGAGATGGCTACTGACAACCATGATGATTAAGCGGACTGAACGTTTTGACTCCTTCATTAACAGCTAGGCCAAGAGTGAGCTCATACCTCTGGAAAGTCTGTTGGTGCCCAAGCTCAGGGGTGCAGCGTTTTTAAAGACAAAACTATAATTACATCAGTGTTGTTGTAGAGGATTCTTAACATTAGTGAGAGACTTAGAGTTGCCTGGCAACATCTTCACTCTTTGTAAGACTCAGAAGTATCTGCTAGGTACTGCATAACTGGTTTGGACCATGGTCAAGGTCATGGACGGTTCCAGAAGTGTTGCCAAAGTAGAGGTAGCTGTTGAAGATGCCAAGAGTGGAAGAGTGAGAAGTGACCAGGCAGGTACATTGTTGGGATAGGACAGTGTTAACTTAGTCATTTCAAGATGACCCTAGATAGAGGAGCAATTTCTTCTTCATAATCACTTCTCAATCCTAACCTACTAACTGACTGTATATAGGTATGGTAATTAATAGTCATTATGAAGTTGATTAGATTTAGAATCAACTAGGAGCACATGTATGAAGATGTTTCCAGAGATGTCTGGCTGAAGAGGAAAATTCCACACTGAAGACAACACTATTACATGGACTGGAGTCTCAGGCTGAATAATATAGAGCAAAAGAGAAGGCAAGCTAAACACCAACATTTGTGTTTCATGAGATTACAATGTGGCCAGCCACCTCTTGCTATCACCTCCAGGGCTATCCCACCATACTAGACTGTGGTCCTCTGAACTTTGAGTCCAAATAAACGCTTCTTCTGTTGAGTTTGCTTATTAGGTCACAACAACAAGAATAACTAGTGCATGGGTAGTGAAAGCTGAGATAGAAGTTAGGTTGAGTTAGGAACAGGACCACTTTCTCTGTGACTTGCCTGTTCTCCTTGAGGTTGGTGTAAATTTCAAGTCAAAATGAGGTGCCATTCCTTCTATTCAGCATTTTCTAGGCACCTCCATTGTGACAAGCCTGTTTCTTTCCTTCAAAGAATGTTAGTGTTTGGATCAATAAAATGATCAGTGAGCTAGAGCTGCCTCAGCAGCATAGTAGAGACTGGTCAGCATAAGCAACAGAAGTGGCTGTCTTCATGGTTCAAGATCTAGGTGACAGGAACACTGGCAGATGCTCTGCCAGAGGACCCGAGATCAATTCCTAGCAGCTGAATGGAAGCTCACAACCATCTGTTACTCTAATTCCAAGGGATCTGATGCACTCTTCTGGACTTCAAGGCACTGCATGGATGTGCTTTTCTGAGGTTATTGTCTTCAGTTTACAGCCTTTGCCCAGACATCTCCATGTCCTGAAGCTTCCTTTTCTAGACCCTTGCCAGCCTTGTTGAGCAGAGCTGATCCCTTTTGAGTGCTTTCTCTCTGATTAAAAATGAAGATTAATCTTAAAGGTCAATTTAGCTGGATTGAGAAGTATCTAGAAAGTTGATAAAACTCACTTCTGGGTACCCCTGTGAAGGTGTTTCCAGACACAACTGGCATTTAAGTGAGCACACCGAGTGGGAAGATCTGCCCCGAATGAGGGCCATGCCATCCATTAGGTGGGCAACAAGAGGCCAGTCTGACAGCATCATGCTAACTTTTTCATCTTCTGCCATCACCATGGACATCAAATGCCACTTTGTCAGCTACTGAAAATGAGCTGAGCCAGAGGCCCTCCAGGGTGCTTCTAGACCCTCAGCCTTGGAATGAGGCTGCACCATTGGGCCCTCTTGTTCCAAGGCTACCAGCATCTTGAGCTGGAGCATCTGCCAGTTTCTCCAGCTCTCTGCCCTGTAACAAGCGGTCATTGTGGGACCTGCCTAGCTTCCATGTGTGCAAGCCACTTCAATAAACTTTATAATGGTATGCTCAGAATAGGCTTGCAGCTGTAAGTGTCCCCTTTCTAGTTAATATACCTGTGTGACCACTGCAAAGACCCTGCTCTTACTTGCCCTCATTTAGGGTGCTGGGTTTGAAGGAGCCTGGATGAAGAGGAAGAAGGGCATCTGCCGTAGCTGACTGTTGCAGCACCATCCTACCCTGGCACTTCTGAGCACTGCCTAGAGACTTCACTCTAGCAAACAGAAGCTGACCTGGACAAAACCCATTAGAGATCAGGACATATCCATACCCCGGCACGCTCCTGGCATAAAGGACCTCGCTAAATACCTTTGCAAAGCCTATATTGTACAGGATTCTTGTACCGCCTACCCGGCCATCCACACACTATCAAATCTTTCTTGAGGCCTTTGTTGTCAAACCAAATATAGCGCTCCATTGTCTGGCCTTCCACCCATTCTGGCTGAATAAAGGGGCCTACTCCCTAGACTAGGGGCGCAGGGCTCCAGCGGTCTCCTCAATGCTATCTCACCACTGCAGGGCACACTGGGAACCTGCAGCTCCCCCACCCCCCTGCTCTGCTCCTGGGCCTGTGGCTGCACCATTGATACCCGTGCATTCTTTTCCAGAGGTTCCCACGAGCATGTCACTAACCATTTCCTGGGCCTTATCACCAGGAGGGGAAAAAAAGGAGCGCCTTTGAAAAGTGGAAACAAAACATCAGGCTTCATTGTTGTGTGACTTCCCGGTCACAATCAGGCCTCCCCATCACTCAACACACGACAAACGCAGCCTAATACAGACACTTGCCTCGGCAATTTGACCAGGATATTTATTGTTCAGTATCTGTAGTCTCTGCTCTGTGTTTGTGGCTTTTAAATTTTCCTTTTCAGTGTGCTTCCCACCCCCTCTGCTCAGAGGAAAAAACAAAACAAAAAACAAAAAACAAAACAAACAAAACAACAACAACAAACCCTGTCTGCTGGTTAAACTTAAGGAGCTACTGAGTCAATCTGTAAACTTTGAGGTGAAGAATTTCACCAGAAATTCCTGGGGGAAACAGCTCTGTGTTCACCTTCTCTTTTGTACCTTCCCATTCTCCTTTCTGTTCCCTCCATGCGCATATATTTCATATATTTCTCCCCTCACCTGAATTCTGACACTATACCTAAGTCTGACTGGGGTTGATTTTGATTGATTTTTTTTTTTTTTTTGTAGTAAACAAGGAAGGCATTTCTTTACTTTAAAATTTTACTGTTGCTCTTTCAACACACACGGGTCTGGACATTTCAAAGAAACGGAAGAGATGGACTTGTTAACCTTTGATGTCGTGGAGAAGGAGGAGAATGGAGTGGCCTGCCCAGTGTCACACAATCTGCCTGAAAATGATGGGTCCAGTTGTGTGTTAAAAACTCTCTGAAGGGCCTGGGAAGTTGGGTCAGTAGAGAAACTGCTTGCCAAACAAGCAAAGGGGAGAGAGAGAACCAACTCTACAAAGTTGTCCTCTGACCTCCAGATGCACACGGTGGTAGTGGTGTGATGGTGGTGGTGGTGGTGTGTATGTGTGTATACTGGTTTGTGTGCTTATGTGTTCAGGTGTGTGGTATAGAAGAATAGAAGTCAGTCTTGGGTATCAACTCTCATAATGCCATCTCCCTTGCAATTTAAAAAAAAAAAACAAAAACAGGGTTTCACTCACAGGCTTGGAAATGACACATTAGTTTAAGCTGCCTGAGCCTCCGCATGTCTCTACCCCTCCAGAGCTTGGATTACACATGATCACATGCTACCACTCCTATGTCTCTGAAGGCTGTGAGGATTGAACTCTCGTTCTTGGGCTTGAAGGGCAAGCACCTAGGAGCTGAGCCATCTCGTCAGGCCTGGAAATCAGTATTTTGGACATAGAATGTCACCTTGCAGCACTTCAGTTCAATAAAACCAGTGACTATCATTGCATCTAGTCACTGTCGTGTCCAAAAGAAAAAGTGGAGCCTGCCAAGTCCAGACAGCCACCTGGATCTCAGGAGAATCTCTGAAGACAGGATCTGAGGCTCTAGAACCCAGGAGGGTTAGGTATAAAATAAAATGTTGGGGACACATGGGCACCTGTCAGACCTCCGTAAACTGTGCTAACATCTATGGTGATGTGTTGAGATAATTCTAGAAAGAACCCAATGCAGTGCCTGGTACATAGAAGGTGGTCTATAGTGAGGGTGATGTGTGCCATGACAGGCATGTGGAAGTCAGAGGACAACTTTCTGATGTCACTTTCTCCGTCCTGTTGCATGTATGGCAGATGCTTTACCCACTGACCCATCTTCCCAGCTCCTCACAGAGTTTTTAGCACAAAGCACTTCCAGGCAGACTGCCAAGTCATGGTATGCCACTGGGTGGGGCTCTCCATTCCCATCTTTCTCCACAAAATCAAAGGTTTGACATGTTCCTCTCTTCAGTTTCCCCAGAATAGCCAGACCTGAGTGTGTCTCAACTGTAACAGTAGATAAAGTCCCACCTCCTTCCTCATCTACCCCAAGAAGTCAACCCAAAGCAGCCACTGCCTCTTGGTATACAGTGGGAGAAGGGGGTGGAGGGGCGAGATGGAGTTGAAGAGAGAAATATGGAGGGAATCAAACAGACAAGGACAGAATGAGAAGGCAAGTGGGATCTATAAAAGGCCAGTTTCCCATGATTTCCAAGGGAACACCCTACTCTAATCAGTGAGAACAAGCTGACTCTAAGCTCCGGTGACTTCATAAAGTCTTCTGTGTGTCAGGGATGTAAAGGAACTTTTGCAACAGTCATTTAGACACCAGGCTATTTCTAGCTTCTAATTCTGATACTTGAACTAGAAGCAACACAAGTTGCCCCTACTCTTAGACCACTGATCTGGCTCATGCTTGACCTAGCTGCAAAGGAGGCCAGGAAGTGGAGGGGGAATGTGTAGATATTTGGAGAGGATTTCTTTTTATCAGTATGCTGATGTCTCTGGTTGGGTAGACTGAACTGAGAAAGAATTGGAAGATCCCAGTGGGAGATGACTGGATAATTGGAGATAGCCAATGTCAGGAATGATGGATGGAGCAAGGACACTAGTCTAAGTCAACCTTTGACTTCAAAATCTTACATTTGATATCCGTGCCTTAGACTGTTTCTATGCATATGAAAACTATATTCTCCTAATGTGCATATATACCAGCCTTTCTCTGGGAAGTGTAGTTACTGTTATGACCTGACAGAGTGGTTAAGATGATTGTGTCACTGTCTGAAGTCTGTGTCCCCTATCAATACTTACCACTCAGAAGTCATGCCAAGTGCTGACTGAAAGAGTAAGCAAGGTTGCATCCTGCTTGAGAAACTATCCTAAGGTGCTCATATCCAGGGACCATCCCCACCAAGGGCTAACCCTGGAAGAACCAAGACTCTCCTAGTCAGTATCCTTGCCTCTCTTCTGGGCTGGTTTTGTCAGTGAGTTTCTCTGTCCTTCTAGCATAGTGATCTTATCACAGCAGATTAAAAATGAGAATGGGCTCATAAAATATACATTATGGTCTCTCATGGGCTCATAAAACCAGATAAATGCTCTGCTCTGGAGAATCCTGGATGGAGCTTACACTCCTCTCTCTCCCCATAATGGAATTGTCAACAGCAGATAATTGGAGTAAAAAAAAAAAAAAAAAAAAACCATCCTGTCACTTGTAAGGTTCAACTTAATGCAATGATTGTCTGACCCTAAGGCTGCCCAGAGGAAAAGCATGTCACACCAGAGGCAGCTTGGTCTTTTTAAAATTATTATTATTTTAATAAAAACAGATAGCTGTTCCATGTCTTCCACGAGGGTTGGAGCAAAGCTATCAAAAGAAATCTTGTTTCTAGATGGTTCCATCTGCCTTCCCAATGATACCTGATGACTCTTTAGCACTTGAGTTCAGTTAGTAGCCAGCCTGGCAAGAGTCTGTGCCCAGCACCGGGAAGCATCATGGTAGACATGTTTTTCTTACTGCTGTGACAAGATGCCTGGCAAGAGCAACTGAAGGAAGGAAGGAGGATTTGTTTGGGCTCACAGCTAGAGGGGACAGTCTACCATGGTGGGGAAGGCACAGCAGCAGGTGCCTGAAACAGCTGGCCATTTGTCCAGAGTCAGGAAGCAGAGAGAGATAACTACTAGTGCTCATCTAGCTTGATGGGTGAATGGTGACAGCCACCTTCAGGGTGGGCCTCTCTGCTCACTTAACTATTTGTAGACACACCTGCACAGACACACACAGAGGAGGCATTCCTATAAAGAGTCTCAGACCAGTTCTCTAGACAGTGAAGATTAACCACTCCAGTTGTCTCTCTGAGAATTAGCATGATAGAGAGAGGAAGAGAAAGAGAGAGAGAGAGAGAAAGAGAGAGAGAGAGAGAGAGAGAGAGAGAGAGAGAGAGAGAGAGAGAGAGAGAAAGAGAGAGAGAGAGAGAGAGAGAGGAGTTAAGTCATTCACACAGGTCAACCCTGCCTTGCCTCTCTGTTCTTAGACAAGGAGGACTGAAGATGCTGGTCTAGAATGATGAGTCTCATCCTTGACAGGCTGGTTCTGAACAAGCTGAGCACCTTGTGTCTCCAGTTTGATGAACATCTCCATCCCCACTCTGCCTGAGTCCTTAAATCCTTATGCACCCTCAGAGAAGGCAGACCATCTACTGGGTTCTCAGATGTGGGAATCCGGCCGCTGCTTAACCCAGTCGAGAACCATTGGCCTCTGTTCAGCCTATTTTACCCCTGGAAGCTCACTTCCAAGGGGGTCTTGTCTTCTGCCTACTGTGAGAATAAATCTTCCATCCCCTGTTTGCCTATACTCATGAAGTTCTGACTGTTGTGGGCCTACAGAGCCCCGAGTCATACAGTAGCACAGAGAGCAAGAGGAAAGGCCCTCCATAGGAGCTTCACCATTTTCATTGGGCTGAGTGTGCCTTGGCTAATGTGGATACTAACCTGGAGTTCTACACTGCTAAGAGATGACACATCCTTCCTGAACAGTGACACTTATCCCCTATTTACAGACCTTACTGAAGATGACTGAATCTCTTCTCACTAAACTCTGTCTCTTCCTAGATCTAAAACTTAGTCAGCACTTATACAAGCCATCCTTCCAGCCTTCCAGCCTTCTCACTTTCGTATAAACTACAGCCTTCAATCTGAGGCTTACTGCTGCAGCATTACACACAGATCGCTGACTTATCCCCAGTTACACGTTAGTGTCAGGGTTTGCTCCCTCATTAAACTCTGCAGAGAACAAGGACCACTTTAGACCAATGTCTGGAACAAAGTATGGGATCAGGGAGAATGTACAGAGTTTTGCAATGAGTAACATATTTGTGTGTGTGTGTGTGTGTGTGTGTGTGTGTGTGTGTGTGTATGCTTGCTTAGCCTGCTCATAAGCAGGCGAGGACTCTGCCATGTGCCGTGGCTGTTCTCTTACACACGGTACAGGGTGACTCACTGATTCTGTGACCTCCTGGGATGGGCTCTAAAACACAACTGAGACAGAATAAATGTCTGCTGGTTCTGTTTTGACTGGTGACAAGAGTTGCGAGCTGATTAATACATTTAAAGTGGGGATCAATTTGTCTTTTCACATCCTCTTATCCTGATTGTAATGAGTAGATCTTTTAACATAATGAAAACTGCATATTTCACTCAAATTCACAGTTTTGCATTCCAGAGGAGATGACATGCTGCTTTTTAGTTAACGTTAAAATGAGGTGTACACTCTCATCTTGAGAGGGTAGGGAAGCTGATGAGCTAGTGCTCTGCCTAAAGACCAGGAGTCTGGCATTGTGTCCTTGGATTGGGCTCTGAACACTGATTCCTAGAACTGTAGAATGGCAGAGCACTTTTTCAGCCAATTTGCCTTTCTGTCTCTTGCCCAGACCATAGCTGGCCTAATGTCAGCTCAGACAGGAGGCTTTCTAGCTTTGACTTGGATATTCCCTGAAGACACCAAGCTGGAGTTCACCATTGTCGTTTTAATTTTCTAGGACCCAAGCACTAAATTATTGTATTGGTCCAAAATCAATCTCTGACTTATTTTGATTTCTGTGGACCTACCTCTGCATTTCCTACTTCTGTGTCTCCTCCACTTTATTTCTTTTTAAACATTTGATTATAGTTTTTTTTTTTTTTCTGGAAAATATCTACGATCATAGCAACAACCTGTAGTTGTACAGGATCTGAAGGCTGACTAAGTGTCATCACACATGAAGTCAGACTCCAGTGAGTGGATTTCTGTTGGCTTTCTAGTGATGCTGCTTTCACACCTCAAAGGACCTGATGCTACAGAGATAAGGTCCTGTCTGGTCTGCACAGCTGCCTGCCCCCAGAACTTGCCTGGCACACAGTGGGACATCAGTATATACTGAGTTAATTAATGCATGTGTGAAAAGCTGCGGGTCTTTTATCAAATGTCTGCATTGCTGCCCATGGCTGGCTCTACATAAGCATGAAGCAGAAAACAGGGGTGAGGGGCAAGCATAAACAAAGAGACATTCACTGTTTTCTCTGATGTGTCGGAAGTTCAGGAACTGTGAAGAGGCTGTGCTTTTGTCATGGGGACCATAAAAGTGAAAGAAATGTGAAAAATAAAGAAAAGAAAAAAAACACAGAGAGAATGAGCAGAGATGGGAAGCAGAGAGTGTGAGGGCTAACCTGCCATAGCACCCAACAGTCCCGTAGGCCCAACCACACCTATGACCAGGACCCCCAGGAGATGATCTAGTCTCTTTACACACACACACACACACACACACACACACACACACACACACACACACACACCAGAGAGATGGAGAGGGAGGAGAAGAGAGAGAGAGGGAGAAAGAGAGGGAGAGGGAGAAAGAGAGGTAGGAGGAGAAAGAAGGTGATGGAGAGGGAGAGAGAAAAAGGGAAATGGAGAAGGAGAGGGAGAAGGAGAGGGAGAGGAAGATTCTTTCCTGGTAAACAAGTCTTTCTAACCCAATCAAGGTGGATAGGAAAATATCATCCTCATACAATAAGCTTTGCAGAGATGGAGACGCTCAGTGAGGCATGGGTAGGAGTGAGTTCCCAAGCCAAACAGACAGGAGTGGGAGGGTTGGAAGCACAATTAGTTTCCAGCTATGTCCTAACCCATTGCCCTCTCGCCCAGGCTTTGTCTGTATAGTCAGCATAGTGCACCCTGCCCCTTGCTCATGCACCCCTGACACTGTGCATCTTGCTTTCAACAAAAGAAAAAGTGGCTGTGGGTAAGCCAGTTGTAGCAGAGCAGTGGGAACCCAAACCAAGAGGAATTCACTCTCCATAAATTATGCTTTAATAGATGTCAATTATTAATTCCTAAATAAATATTTGTTAATATTCAAAAGAGTTTGCCTACTAAGAAAAACTCAGGCTACACAGAATAATTAGTGCTTCTCACTGTGTGTGATGGCTGTGGCCCATAATTCCATTCCCCCCTCCCCTGTTCAGAATCTTTATTTTTTTTCCCTGAAGTGTGAATGCCTGAGTGTGTGGAGTTTCCTGGGGAGTGTTAGCTTGCTCTCCATGGGGATAGTTTGGGCTTAAGGTGTTTGCACAGAAAGGGTGCAAGAGGCTGGCTGCTCCCTAGAAGTGACTGTGCTGGCCTGTGGGTCTCTTTCTATTTTTGTATAGTAAGTTTATAAAGAATTGAAGCAGTTGTATGTCTAGAGAAAAATATTGTAGAATTAGGAAAAAAAAAAGCAAACCTAGGAGCCTAGGAAAAGCACTCTCTGGTTTATGAAAGACCCATTGTAATGTATTAGTATTAGGTTTGGGTTTCCTGGAGAGATAGACTGGCATAGATGGGCATCATCAAAAGAGAATGCATGGGTCTCTAGGGCACAAAGGATGTGCTGACTGCTGATGAGAGTGACATGAAGTGTTCCTGGCCTAGGGAGATTGAACAGTCCACAACAGAGTTCAACAGAATTCTAGGAGGACTTGAAGAAGCTGGAAACCACACTAAGTCATGGGCAAGGAGATGGAGAAATGTGTGCAGGAAATAGAATTTGAAATAGCTTGGTGGATGGATTGGATTTTAATGGACAAAGGTAGCTTGACATTTAGGTTTTAAATGGGCTTCCATTCATTTGCTTATCATATGATATATATTTATTTAAAGCATCTGATAGGTGTTGGGCATCGTCTAGATGCTGGCGATATTAAAAACAAACACACAAAAACATCACCAATAACAGTAACAATAAAAAAATGTATCTATAGATTCCTTTCTACTGAGCCCACATCAGATCCATTCAGGAATCAATTGGTTACCCCTACAACAATTGTGCCATTATGACCAGTAAGCATCTTTTTCTTGGGAAATTGTAGCATGTAATGTCTAAAATTGTGGGAGACCTTTGCTGACTTTTCCTCGCCAGTGTCTCTCTTTGTGCTTCCAGAAAGAGTAGCTTGTGCCTCATAGATGACCTGTTTAGTAACACTGGACAGCATGCTCTGAGTGTGTACACACTCATTGGAGGGATTTAGGAATTCTGCATGCAGATCACTGGGGGGGGGGGGAGGAAGGGAAGGCTAATCTCTATTGTTCCTGAATTTCTCTTACTGATATCCTGTGCAGTGAAGTCGGCAGCTCTTACATGTATGTTTGAGCATTGTTGTGGGCATAATAATAGCCGCTGCTCAGTAGTGTTTGTTACTTTAAGGGGAAAGAACTCAAGTAGACTCACCCAGCCTCCTCCAGAGGCATATATTCTTGTTCATCTTCTGGACGTTTCTTCCCATGCTCAAACTTCTGGGAGAAAAGCAAAAAGTGGGAAAAATTGAGTCAGTAGTCTAAGAAATAAAACAAAAACAAATAAATAAACAAACAAATGAAAACAAGGCTGAGTCTTGACTTTGTTGTGTCCCAGGGTTCTATAATTTCCTGTATTTACTTTTGTGTTGTAACTCCACGATGGCCTTCATGTTTGGTTTTCTTTTGGAAAATTTTTTACCAGATTATATGTCATGTGTCAGTGGACAAGGATCATGGTGCACATGAGACCAGTGCGTCATATATTGATTGTGAGGGCAAAGGACAGTGGTCATCATCCCACCTCCAGCAAGAACCCTGAAGTGTCTTTTCTATGGGTATTAGCAAGATGACAAGTGCTTCCATCAATACTTTTCAACCTGTCTCTGGGCAGGAAAAAGAAAGGAAGAGGACTGGAAAGGCTGCTGTTCCTTCCTACCCAGACCCAAAGAACAGAGATGTTTGTGCCTCTTGGCACCCATCTGCCAAATGAAGAAATAACCAGTAGCTCTTACTGCTTGGGCTTACCATAGCCACTGTCATCTAAGTGCCAGGATCCACAAAATTCACACACACGCAAACACACACATACACACACACACACTGGCTACATTCTTTTAAAAATCTGGGAAAAATCATTTTAGGTCAAAGAAAATTGTAATTTAAGATATTTTAATACACTTCTCTTTGCATTACTGTCATAGTTGTAGTCTCTCTCTCTCTCTCTCTCTCTCTCTCTCTCTCTCTCTCTCTCTCTCTCTCTGTGTGTGTGTGTGTGTTTATCTATTTATCCATATATAGTCACGTCTAAATGGAAGATAGAGCCTTTGAAGGCAGTTGTACTTAGTGATGAAGGTCATAACAGGACTTTGGAACCAGACAGAGAATTAGCTGGAACTCGTGGAACAGGTTTCTTTAGGAATAGCTTGGTGATAGCTAAAGCTTTGATTCAGCCATGCCTCAGGATATGAAAGGAAGGAAGAAGGGAAGGAGGGAAAGAAGGAAGGAAGGAAGGAAGGAAGGAAGGAAGGAAGGAAGGAAGGAAGGAAAGAGAAAGAAAGAAAGAAAGAAAGAAAGAAAGAAAGAAAGAAAGAAAGAAAGGAAGGAAGGAAGGAAAAGAGAGGAGGGGATGGAGGAGGATTCTGCCTATATTTGAACCAGAACACAAGGACACTGTATATTCCACATTTCATGGTGTAACAGAAATAAGGTGGGCATAAGAGGTCCTTAACCTTCCTCCAGGGCCATTGTGAAATTTAAACAGACAGCATGGAGCTGACCACCTTGAAGTCAAGTTCCCTGGTAAGGATGGCATCTATTCTCAGCTTCCCAAGAAGATACTGGCAATCTCATCTGAACCTTAGACAAGGCTATCCCTCCAGCCTGCTTAGACAAGGTTATCCCTTTAGCTGACCTTACTTCCTGTTAGTTTCCTTCTTTACTCCTCTTCTACCTGATGGACAGAACCTGTAGACTAATTAAGGGGCTTGAGTCTAAGGAATCAAGATCTTATTTCTTCAACATGCCTCTGTTGGGCTGGACTTTAAGGAAATATCAAATGTTAAGTAGTGGTTTGCTGACTAGAAGAATGTGGAAAGGGTGAAGTTCTGTGAAACACAACCAACCAGGTTGGGAGAAAGGTCTTGTATCAACAGAGTGGATAAAAGGGTAATTTTGCACAACAGTTATTATTTAAAACAAGAAAGGTGGAAGGATGGCTCAGCCACTCAGAACACTCTTGGTTCTTTCCAAGGATCCAAGTCAATTCCCAGCACACAGCTCGTGCAACTTACAACTGTCTGTCTCTCCAGCTGGAAGGGGGTCTGATATCATTTTCTGGCCTCTTGGAGCAACCCCACACACGTGAAACAAGCACAAATAAACACAAATAAAACAAATCTTTAAAAGACATCGAAGGTACCTACCTGAACTACTTTATTTGTACATTTACATGCAAATTATAGAGGGAAATGGGCAGAGGAGAGCAGAGGCTTGCAAGCAAATGCAGGAAACCAGAGTTCCACGTATGTGCTGTTACAGATTGCTGTGTGATTTTCCCAAAAGCTCTCGGCCTCTCAGAACCTCAGTTTCTGCATCTCCACTCAGTGCTCTCTTAGTAATGCCTGGGGGATGAGATGAAGCCCATATAGGGTTTATAGCAATATGACAAACTAGTGAAATCTAGCCCCAGAGGATATGAACACTTTAACAAAGGGAGACTAGGCAGCTGAGCCCATATGTAGACAGCATTTGTAATGCCATAAAAATAGCCTAACAAGATTATATTGAAATATCCCACTATTTAACTTAATAATTTAAATGTTTGCCTAATGAGGTGGACTTGATTGGATTAGGGCATTCACAATTAATTTTGATAGATTATTTTATACGTTGGAGGTGCATTCTTCTGAACCAGGAGGTGGAACGGAAGTGCAAAATGTTTATGTTCAAACGAGCATGTGATTTCGCAGAAAACATTAATCCCAGATCATGCACACTAAGTCAATTTCGGAAATGGCTGCTAGAGATATTATTAGAAATTGCTCTTCAAATATAAAAAGCTTGTAATAGAGTTCTGTCCATTTTTCCTTCGGCTGATGGAAGTTGTTTTATAAATATGCCTGTGATGGGATGTTTCTTCATCGCATCCTTTGGTACTAATTGCAACTTCTAAGCAGTGTAAGTAGTGGCTGTCAGGGACTCTGGAAGCCCAGTTACTAGCACATCTACTCCAGCAGCTTCACTTTTAGGGGCAAATTCTTTCAGCTATCTCTAAGTACACTTCTACGTTGTTGTTGTTGGTTTTTTTTTTCCCTAAAAGCACTTGACTTAGAAGTGAGACCCACCCTGCAGCTTTTTTTTTTAAATGTTTAAATAATGATTTCTATTACACAATAAGAAACTGACCCCATTGCCTATCTTTATCTCCTCAAGTCAAAGAGCCAGGAGTGATTGCATCTTCTGGCAGAGTCATGAGTAGGCCAAGACAAATGACCCCTGCAATGGCAGGTTAAAATGTGACCTTGAAATCCACCTCAGAGCTCGGGGCAAGGGCTGTTGCTGTCAGATTAGAATTGCATCTATGTTTTCTATCAAAGTTTTGGGGTGCAGAGTGTCTGTCTGTCTTCTCATTACTGTGATAAAATACTGAAAGCGACATAAATGAGGAAGGATTTATTTAGTATGTCATGGCCAGAAAGGAATGACAGAGTTTATGACAGCAGGAGGCAGGGGCATTGTGACCCTGAACCTGCTTGCTCAGATCCCAGCGAATCAGAAGACAGAACCCCATAGGAATTTGGGCCATTCTGTTACCCCCAAGACCAGATTGCCCCGCAAAAACCCAGCTAGACCCCACTTTTTAAAGATTACACAAACTACTAACTGCTGCCACCCTCTGGGGACACGTGTTCAAAACCAGAGCCTAGTCAGGGGATTTCTTATTCAACCCATGACAATGTTCATGGGCAAAGGGCTTCTTATAGAATTCTTAGTAGTAGTATTCTCTGGTGGTAAAAAGAGATTCTATTACCTGTCCTTTAAAGTAGTGAGGGCAGCCATCCTAGATGTGGCAATATTTGGTGAGAGAATGTGCTGCTATAGAAGCTATGGTTTGGAACCAGCTGTTCAGGATTCAAACCCAGGCTCTACTGGTCTTAGTAGGTAGCCCGTGGAGGCCACTGGCCTTTTCAAATACTCAAGGCATAAGCTGGTGAGATTTGTCACGCCTAATGGAGACTTAAATGGCATAATCCTGGTGTCTGGATGGCAGGCCCACAAATTTGACTTTTTTCTTACTAATATCCAACTCCAGAGAAAAGCAGTTGCCACTTGAGATTCCCCCAGCCCAAGTGTCCCCCAACAGAACTGCAGTACTTGGCACACTGACACCCAGAGCTTCCTGGTCTTGGGCAAGTGGGATCTGTTCTGTGGCCACAAAGCCACCTGTCATGGCAAAAGTGCCTGAATTTACCACTCTCCCCTTCTCTTTTTTCCTCCTCTTCCTCCTCTCTTCTTATTCTCCCCTTCTGTCTTCACCTTCTTTCTTCTCCTTTCTTCTTACTCTCCTTTTCTCCTCCTCTTCCTCCTTCCCTTCCTCATCCCCTTTCTCCTTTTCCTCTGAGTTCTCCTCCTCTCTTCTTAATCTCCTTTTTCTTTCCTCCTCTTTTTCTTCTCCCCCTTCTCCTCTTCCTCCTCTTCCTCATTCTCTTTCCTGAGGTCCAGGCTTTGGAAAGAGACCTCAGAAACTCATCCTTGGTGAGGTTTCAGAGACCCACATACATTCCAGTGCTCCTGCATGACACTTACGAACTTTAGTTTCGTGCCTCTGCTTGCCCGTTTAGCCTCCCGTCTCTCTCTCTCTCTCTCTCTCTCTCTCTCTCTCTCTCTCTCTCTCTCTCTCTCTCTCTCCAAGTGTCCTTTAGCTGTCCCATATCACTGCTCTTTGTTTGCTAGACTTTGGACACTTTCTCCAACCCCAGGCCCTTTGTATGCACTTTCTGCCATCTTGTTCCAGGATGTATTTTCAACTTGATAAGGTCTCCTGTTCATGACCTAGGAAAAATATCCCCTTCTTCTCCCTCATGTGACTTTTACAACTCACTTGAGTCCTCTGTGGGCTGATACTGCACTGGTGATACAGATAAAACTCTGTTGTACCTGACACAGACTCTTTCAGAATACAGTTATGTCTCTTTGACTCAGTGTTCCCAGGATCCTTAGAAATTAGGCTGCTCATCAAGCCTTTAAAATTCCACAGGAGTACACACTATTATTGATTTACTTTGTGCATGAAGAAAACAAGGTTCAGAGACACAATGCAACTCTCCCAGAGTGACACAGCCTGAGGATGCAGGAAAGAGACTTGAGCCTGGAAAAGCTCACTGCCAAAACTTTTTGCTTCTAAGTAGAGAGCAAGGCAGGGAACTCCATGTTTTACTTTATTTACTTGTGTGCATTACATATGTATGTGATGTGTATGCATGTATATGTATGTGCATTCGTGTGTTTGTGGGTACAACATGCTATGGCACATGCAGAAGTCAGAGAACAACTTCAGGTTGTTGATATTCAGCTTCAACTTCATTTGAGAAAGAGTTTCTGTATTATTAATAGCTGGCTATGTCAATAGCTGGCCCTAGAACTACTAAGGATTCTCCCTGTGTCTGCATTTTAAGCTTTTAAACTTTCTTTAATAATCATTTCACTTACATATTACTACCATGAAGAGAAACTCCACGTCTGACACCCATGATGCAGGTTCATGCTAAGATATATTAATAATATAGACACACACTATCTCGTGGGGCTTTAAGATCCTGGGGTACGTTTTGGGGATTCACACTTCATGCTTTTGAGGTTAGTATGTCACCCAGTGAGTCTTCTCTACTGACTGGGAAAGTCTCTTTGTAGAAGAGAAAAGTAAGGCTCTGAGAGGAACATTCTCTTCCCAGGATTCCTAGGCTAGTCCTCTGCAAGACCTAACTAAAACATTGAGCCTGACTCTGGACCCAGGCCTTTGTAAGCTGCGTTCTCGCCAATGACCTCCTGCCTAACCTGTTCAGGAAGCTCAGCAGAGTAAGCTACATGATGCTGAAGAAGTCATGTGGCTCTCAGAGCCCCTTTGAGACCCCTTCCCACAGAGGTGATGAGCAAATGACAGGGGGCATCTCTGCTCCCAAGGGATTCCAGTCACGCGAAACCCAACTAATTAAGGCTGGAACGATGTCATCTCCTGAAATAGCATTTTAATGACTGATGGCTCCAGTATAAATTGTTATCTCCTGATCCCTCGTTAGGGAGCTTAATTAGATCCATCATAAAACATATTGATCAATGACACTGAGCAGGTCCGTGGGACATTCACTGTCCCTGGAACATTTCTATCGTCTCTGTGGCAGGGCTAGGTGGCATGGGTCCCCATAGTGATCCAGGATTCTGCTGTCTCTTTCTCTCTGCCTTCTATCCTTTCTTGTCAGCCACCACGGGCCAGGCACTGTACAGACTGCTCATGCCTTAGCTGCCTTCTCCTTTACCAGTAATTGAGATATCCTTATTCTGCAGAAAGTAATATGGATCTTGGAAGCCTAGCTGTCACTCTCTTGGTGCAGCCCCGGCCAAAAGAGTTGTCTGTCAAATAATAGCTGGGGGAGTGACAAACAAAAAAACAAGGAGACAAGGTAGACTGGATTACCCTCCTAACCTAGGCACAGTGCCACGTGGAGCTATGTAAACCCAACAGTAGAGCTTCAGATGTTTACAGCTGAGGACACAGAGTGGCAGAAATACTACCCCAAGGAGCCACATTGTTAACTCTCCAGCTGGAACTAGAGC
The DNA here is from genome assembly GCF_011762505.2 of Arvicanthis niloticus. Lineage (NCBI taxonomy): Eukaryota > Metazoa > Chordata > Mammalia > Rodentia > Muridae > Arvicanthis > Arvicanthis niloticus. The sequence goes on along the minus strand of NC_047658.1, from coordinate 82,840,781 downwards.
ATAGCTTTGAGGAGCCCCAATCTAGACAAATGTGGGTTCAAACCCTAGTGATTCTATACACTTCATATAATTTTTAGCCAATTACATAGAGTTTTGGAAATCATACTTTGTCTATAACACTGGTGGTAACAATTGGGCCTTTCTCTTTGAGTTATTATTGAGGTTTTGATGACATGTCTTTAAGCTAAACAATTTTGGAATCTCCACAATAGTTCAACAAATACCATTTTTCATTGACCATCCCACTGTTTCCATTTAGAAGGAGACTGTGCTCTCTTTATAAAATGGGTAGGGCTCGTCACCTATGCCATGAAATAATCTGTAGGCAGCCTAAAGTAGAAGGCAATGGTTCCAACAGCATTTATTGATCACCTTTTATGTACTTGAGTGTTAGCCAGAAGGTAGCAGTGACTTTTGTGTGGATAACTCTTATTTAAACTTTTGAGCATTATGGTAAGAATTATGAAAATAAGGCATTGGCAGAAAGAGTGGTGAAGGTAAAGATGCAGATCAGGAGGAAACGGCAAGGAAGGGTCAGAGCCACCGGACTCCTGCACTGACCTCAGGGAAAGACACCGTGACTATGGTGGTCCAGTACAATGTCCTAGGCATTCCAGACAGGGTGGGACTGTGATGATTCAGTGGTGTGGACTCCACAGGGCACATGTTCATCTGTCATGCTCACACATAGCTGCACCCTGTGTGTCTGTGTGTACCTCTCTCTGGTATAGAAGCCACTTCACTAGAGGGGATGAGTCCTCACCTGTGTGCACTTGAGTGCTTTTGCTCTCGCAGTAAATGTAGCTTAAAAGCCAGTGACAGGGATTCCTCCTGAACACCAACCACATCACATCATTTTTCTTTCAGGGAAAAATGCTAGAAATTAACCTGCAAGTGGCGAATCTCTCTTTTCCTTTCTCTTTCTGCCTTCTCTTCCTCTGTGTGTGTCTCCGTCTCTGCGGTTCTATTTATAGCTTAAGGCTCTCATGTTTTCACACTTAGCACACAAACGGCCTGTGTTACAGGAGAGAGCATGCACGGAGTGGGTCTGTAATTAGATCAGCACTCTGTCCCAGTGGCAAATGCTCAGACTGGACACTGTTCCCTGCTCTGCTCCACTCCTACCCGCAGGCATCACCAAGCCTCAGCATCCTGCTCCGAACCCTTTCTTCCATGTCCCTTTCAACCCCCAATGACAGTCCTCCAATATGACTGTCCCCAGCTCCCCATCTGGTCCTCTTGTCCTGCATTGGAGGTGACTTCAGTGTGCTCCGCCACGGCTCAGAACAGCCCAGATCTCCACTCTGATCTCTCTGCAGAATGGGAAGCATCGAGGCTGGTTAAGGCCATCAGAATGACAGCCCCCAGTGACAAAGCTCAGCCCCTCAAACACGCTAGGTCCCCAGTCCCTAAAAAAATAAGAAGACACAATTATAAAGATTTAAATTAAATGGAAAAAATACAGGAGCTAGGAAATCAGCCTTCATTTCCAAACCCTCTCGGTGCATGTTAGCGAATATTGTTGAGAACAATTAGGGCTGCATGAGTGAGGGGTTTTTTCTCACTTGCTTGTCAGGTCAGAAGACAATCTGTTTATTTTCCTGATACAATTTTATTCAATAAACTGAAAGGATGGGAGCCAGGAAAGGGGGTATGAACAGGATGTGTGCCATCAATTTGTCAAATAAATAATCGTGCTTGGAAACAACAGATTTTATTAATTAGACAGGATGGTGTATTATTACCATTAAAGTGTTATATTGCATTAATTTTTATATTTTACTCGGCTACTAATTACTGTAAAAGATTTCGGGAATGAAGCAAAATAAAATCATGCAGCATTATACATAATGTAAAGATAGCGTGAATTAATTTGCCCACTGAGCGAGAGAGAAAGATGCACTGGGGCTGTCTGTGCTTCCTTGGCTGGCCTGCCCCGGGAGCCCTGGCAGCAGCAGTACCCCTGTTGTTGGCAGGCAGAGGGGTGGGAGACTTCGAAGCCTTGGGGTTCGGGTTCGAGGCCAGGCACTGGACTACTGTTTCGGTACCCTTTAAAAAATATTCACCCAGAGATCTCCATGTTCAGTCTCCACTTGTCTTAGGGCAACTGTAAGAGTTTGCCAGGAAACGGGGGGGGGGGGGGGGGGGTGGGGGGAAGGGAAGGGAGGGAGGGAGGGAGGGAGGGAGGAGAGAGAGAGAGAGAGAGAGAGAGAGAGAGAGAGAGAGAGAGAGAGAGAGACTTTCTTTAAATGTGGGAGGGGTGGGAGGGAGGATGGCAGGATTTGTGCAGGTGTTAAATGCAAGAGTATTCAGAGGTCTAGACTCAGCCTGAGCAGGCTAATGCCCAGGTCCTGGTAAAGCCAAGAGGCCAGGTCCCGAGAGAATAGGAAGAGAATTTGCAGCTTCTCAGCCACTGCCCTGCTGGGACACACTGCATCCAAATGATGCAAAGCTGGCTGCTGCCAACGCCAAGACTGCAGCGCCAGGAGAGCCTTGTAAGTGCAGACCAGAGGTCTGGCTAGAACAGGTGTCTCTCCACCAGGGAACCCCATAAGGCGTTGGTACCATGGGGGAAAAACACATCTCACCTCTGTGGAGCCAGACGTGAGCTATGTGGATGCAGCCAAGTTCCTCTGAACAGCAGTTTATTCTTTAGCTTAGAAAATAAAAAGTAAATTTTTGTGCTCCCTCCGCGCTCCCCTCCCCCACCAAACAACAACAAAAACAGGTTGTCTTCCCAGGCGAGGGGAATCCACGCCTGGCACAAGGTCTGATGAGGGAGGCAGGATGGGTTGGGCCCTCCTTGGGAACTCCCCATGATTACAACGCTACAGGGATGCCAGGAGCCAATGGAGCCCCCACCCAGCAAGGTCCTCACTGACCTGGGCCGTGCGGCCCACGCCCCCACCCGGGGGTGGGGTGGGGGGGGTGCGCTCCCAAGCGCAACTCAAGCCCAGCCACGTTTTTCTGCAGGCTAGGTCTCCACAGCCAGGGCCCTGGAGAACCCACATTTCTCACGACCTACTGCCACCTACTGTCCATAGATTGGAACTGCAAGTCTCTTGAAAGTGTCCTTGGGGAGACAAGAGTAGCAACTCTGGGGTGCATCTGCTTGAAGCCTCAGTGTTTTCCAGCGTGTTCCAGGGTTGCGTTGTGTGGGAACAATTCAACCAGACCTCTTGAACTCCTGGTGCTATATCTTATTTGGGTGACACCTGGGAGGTCTGAAACCGTTTCCCCTGGGGTTAAAGGGCTCCGCAGAAAGGATCAGACGCAAAATTTACAGTGACTATTCTTATTTCTGATTTCCTGGGTGTTAGACCTTAATCTGTGCTGGAGTCTGACTTCCCTGACCAGGGCATGTCTTCATCCTTTTTCTCCTTTACTTGCTCTAATGTTACTTCATCTTAACTATTACATGTGTTATTTAGGCCCTAAGTCCTGTCTGTAGTAGCAATTTAAAGATAAGACTTATGTGTTCTTGTTCTAGCTCCCAAATAATTGACACAAAGATCTATTAAGTTTATTAACAAGCTTTAACCGCTATGACTTGGCAGATATTCATCTATTCTAACCCTGGAAGCTTTCATTTCCCAGCACGTGGTCCTTTACCTTCAATCTGAGTGTCCCCATCTTGCTTTGGTCCAAGCTTTGCCTCATGTCTGTTCTCTCATGGTGAACTGATAGTGAATCCCTTGGTGACCTGCTCATCAGGACTCCTCCTGGACCCTCTGTCTCTTGGTCTCTCCGTGGTCTCTCTACCTTCTTTCTTCATGGCCCTTTCTTCTCTCTTTCTTCATGGTCTTTCTCTTACTTCTCCCTTTCTGGGACCAGATAAAACTTTATTTTGAAATTACTACTGCACTCTGGCTGCCCAGGAGTTATTTAACCCTTTTTTAAAATACTCAATATTATTCATCTTTAAATCCAAAATGATCATGCTTTCCATACAGTTGGTCATAGTATGAAATGAATGACTATTTATGAAGGACCTGGGACAAGCCTGGAATTCAGTAGGTGCTTTATAAGTGTATAGTAAGGGGATTATACAAGCCTCAGATTATCTGCATACTATCATAAGATTTCCATTTATCTTTTAGCTCCCTAAGTGCTCAAATAATTTCTGAATCAGTCACAAATCCAGAGCTACTTGCATAAGAGGAAGTAGTGCCTTGTATCTATCTATCTATCTATCTATCTATCTATCTATCTATCTATCTATCCATCTGTCTATCTATTCAATAAATGTGCTGTACACAATGGTCTGGAGTTACAAGGGTGGAACTGAAGACTGGGACATTTCACTCACAGAGTTTATAGGGTTTGGTGAAGACAGAACAAGTAAGTCAGGCATGGAGCCACATTCCTACAATTTCTGCGAAGACAGAGGCAGGAAGATTACAGGAAGTTGGGGGCCAGCCTGGTCTACATTCAGAATTCAAGGCCACGTAGGGAATGAAAGGGATATAAAGTGAGTGAGATTCTGTTTCCCAAACAACCCAAACCAATAGATGTATAGATAAAGTGAATATTAAAGCAAGAGTACCCATGGTCTCTGAAAGAAGTGTGAGGTGGGGAGCTTCTGCAAATGGGGGCAGTAGAGCGCTCTCAATGAGAGGCATCTGTGTAGTGGGTGGTCCAATGCAAACCTGAAGGATGAAAGAAGGCAAATGGTGGTTTTCTGGGGTATAGAAAGGAGACTGGCTATGAAGGGGAACAGGCATGATCTCAATCTTGAGGGTGCTGAGTGTGTGCACATACAAGTCGAAGCTCAGTGATCTGCATTCTCAGAGGGAGTGGATTGTAGTGCATGCAAAATACAGTTCAATAGACTTGATTATAAATATAAAAGATGGACAGAGCAGTGGTGTGCTCTGCTGATACCAGCAATCTCGAGGCCAAGAGAATCTGGAGTTTATGGCCAAACTGGGCTACATAGCAAGACCTTGTCTCAAAGACTAGCAGTTGCCGGAGGAGAGAAAGACCTTTTCTTCAGTGGTGTAGTCACTGGTAAGTGCCCAAGCTCCTGTAAAATAGCCAGTCACGCAGGCTCCTGTAAAGTGACTCTAATTAAACTCTAGTTTACACACACACACACACACACACACAAGGGATGAAGGTAGGTAGGAGTTAGATGGAAAGTGAGGTAGAAATTCTAGGACAAGATAAGATATACACATATAAAAATGTCATCATGAAACTCATTGTGTTATATTTAGTTCTTTAAAAAGAAGCCTAACCAATAGAATAACTAAATAAACAAAGAAAAAAGTGGAAAAGACTAAAATGAGATGAGACAAGACATGGGAAGAAGACACAAGAAAAAAGAAAGAGAAAGGGAGATGGGGGAGTTACAAAGTGAAGAAGGCAAAGAGCTGAAGAACATCTCAGGAAGCAGGGAAGATCTTGTCCCACCTAGAGAACCTGGGAAAGCCCAAGTGGACTGAACCTGGTGAGGACAGGACATTAGCAAGAGATGAGGTAGGACTGTGGCCTTCGGATTTACTACAAGGATCTTTGATTTGCAGTAGAGCCCTGGACTCTTGAGCAGCCATCTGACTGGCGTCATCTTGGACAAACCACTATCCTGTTTTGAAAGTGTTCAGTTTGTAAACACAGTGGTCACAATGAGCAGAGACCCATCAGAGAAGGCTGCAGTGAGGATGGCTGTGAAGGTACCTGATGGATACTGTGAATACTCACGGATAATGGACAATCCACACATTCCGAGGGTTCCATTCCTTCCCGACACCACCAATCAGCTTGGAGCAGACATGTCAGGACTTTGGATGGTAAGTGACTAGTGAAGAGAAGGAGAAATGGAGAAGCAAGGACACCCCCCTCCACACTACTCAGTTCTGTTTTTCAGTGTTATCGGTTATTTTTCTTTGTCTCATAGAACAAATGCCTCTCGGTTTGTAGTTACACGTTTATGTTCTGCGTGCATCTGTGCAGTGTCTAACTTTCTGAGGACTGCATGTTCTGTGTGAGCCAGGATGGGTTCTGCTCCTTAAACTTCTGTATCCCTAGACTTGGCACTTAGGAGACACTCATATTAACTGATTTAATGAATGAATGATAGGATCCACTTTTCTTAAACTTGGGCCCGTTCCCTTTAATTATCAGCCATGAATTCTATTGGCCATCCTCTCTTGGATGTTGGCCTCTCCAACATCCGCATCCTAAGATCAGGACCCCCTCTAATTCTTCTGGTTTTAATGCCCCCTCCCCATAAACATCCACATGACTGGACTTGTACTGTTTGATAGGTGTTATAAAGGATTGTCAGGTCAATGCAATATGCCAAGGGGTTCAGGAAAAACTATAGTTCCCACCCACCAGATAAGGAGCCAGGCAGCTCACCAGGCAGGTGAGGTGAGCCATCTGTGTCACAGCTCTGGTGTGGAAGGGACTCAGTTCAGGGCCTCTTGTGGGTCTAATCACGTGACCAGACACAACAGCTGCTCTGCTTGGTGTGTCTCTCTTGCTTCCTGTCTGGGACACTGAAGGTTCTAAAGCCATGTGAGGGTATTTTTCAGAGAGCAGATTGGAAAGAAAGACAGAGGCTCTCTGCCCTGACTGTCCCTAGAGGCATCTTCTCTCCTCTTCTACTTCCGGCAGCCATAAGGTAAATGGAGAATGTCACAGAGACTCACAGAGCTTCCAGGCTGGTCGTCTGCATAGTGATCTACCAGGGCTTGCTGCTGGCCTTGCCACTGCCCATGACTCTGACTTTGGGCAGTTAACCAGTTGACATATGGTCACCCTCTCTCTCTCAGACACACACACACACACTATAGCCATAGTCATTCTTTCTTCTCCTTCCAGCCATTCTCTATCTCTCCCTTCTTTTTCTCTTTTGTTCTTTTCAATTTCTTTTTTTTTTCCTTTTCTGTTTGTGTCCTTCTCTCTGTCACACTTATTCCTTCTAAATTTGCTGTTCTCTGAATGTTACATGCTTCACTGGTACACCAGCAAATGTCTACAGATGCAATAAACAGATAAATAAAAGACATGGGATGAAGAGAGCTGATGTCTGGGGGGGGGTAGGAGGTTGAAACAGTAAGATTAGAAAGAAAACAGCGAATCTCATGCTTTAAATGTTTTGTGGGGTTTTTTTGTTGGTTTTTTATATTTTGGTTGTTGTTTTTATACAAGGTATGCTTTAACAAACAGCCCAACACTTCCACTCTTCTGCTGCGTTACCTTGTGTAATTCAAACCCCTCTGAGCCTCCTTTTCTGCATCTGTGAGAGAGCGAAATTCAACTCATCCCGTGCTTTACCTCAGATCCTGTGAGATCACACACAGTTCTGTCAATGTGAAACATGATGCTATGCTGGCTACCTGTGATATTTGAATGAGATAGTGTGTGTGTGTGTGTGTGTGTGTGTGTGTGTGTGTGTGTGTGTAGGGAAGACTCTTATCTGATTTCAAATCGAGCCAATTTCACTGTGGCACATAGTGACTGACCTTTAGCTATGGGAGTACAGGTGAAGGGGATCAACTCCCTGACTCTCCCTTTCCTTGTCTGGGTAGTGTGGCTGAAGTAATATATGTAAGATGTTTAATTCTGTGACTGACAGTAAGTGTTCATGAAAAAAAAAATCCTTGAGAAAGCCCACTGTAAGCTGACTGATATGTTTCCTATTAAGTGGCATGCTGGCTATATGTATTTTCTATGAAGGGAAAACTGAAGATATGGTTGGTGGTTTTATGGGTGTTAGAACTTGGCCAGAAGAAAGCACTGAGAAGATTATCCAGAAAGAATCTTAGGCCAGGAGGACTGGATTAGGAGGTGTCTTCCTGGAGAGGACCTTGGGCTTGCTCTGGCCAACTGGCCCACTGTTACAGAAAGATGGAGTGGCCCCTGCAGAGGCAGGGCAGAAACAAGGCTGAGAAACAGCAAAGACTCTTGAAGAACTGACCTATCAAGGGGCAGAGGAGAAGGGTGGATGGTGGTCATGGAGTGGACCTGAGAGAACTGGCCAGTCAAATGCTGATTCAAAACAGATCTTACCGAAGAAGAAGAAGAAGAAGAAGAAGAAGAAGAAGAAGAAGAAGAAGAAGAAGAGGAGGAGGAGGAGGAGGAGGAGGAGGAGGAGGAGGAGGAGGAGGAGGAGGAGGAGGAAGAGGAAGAGGAAGAGGAAGAGGAAGAGGAAGAGGAAGAGGAAGAAGAAGAAGAAGAAGAAGAAGAAGAAGAAGAAGAAGAAGAAGAAGAAGAAGAAGAAGAAGAAGAAGAAGAAGAGTCTATTCTGAGCCAAATATGATAGACTATAGACTAGGAACATGGATTCAGATTGCCCTGAAAGACACATTCTGACATGGCAGCAGTTACATAGAGTTTTACAGTCATTATCAAGTCTTTATTTTATTATCAAAGAAAGTCATTGATCAAGGTCTTTTAGAAATTTGGGCAGAGGGTAGGCAGCTATGGAAAAGTGGGAAGTCTCTGAGGCAGGCTTCAGGTGCTATCTAGTGCGTTCTTAACCTTTGGGTTGGTGGAAGCTAGCTGTCTCCTGAGAATACATTACAAGTCTTTTATCTGTTAGTCAATAGAAGGTTGGGTATATACAGAGATAGACATTACATGGATACTAAGGGGACTAAAGATAGCCCATGAGAACCCGCAACATTCCAACTCCCTGAGTTCACAAAGATTATTTTATTCGTTCATTCTTAGGGAATCTTCAACATGGGTGTGACTCTCTGCCCCCAGGAATATCAGTTCACATCAGAGTCCTCATTGTGGATGGATGGTGGACATCAGAATGCTTTTGACAGGTGATTAATATAATAGGGTATTTTTTCTGTTTTTATTTTGTGTTACTGCATGTGTGTGCATTACTTCTCACCTCCCTCATTATTAGTTCTGTGAACTATTCCCTTGCTAGATCTGAAGACACCTTTTTTGAAAGCTGTAATTGGTTGTCTTCTTTTAATCGCCGTGTATTGGGTAGTGTGCTTAACATTCTGTTTTATTTTGTATTTGCTGCTGTTCATTTTGTAATCATTTGTAGTGTATGAATCGATGGGTTTCATCACAATATTGGCATTATGCAATCACTGTGATCTGTGCTCATCCGTCCCATCTTGTCTCCTCCAGTGGTTTCCTTCCTTCCCTGTGACTCACCCCATTTCTGCTTTGATGTCATCCCACTGTGCGTATTAAATCTCCATTCCACGTGTGAGAAAAAAATATAAGAGTTTCTCTTTCTTCCCCTGCCTACATATAACACCATTAGATCATCCTACCAATTCCTGGAAGGCATATAAAATGGTGTCCATAAATGGAGGAGCAGGAAGAGCCAAAGATTGGCCAAGAAAGCAGAGATAGAATGTAAAACAAACAAACAAACAAACAAACACGCAAGCTTGACAGTCTAGGGACTAGCTTTCTATCAAGCAGGCAACAGGGGTGAACAATATTTTATGGATTCATAGAGAGATGCTGAGATAAGAGACAGCCACCAGCAGGGGGATATTGGAAAGCACGCATCAAGGAATTTGAGGGATGTGGGGCCAGTCTGCTGCCAGACAACCTCAGGTCCTTCACTCCTGAAGTGGAAAACTCTTTCTTTGGCTTTAAGTAGGCATGGAGTCTCTTACCCCCTTCCTGCAGCCAGGCTTATTCCTCACGCCTGCCCTCACCCCAAGTTAGAGCAAGCTCTCAACAGCGCAGCCCACAGGACTTTGTAAAGTTTTCCGGATGATTTCAGTGGATTTGTACTGGGTGGAAGAGAAGTGAGTTTTAGGGGTTTAAATACATTTTGAAGTCTACTGTAATTCATGCATTGCAATAAAAAAAAAAAAAAAAAAGGAAATGAGCTTGAATTTTAGAATTATTCACTGGGAGTCTTCTCCATTCCTGGAGGCAAGTGACAAAGAGTGAGACTTCCCAGGATGTTCTGGGACTCTAGAAATTGAGACTGATAGAGATGGCTGCTGTCAGTGCTCCTGGAATCTACGCATGCATGGCAGAGGCTTCTTCCTTCATGATTCTCCTCATTGTCTCCTGCCCTGAGGTAACCTTGCTTCTTAGCCCTCATTGTCAGAAACAATGGCAGCCATGACACTTCACTCAGTCAATATGAGGGAACTTTCTGGACTTTAGGAATGTTCACAACAGGACTGGGAGAGAAGCAGAATCAGATCATTACAGTTCATTTCTGGCAGAAGTTCAGAGTGATTCACACAGCACAAAATTGTGGCTCTGAGACCAGAAGTTAGCATCTGATTCTGAGAGAGGGACAATTCCAACAGATAGTGTTGATAGGTGGCCAATCTGCAGCTAATTCGCCTCCTTGATGACACGTTGCCCGCTGGGGTTATTCTCTCATCTGCTCACACTAGTTAGTTTTTTCTTCGAAAAGAAAGTGTAAGCAACTTCTACCTCACAGGAAGGAAGCCCCTCTTATCATTCTCGTTCCCACACATTAATAGTCTCTCTTCTAAGCCAAACACAGTGAGAAAAACGATTACAGGAGGTCCTGGGGCCTCCGATATGAATAAAATAAACATACTCCCTTTCCTCTGGGAGGTATTGGCCAATAAGAATAATAATATTTCATGATGGATTTTGAATTTTTGCTGTATCTTCAGTTTTGGGCTCTTCCATTTTAACTAAGATCCCCAACACAGAATGGCCAGGAACTTTTTAAAGAACAAGACAGCTGTGACTCTCGTAAGTTTCTTCTTAGAGGTTGGCTGGGGTCTGAGCCAGCACTTTAGAACATAGAAATATAAGAACAGGGTACTTGAGGCCTTCACTAATGACTTGTGTAGTCTTAGGACAGCCATTCACCTCTGCCCTCAGTTTCCACATTTGTAAGTCAGGAGCGATAAGAACCAGCTCCCAGTTGTTAGATGACTTGATGTGCTGTGAATGGAGGTTCAAACACACACCTGACCCAGCACAAGGGCTCAGAGAGCAGTCTTAGTCGAAGAAGGAAGCCGGAAGCATTTGTGTGCTCACTGTGTGACTTTTGGTGTCTCTACATTCCTGACAGTCCGTGCCCTCGGTCTTCTCCACCCTAATGTTGTGTACCACCAATAGCAGGCTCACTCCCGTGAACCGCCACAGAGCCCATCTCTGTGACCACTGCATTGCTGACAAGTTCCTTATCAGAATGGACAAAAGCAAAGCCTCTGGACACAGATGCCACCCATAGGTTTCTGAACCCTGCCAAGCTCTGGTGTCTACTCCAGAAGCCAGGGGAGAGGGTGGGCAACTGTGGCATAAACACAGGTTTCCTCTCACTTGGTTTAGCTGACTGTGTGTTTTGTTAAACAAGTTTAGGTTTGGAAAAGATTATTTTTGGTACACTGCTACATAATTAGATGAATTTTCATGAGTTTATTTTTGAAATAAACTTTGAAATTGTCCGTGTTTTACTGTTTTTTAATCATCCGCAGATACTGTTTTTTTTCCCCTGAGACTTCACATGAAAAAAAAAAAAAAACCTTGTTACATATCAGTTTAATTTAGATTCAAATAAAATAATTTTTTGAATTTGCAGCAACAACAAGTCTGTGAAAGTGGTTGTAACTGGTGTTGAGTTGTTTGAGGATCAAGATAATTACAGTATAAAAGATAAGAGAGAATATAATATCCTGGCATGCAGCGCCTATTCAGCTAATCCCCAGCCCATGACAGATGTTCAAACACAGTATTTTTAAAAGCTGACTTAAAAAAAAAAAAAAAAAGGGCGGTTCACTTATTAGATATAAACATGATAAGGACTTCGAAGTCTGACATCCATGATGCAGGTCCACACTGAGAAACTCAAGAGATGATGGTAAAGTTCATGCTTATTAATAGATGCCCAAGGCAGGACTGAGATGGCAAACATGCCAGGCCTTGATGCCCAGAGCATGGGTTCTACCTGTACCACACCCTGAGGAACAGAACCCCAGGACAACTTCAACCATGTTCTTTCTCTGGTGCTGTCTGCCTGGATGCCACAGCTTCTGGCAACTGCTTGAAGCTGAGGCTGCCTGAAGCCAGAGTGGAAATGGAATTTGACTGGTTTTGGACAATGGTCACTTAGTAGTATTAGGTGGCCCTGGTAGGTAGAGGGGCTATGAGCAGCGTGCCATCTGGTTCAGTGATCACTCCTGCTGCTGGCCCCCATCTTGCCTGCACTTCTTTGCCTCAAATACTCTTTGTTGCCTGAGTATTATTGGGTTTCAAGGTCATGTCCCAGCCTTCAAGGTTCAATGCTGAGGATATTGTGAATGTCACAACCAGTCACATTAGCTGATCATAACACAGCTGAGCTTGGTTTATTTGTCATGCATTGGTCCAAAGTCCCATAGTGACTTTAAGAGATGTATGCCTTATTAAGCCCATTTTACAGACGAGGGATGACATTTAAGCATCATAGTATTGGATGAGTTTCATCTTCTCTGCATCTGACTGGGTTCAGGGCTGGGTGTGCTAAAGAAAGAGGGATCAGGAAAGGTTTAGTAGAAAAGGCCTGTGGTGGCTAGGTCTCTCTTGACAGCAGAATGAAGTGAGCTGTTTCATAAGGTCCTTTGAGGCAGACAGAACCACACAGGAAAAAGAACAAAAGGACATTCTGTTAAATCAAGGCACCAGGATGCACTAAGGATAATATGCAAATCTCTTGGTCTCCTTATTTAAATTAAACAATGTATGGAAGATTCTTAGCCCTCTGGAACACACAGGCTGAACTCTGATATGGCTGCTTTGTGCTCTTTGCCAGAATCTCTATCTGGGGCCCAGGAAAGTGCTTCAGACTCTGTTGGATGCCTGCCCCTGAGAGGTGGGGATGAGTGCAAAGAGAGCTGTGGGGGAAGAGAGAGAGAGAGAGAGAGAGAGAGAGAGAGAGAGAGAGAGAGAGAGAGAGAGAGAGAGAGAGAGAGAGACTGGCAAAGTGAGCCTAGGCACAGGAAACACAGAGCTCGGTGTTCAAAGAAGCCTCTCAGCCTGGCACCTTCAATCTCAGTTTAGTTTTGTCTTAAGAATTAGCTTAGTAGCATCTTACTTCAAAGCAATTATGGAAAGGGGGCTAGCGTAGTCTGCACGGTACTTGTCAGCATGAAGAACTAAGTCCATGAAGAACTAAGTCCCTTCAACCCCACCCCTCACCTCCAGCTGAGCCAGAGCAAACCAATAAAGCCAAAGGCTATCATTTAAGTTGCTAAGGGATGGGTGGCACCATAGGCAAGGCTTTCCTAAATGAATCTTTGTGGGCTAGTCTTCTAAGTAGCCTGTGGGCCCAGACAGTCTTAGGCACTGGCTACATTTTTACTTGCCTTTGATTCCTCAGTTAGTCAATTTTAGAGCCACACTTTGACCAACATGGGTATTCTGAGGTCCAAAGCTCTTATCCAAGGTCACAGAGTCAGTTAATCATTGGAGAAACCAAGATAAGCCCGGTCCACATCTTTATCTATTATCCAGTGGTTATGTCTAGATAGTCAGCATTCTAACCCAAAGTATGGGTTATCTGACTTACTGATGTCTGAACATCATCAAATATGCACCAATCGCCAGTTCTGCCTTGCAAATATTCAACTCACGTGACCACATAGATCAGCGTTTCTCAATAAGTGGGTTGTGACCCCTTGGGGGTTGCATATTAGATATCTTTTGTATCAGATATCTGCATTGTGATTGATAACAGTAGCAAAATTAGAGTTATAAAGTAGTAACAAAAGTAATTTTATGGTTCGGGGTCATCACAACATGAGGAACTATATTTAAGGGTCACAGCATTAGGAAGGTTGAGAACCACTGCCATAGATAAAGACTAAAGATTAAAATAAGGCTACTGGGTTTGGATCTCATGCTGGTTCCTGCTGTGGTGTGCTTCTCTTGATATGGTCCAGGGATTAACAGCTGCACTCTAAGGTACTTAAGTACCTTAAGGTACCTGCCCATGTTGCCCGCCCCCAATAAAATAAAAAAGCCACAATCCTGCTGAGATTTGAACAGATACTGGCGCCAATGCTTTCTTCTCTGTTTCCAGGTTGTTGGAGACATCAGAAGACATGTGGCTTTTCTTTCAATTTTATTGTTGCTAATAGCCTGTGTATCTTCTATTGACCATGGGGCAGATGTTAAAAGAGAATTGGGAGACCTTCCCTTGGTGCCAGAAACCATCAAAAGCAAGCAAATGCATCTCAAGGTGACTTCACCTTCCTGAGATGCCAGTTTGAGTATCCTCATTCTACAGATCCAGGCAACACGTAGTAAGCTCCAATGGAGAGCACCCTGGCTACCCATAGTTTCCCGTAATTGCTACTTTCCCAAGGCTGAAAAAAAAGTCACTGGCTCTCTTGCTCTCAGTAACTACTTTTTCTTCAATGTTATTTAACTTTATTCATTTGCTTAACAAACTTCTTGTCTGAAGAGGGAACAACCTCATTAAGAGAAAACTCTAAGGACATTCAAAACTGTCTTATTGATTGAACTTCTGGCAATAATGAATAAGCAATTGTGACTCTTCTTTCCAGCCGATGAGATCCTGGGATATGACAGGTGGCATGTCCAGGGCACAGAGCCCAACTGTAGCGGGCGAGAGCACCTTCAGTCTCTGCAGTGTATGATATGGGTTCTCTAACCCCACCCACAGAGTGTCTTCATTTTCTTGTTGCCCTTCAAGTTCTGTTGGTTTTGTTCAGATGTTTTTAATGAGTTTGTCCTGCAGCAGCCAGGGAATGGCTAACAAGTCTTCTGGGTCCTTGAAAACCCATTAGAATGTTATTTCTTACAAAATGAAAAACTAACCTCGTGCCAGATGCAAATAGAGCTCAAGCCATCAGGAAAAAAAAAGTTTGATTCTGAAGGAAAATTCCACGGAGACATGAAAGTTCTCCAGCTTGGGGAAACAGCCTTTGATGTTGCGTCCGATGCACAGTCTAATACGAGTTTTAAGAGCACGGGTGTTGCAGAAGTTGGATGCAGGTCAAATTACTCTGTGACTCACTCACTGATCTAGTGGGAGGGGCCTCACTGCTCTGCTCCAGTGATCTCAAATGAAATGCTGGGGAGTAAGTGTGGATGCTACCCCATAAAATACTGAAGGAGTGTAGTGGTTTGAATGAGAAATGTACCCCCTTGGCTCAGGTATTTGAAGACTCTGTTCACACTTGGTGGTGCTGTTTGGGGACCTGGTGCAGCCTTGAAGGAGGAAATACATCACTGGAGGAGGGTTCTGAGAGTTTATAGTCTCATTTCACTTTCAGGTCTCTCTCTCTCTCTCTCTCTCTCTCTCTCTCTCTCTCTCTCTCTCTCATATTGCTGTTAAAAATATGATCTGTCAGCTCCTGTTGCCATGCCGTCTAGTCTAACCATGATGACGCTTACTGCTCTGGAACTATAAGCCAAAATAAACTCTTCATAAAGTTGCTTGGGTCATGATGTTTTATCATGGCAACAAAAAAGTAATTAGCCCAAGGATTCAATAAGAAGTTGTAGGGGCAACAAAATACACTCAGTTTCAGAAACAACAAAAGAAGGTTAATGCAGGCATATTTACTCTGTTTTAAAAGATATTTAAAAACGGCAATCTGGCATTGGCCACTGTCATCAAAGGGCCTGATACGTCATTTAACTTTCTGCTGTACTGTCTCTAGTGCTCACTGCCATTTGTAAAGTCATTCCTTGTGGTTATGGTTTATAATAGCTGCCAGGTACCAACTCTCAGTGCATGTTCTAGACAAGAAGTAGAAGGTAACATGGAGGGGAGGAGGGTGTGTTCTTATCTCTCAGATGACTCAGGATTTTGGAAACTCCCTAGTAATTCTTGTGTATGTTATTAGATTCTTTGAATCTCCTTAGCTGCAAAAGTGTCCAAACCAGGGAATGCTGACCTATGATTGGACAGCCAGATTAAATCCCTTAAAGAAAAAAAAACAATAGAATTGATATCTAGCAATCTTTGTTATAACATTTAAAGTGCTTTAAAGTGTTGCCTATTAGATAACCTTAAATTTGGTGCCTAAAGTAAAAGAGAGCCTCTGTAGGACCCAGTGGATGGGAGTATCCATCAGTAGAAAGGATATCTTAAGGCACTAAAGATAATTAATTGACCTGTGTGTCTCACCCTTTTTGTGATCATAGGGTCCTGAGCTAGCTCTCTTTTGATCTCTCTCCTTCCATACCTCCTTCCCTCTCTCCATCCATCCATCCATCCATCCATCCATCCATCCATCCATCCCCGTCTGCCTTCCCTCTACTGGGGTTCATACTCTTCAATGGACAAAAAGAATAACCACCACCCTGCCCCAGGAAGTAGTCAGGAACCCCTCAAAAAGTAAAGGCATTCTTTGCCTCTAGCCTGCTGCTCCCTACCCACAAAGTGCTAAAGTGAGCGAAGTCAACCCTGTAATCAAACAATACTGGATACTTTAATTATGGTTTTTTGCAATGCCTGGAATCACTGTTTTCATGTGCAGTGCTGTGAATTAATCTCTTAACAGTGGTGTTAATTCTTCAATGCATAAAAAGCTGTTTTAGCTATGGTGGTATTTCACAGAGCAGGGAGCGGAGTTCACATTTGATGGTCTTTCATTCTCTGCAGGTACTGTGCTGAGTGCTTTCTAAACCTTGTCTCATTTTTTTCCTCATGCTAATACTGCTTGGTAGATTTCACTTCTATTTTATAAATGTAAAGACATAGACACATTGGTCCAATCACTAGCATAATCTACATAACCCCCAGAAAGAGAATTTGAACCCCTATTTGTTAGATTTCAAGACTCATGATGCAGCCATCATGTCATGTTCCCTCACTGTCTTCCCTGGAGATGGCATTATGAAAATGAGTGGACCATATAGGATAATGCTGCTATTACCATATGGAATGGTGACATCACTTCCTTTATTAGCTACCTGATCTGCCGTAAATGCTTTTGCCAGAAGCTATGAATTCTTACATGAAAAATCTCAGTGCCAATGGGGATACCTCCTATTATTTGTTGGTTATAGAAGCTTTAGAGTCCCACCCCTAACAATATATCTATTGCTACTGCTCTCGGTTTTTCTCTGGCACTCAGTGACAAGACCTTGTTATGGAAGATCTGTGCTTTGGTTGTAGGACACAGAGGGATCAATCTAGAAATGAAATGGAAACTTCTTTTTGCTGATTTGTTTTAAGTAGAGCTAGAAGAACCTATGCAAACAGCTTGAGAAGGAAAGTCATCAACTCTCTTACATAACAAGATGTGCCCACTGGAACAATAGCAGTATGACTCTTGTGGAGGTAACAATCTGCTTTCTGTTTAAATTTAAGACCTGCCCCATAGAAGGGAATTCATGCCTGGTACCATAAACCTAGTCAAGAGCCAATGGTTGGGGAAGTTATAAGCCCTGGGTGAGGGGCTACTAGGTGTTTTGTTAAAGGAACATGGTGTCAAACTGTCTTCTAAATTCTAAGGTTGATAGCCACAAATTGATGCTACCGTCAGCCTCCATCAGCTTGGAGTTATTTTGTTGTTGTTCATTTGTTTGTTTTTGTTATGAACCCAGTGAATGCAGAGCCTCATAATTTTTCAATATGCCAACAACAAGTGGCTGCTGTGTCACACAGAACATTAATATCACTTTCTCCAAGGCTCGGACAATATTATAGAAGAGGGAATGAAAAGAATGTAAGAGCCAGAAGATGGCCAGGAGTTCCATGACACTCCCTCCCGAACGGGACATGGCTTTTGCATCTCATGAACTTATTGTGGTTGTAGTTATCTCACAAGATTGGACTTGTCAGCCTTTCATGGTGGTTGGGGGTGGGAGGACACTCATGAGGCCCCACTCATCTCTCAAGGACTATTTGCCAATTAATGGTTGCTGAGGAGAGGATCTGTCATTTTCCTCAGTGGTGGTAAATTGCCCCTGCCCCAGTAAATAACCCCTGACCCAGGCTCATGTATGTCACCTCAGATCAATTCAGTAGGTCAC
Source organism: Arvicanthis niloticus (assembly GCF_011762505.2). Lineage (NCBI taxonomy): Eukaryota > Metazoa > Chordata > Mammalia > Rodentia > Muridae > Arvicanthis > Arvicanthis niloticus. The sequence goes on along the minus strand of NC_047658.1, from coordinate 82,822,853 downwards.
ACATACATGACAGGAATGAAGGTAGGGGCAGGGACTTGTCAGGCAGAAGAAAGCTTTCAGTGAGAGGGGGAAGGATGTTCAATGGGGAGTTGGTGGTGAGAACAAAATGTCTTATGCACATGCATGAACTTGTCGAAGAATTTTTTTAAAGCCCATAAAAATATCTCATTTTAGTTATTTTAAACATATCTTTATTTGTACCGACACACACACACAAATGTGTGCATGCGTGCATGTGTGTGTGTGTGTGTGTGTGTGTGTGTGTTTTGAATACACAGAGAGTTCCATAGCAAACCAATTTCCTGTATTAAGGAGAAGTGATCTAATACTTATCATTCAGCTGTGGAAATGCCCAACTGCAACTCTTTGTAAACACGCTGGCATTACTGAAATGAGCGACATAGAGGATTTTTTCTAGTTTAGCAACAGCCTATCATTGGAACTGCAGATCTGTTGATAAAGGCATTGCCTTATTATTCTGTCTTCTGGGTTCCATTTACCTCTTCTTTTCTAGACCCACACTTGTTTGCTTGATGGAGCACTGGTCAGGATTCTTTTAGTTGCAAGTGACAGAAGCCTAATCTTGCCCAACCTGAGCAGAAGGGAGCATTTAAGGTGGATGACACACACAGGCACCTGTGACTGATTACCACATCACCAGCCCTTCCCTTACATGTTCTTCTCAGTCCTCTCTCCTGCTCCAATTGGCTTAGCTTGTTTCTTCTTCAGGTTCATCTCTGTGTAGTTGGGGTAGTGATACAGTGGTGGCTGACAAGCTGAAATGGCTTCCAGCTCTAGAGAAAGCAAGCAACACTCTTCTTCTTGTTAGAGTTTAAATATAAAAGCACAGGGAGGGTTCATAGACTGTCCTGCTGTAGATGGGCTGTGTTCTTGGAGTGTGTGATTCATAGTTCTAGATGCACATTTATTTGAGTGATTTTTTAAAAGTGATCAAGTCTACACCCTACGCCCATAGAGTCCCACTTAGCTGGTCTGGACAGGAAAAGGATTCTAGCTGGGAGCCAAGACTCAGAACCATTCTCATTTCTTAAACATTGTTGAACATCTGGTCTGTAACAAGTTTTACAACAGACTTGGATAGAGGAGGGACCAAGAAAGATTAAAGCATTCCCATTAAGCTCACATGCTACAGGGTAAACCAGGTAGAATAGTATGAATCTGAAATTACTCCCACCTCAGGCCAAGTCTTAGATGCTTGGTTCCAGATGATGGGGCTGAAATTCTCTGAAATGTCAAGGTGGGCATGATGGCACACACCTTTAACTCAAGCTCTTGGGAGTCAGAGACAATAGATCCCTGTGAGCTCAAGGGTATCATGAGTTTAAGGCTACCCAGAACTAAATAGATCCTGTCTGGATACAATAAAATAAAATAGAAATAAAATAAAGCCATCTGAAACCATGAGCCAAAATAACTCTTCCTTTAAAATGTTTCTGCCTGGTATTGTGGCCATAGCACTATGCAATAAGCTTCATACCCATAAGTCAATACTTCAACGCTGCCAATAAGCAAGGGAATAAGGTCTAGAAAATAAAAGCAGCTCTGCTAAATGCAGGGTAGGAAGAGCCATCCCTGAGAATTTCATGGGAAAGGGAATTCTGGTAAAACAGAGCAATTAGTGTAAAGCTCAGATATAGCGATAATAAAGACCTTCATCTGGACTAGAGAGAAGGTTAATATTTGGTGTATAAAGGAGAATTTTCTGGGGTCATGGAGAGAGGTGCAACCAGCTGCAATGCAGCTTTATAAACTAGGCCAAAGCATGTGGATTTTATCTGATGGCCAGGCAACAGGATGTCAACAGATGTGAGGGATTAATGGGGTATAACTGGTATATTCTTAACATTTATTCTAGCTGCCATGTGAAGGTAGGATTTTGGGGTGGGTGGAAACATGTATAACCAAGTGGAAGGGAAATACAATTTTCTGGCTAAACAAAATGCTTTGTGGTTGGAGTAGGTCCATTTGCAGGAGAAATGAATGGACCCAGGCTAAACCTTTTGCAAGTTAGTTGAAAGAACTGCGGCAGATGGGCCTTCACTTACTCCTTTTCCATCCTAGTGGGTAAGGAGAGTAAGGGATGCATTTACTCCAGTAGATGCTCAAGACATCTACTGCATGTCTTGAGTATGCAGAATGCCAGAGGAGGAACAGATGAATGAGATGACTGAGATGCAAACCATGAGATGACAAGTAGTTAGAGACATCAAACTCAGTGACACAGCAACATGTGGGACCTTCCATTTGTTGAATGAAAGCTACCATCACTGGAATACAGAACATTATCCTCTCTGTCTACTTAAGCATTGACACCAGTGGCATGCTCACACAGAATTGTCCATGGGTCAGCATATGTGTCAGTTACAGTAGGGTTGGGTGTTAGCAACAGGTAGGACTCAAGATAGTGGTAGGCATAGCAACACCTTCCTTCCCCAAGTATATTCACATCCTAATCTCCAGTGCCTGCAAACCTCTCTCATTACATGATTCTCTCATTACAGGCTTCGAGCTGCAGGAGGAATAGTTAGGGTTGCTCCCAGGCAGATCTGGGGATTATTTTCTGGATTACCCACCTGAGTACCAAATAATCATAAAGATCTTTTAGTGTGGAAGAGGAAATCCATTGAATGAAGAAGATACCACTGCTTAAGACATCTTACCACAGAGGAGGGACACAAGAGACAGGACCTGAACCCTCCTACTTTGGATTTGGAAGGAATAGTTATGAGCTTAGGGAAGTAGGAGTTTTCAAAGCAGGAAAAAAAGAAGCAGAGACATTCTTGCTTATGGCCACCATGAAAAGAACCCATCCTGCCAGCACACCCACCTTCTCCTAAGAAGAGCTGAGTCATACTTCAGACTTACCAAACTTTGAAAGAATGCATCTGTGTTGTATCCTGAATCATTTTTTCTCCTTACTGTTACCACATACCTGGCCCTCCCCCCCCCCCCCCGTCCCAATCTACTTAATAAAGGAGGAGTTTATTTTGGCTCACATTTGAAAGTGTAGTCCATCATGGCAGGGAAGCATGATGGCGGAGCAGCTTCTAGCTATGGCAGCAGGAGCATGGGGCTGCCTCTCATATCTGAGCAGACTAGGAAGAGGGACCAGGCTACAGACTTCACGGCCCTTCTAAGTGATCTCTAATACTGTGGTAGGTTCTACCTCCTAAAGGCTTTACAGCTTCCTAAACAGCACCATCCAGTTGAGGAGAGAAATCATTTAAACCCACCTGCATGCTGGAAATGAGTACGGTAATAAGGAGACGTGAGTAAACTGGTGGCAGTGAGCTGAGAAGCCTTGAGACAATTGTTTCCCTTTAGGTCTACACCCAGCAGCAGCAACTGAAAGTTTTAAATTATAGAGAAAGAAAAAGAAATCATCTCGGAATCTGAAGCCAGATTCAAAGTAGGTCTGAAATCAGCACTTACCAAAGCCCCAGGATGGAGCTGGGAGCTAAAAAGGCATGAGTGCTTCTTTGGTTACTGGGAGGCTGGGTACTGTGGCTGATCAGTGGCTCACTGATGATGGAAGAGGGGCAAGAGGAGGAGGAAGCAGAGGAAGAAGAGGAAGAGGAAGACAGAAGAGGAGAGGAAGATAAAGAAGAAGAGGAGGAGGAGGAGGAAAAGGAAGAGGTCATGGTGGTGGTAAAGAAGGTGATAAATCCTGTTTCAGTTAATGCATCCATCCCTTCTCTTTCAAGATTGTCAGTCCTCCTCTAACCCCCCCCCCAAAAAAAAGAGTCCTTGCCACTCTCTTTTTACCCATCTGCCTCAACTCCATCTCCTGCCTCTACCCAGTGACTATACTCAGGGCATAGAGCATGCTGCCCCACATGGAGCTGAGTCCTGCTGAGGCTTTCAGAACCTCCTCACTCCTGTGTTGGCTCACCACATCCCAGAGACTTGGCATGAGAGGGTCCATTCATAAAAGAGCTCTGGGCCTTCCATGAGACATTTATTCTAAACAACTCAGAGCAGCCCTCAGGGCCCTGGTGGGATGTTTGCATGTCTAATTTTCTTGAACTATTGATAAGAGCCCACTCCAGCCAGCTAGTTGTCAGCCTTGACTCCAAGGGCCTGAAAAATGTACTATTTGCAATTACTTGAAAAGAAACTAATTAGCTTTAAGGAGGAAACCATAGGTAGAAATGACTGAAATCAGCTGTTCAACTGTGCTTGGCAAAAAGAATTCAAAGGAATAGGCGATTGCACCTCTCATTTGTTCCTTTTGATGTAACTATAGAAGGTGGGTGAACCATATGGAGTGGGGTTTTCTGCGTTGTTCTCTCTGGAGAGAGGGGCCTCTGGCGAAAACAGTATCAGCAGTGCAGTTGGAAGCTGAGACTCAAGATGATCTTGGAGGTAACACTGGGGCTTGTTTAGAGGCAGCAACGGAAGGGCCTAGAAAGGGGGACAATCAACTGTACACTTTACAGATATGTGTGGATCTTCAACACTTGTCATAGGCTTCTGCAGATGGCACATCTAGTGTGTTCTCATTAGCAGTGGCTATCTCGAAATCATTTCTCAAAATGAGCATTGAACAATACACGGAGATTTCTCAGAGCCTAGCACACGCCCGTAGCAGAATGAGAGGGGCGATGAAGTAAGGAGTCCGAGACCTGGCCAAAGAAGAGATGCCACTTTGTGTATGAGAGGATGAGGGCTGAGAGGCAGACACTATTGCAACAGTTCAGAAGAGTGACAAAGGACACAGATGCAAGATAGAGAAAAGATTCCTCTGGGCGTGAGCCCTAGCTTCCCAATATGACTATCCCAGGAGAAATACAGCTATTAATAGAATTCCATTAGACTCGAGTGCTTGTTTTATCTTACATTTTACATACTTCTGTTATTCTTGCTCTGGTGTGTGTGTGTGTGTGTGTGTGTGTGTGTGTGTGTGTGTGTGTGTGTATACATTTACCCATGCATGTCCGTTCAGAGGCTGGAGGATGACAGACATTGTGTTCTATCACTCTACTATATTTCCTTGAGATGGGATCTCTCACTGTACCTGGAGCTTCTAACCTTCCACGTGGTCTCACTGGGCAGCAGTCCCCATGGTTCCTCCTGTTTTAATTCATGCACAGTGCTGGGGTGCACATGAACATGGTCAGCTTTTTGTGTGGGTGCTGGGATCTGAACTCAGGCCCTCACCTTTGCACAACAAGGGTTCTTATCCACCGTGCTACCTTCCCCACCACTCCCTTTTACTCTTGAGAAAACTGACATTTCAAGACTGCTCCTGGGTCCTGTAGCCCATAAATGAATTCTCTGAGCCTGAGGGATAAGGTCAAAAGGATAAATAAATCCTCTGGGTTGGGGGGAGGTTCTAGGAAACAAGAAAGTGTAAACAGAGGCAGCAAGAACCTTCCCTTGGTACAAGGAGCTCGGCCTTGCTGGCAACTCTGGACTTGGAGCACAATGCAGTTTAGTTGTTACTTGGCCCTAGAGGCAAGACCACAAGGAACAATTATGACTAGATTCCCTGTCTGTCACTAGTTACTGCTGCTTTGTGGATAGGAACCTCCATTGGCTTGTGCGCTTAGACTAGTATGTTCCACGGATACTTGTTTGCATGCAGACCTCAGTACTAGAGGTGACAAGAATGGGAGGTATGCCCAACTTGCAAAGCGCAGCCCCTAGAAATGCAGACACTTTTCCCCTTTCATTGAGCCCTGCTTCATGGGGTGATTTAGATGGCCATGCCAATAAAGGAAGGGCAGAATTCCAAACGCTCACACATGAGACTCTAGCACTTCTGGTTTCCCTCCTCCCTTTTCTCTGACGGGGCACCTGCAGCTCTCCTCATCAGGCCCTCACTTCTACACTGGATGAGGCAGCACCATGCAGGAGAATGCAGAACCTATGGCATCTCTCCAACAAGGTCCCAGGCTACCACCTCAGCTCTGCAAACAAAAGGTATGCTTCTGAAGCCTGTCCCTCACCTAAGTCAGTTTCCATGGCTTAGATCTGGCTCTGGCTAGTTCTCCTGCACAGTAAAGCTTTCAGTTTTTAGGCCCAAACAAAGTCAAGCAGTATGTGTGTGTGTGTGTGTGTGTGTGTGTGTGTGTGTGTGTGTGTTTCATCACAGGGTCTCTGTGTTGGCTAGCCTGGTTCAAATCCCAGTTCTGCTAAATGATCTCGAATGAGGTACTGAACTTCTGTTTCCTCTTGGAACAAGGGAGATAATAATAGCATGTATTTTGTCAGCACTGTTACAAAGATTAGACAAGTTAATCCATATAAAGCCCCGAGAACAGTGCTAGGCACGTAGCAAACACTTGAAAATGTTAGTTAGCGCTATCACCGACTTTGAGCATCATGCCAAGGGTCTTACCTAGGCTGTGATATTAATCCTCTGAACAACTGCACATGAAAGGTATTATTAAGGATTTGGTACAAATAATTTATCTCAGCTCAGAGGTTAAACCTCGCCTGGGTTTGATTTAGGCAGATTTCCATCCCAGTTCTGGGACATCTGCCTTTGGAGTTCAGCTGCCTTAGTAGGCTCCTTCCCTGTATCCACCATAGCATCCTGTTTTGTGCCCAGCCCCTCCAGTGCGTGGAAGGAGGGGGCCAGCATGTTGGTAGCCCTGACCTGGTGCCTGCCTCTGCCTTGGCCGGACTAGAGCGGCTCTCTGGGATCTGGTTAGCAGCTAATGATCAGTGGTCTCTGGCTGTAATGATCGGATTAGCTGCGCCTTAATCACTGTCTATTGTTTCAGCAGCGAGAGAATTTCACAGCTCATTGACTGCTCTGACTCCTAATCTACACGGAGGAAACAATGTCGCAGCTCATCAAAGGCAATCAGCTGCTAATTGAAAGGAAATGGAATTTTACAATTACAGGCCACCTTTCAGTGCTCAGGATTTCTAAGCACTTCTCTCCACCCTCCTCTGCCAGCTCAGCACTGGCAGTAGCAATGACACCCCTGCTAGAGACTTCCCTGAAAGCTGCATTTAGAAGTCTGGCTCCATAGGGGAAGCCAGCATCTTGGCCAACGTCTGGTCTGCTCTGTCCTTCAAATCTGGATGTAAGGAAAAATGCAAAGGGTTGAGCATGGGGCAGGGGGAGGGGTGTGGGGGGAGCAGAGGATGGTCCTGCTTCTCCTACCCAACCCCTACACCTTGATCATATCCCCCTCTCTGTGCCTCTCTCTCCTCTCTGAAATGGAGACATTGACTCTGATGACCTCCAAGGCTCCCCTCTGCTCTGGTGATTCTGTTTGCTGTCTTTGCTGTTTCTCCCAGAGAGTAGAAGACAGCTAACTAGGGTCCCTTTCCTTGCCCAAATATCTGCTTTCTCAAGTGCTTCCAATGTGACTGTCTTAGATCTCCCAAAGGACTAGTTCTAATGAGACTTTAATGGGATGGAAAGCAAATCTGGGAGCTAGCCCACTCAGTCCTCTGATGAGACATCTCTCTCCTCTTCCTGGATCCATTCACTCTCTTGGATGAATATCAATCACGATTAATTCTAAAGACAGCCCCGTGAATTGTTCTGGGTTCTGTCTTTTTCCCCGGGGAGATTCTGTGGAGACAAGATTGGGAGGGCTGCTGGCCAGGAGGGCCTTGCTGCCTTGACCCTGTCTTCCAGCCCCATTTCCAGCCGCCTTTCCTCTGAGAACAAGACAAACCCATGTCTGCTTTGAGCTCTGGTCTGTATCATCCTTCAATAGCACTTGTCTGTCCTGAGCACAGCCGAGGCTCCATAACCCTGCAGTGCCATTCTCTCAGGATTCCCATGATCCCTGGGCTTGTCAGATATGCTTATCAGGCCGACACTGGAGGCCTTCCACCTTTTTTTTTTTCAAGCAGACATGTTATGGAGTATCTCAAAAAAAAAAAAAAAAAAAAAAAAGCACAAAAGCATGATCAAAAATAGTTTCTGTTTGGCCAAGTTTCAATTTCAGTCCCATTTCCTTGCTTTAGAGGGACACTGCAGTGGGATCCTAGTGTAACCTATGGCCTAGAGAAATGGACAGTAAATGAGGCAAATAGAGGCAATCAAGGGCTGGCTGGATCTCCTTTCCACAAGCCCACAATGTGCTGGGAAGAGGCTGGGTCTGGATCTCCCAAGGTCTTTCTAGAACCCAGGCTCAAGGAGAAGGTAGGAGGGGAAAGACAACAAGGGCTAAGGTAAACCAGGACAGGAGAGGAGAAAGTGGTGCTGGAGCTGGGCTGTATGTTCTAATATGAGTATGATTTAGCAGTCAGAAGGGCATCTAGGTTGGACGTGGTAGTAGACATACCAGACCTATTACCCCAGGATAGGTTCATTAGGCAAAAGTTTGGGTCTAGAGAGCCAATGTGGAGGGTAAGATGACAAGAGCAGGGACAAGAGCAAGGTGGTCCTAAGGAATCACTCAGGATATGAGTGACATCTGACGTATAGTGATGTTCAGTGCCGATACTATCACCAAATGCCACTGTCCCAGGAGAAGAATGCTGGCTGCAAGGAATTCTGGGATATGTCTGCCCATTGGAGCTGGTCAGTGGGAGAAACTGGGGAACTCAGGTCATCAACCTTGGTGGCAAAGTGTTCTTACCTACAGAGCTATCTTGCCCTGCCTCTTGCCTTGCCAACATTTTTGATAGACAACAGGTAAATGTCATGGATACATTTTTTACATTCCTGCCTTTTCAGATTTGGTGTGCTTTCATTCATTCAGTCAAACACCAGTGAAGCACCTACAGCATGTCAGATGTATTTATGTAAATGAAGAAAACAGGGAGGAATTTTTTTTCTGCCCATTTTAGGTTCAACCCAATCAATCATTTATTTAAATTAGCAAACATTCGTTATGTTCTATGTATAAACCACTTAACATTTTTCTGTCTTTTCTTAAGGGAGAAATATATTTCAACATATATAAAGTTGAAAATGTCAATATAGAGATAAATAAGTGCACAGTTTTCAAAATACCTGAACAGAGAGGTTCAAAGTCGTCCTTGCAACCAGAAGGTAACGGTGGAAACCAGAAAGGCCTATAGGATCCAAGATGGTTCCAAAGATCAGCCCTGGGGGACGAGAGCTGGCTCTGTCTACTATCCAGCAGCTCTCTGCTCTGCTCCTTGTGGATGATATCCCTGGCAGCCCTCCGTAGTGTCTGAAGTCTTGAGATGGCAAAGCTGCCTTTACTTTCTGCTTTTACTTTTGCTGTATTTCAAATTGAGATTCAGAAGTGAGAAGACAATTACCACATTTGAGCTGGCCATCAGAGCACTCCTCAGAGGTATCAGGTTTGTGCCCTCCTTAGATGGACTCATATTTAGGGGGTGACAGTTGTGAAAGCAAAGCCTTATAGAAAGAAATACATGCCTGGCAGGCCAATTCATTGCCTTCTGTAACTCACTTATTAGTTCTTTAAATATTTATCAGTCACATATTTATGTAAAGCAGTAGCAAGGATGCACACCAAGCTATCTACATAAGACATAGTCCTGTGGACTGCAAATTTCACACCATAATACGGAAAGTAAAGAGCAAATAAATATTTTTCATGAAGGATAATGGCATGTAGGTGTCTTTCTGGTGTGCTGTGGGGATGAAAGAGAAGACATCAATTCTATTTGAAAGAGAGTTCAACTTTATGGTGGTGAAAGTAAGGACACTAGATAAAAGTAGAAGCGTTTACACCAGCAAGACACTGGGGAGTGCTTGGGGAGGAACCTGGTGGTACTGCTGGTGTGACTAAAATCCAATATAGGACTCTGGGTCAGAAAGAATTTTAAAAGGAGCTAGGAGTCAAACAGTTGAGGGTTAGAAAGCTTTGCTAAGGTGTTTGTAAGTGATTTTAAAAGGGAAAATGTCATGATCAGATTTACATTTTGAAAGGGACCACCTTGGTGGCAGCAACATGAATGGATTAAGGTGGATGGTCCTGGAAGGTGGAGCTGGATCAGAAGGCCGTTCTACTAAGTGAGAAAGCAGGGCCTGAGGCAGAGAATGGAAAAATTGATGTACCCTTGTCACTGTTTTTTAACCTAAATACGTGGAACGTATTGTCAATTGATCACTTTCCCCAGGCCAGATAATAATCTCAATAATATTCAACTTAGTTTACAAGGAAGATGTTATCCTAGCTTCATTAGATGAAAGCTCTTGACAACCAATAGTGCCCAGTCTAATCCACTTACACAGAGATGGAAAACAAGAGAAAGAAGTTGTAAATGTTCATGGACCCCAAACATTCAAAAGAATTCTCTAACGGCTATTCCTGTTCTTGTCAGTCACGTGCACCATCAGATTCTCCACGACTAGTCAGAACTGGATAGTGCTTGATAGCCGGCCATAAAATTTCTCCTCTTTTGCATGCATAAGTGTTATGTGGCATGCACTCCTATATATGTGTTCCCATGTTTGTCGGTGCACCAGTGTGCAGGTGCATGTGTCTGCAGGTGAGTGTGGCAGCTTGAAGTTGACATTAGGTGTCTTCCTCAACCACTGTCTGCTTTATTTGAGGCAAGATCTCTCATTGAAACTAGAGCATGATAATTTTGACAAGTCTAGCTAGCCAGCTTACCTTGGGGATCCCCTGTCTCTGCCTCCTGAATGCAGAGATTACAGGCAGCCCCGTATTGGATTCAACAGTCTGCCTGGCTGTCCTATTAGGTTGGGGATCTGAGCTCTACTCTGACCTTCAAGTTTGCCCTCAGATATTTTATTAATGGAGTCAATTCCCTAGCCCCAAATTTCCACATTCTAATTCTCACCTGAACCCTAGAGGCAAGAAAGTACTCAGCCCCCCAAACTCCAATTTAATCTCTTTCTTTGGACTTTAAAAACAAAATCAAAACACACAAAAACCAACAACAAACACTGAAGTGTGGAGTTTAGAATCCGGGCTTCCTTCGAATGCTGGGTTCTTTAGGCCTTTGAATCCCTCAGCAGGCACTGTCCTGGAAACCTTGTCTTTAACTCAGTGCCACACACTGAAGAGCAGAACAGGACTTGGACTGAGTGTTCTTTTATTGGCCCATATTGGATTCATCTCAGCAAATTTGTTTTATATCTTCTTCCAGATTGTCAGGTCCCTGAGGGCAACACTCCTGGAAAGTATTAATGCCCCAGTCACCTCCTGGTTGCAGCACACGAGAAAAATCCACAGAGAAGAGGAAAGCAGTCTAGATTTGCCTCACCTTGGCTGGGACATCAGAGCTCAGAAATCCAGTACCAGATCAGCTCAGAGATCTGTTTCTGATCATTCTGCTAGCCATCATTCTGGCCTGCTGCTCACTTAACATACTAGAGAGAACAGACCCAGCTCCAAGACTGAGTGTAAAGTTATAACCAGAGCCTGCAAAGCCCTGAGACATGAGAATCTAGTGAGCATCTGCTGGCAAGGGTAGGCAGGCTCTGCCTCACACCCCTCTAAGTCCAACTCAACCACTTCTCTCATGGAAACTGACAATTTCTCATCTATAATGTTGATTTTGAATCTAAGTACTTCTTAAATCTCAAATCACCTGAGGTAAGAAAGAGGGCCCTGGGGCTGGAAGGATGGCTCAGTGGAATGTGCTTTTGCAAGCATGAAACCCTAGATTCCATCACCAGAACTCATGGAAAGAGTGTCAGGTGTGCTTTTAATCCCAACACTGGGGAGGTGGAGATTCCTGGGCCTGTTGGCCAGTCACCCTAGTCAGAGAGCTCCAGACCATGGAGAGATGGTTTCTCAAAACACAGGTAGGCTTCTTTTGAGAATTGACATCCATCTGAGGATGTCCTCTGGCCTCTGCATGCAAATACACACACACATATATACACACACACATACACATACACATACACATACACACACACAGACAGAGACAGAGAGATAGAAAGAGAGAGACAGAGACAAAGAGACAGAGACAAAGAGACACAAATAGAGACACACAGAGAGAGATGGAGACAGGAAGAGAGAGAGAGAGAGAAAGAGAGAGAGAGAGAGAGAGAGAGAGAGATTTTCTGATGCTGATGTCATGCCAGTCATACCTCCAAAGTGACTGTAATTTGACTTATATGTGATTCCCTAGCATACACAAAATGACACTCAAAGAAATGTCCTCAGGCTCAGCTTCCCCCTGCCATCACCCCAGGCATGTAATAACATTCCAGAAATACACTGCCTGTCATGTATTATCACTTAAATTTAAGCCTGATGCTTCTTTTGGTGACAGCACGATGTGAGTGCTACCTGGGCATAGCTTCTCCCTCTGCCACCCGCCACCTGCCCCAGGGAAGAAGACAGAACACCATGATCCAATCATCTCCAGGAATTATTCCAATTAAAGCTGCCTTCTCAGGAATATTGGAAGTGCAACACAGCAAGAGAGATGGACTTAGAAGTCTTGTCCTGTGCCTACTCAGCACCTGAGTGTCCGAAGAGTCTACTTGCTATTTGCAATGTCCTTCTCTGTGGATAGAGGGATGATGACATAATTAGCCAGGCGGGTTTTTGACAAGATTTGTAACTGAGAACTATGTCAATATTATTTAATAATAACTATAACAGTGATGGTAATAATGATGATTCCTGGCTCCTTCTATGAAGTGTGCATTTTCTATGGAGTAGCATTATCAACATTAAGTGTGTGATATTTTACAGTTCTGCAGAAGATGTGAAAATCCGCTCTTGCATGCTTTATTATTTCCCATTAATAAAGGAGGAAATGTTGTCCAGAGAGTTGTGGCGAATGCCTGGGTCACACAGGCAATGGAGGAGTAAAGGTCTGCCAAGCTCGAAACCCACAGCTTCCTCATGCACTTTCCACCAGTACAAGAGGAGAGAGCTAGTGTCACATGGGGACACAAAGGGGTGGAAGAAACAAGGCTGCTAACTTCACTCCATATATCAAGCCTCTGTTCATCCATGCTGAGCAATCTTAGGGCCTTTACCCATTTATGTAGAAGCAATAGAAACTTCTGTCTGACTAGTTGGCGTTTTTCCCCATCTAACTATATGCCACACCCCCATCCTTGGTGCTTGTAGGTATTGTGTGATCTGCATCCATTCCACTGAGGTAGTCCTGTTCATGGGTTCTTTATTGCTGAAAGCAAATGTGTCAAGCAGACCCTTTGTGCTGAGGTAGTTCTGCCCTCATGGTCATTCTGTGCTCAGGCAACTAGGTCACCTTGTCCTTCTATGTGAAGGTGTCCTTGGCTTCATTCCCTTTGTCCCTGGAATCCTTCTGTTCGCATCCTTCCAAGTCAATGTGGAGGGGCCTGGGATTTTTTTGTGTATTTTGTTTTTTGTTTTCTTGAGCCCAGTCCTTCTAGGTGCGGTTAATTTCTGAGTTCCCCTGGAAACAGATCTGCAGCACACGCTGGTGTGTGCAGGTTTCTGATGTAAATGAACTTGATCTAGGGTTGAAAGAGGGAAATGGTGTGGGCTGGGAGAGCAGACACAAAGGGTCCTAAGGATCAGGCCATTGCCACAAACAATGAATATGTGTCCTCCAGGAGTGAACCCGGTGAAATTAAAGGTGTCATGAGTCTGTGGACTGGAAGTGTCTCTCAGCCAAAGGTGTTCTGCTATTGCCTTCCTGAACTTCTAGTGGCACATGAATGTGCCTCTCAACTTCAAATTGAGGACCCAAGATGGGAAGTAGGAGGGATGTGGTGTGTACCTAGGCAGAGAAAGCACCATCAAGTAACCTTTGGGATAATCTAGCTGTGCTGGTTGGTTTTTGTCACTTGACATAGAGTCTTCTGAAAAGACGAACCTTAACTGAGAAAATGCTTCCATCAGATTGACTGAAGGCAAGTCTGTAGGAGCATGTTTCTTGCTTAGTGATTGATGTGGGGAGGCTCAGCCCACCATGGATAGATAGTACCACTTGTGGGCAGGTGGTCATGAGTTGTATGAGAAAACAGGCTGAGCAAGCCAAGGAAAGCAAATGGGTAAGCAGCATTTCTTCATGGCCTCTGCTTTAGTGCCTGACTTCCTATATGGTAGACTATAAGCCATAAGATGAAATAAAACCCTTGCTTCCTCAAGTTGCTTTTGAGCTCGGTGTTTATTGCAGCAACTGAAAGTAAACTAAGACATTGACTAAGATCCAGCAGATCTGGTAGAGGTGGAAGTATCTGGAAGAAGAGGAGTCAAGAGGGTGAGTAGGTCAGAGGATTCTCAAAGCAGGAGAATGTTCAGTGGGCCTCTGATCATGATTACAGTAACAGGTTTGCTGTTCTATTAGGGACTTCCAATGCCCATCAGTTTTTGTAGTTACTCTTGTTTCAGACAGGGTCTCATGTGGCCCAGCTTGGTCTTGAATTCCTGATTCTTTTTCTTCCACCTCCCAAGAACTAATGTCACAGGTGTACACCCCACCCCAGCTCTCCCTATGGGGATCCGAACCTTTTAACGCAAGACCATCAAAGTGAACGGTTTCCCTTGGGTGAGCACTCCCACAGCCAAGTCTTGGGAGCAGGTGTAAAAAGAGGTTCTGACTCCAGGTGACCATTTCTGGGACTCTGGACCATTTATGGGAACAGCATGAGCCATTAAGGGTTTAATAAAGTAATTATAAAAAGGCTACACAGAGTAGGGAACAGAGAGGCACTCTGCTGCCTCAACAGCATGCTCTAGGCCTTACTGAGGGCCACTCTCTCAAATGAAGGGGAGTGTTGAAAACGCAGAGCAGAAAGATTGATAATTATTTGAAACAAGCTTAAACATTCCGATTACTCCAACTGCCTTAAATCACTCTGCCATATTTATACTTGACTAGTGTTCTACATAACAACTTCCAAATCAAAGACTTTTGAAAAATCTCAATCACTGTGTTTTGAAGTGATTGAGAGCTTAGGGCGTGAGCAGTGTGGAAATAAGGCATATTAACATTATTAGCGCGACAAATTTCCTGAAGTAGTTACAGTAAGAAATGATCAAGGCCTTAGCCTCTGCAAAGAACGAGCAGCACGTGGTTCATGCACTTGGGCATGAAAGGATTCTTAACTCTTTTGATGCTGAGAGGAGATTAGTGGCTGGAAAGTGGAGGATTCAAATGGACAGTGTCTTAGGCTCTCTTCTATTACTGTGATAAAAATACTCTAATAAAAATTACTTGAGAACACCAAGGATTATTCTGGCCATAGTTCAAGAGTATAGTCCATCATAGCAAGAAAGTCAAGGAGGCAAAACGTGGAACATCTGGTCATATCTTCTCTGTAATTTGGAACAGAGATGATGCATGCTTGCTGCTGTTCAGCTCCTTTTCTCTGCTTATATGTCCAAGATTCTAGACAGGGAATGAAGCCACCCACAGTGGACAGGTTTTCCCACCTGAATCAGTGCAACATATTTCATCACCATTCCCAGAGTCCTGTCATTGAGGTTGACAAGCATCACAGATGGTGTTGTCAGGAGAGCTATCAAATCAAGACATCCTCTAGTAGAAGTATGGTTAGCAGATAAGGAAGAAAGGAAACTACAGGATACATTTAAATTTTATATAACACTCTCTACAGTGTAGGTACTATCTTAAATGCTTTATAATTTTGTAGCAACAGATATGTATTCAACTCAGATTAGCCAACCCCTCATGGGAAATATTACGATTCTCCTCAAAGTCTTCCTGGCAGTTAATTTGATGGGGTGTAGAATTACCTAGGTACATGTGTCTAGGTGTGTCTTTGAGGCCATTTTCAGGGGGTCATTTTCACAGATTGGAAATATGAGAGTTGAGCTCTCCTCAAGCCTTTCATGTAAGTCCCTAACAAAGGTTTAATGGAGGAAGGAAGACCTACCCTAAACATTGGAGCCACCACCCCTTGTTTGCCGTCCCCAGCTAATCAGAAAAAAAGAAATTGAGCTGAGCATCACTGTTCATCTCTCTCTGCTTCTTGACTACAAGTGCAATGTGGCCAGCTGCCTCATACTCCTGACGCCATATCTTCCTAGACTTGGTAGACTGAATCCTCGAACCATGAGCCAAAAAAAAAAAACCAACAACAACCTCCTCTTCCCTACACTGTTTTTGTTACAATGAGAAAAACAGCTAATTAAGCTCTCTGTTTAGATAGTAAAATGGTCAAGATGGAAAACAAATCTACTCTAGGCTTTCTTCTCTTCTAAGTGAGAAGAAAAATCTTAGTTCTGGCTCTGTCATACAGCAGATATGTGTTCCCATTTAAACCTTTGGAGAACCTTCTAGATTTCAGCTCTCATTCAGTGTCCAAGGAAAACAGAGTCCCAAGCAGATTAACATACATCTACAGAACTTTAATCTACCTCTCTTTCTGGCCATCTGGCTTTTGTTTTGATCTTTGTTAAGGATGGAGAATGCTAGGTGTGCAGAAAAAAACTGCTTATAACATGGACAGGACAAGGTTAAAGCCCTCTTTCCTTTCCTGTCTACTGGACTGGAATACTGAAAAGGCGTGTCAGAGACAGCTGGTCACTTAGACTGGGACTAGGAGAAAGCAGTGAGATGGTGAGTCATATCATAGATTGGTTCTATATCACCATCTACTTCTGAATGAAAACATGAGCTTGAGCAAGTAGAAGTTTCTTTTGTCCGTTTGTCTTTTGCTCTCTCTCTCTCTCTCTCTCTCTCTCTCTCTCTCTCTCTCTCTCTCTCCCTCCCTCCCTCCCTCCCTCCCTCCCTCCCTCTCCTCTCTGTGTATGTGCATGTATGCAGTAGGGGATTGAACTCCATGCTTGCCTGGCATTCACTTTGCCCTCAGTCATTTTACTAGCCCACAAGTAGACTGTTCTGAAGTTTATCTGGTCTCCTTAAAGACTGATGATAGTTCATGTGTACATAACATTCTCCTGAAATTGCATGGTATATGCTAGATGTTGAGTAAATATCAGAGCCCAGAAAATGGCTAGACCATAAATGCCCCTGTCAATAACATTATCACAATTGCATAATGTGTGTGCAAAGTATGTGTGAGCATGTGGAGGCCAGAGGTCAACATCAGATGACTTCTTCAATGGCTGCCCATGTTAGTTTTGAGATAGTGCTCCTCACTGAACCTGGGGCTTGTGGATTTGGCTAGGCTGATTTTCCAATAAGCAGCAGGGATCCTTTGGTCCCTGAAGGGTCCCTGCTGTCCCAGTGCTGGCCTACAGGTCCAGCCCACCAGATATTTTGGCTTCCCCTCTCAGGAGAAAGTTAAGTAAAAACACCCAAGAACTTCTTGCTACAGACAAGACTTTGGTAAAGCTGTAGTTTAACCTTGACTGGGAGAGCAGTTGTTTCATTAACTAAACATCCAGCACCCTCCCCACAGTCCTGAGGGCCTTTGAGTATATTCCTAGTGTCTTTCTCTTCCTAACCAGGATAAACCTAGTAGCTTCCAGCCTTCTTCTAAGATATCCAGCTGGTATAAAAAGAGAAACTGCTTTTGCTATTCCCAAAGAGTCATGGCAAGCCATTATAACTTGTTAAAACTGTTACCTTTTTCTTCTTTTTGAGACAGGTCTCTGTGTTTCTGAGTCTGGCCTGGAATTCACTATGCAGCATAGGCTGGCTTTGAACTCACTGTTATCCTCCTGCCTCAGCTTTTTGAGTACTGGGTACAGGTTTATTACCATCATGCCCAACTTTCAGTTGCTCCTTTCTAACCGAGCTCCATGTCAAAGCTCCAAGAGATTAGACAAGTTATTTGTCTTCTCCATCTCTGTATTGCTCAAGGTAAGCTATGACCTCATCAAGGGCTAAGTGCTCAATCAGGTGGAATTAGCCTTGGAATAGTCACAGGGTCAGGATTCCTATCTTGACTTCAGGGGTGAGAAAATGATTGGAATGGCACATTCAAAGAGATTTAATTTACACAGGTAATAGGGACTACTTAATATTATCTTTGGCGTGACTTAGAATAACTTCAAATTGTATTACCACTGCCAATCTTAGCCACCACAAGGTTCATGGACCATTATGAAAGAAGCAGTAAAAAAACTGAAAGTGCCAGAGGGATGGAAGGACCAGAGACAAAGAACATCTTCTGGACACTGACAGGATCATTGCACTCAGGAAGTCACAACAGCTCTGTTTGCCTACCCAAGACATGTGCCCAAGATCTAGCTAGTCAACATTCCAGCTTGTAATGGGGAGGGGCTTATGAATCCCTAGCTGAGGCACTGTTGATAGTTAATGGCTTCTGGAGGAGGAAGAATCAATAGTATGGGTCAATTCCTAGTAGGTTGACCCATACTCCAGAGGATCTACTCATACTTGTGTGTATGTGTGCAGTACAAATTGAACTCAGTGATTATATATGTGTGTGTGTGTGTGTGTGTGTGTAAGATATACATATATTTGAATATATATATTTATATGAAGTTGGGAGTGAGTGAGTGGGTATCTGGGAAGAGTTAGAAGAATTAAGAGGTGAAAGAGAAGAAGAGGGTGAATATAATCAAAATGGATGTATAAAATTTTTTAAAGTTGATAATTTATTATATTTTTTAAAGTGGCAAAATTTTAGATTAGATAATTTCGGGTTCCCATTCATCTTCTGCATTATAGAAAAAAATTAGAGAAAGGAAATGAAATAATTTTTTTTTTTTTTTTTTTTTTTTTTTTTTTTTTATGGAACAAAATCCAAATGCTAGATCGTATAGCCAACAGGGCTCTACTCTCCAACCCAGACTCTGTGAGACTGGTCCCTGCATACCCACTAAATGCAAGAGGGAGGCAAAATCAAAAAGCTGGAGTCATCTAAGATAGGAAAATTCACAGTTATGCAGGGCTAATTCCTGGTCAGGGTGCAGAATATGTAAACAGAGCTGTATCTTAAAGCCAGACAAGTGCCTACTAAGAGCTACACTGAATAGTTCATTGACTGAACAAGGAATCCACCCTGCTTGTCTGTGAGTTTCCCTGCTGTGATACTGGATTCAGGTGACATCAAGACCCTCTCTGAAGAGGGTCTCAAAGTTGATTCATTGATATTTGGGTACCAACAAGAGATTTTCAGAGAAGCATCTCTGGGAAACTGCTGTGTGGTGAGGCTGGAAAGCTGAGGTGCTATCCAGAAAGGCCATGCCCAGCCATTTTCCTGTGAAATTTTGCCAATTTTTGGCCTGCTCATGTGTCCATGATCTTTAATTGTGACTCTATGATACTCATGTTTGTGGTACATGGTGCATGTGGTACTCAAAGTCTTGTCTTGACTTGACAGCTTGCAGCAGGGAGGGAACATGTGATCAGGAGACCTTAGCTAAGTCTGAGTCACTAGTCTTTTGCTCATTTCCATGTTTACTGGCCTCTCATCAGCTCACTAGTCCTGCTCCAGGCCTACTGATGTGGCAGCAATAAGAATAGAGGCGTTCCTGAAGTCTTAGCATTCACAGTGAGGTGATGGCTGATACATTATGTTGAAGAGTGTCTTTTAAGGGCATAGACAGTTAGGAGTTTCAAATGAGAGTGTCTTAGAAAAGACAAACTCTTAATGTGACCAGAGGCAATCTTGGCTTGTTACAACAGTATCATAGTCAGTCTTCAGATTTAATGCCAAGGATTTCCTCCAGAACTCTGTTAGCTTAACCAGGGTAGACATGTTTGTTGTGGTAGTCAGTGTTCTTTAAAAGCACTGTCATGACCACCTCTTACCATAATGGCAAGCAGAGTGTTGACTGCCCTGCTGGGTTCTAAGCCTTGCAAGGGAAGTGACTGTGTTGTTAACCATTGTGAGTGACATCGATCCACCTTGATGATGGAGAAAACCTAGTCTATCACATTTAAGGCTCCAGAACTCATTCTCTCTGGCTAGCTTCTTTTCTGCATATTGATGGCTCAACAGTGGATCCCACTATGTGGTATAGTGATAGTGCTCCACATGTTGGGTTTTCCCACTGTTGACATTCTCTTGCTTTACTGTACAGTGTTCTTCAGGGTCATTGAACTTGAGAAGAATGCTAAGGTACAGGGGTAGGGGTCAGGTCCTGGCTGATATTGACAGGGGGTCTGTGCTCTAAAAGTGAATTTGAGAAGGGACAGGAAATGAAGGGGGGAAAGGTGTGACAGTAAATAGGTAAGACATTTGAGAACTACAGGCACTGAAGAATGTCTTCAGGACCAAGCATGTTAGTACAGCTCCAGCCTCAAGGCACAGCTTTAATGAACTATCTTCTCTGTGTACTGATCATCCCAAAGTAAGATTGTCTCCTATTGAATCCCAAGACATTGGTGAGAGGTACTACTCTGCTTGTCTCCTGCCAAGTATCAGCCTGCCTGGCTGTTGTCCAGCAGCTGTCATGAGATTCTGCCTCTGCAGTAAGTATGAGTAATTGTGATGAACAACTTGCTGAACTTTGGTCAAATGGACTCCAGCATCACTCAGACTGGGGTGTGTCGAGTGGAAAACAATGTGGGGAGGTCACGAGTTACCAGTTCTAAATCCTAGAACACACAGAACCCACTTCAGATCCATTAGTTAATGGGTAAAAGTGTGCCTCACCTCTAGGTGTGAGGTCTTTGTGGTGACCATCATGTTTCAGAGGAAAGAAATGTTGGAGTGACATATTCTATACAATACTGTTTGGATGGTAAATTTATCCCATGGACTATAGTGATGTGACTCCTTAGTACTTAGGAAAGCAAAGACCATAGGCTTGGGAAATAGTTCAGTCTGTAAAGTACTTGCTGTGCAAGCATGAGGACCTGAGTTTGAGCATCAGAACCCACATAACAAAGCAAGCATGGTGGCATGCACTTGTAATCCCAGCACTGGGTTATAAGACAAGCATATCCCTGTAGTTCACTAGTAAGTAGCCTAGCCTACGTGGTGATCCTTGGGACAGCATCCACATGCATGTCCACATGTGCACTTGCACACACACACACACACACACACACACACACACACACACACACACACACGCCAGACCCTTGATCCTTTTATCTGAGTCAAAAAGAGCAGATGATTGTGCAGCTTCACATTTCTTCTTCCTGATGCTGACTACTGTGAGAAAGGCTGGCTGTGCTGGGGGCAATGCACAGGAGGAACATTCCACTGAGAACAACCCAAAGACATGCACATCCCTCTCTGCCTCTCCTTCATTAGTCACAGCTTCAGCCCTTTTCTTGGTCCAGCTTTCTCCTTGGCAAGCTTACTGGGTTGACTTCTTTCTAAGTTGGATGACTATCTGGGTATTGGATTCCGATAGCCCTGGATGGAGCCCAGAGCCTGCACTGCTGTTCACGTTTGATCTTCTGTTCAACTTTCGGGAAGAAGTTGGCTAGTCTGAGGATCAAAGACTCTGCTTGCTTTCTATTCTCCCTTATGACAGCTGCCATGCTAGCATTTCAGCACAACAGCGGATTCGCTCAACTGATCATCTGCAGGGTTTCTCACACCCTGGCAGAAAGTATGGCCCAAATGGACCCTGTATTTCATAGACTTTTTATTTCAGTTAGAACAGATGTACAGATAAAAATAAGCTCTTTTTCCATCCATATTTGGAGACACCCCCTCCCCCCCCCCCCGCCCGGAGGAGCTATTCATTTTTGCCAAGAGATTTTTATTTGCAGAATGAAGTCCTAGGAGGCGGGTCTCCCATGAACACAAAAACTAGAAACATTAAAAACAAAGAGCATTAGGTCCTTTTGGCTTCTGAAACTATGAGACTGGAAACTTGAGATTTCTCAGCGATGGCACATTCTTCAGAGAGCAGGTATACTATCATACCAAGAACATGGCTATGACCAAAACCCATATGTTCTTATGAGAAGATTTAATTGGTATTGCATGAATCTGTTGTGTGCCATGCCACTGCTTCAGCTTGCCCAAATCAAGCTATTGTTCAGAAAAAACAACTACCAATTTCCTACTATGTAGGTCTCTGAGTATTCGAGGTCTGGAGCCAGGCTTTTCAGTCCTAAGTATGGACTGAAATATACTTTACCTATGGATCTTGTTAAAATATACTCGGAAGGATTCAGATGTACGCCTGGGGCTCTGTGTTTCTGACCAGGGAGTAGTACTTTGATTCCTGGCCCAGAGAATGCATTAAATTAAATAAATGCATTAAATACATTTAAAATTTATCCTTTGACAATATCATATGTGCATATATTTTATTGATCATATTTACCTCTCATTACCTCTTTTATCTCCCTCCCATTTTCTCTAAACCCTGTTTTCTTCTCAATAAATCTCTCTCCTATATTCATGGTGTGGGGCATGGGGGGTAGCAGTGAGTTTAGTTAGAGTTGTTTGCACAAGCGTAGGGCCATCCATCGAAATGTGGTCAACTTACAAGTGTCCAACACTCCACAAAAAAAACTGGTTCTCCCTCTGCCATCTGCTGTTACCTTCCAATAGCTTCTCAGCTAGAAGTGAGCCCCTCCTCAGTCTATGACGAAATGTTGAAAGGTCTGGAAGACTAAACAAATCCTTTTCTTACATCAGGAAAATTTCCAGTAGGTTTTAGCATCCATTTGAATGGACTGAAACACTATATAATAGGGAGAAATGGAATTATGCTGGCCAATGAAGATAGCAGAGTAGCAGCCCTGAGTACATCCACCTCGAGCCCTCTCCACTGTCTCACTCCAGACTTACTTCTTGATGACAGCACCTACAGGGCACCATCATGGTAAACATAGATCATGTTGCTTAAAGCCCATGGCAGTGAATAACCTTGGGTGCCTTTCATACACTGTAAATGAGGTGGGAAAAGCAGAGAGATGTTACCTGCATTTTAAGGAAGGTTAGTAATGTGCTCCTGAAGACCCCCATACTCGGGAGACCCTTCCTCAAGCCTCCGGAATCGCGACCACCCAAAGATCACAAGAAACCATACCTGGATGCAATCAGCAGAGGTTTATTAGGGAAAGAGCTGGCAGCCAGCGGTCTGACCAGGTACTCGCGCTGGAGTCAAGGTCCGACACCCTCGGCCAGTCCTTGGAGGGTTTTAAAGGGAAAAACCACAAACCAGGGGAGTGGGATGGGGTTGTTAAAGATACAAAACATGAAAACAGTGGAACAATTCAGAGGTATTCACTCTAAATGATTAGTGTCATGTGGAAATCGCCCTGCATTCTTCTCAAAAATGTGGTTTTTACCATGCCATTGTGCCCTATCCGGCCATTTCAGATTGCTATCTTTACTTTTTCCGGCTATAGGGCTAGGGCCCCACCTAGGTGGTAGCATCTTTATCTGTAATCAGGAATGTCTTCCTGCCTTGGGCGAGGCTTGAGGAATGTAATCCAGCAAGTGTCCTTCACCTGGAATGTGAAGGCCTGAAATCTTATTTTCAGTTCTGTAAGGCAAAAAATCTACACATATTTCATAAAATGGCCTTTATAATTTTTCACTCTACACTCCCAGGGATGACTAGTTGTTGGTGTCAACTAAACTAAGTTAAAGTACACAGAGTGTTGATTGAACACTAGCCCACAATGTTTTTGTGGAGGCATTTTAAACACAAGATTGACATGCCAATCAACAGAATTAAATAAAGGTAAAAGATTTTATGACCCTCTTAGAATTAATTGGAGGCCTGAAGAAAAAACAGTCTGAAGTTCCTTGTGGAAGAAGGAATCTGTTTCGTGATTGCCTGAGTTCCATGCTGCAGTTCTAACTCTTCCCTCATGTACTAGCATACTGTGATGATTTGGTGTTTACTGAAACCCTCAATGACCAGAGCTAATTCCTTAAAATGTCTCCTGCCATCTCTTCCCACACACCTGAGAATCATCACTGACACAGGCCCCTCAAGCACAGAACAGCTTATTGGAACACTCCCCTCTCTTTTAACCATTTTCCCCTGAAAATACTAGTGATAAATGATTTGTCATCTGGGATATCAAGTGTGGTACTTGTGGCTTCAATCACTAGAATCCCACACATGACCCATACATAGCTTTCTTTGCAGTAGTACAACTTGGAACCACCCCAGACCTGAACATGAGTCATCTGGGTTGTGTTCTTGGTTTACTGTTAACACCCTTAAGCTGGTGAGCAAGCCTCCTTTTCCTGACTGAACATGGTCATCCTTGGACTTGGGATCAAGCCTTCTTCCAAAGCCAAGTATTATCATCTTTCTTTAAAGCTGGGATCTGACCTAGGTCAATATTTCCCAAATAGTGGGTACTATTAGAGTTCTTTGAAAATGGTTTAAGGTTTCTCTATCAGCAAGCAGACTTGGGAAAGGTTATATAGAACATTTTCCTCTTGAGGCATAATGATAAACAGTCACTCAAGGGCCTGAGAAGTCTTACAGGAAAAACAAACAAACAAAAAACAAGCAAAAATCAAACCAAAATAAAACAAACAAACAAACCATTTAATTCCACTCTTCCTGCCTCTGGATTATCTGATGAATAATTTCTAATATCTGTTAAATATAGCAGAGACCTAATACTGGAATTAAAATGGAGGACAGTTGCTATGGTCTTCTTTGGCCCTCAGATTATTTATTCTTTTCAAGCAAAGATGGAAAGAATGTAAGAAAATGGAGGAGAGCTATGAAAAGTGTTTGGAACATGACACAGTTGCTCGATGCACTCATGAACTCACAGCAGACATGGTGTGGATATGTGCATACAACTTGTGCAGGGTGGACTCTGTCAACATTTCATCACAGATTGAAAAGAGCTCACCCCTAGCTGAGAAACTATTAGAAGTTAATGGCAGCTGAGAGATGGAGAATCAAGGTTTGGGGGGAGTATAGACACTGGTAAGTCACTCAGGTTCTGATGGATAGTCAGATAGTCTCATGGTTCTCTACAACCATGCAAACAATTCTAACTAAACTCACTGAGATCTCGATTCCCTTTTCACCCCCATCACACACACCATGGAAATAAGAGGGAGATTTTGGGCGGGTGGGGGGGAGAAGACAGTGTTCAGGAAGAATGGGAAGGAGATAAAAGAGGTAATAGGAGGTAAATATGATCAAAATACAATAAGTGCACATATAAAATTGTCAAAGGATAAATTTCAAAAGTATTGTTTTAAAAGACTTGAAGACAAATATTAAGAGAAAAATTGGTCCAACTATTTTCCACAATATTGGAAGGGTGCTCCACTTTTTACATCTTTAAAGCAGAACTTAGCACATTGGCTACTGTAAGGATGAAGTTAAGTCAGGCATGCAGAACACTTAGCACAGAGCCTAGCACCCAGTAAGCAGTCACAATTTTATTTACCCTTGAGCCCAAAGTGGTTATGTTTAAGAGCTGGGTTCTAGGAAGATTAATTCTGGCATTCAGTCTATTAAACCAAACTCAAACTGGTTTATGCTTGGATTATTTTACCCTGGGTGATGGGCGACTTCCAGGCATTTGAGAGCTCTGACATACCTCTGGCAAGCCAGGACCATTCTGGAGCCAAGATACTAATGATTTAAGTGTTAATATATCCAGAGATAGGTCATTCAATTTTCTTTTAAATACAGATCATAAAAAAGGAAGGAATATATGGGTCAAGGTGTACTGAGAATTTGACTGAATCTGAAGGCTTTGGACCATTTTTATTCATGGCAAGTGACCTCATGGTACAGCTTCCTATCCCAACACGGGGAGGGACAGAGTTGAATCTTGTGCAACCTATTCCCAATACTTTCAGCCAACACATGTATTTCCACACCTACTCTCTCCCCAGCCTTTCAAATCCCAGCTGACTTAAAAACAATTATAACTACTCATTTGGCAGATGTGCCAACTGAGGTCTAAATTCCCTAAGTAGAAAGTTTGTTCAAATTCCCTAAGTGTAATTCCCTAAGTTGGCCAGAGAGCCTGGACTAGAAATGCCACCTTCTGTTCCCAGTAGTAGACTCAGCCAACTGAATTTCACCTCACACACGTGGTCCCAGGTATCAGGGACACAACCCTCTGATTCTGGATAGCAGGGAGCAGCTAGTGTGTGGGATACAGTGGATTGGTATGCAAGCGTGGTGGGCTCTGGCTAATCTCACAGGGAACCCTTCAATCTGAATAACAATCAACAAGATTTTAAAGAAATTTGGGCCAATTTCCTGGAAGTCTATGATTAATCTAATTGCTGGGTTTTCCTCTGTTTTTGTCTCCCACTGTTAATTTCATTTATTTTTCTCTTTCTTCCCCGACACAGCCTGCCTTGTCTCTATGTGCAGTTTTTGTCACTGTTGTTATTTGTCCGTACATAGTTTGTCATTGGTGATGTATTCAATGGGATTGTTGTATTTGCTATGTTTGGGGATGAAAATTTTTCAATAGACAACATACTGAAGCGGGGAAAAAAGAGCACTGGGCAGAATTTCAGAGACCCCGTTTCCAAGCCTAGCTCTGTAGATACCTGCTGAGCTCCTCTGGTATGCTAGTTTCCTCATGATTGGAGGCTCCCCTGCTTTTCCTGTCTTTTCTTGACATTAAAGAGTATCTGGAATTATATGAGAAACCTTAAGGCCAAAAAGTTATGTATGTTGTGGGCTATACTGCTAAGCATCTGTGCATAAAAAAAAAATACACAAGGGCTAAATGTCATTGAGAGCCCCTCCTTTTTCACAAAAGGATTCTGTTTTCTATGGACACCTCCATAGTCATCAAATAGTAAGGCGTTTCTGAGGGCCAAAGACATGTTCAAATTTTATCTTAGTCAAAAGCCAGAAAGTGACAGGTAAAGGCCAGCAGAGCTCAGCTTGCCACAGGTTGAGGAATGAGTTGAGGGGGAGATTCATCCATGGCTGAATGTTCTAGATGATTTGGAGATGAGAGACCTGGATAGGGCTGGAGATTTCCAGAGCATCCATTTGTGAAACGAAGGAAGCCAAGCTTACAGTGGCCTGTTTCTGTTCCCTAACAGATGCCTAGGCTGGAAGCTCCCAGATGTGGAGGAATACAGATAAGCAACAGTAGAAGGCAGTAATATTAGACACCGAGGCACTGAGGCAGGAATGTGAATAAGTTCCGAGGCAGCCTGTCACCCTAGCTCTAGACCCAACGTCATGCTCCACAGAATTTCTGGAGAAATGGCTCTATAGCCAGTCTAAGTCTTAGTCTTGGCTCTTCATTTAATCCAAGTCCTAGGCTGAGATTAAAGGGGACCCTGCTCATAATTATCTTTGAAGGCTTAAGAAGTCTTTCCTCACCAACCAATGGTGAAGAAACTGGAGATTCAGTAAGTACTTGGTGAGTCACACAAGAGACCGTAATAATTCCTTTTAATATTAGACTGTTATGTGCATTAGCTATAGGCCTGCCTTGCCTTATTGTTCCTCTCCCTGAAGAGATACTATTGTAACATATGTTTTATAGTAATGACCAACTGTATAATTTGCAGGGCTCACTCAGTACAAAATGGAAATGCAGGGTTTCTTGCTTCAAAGAACCCAGAGAATTTCAAGAAGGTAAGTGCAAAACATTAAGCCAGACAGGGGATGCTTCTAAGTATGGGACTGTGCAGATGCTCAGGTCCCATGCCTGAAAGCCTAGCCCTGGAGAACTGAGGGATGGGGATATTAAGTAATTTCCCCCAAATGATTACATTAAGAAAAGCAGAGGGTTTGAGTATGAAACCTGAACACATAGCTACTCTGGGGAACTGATTCAGTGTAGGTAGATGGATAAGGGATAAATCATCCAGCCTACATAGGCTCCCTTTGGAGAGGGAACCTCAGCAGTTCCCTGCTGATCCTCTTAAAAGTCTCAGGCTGCCAGTCATGTTACACTGCTTAGGAGATGCTGTGTAATGCTACGGCTGGAGGCTGTGGAGCTAAGATCCAAACCTGTACCCTCTCTCTCCAAAAGTGACAATTTCCACTGGAGCATGTTTGTCTTGTCTAGTAGTGGCAATAGTTGCAGTGCACAAGCAACAGCAAGGAGAAGGTTTACACATCAGGAAACACTGCATAGTTCTGCCTCTGTGTTCACCTAGACCTCAAAAAAAGTGTCTTCTCTTAGCCATATAGTCCACCCTCTACTCTCAGATGGTCTCCTTGCCTCCATTTTCCATTTTGGCCATGCAGACAACAGAAGGCAGCATAGGAACATCCTAAAGCCCTGTGTCTTCTTGTCCTACATCCCAGTTTCTCATAGTCACTTTCTTCCAGGGGCTCAGAGCCTCTTGTACCCCTACAAGTAAGAGTTGTTGAGAAACATCAACAGAAGAGGCGGTGAACTAACTTCCATTACTCATCTCCATCTGGCAGTTTGTGCCTTCACCTTCAGATGTCCAAAAGTGAAAGTTCCCACCAAAGTCTCCCTTAGCTAGACTTGGTGACCTTTGTACATGTGACAGGGGAACCAGTGACAGACTGGACTGATGTGTATAATCAGGAGACGACCTATTCATGGTTTTGTTTGGAAAGAAAGGACATGTGGTTTTGAGATGAGATTTTGGAGAGTTGAACCCTTCATGGTCTGAGTGTGGGAAACACAGCACTGGATGAAATAGAAGCAATGCTTCTCCACCTCTCTTATGGACCTTATGGTTTAAGCTCTCTTATGGAGCTTATGGTTTAACAGACAACACAGAAAGCAAACAATTTCATAAGCAATGTCCTATTTGCAATAGTGAAAAGTATGGGGGATCCCAAGACTTGGTGAGAGGTAAGAGTACCTTTGGAAACAGTATAGTATAGCCAGAGGTGCAGGGGGAATTGGGAAAAAAAGGCATTTGGCAAAAAGCTAGGTAAAGAAGAGGAATTGGATAGGAAATGGTGTGACAGAGGCGGTTAGATACTATTCTAGCAGCAAAGGCAGCTGAGAATGTGGCCAGTATGTGCCTCGGTTATAATCAAGTCATTATAAAGCTGCAGTTAGAACTCCACAAGGTGGCCTTGGCCAGTCCTGGGAGGAGGAAGCTCACCTTGAACTGTTGAGCTCTTTAGTGAGTCTCACTGTGTGGAGAAGAAAAGGATTTCCCAGGAGTATGATGAGCATCCAAGGGTGAGATTGTATGTGGGCTCCCTAGAGTCCTGAGAGGAATGGAACAGTTTCCGGACAGCCTGCTGTCCAGTGGGACAAACAAGCTTTGGTGTTAGAATGGACTTGACTTGAAACATGGTTGTCCATACTGGTGTGGCAATCTTGTACTTATTATTTTTTTCTTAGTCTCCCTTGCATCAGGTCTAGAATAAGGATCACATGATTTACTAATGCCAAAGTCTATAACATCAAGTCAATATCATCCCCAACATTTTATCAGTCTTTAATTTCGGAATCCATCTGTGAATTCAACATCTGAGGGAACAAAGAATTATTCACACACAGAGAATGCTGTCTGCTCACTGTATCTTCTCATCCAGCGTGAACATGATGCATCCCCACAGCCACTGCTTGCAATTTTTCAAGATGTGTTAGTGTGCACCGTCTCCCAAGTCCCTCAGAGAGGAGGCTGCAGTGGGAGTTCTCACCTGTACTTCCTGGAGAGGAAAATAAGAGAAATTCAACAATGTCAACATGCCACTCTGAATTATTGAATTCTGCAGACAAGTCAATCCTGACTCCTAGTCTCACACAGGAGTCTACACCTCTATCCTAGTTACAGAACAGCAACATCAATAACAACAACAAAAGGACGTTGAGATCTCTGTTCAGAGAAAAAGTTAAATGAGGTTCCTTGGAGGATCTTTCCAGGGAGACCAGTTTGGAGTAGAAGCTCACTGGTGGAAGACAGATGGAATGCTAGGTGAAGCCAGCTCATCACACTTAGGAAAAAAAAGTCCCAGAGCAAGCTAGAAGGACTCATACTGTTTGTGGGGGCAGGAAGATCAGGGGAGTAAATGCAGACTGCGCTCCTCCTCCCTCCTGTTCTTGGGGGCTCAGCATCTCCCTCCTGGGCTCTATCCAGTCCGCTCTGCTCTTGCCAGGGGCTGGAGTGCTGGTGGCCAGCTCCAGCTCGCCTCTATTGGCCCGACTGTGTCCTAGCCCGCTCTGGATATTAGAGCATTCTCTCCTTTGAAAGGCTCCTTTATTTTTAGTGCTAAATCAACAAAGCTGTTACTGTCATTTTCCATCAGACCGTCATCTTCCGCGGATGCAAAATTACACTCAGCTGCAAACTATTGACACTCCTCTTAACAAAAAAATGGTTTTAATAAATCTTTACATTAGCCTATGAGATAAAAAAAATCTTTACCATGAAATATACAAGTGTATAAGTGTTTTATGAAAGTTTTATTAACTTTACAAAAGAAAAATTGGCAGTGGACCACGAACATCCTGTACTCCTAACACGTGGTTATAAATTACATGTTCTTTCCAATAACATCTGAAAAAGAGACTGTAATTTAAATTTCAAAACCACTTGGCATACCTACTATATAGTGCTGACATGAAGTAAAAGGAGGAACTAGAGAGGCCCAGACAAAGAAGAGAAATATAAAGACGTCCTTAGCTAAAAAGCTGCTGATGGGTACAGTCCCCCCTCCAGCTGGACAAGGATCAAGTAGTCGCTTGTCATATCATTCAATGCGCTGTTCAATCTGGGATTCTTCCTTTCAACAAAAAGGAAAGTTAAGTGGTAGTAATCATCGCCTACAGAACTTTATCTCCCAGATACCTTCTTTATGTCAGGATTTCTCAATGACCATGGTGGCTGGCAGAGGGATCAAAGTTGTCATTAAACCCAGATGCAGACTCCAGCGATGCAGAAGGTGTGAACTGTGGCATTCCCTCACCAGGATGCAGTGAGCAGACCACTCACTACCTGGTGAGTTTCATTCTCTGCCCTGATCCTGTCCAGCTCAGGGTACGTGTGTAGGTTCTTTGCAAGTGAGTTCATGCATCTTGGGACTTCCCTAGGGTGCCGAGGCCACCTTGTGGGAAGCTTCGCACCTTGGGAAAGTCCTTTGGAAGTGAGCAGACTTCTCAAGTCTGGTAGGAAGTGGCAGTGTTCCTAACCTATTTTTTGCCTTTAGGGAAATCAGGTACATACTTGTGTTCACCTTGTAGGAAATGTCATCACTAAAAACACCTGATGTGAGATTGTGCAAACCAGGATTCAAAGTTCCTTCTTTCTAGACATAAGCTGTACAACTCTGAGCAAGCCACTTAGGATCTTTGAATCATATAGAATCTGAATGGTAGAAGTCACTGTGTGACTCAAGAAGTACTGTGTGTGCTCAAATTCACCAGGTACACTGACCAATAATGTGGCTTAGAGTCCACCCCTTTCTGATCCAAACAACTAGCCAGAATCTGTTGAAAATAGCTAAAGAGAAAAATCTGTTGGTAATGTACTTAGCATAATCAGGAGGACCTGAGTTCAATTCTCAAAACTTAGGTAAAAATGCCCAGTGCGGCAATGTATAGCTATAATCCCAGCCCTGGGAAGGTGGAGGCAGGCAGGCAGACTCACTGGCCAGTCTAGCCTAATCAATGAGCATCGGGTTCCAGTGAGAGAGCATCTCAAAGAAACAAGGAGGATGGCTCCTGAGGAATGATACCTAAAGTTGTCCTTTGACCTCCACAGGTATGTATACATACATAAGCATGTAACACACACAAACCTAAATGTATACACACACACACACACACACACACAGAGAGAGAGAGAGAGAGAGAGAGAGAGAGAGAGAGAGAGACCAAGAGACCAAGAGACCAAGAGACCAAGAGACCAAGAGACCAAGAGACAGAGACAGACAGAGACAGAGAATTAGACAGAGAGACAGAAACACAGAGGGGTGGGAAATGGGACATTCCATATGGTTCCCCCAAAGCCTCAGATTGCCCAGTTTAATTCAAGTGGTGAGTAACAGTTCCAGTCTACCACTGCGAAAAATCTCAGCTTCTAAGAGGTGTCCTTAGTTGAGAGTCCTAGGCCAGATTGCCCAGTTAGAATTTGAAGCTGTGAAGGCCTCTTAGTTATGTGGCAGAAGACATATCAAGCTCCAGCTGAGTTTCTGAAGATTGGACCAGGGTCTGAGCCTTAGAAGGAGCCCTTTAGTCCATTTTTGTTTGTTTGTTTGTTTGTTTTTGTTTTTTCCATAGTAGCAAGAGGTTAAATTGGTTTCTGTTCAACTGAGAAACATCTGTGTTTTCTACAGAAACTCTGAGATGGGAGACTTCTGGTTCTATACCTGTCCTTTGACATGTACCTTGATAGGTCTAATTTGTGAATTCAGTTTTACTTATTTTATTCATTAATTGAAATGAACTGAAGAAGGAACCCCTGAACTGAAATGAAGGTGAAGACCGGCCTAGCAAGTGATCTACAAGGGCCATCTTTCATTATAAAGTGGAAATATACATGCCCTTAATGGAAAAATACAACAACTTCAGGTCAAATAAATTATTTTCTTCCAGTTCAAAATAAGTGATGGTCTTTACAAAGTAGAACTTGCCCTCCTTCCAAATGTGTTGAAGGAAAATGACATGTGTCTTGGATGCAGAATTACAAGGCCATCATGTTAATCTGCCGGGATGTATCACCCTGATGAGCAGGCACTAGAGGCTGAGCAGGGGGGTGCTCACAGTGCAGTGCCAGAAAACAGCTGTGACTGTGTGTAGGTCACACTCGGGGGCTGTGCAGAAGCTGACGGTGGCCAGCTAGTGCTGCCCAAACTTCATTATGTGGCAGAAATGTACTCGGAGGAAGACGCAGGCGATCTGAGAATCAGTGAGAAAAGTTCATTTGGACTGACAGGAACTTGATTGATTTTAAGTCTGGTGTGTGGTGAGGGCCTCCCTGGCCGGGTCCTCAGAATATTAATGGGTAGTTTGAGAAAGTGCAGCTGAACAGGAGACATACCTAGGGATACTGTGTGTCCTTCTTTGCAATGACAGCAACCACAACAGCAATGGTGACCACAGCCGCAGCAGCACATCTGAAAGGGCTGTATTCACTGAGGCCTTACCACCCACCAGGAACTGAGGGGACAGAGGCACCTTCCCAAATTAGCCCTCACAATACTCATCTGAAATGTGCTCTGACTCACACATTAAAACCCTTGTGCACAGAGAGGAAAAATGAGTTTCCCAAAGCTACCCAGCTTGAGGATGCTAACAAGCCTATAATCTTCTGTGGTCTGGTTAAACTTGCAGACCCTCCACATCCATTGACCTGCAGACCAGGCCTCCACTGGAATGGTCATCAGCTCTGATGCCTTCTCCTGGCCCATCTTAAGATTCTCAAGAAGGAATTATTTATTTTTATTCTATGTGTGTGAGTGTTTGGTTGCATGTATATATGTGTACTGCATGCATGTCCTGCTCTCAAAGAGCCAGAAGAGGGCCCTGGGGATCCCAGATTGAGAATTACAGGTAGTTGTAAGCTGCCAGGTAGATGTTAGGAACCGAACTCAGGTCTTCTATCAGGGCAGCCAATCCTATTAACCACTGAGTCATCTTTCTAACACACCATCTTAGAATTTGACCAGGCATGGCTAAATCTGATTGCCAGCATGAAGGTCCGGTATAGTGGTCTGGAGTTGTTGTGGGTGCTAAGCGTGTGTGTGTGTGCATGTGTGTGTGTGTGTGTGTGTGTGTGTGTGTGTGTGAAAAGCCAACATCAAGGACTCTTGAGTTAGGTAAAACCTGGTATATGCTGGTACAGTCTATAACAGTGGATGGTACACAGAAAAGGAAAGTGACTGACAATTGCTTGAGAGATCTGTCCAGTCTTACCTCCAGCCAGGGCAGCAAGAAGACTAGGATTTAGGAGACTGAGTGGACATATTGCTTTGGACAAGGATGGCCAGAGCAATACAGAGGCCATCCTTGATAAAGGCAGGTAACAAGGAAAAGACTTGAGGCCATGTTAAAGATAAGCTCAGGGTCAGACTCACGTGGGGTGTAGAGATGCTTTGAGTATGGGGCCATGTTCTGCATGGAAGTATGTTCTGCATGGAAGCATGAAAGCAACAATGGAAGAAATGTGAGAATGACAGTCCGAAGCCGTAGCTATGAAACCAGAACCCACAAAGCTGTACTCATTCCCAGATTTCTACATTGCTGCTGCTGCATAATTTCTTTGCATTGAATGTATTATTTCTATAGGTATGATCTAAGCAACTCTTATGAGACAGATGATGTTATAAAGATAAAGGGAGTTGACAGGACCTGGTCTCCTAGGAGACAGTCCTGTAATCAAATGCATAAACTGGAAAAGGCTGCTGTTATGATTTGAATGTGAAGGTCCCCACAGGCTCATGTGTTTTAACATATGGAAACCAGATGACAATGGCCCTGTTGAGAAGCTCTGGGACCTTTAGGAGCTTTAGGACTCAGGACCTGTGCTGGTTAGTTTTTCTAAAGTTGACAAAAACTAGAGTTACCTGGGAAGAGGAAATCTCAGGTGAAGAATTACCTCCTTCAGATTGGCATTTGGACATGTCTTTAGGCCATTTTCTTAATTTGGGATTGAGGGTCCAGTCCACTGTGGGTGGTGCCACCTCTGGGCAGGTGTTTCTAGATTATAAAAGAAAGCTAGCAGACCAAGCCGCAAATGGCCCTCCTCCATAGGAGTTCCTGCCTCCAGAGTTCTACTGTGAGTTCCTGCCTTGGCTCTCCTGGGTGACTGATTATAACCTGAAAGCCAAATAAACCCTTTCTTCCCAGAAATACTTTTGATGAGTGTTTTATCATAGCAACAGAAAATCAGTCTAAGACAGGACCTAATGCAAAATGTAGTGCTGTAGGGATGGGACATTGGGTTATAAGCAGGCCCAGCTTCAGACTCAAAGTTCTGCTCAGCAAAAGTCTTCTCATGACTATAAACTTGGCATGCCTTCCTTACCATGATGAATCAATCAAATCAATCATTTGCCAAAATAGTTCTTTCTTCTCTTACGTTGCATCTTATCAGGGACTGTGGTGGTTTGAATAGGTATGACCCCCATAGAATGCTGGAAGAGGCAAGAGATGAGTGAGTAGATTTTTGGAACTTAAATCTTAACTGGGTAGACAAAGAGTAGAGAAGAGGGTGCCCAAATTGAGGGAACATCTTAGACAAAGGCCCCAATAACAGAATGTGTAGGGTCTATTCAAGACTGACTCTGAAGCCAAATATGTGGGGTAAAGGAAGAAGGGGTATTTTCTGTTTCCAGAGGAGGAACAGGCACATGTGCTGCAACCCAGTGTTGAGCCAAATTGAGACTCCAAGGCTGTCTACTAGCTGTGGTTTCTTTCTCTCTCTGCAACATGCTGAGAGCTCAAATTTTCATGAACAGCAAAGACATCACTTATCTTTCTTCTTGTGGTTAGTCTTCATGTCAGGGTAAAAGCAGGGGAATGGGTAGGAGCTGGCCTTCTGCTGTTACAAAGCATGGGATTGTTATAACGTTGTTTGAGATGCAAAGCTCTGCCGTTAAAATCTATTGCTCCCCCAACAGAAGTTTCCAATTTTCTATGTTCAACACTTGATCTCATTCTAAAATGAGACTCTATTCTGAAGCCCACCATATAAAGAACATCAAAGAGATTCTGCTCTTATTGAACTACATGGGGATGACTAGAAGGTCTGACCACTGATGGCCCCACCCTTGAACCAAAGCCCAAGACCTCAAGAGCTTCTTTGAATTCAGAATGAAAGTTACAAGCCTGCTTTGTGACTCTGTATGGAGATTGGTTAGTACTTACTGTATTTTTTTTTAAAGCTTTCCTTTTGCTAGAACAGCAAAGGGTGCCTAGCAGAGACAGGATACCCTGGACCCTGAACCAAGATCTTTATTCTTCAAAGGACAAAGTAAAGTTAATTTGTGTCTGCTAGGCACTACTGAGCAGGGCTTTATGTTCACAGAAGTTTCACTCCATTTATTTTATACAAGTTCACCTCCCTTATGTTCAGAAGGTTCAACTGTGAAGGGTCAGCTAGCACTCTCTCAGGTCACATGAGTAGTGAGCACAGGAAGGGAAAGGCTTGACCTCAGCCATATACTAAGTAGCCTTTTATCTCACACCTTCAGGGCCTCAGGTTTTTCATCCACCAGAAATGCAAAGGGGACCCACTGTGTGCACCATAAGATAATACAAAGAACATTGGAATGGGGGTCAATAGGCTGAGATTCTAGCTCTGGCCCTGTCACTTTCTCACCAAACAAGGGCACTCCCTCTGCAATCTCAAGGATGTCTGTCTGAGGAATGCATGGATAGACATGACGGTGCTTTGAAGTCTGGAAGTTTCTATAAGCAGATGAAATACTTCTTTAGGATTGGTTCTGAATAGAACCAACTGCTAATCAGTTCCTAGCATCATTCTATCTCAAAATGTGCAAAGCATGCCACAAAGTCAATCACAACCTTCTTCCATTACCATGGAAGCCAGCCATAGAGAAAGGCCCACAGAGCCAGAGCCAGAAAAATGGGGTGAAGTCCTGTTTGTAACATTTGCTAGTGATACATCCTTGGACAAATTACTCAACTTATCTTTTTAGATACTCTTTTTTCCCCAAGGAGAAACTTATCTTGTGGGGCTACTGTCAGAATTAAACGGGCACAGTGCTTAAGACAGCAAATGCCATAACATAGTGTACAGTATAGAAAAGTCACCTTTCTCTGATTACTCTACATAGGAAACCACTAAAACCTAAGCACTTATTCACACTTTAAAACCTAGATTACTTGATAATTCTTCCAGAAAAATCTTCCCCAATCGTACAAAATAGAGCTGGCTGGCACTACTCCATGCTGGAATGGTGTCCACGCAGCCATTTGCTGTTTTTATGTTTCTATCCCCCAGGAGGCTGGGAAATCTCTCCTTGAGGTTTGCCATCTAGGAGTTTGCTCTATATCGATGAAGAGTTTCACTGATAGCCAATAACCCTTAAGTGACCCCTGCCATCAGCTCAGACAGCATTGTGCACACCACTGGGAAAAGAAGCCCTACATGACACCTGAGAGCTCACTTGATTTCAGCTCAGCCAAGTCCTGTATCATTAGCCATCTTTTTTTGAAAAGTAATTCTGCAGTACCCTAAGGGACAAAAATTTGAATCTCTCTCTCTCTCTCTCTCTCTCTCTCTCTCTCTCTCTCTCTCTCCTCTCTCTGTGTGTGTGTGTCTGTCTCTCTCTCCATCTCTCTCTCTGTGTCTCTGTCTCTCTCCATCTCTCTGTGTGTCTCTGTCTCTCTCCATCTCTCTCTGTGTCTCTGTCTCTCTCTTCATCTCTCTCCATCTCTCTGTGTGTGTCTCTGTCCCTCTCTCTGTCTCTCTCCATCTCTCTCTGTGTCTGTCTCTCTCTGTCTCTCTCTCCATCTCTCTCTCTGTGTCTCTGTCTCTGTCT
Source organism: Arvicanthis niloticus (assembly GCF_011762505.2). Classification (NCBI taxonomy): domain Eukaryota; kingdom Metazoa; phylum Chordata; class Mammalia; order Rodentia; family Muridae; genus Arvicanthis; species Arvicanthis niloticus. The sequence goes on along the minus strand of NC_047658.1, from coordinate 82,785,744 downwards.
CAGTCTCTGTCTCAGTCTCTGTCTCTCTCTCTCTCTCTGTATGTGTGTGTTTGCTCGCCTGCCCACCTGCCTCCCCACCTTCCTGCCTGCTTGTCTGTCTGTCTGTTTGTCTGTCTGTGTGTCTGTCTGTCTGTCTGTCTGTCTGTCTGTTGGTAAAAATATTTTGGAGAAAGTTTTTGACATCGAAATTCTCGGGCTCTTAAAGAACATTAGGGTTTTGCTCTTTTTAACAAATATCCCCAAAATGATGGTGACATTAAAAAAAAAAAAAAAAAAAAAGACAAATCCTGCCCCAGGCCAGAACTTGCCACCACCAACTTTTAAAATTGAATTCCAGCCCTGCTGAAGTATGAAGTTACTCCTTTGAGGTATGGAATACTCCAAAATCCAGGATTTCTTAATTGTATGGTATGCGATTGAATTCAGTTCTGGGCCCTAAAACAAGCCTACACACTAGCAGAATGGGATCATGGGCGCCTGCCTTGCAAGTGTGGGCAGGGGCAGGAGGCCTGGTGCAGCCTGCATGCTCAGCAGAGTCCCCTCACACTGAAGCTCTTTTCCTGTTCCCAGGCTACCTCATTTACTCCTCCTTGCACTCTGTTTTACAGTCATTCACAATTTACAAGTGACTCATATTAAATTAAAGTAAATTTGGCCGGCAGATGCCTCTATACCTTGAGTCCCTAGGTAACAAACTACAAGCTAACTTATTATAGAAACAAACTGGAAGTCTAATTTGGCAGTGTAATTTTTTGTGACAAGTTGCTGAGTCTCAGCCAATCAGAGCAGCAGTGTTTCAGCCAATCACAGACCACCAGCTGCTCAAGAACATGTCCAAGTGAGACAAATGCAGGGCTGTGGCCAGAGACTCTGTGCATCACTTCTGTACCCTGTCTGCAAACGCCCTCTGCCTACGCTACTGTGTACAGTTCTTGTGAACCATTTTTTGATGAGTTAAACCCTATAAGCTTAGGTCATAGAAGTCTGTCTATGAACACTTGAAAGTACATGCCAGATGCCTGTAGCTAGGAAGCGGGGCTGATGGACAGTTAGGGTTGTTGAACTCAAACAACCTGTGTGGGTCTTCTCTCCTCTCTTAAACTTTACTGGAAAAAAATTTCAGTGATGACCTAGGTATGGCTCCTCGGTTATTCCAAACTCAGTCAAGATGATAACGGCGGTTAGTGAGCATCAATAAAGAAGACATTTGGTTCTACTTGGGGTGAACCAGGCTTTCTGGAGCAGGTGAGCAATGACTGAATAAAATCTTAGACCCAATTATTTTTTAAAGGCAGAATAAAATATTTAATTATTGAATATAAATAATAGAACATCAGACAAAATATTTGGGGTTTGTGTGAATTTACTTAAGGCAACAGTATTAATGATTACTGTACTGTATTCTTTTTTAAAAGCAAACTATCATTTTTATTTATTTTAAAAATATGTTTTTAATTGAATTAGAATTATCCCATTGTCCTCCCCCTCTTTCCTACCCCCAGTCCCTCCCAGGTACCTCCCCTCTAACCCATCTCATTCCTCCCTTCCTTCTCAAGTTAATAGCCTCTTTCAACCTGAGAATTTAATTCTTAACCAGGTAGGCCAGTATGTGGCCAAGCTGGAGGAAATGTTTTGAACAAAGTTTCAGAGAACTGAGAGCTTATGGCATGTATAAGACTATCCATGAGACTTTGGAGCTGGTAAGAGGGATACAGAGGAAATGGATGTTTTTCTGGAGAAGAAAGCAAGCTCTGGTGCTGTGAGACAATGATGAGCCAGACTGAGACTCCAGGGCTGTCAAGACAACCAACACTTGTTAGCCAGCAAGACACTGAATCTACCAGTGAGGTTTCCTCTCAGCAGCAACTCTGGGGGCCACCCTTTGCCCTGTCTCTGTTCCCAGATTCAATTAAAGGAAGAAGCCCTTGGGTCAGAAGCCAGCCCCAGGTACTTGCTGCAGAGGCCAGGGCCTCCTATACCCTGTTGTTTCCACACCCACTTATCATGCAATGTAGAAGGACTATGGAGGGAACAAGCAAGCAACAGTGCTGTTTGATGAGTGTGGAAAATTCACAGCAACTATAGGGATGGCTGCATGAGGCCAGCAGGGAAGTCAGACCCAGGGAACAGTCTCACTGGGAAGACTCTGTCCCAGCCACTTCTGAAAGGTGTGAAGCCAGTGAAATGAGTGCTGGGTGGCACTGCTCTCTTGGACCACTAGGCCCAGCAGCCATTGGAAATGTATGGTGTGCTGAATAGTGGAGGGTGTGGGCCATTTCTTCCTTGAGTACTGACAATTCACTATGATAAAAAAGTATCTCCAATGTACTAAGAGGTGAACCTTTGCTGGACCACTCAGCCAGAGTTAATTAAAAACCTTAAGACTGTGATTCTACTGTGTACTTGGCCTGTTTGTTTAACCTGTCCTTAAGAAAGCAATGTAACCGCCAAACTTACTTGCCTTGGATTTCCCATGAGCTTTTACAACCTGGCTTTAAACTTAAGTTATGTACTTCCCCATGCCTCTGACCTAGATAATACATGTGTATCATCCACTGAAAGTAGCAAATACAGAGGTTGAAAGTGATCTTGTAAAATGAGTATCCATTTGTGGTTATTTGTTGATAAACAATGATGTTTGTAGTACTGTTTGTTGTCTGGGACAATTGGGATCCATTGGAGCCAGTGACTTGTAAAACTCTGTTAAGGATTCCTATAAAGTATCCCATTCCTTCTCCCTGTGACGCTTTCTGTGCCATTCAACAAACACAGAGTGAAGCCCTTTGTTGAGGGGTAGATACAAGCAGACAGAGAACACAGACAGACAATAGACAGACACACGGGGACACCGTCACAAGATAGCTTTCAGACAGGTCCAGATTCAGATTCACATAACAGACAGGCAAAAGAGAAGCATAGAGTATTCAAATCTGGACTGAATCTTGGTTAAAACACTTCCAAGGGGAAGCGCTCTCAGTTCTTTGCTTAATATGACACTAAGCTATTATCAGTGACTTGGAGTTCATGGCTAACATCACTAACATGTTTTATGCCCACATTTGATGCCTTAATTTCTTTTTTCACTCTGGCATAGAGTCTGATGGAAGAAACTTCACAGAGGAAGGATTTACTTGGCTTCACAGTTTTGGGAGATAGAGAACTCACAACAGCTGAAGTAGTAGTGGGAACAAGAGACATCTGGTCCTAAGGTAACCAGGAAGCAGAAAGCTTGGGTAGTAACCAAAAGTGGCTATTACCTTCAAAGCCAAATCCCTGTGACACATTTTATCCAGCTAAGCCACAGTCCCAAAGGTTCCAGTACCTCCCAAACACAATGCCACTAACTGGGGCATTCATACATTTGAGTTTGTGACAGATATCTTATCCAAACCATAACAAGGACCAAGGGAATTGCTTCAGTCATTGGCCTGGCCTCATTTGGTGAAATGACAAACGTCCATTCCATCTCTGGGGCTCTCCACCGGACCAGCTGAGACCATAGTTTTCTGTAGGTACATGTTTTCATTCTCTCCCAGTAACTACTCATATACTAATAATAATCTTAGTCTGCTCCCAAAGACTAAGGGAGACATCAGATCTGGGAGATCTACACCTGGTTTTGTTACCGTGGTAACACAGGCCAGCTTCTGTTTGTGCCTTCCACTGTTTGAGCACATTCATCCTTAAAGGTTCTTTCAGTCTGGGTGGGCCAACCTTAAGTTAGGCTCAGTTGTGAACTGATTCCTCCATGTTAAATCTATCTTACTAGGGAGGCCACACATCCCAGCTCACTCATGACTACCTGAAGTTTCCCTTGGGTGTACTTTTAATTATGGGAGCTGCCTGGGTTTGATGATAAATGTTTTGCATATCTTTCCTGAGGAGTAGGGACAGGCTTGGGAAGAAAAAACAGAGTAAAGCCAAGAGGTCCAAAGTGCTGTCCCTTCCATTGCCTGCATGTCCCTGACTCTTTCTGAGTAAGTCCAACCTGGGCAGGTTACGTAGCTCCACCTGTTGCCTTTGCGATCCCTTTGTTCGATGGAGTGGATGGTCCTCTATGGATGGAAACAGTTCATTCAGCTTTTATGGGATAAGGAAGAGTGAATGCAGCTTCCAGGGTGCCAGACAACAGCCTCATCAGCAGACCCTGATTCTGATTAAGCAGCTGTGCACACAGAGGTATGGAAGATGTATGTGCGAGCCAGGGAGTAAGGATGCACAAGTGTGGGGGAAGATGCATTTGCAACTGAACATGTCTGAGAGTACATGGGATATACGAGTGTGTGAGTGTAGCTGAGTACACAGGAACATGTATGCATTTGAGTATATGCCCATGAAATGTGTCCCCATGATGATGTTTAAAAAGCAGCTAATATGTGTGTATGTTGGACTACATGTGCAAAAATATGCAATTGCAGATGAACATATAGCCTGAGTGTGAGTGCAAAGTCTTTTGGAAATTGTGTAAAAATAAGAGTCATGTTTACAACATGCAGTGTGGATACACATAGATGGCTATGCATGTACATACATTGGTCTGCATGAGAAGAGCTGGGTGGACAGCAATGAAATCTGGGGCACTTATGGAACAATAAGACTAACGTGAGAACAGTACAGTTCACAGTCTCTGGCTACAAGATCACCTCTGAGTCAAACTGCATTGTTCTCAGCTCCACTCTCCCTCCTACATGTACCTTGTGAAATGTATTGGTTACCTTTCTTCTTACTCTAATTAGGTATCTGACAAAGCAATTTAAAGGAGGGAGGATTTATCTTTGTACAGTTACCATCATACAGACAAGCATGGGGGGGGGGGTGGCATAGCAGCAAGCACTAAGACCCATGTCCTCCAGCACATAGTTGGCATTATCACATCTCTGCAGAACAGGAAGAAAAGGGAGAGAGGGAGAAAGAAGAAAGTAACCCAATTCCTCCTTCCAGGTCCCACCTCCTAAAGGTTCCTCCACCTCCCACAATAGCATCAGCAACTGGGGTTCCAGATGGTCAAACACATAAGTCTTTGGAGACAGCATTTTACACTCAAGCCACAACATAGAGCTTGAGAATAGCCAGTCTATTCCTTTGCCCCACTGCTGTGGGATTTGACCATGTGTGATGACCAATAATGTCAACTTGATAAGATCTAGAATTATGGAGAAGACAAAGCTCTAGGTATATGGGTGTTGCTAGATTGGGCTAAATGAGGACAGAATACGCACCCTAAATGGTGAAAGTACCATTCTACTCTCAGGCTCCCAGACTGAACAAGAGGAAGAAAGGAAGTTGAACACCAACAACCCTTTCTCTGCTTCCTGATGGCAGATACAATGTGCACAGTTGCCTTATGTTTCTGCAGCCATGCCTTCTGCATCATGACAGACTGTACCCTCAAACTGGGAGCCAAAATAAACCCTTCCTTCCTTAAGTTGCTGTAATGCCTGAGCTGCCCCACATTGGGCGGCCAAACTGTAATGGCCCGCTCTGTTCCGTAGGTCTGGGTCTAGTGAGAGAGAGTGTGGGGCAAGCGACTCAGAGAATGGAGACAAGACAAGGTGTGTGGTCAAGTCTCAAGTCTCGTTTATTGTCTCTCTCTCTCCTTTATTGTCTCTCTCATTGTCCCCCGTATTCTCTCTATTGTCTCTCATATTGAAGGGAAATCTGGGGTATTTATAGGCTTTTGCCACGTGCCTTGTAGGCGCGTGAATACCACGTGCCTTGCAGGTGTGGATATGACGTAAGCCTTACAGGCGTCTATAGCGTGGACAGCACATGGATAGCACATGGATAGCACGTGAACCACATGCCTTGCAGGCATGGATACCACGTGCGCCTTGCAGCTGGGGGCAGTAAACAGCAAAACAAAATATGTGGGATATCAGAGTGTGCTTCAGCTGTTGTAGGCTATTGAAAAATAAGTCTTACGTCAGGGTATATGGCTTGAGATGGCTGCAAAGCTGATAGCTGCTTTCTGCTAAAAGTCGGCTCCCAACAAGTTGCTTTGGTCAGATATTTTATCTTAGCAACCAGAAGTATAACTGACACATATACTGTGGAACTTGTTTCAATTCATACGATAGAAGTGGAAGGAAACGAGTGTCATCCAGAAGCCAATTGACAAGGGCGAAAAATGGCTTGTGTCATCACTTTAAAAGCTTACGTTGGCAAAGATGTTACTCTCAGAAAGATGAGAGAGCTGGGGGCTCCTGAATGCATGGAGAAACTTGAAGCCACACCTAAATGATGACCTGTAGCCTAATGCAGAGCTATTGCCTGCACACAGCCAAATCACAGTTCATCAGCAACGGCACAAGAACACAGAGGCTTGCAAACATATCCAGTGTGACTGGAGCTTGGACACAACTTACCTCCAGGGAGCAGCATTGAACCCCCAAGACGATGACTGAATTGGTCTCAGAAAAAGTCTAGACCTAAAAATTAGATAATCTCCGGGTGATTGGAACATACAGAGAAGTTTGGGGGCCACTGCTCTATACTTTAAGGAGGAAACAGTAAAACGAGAGAGGTAAACACAGGCTCCAGGAAGCCCTAAGTGCCCAGCCAAAGAGCCAGGCTGTCTTCTAAAAGTCACAAGAGACTTGTGCAGGGTTTTAAGGAGATTTTAGTTGAGTTTTAAAAGATCCATGCAGGCATTCTCAGGGATCTACAAGCCAGGCCCCAGTGCCCTGCCCATGGTTTTCATCTGTCTGAGGAATATAGATTACACCTTGTCTGTTTTCTTTCTTAAAAGCCTTGTCTAAATGCCCAAAGCTCATTTATACCCACGTGACTCCACCATTGCTCGTGACTATATCTGAAGAAGAGAATAAAAAACCAATCTTTCCCAGCATTCCATACCTAGTAACAGAATCCATGACTCACCCATCACCTCTTGTTTGGAAAATGACATTCTAGTTAGCACCCCTTCCACATAGCCTGCCTCCGTTGACATTCTGCTTATTGTCCTGCTGGTGAACCAGCTCCTGGTGCCTGTAGAACCAATCTGCTCCCTTATTCTTGGGCCCCTACTATTTCAGCCTGCATATGTCTTTCCAATGTCCATTGTGACCACATGTCTTTTCAATGCCCATTGCAACCCTTCAAGAGCAGTAATATGGGCTTGAGCACACCTTGGTTATCTCTCATTATTTATGTCTCTGCCTAGAATATTATTCTGGGCTTTCCCCTGTGAAATCATACTACATCTCATAGCCTACATAGGAGGTTCCCTCCCTAAAACATCCCTAGGAACACACTACTTCAGAATGACAGGTGATGCCGGACTTTGTCATCAGAGCCCCACATCCTGTCCCTTGTTCCCCTCTTGTTTTTTTTTACACAGGGCATTGATGCCCACAGTCTTTCAGCCTGTGTGAGCACCTATGATCTGGGAACCCAGGTCTCTTTCCTCCTCCAGCATCCCTACTATTAGCAGTGCCGACATCCAGAAGAAGAAAGGTAAATATCTGAGCTTACGGGTTAACAAGAAATATAGAACTGACTCCATGCTCAGGAGTGAGTCTTCTCCTAGCATTCTCTCCTCCTTCTCCACTGAATCATCTAGTGTGTTTAGCCTTTGCGTTCCGTGGGTGCTCCAAGAAAACATTTCTTAGAATGCTTTTACCCTCCCTTATCAGGACAAGGCCTGGACCATTGGCAGTTCTCTGTTCCACAGGTCCAAGTGCTCTTAAGAGGTCACATGATTAATCTTGCTTATGTCTGTGATTTTCCCCAGGCTCCCTACTTCTTGACAGTGTCACAGAGCAGGCCTGCTGCCTGGGATAGATCTGAAAGTGGCTAGCTCCTTCGGGGCAGGGAAGAGGAGCCAATCATCAATGCTGGTGGGGCATTCCAGGCCAGTAAATGGGCTGTCTGATGCTGGTGGGGCATTCCAGGCCAGTAAATGGGCTGTCTGATGCTGGTGGGACATTCCAGGCCAGTAAATGGGCTGTCTGTTTTCTGACTTGCAGGCTGGGTCTGATGCTTGAGCTAAGCACAAGCACAGAATGTGGAATTGTGGGAAAGGTAGAGCAAGGCGAAATGAGATTGCATATCTAACTTTCTCCTGAAAGTTTAGCTATTCAGTGTGGAGTTGGGGGATGGGGTGCAGATGGGGGATGATGAAGGATAAAAGGAAAAAAACAAAGAGCTCCTGTGTAACCTGAAACTAGAGACTATGGAGCACAAAGGTCCTGAGACAGAAGCGTATTTAGTATGTTCTAGGGGTACAAAGAAGCCAGTGTAGGTGGAGTTGACTGGATAAACTGAGGTTAGGGAAGTAGGGAGAATAATATTCACTGCAAAGCAATGGTAATAATTATGGCTTTTATATTGAATGCTTTCCCCACTGGTCTTTTTAGAATATCTTCCCATGCTTTGGGGACCACAGTTACCCCCATCCTCCTCAGCATACTTTAGTCTGTCTTGTTTTCACTAGTTCTCTGAATCCCACAAAGCAGGCACTCTGTAACTATTTCTTAACTATATTGGTCACAATTCTGTTCCCAGCATTTACTTGTATTCACCATGAATGTTGTGACTGTCATCTAAATGGTCACCTTGCTTAAGAGTTTCTTCTCTTGTGGGATCTGTTTTCCAGATGTTTGGTGGCTTAGAATTGCCATATGGTACTTCTACAACTGGCAAAAAACACAGCTGAAGGCGATCCTGTGCACATCTGGAACCCACATGTCTAACATTGGACTTGATAGCTGGCCAGATATCCATGGCACTCTGTAGACAAGCAGGCCACATGAGAAGTTTTAGGCAAGCACTATAAACGGGTAGTGAGAACAAGCAGCTTTCAGCATGATGTGTGGCTATTTTTCTGAGGTGACCTGGATGTCTGTATTATGGGCATCAGACAGTGCTTCAAGTCCAGAGCACTTCAATTTCCCCTAAACATAAGCACAAATTCACATGGCCAGCGGGATCCTAGGTACCTGTTTTCCCCAGCTATTGGTTCTGAGAACTGGGAGACTCTCCATTTGAAAGTACTGGTTGCCTCATTATGTGTGTGCAGAATGTTGGGTGTATCTGACCTTTCTCTGGGCCTAGGTTCTCTGTAAAGTAAAGATAATTTCAACAGAAAAACAAGATCCTTGGTCCTTCTAGGTCATGTGAGGCTATTTTCTATGTTTTATTTATCTATTCTTCTGTTAATAGACACATAAACTGGTTCTAGAACTTGGCTATTGTGGGCAGTGCTGCAGTAAGCCTGGGTGTGCAGGTATCTCAGTGACATGATGACTTTGATTCCCACAGCTATATACAAGATCATCACAGCTGGGTCATATGATTGACTCTACTTTGAGTTTTTATGTGGAAGCCCACACTGATTTCCATAGTGGCTGCACTAATTTACACCCTTACTGGCAGTGTTAGAGGCTTCTTCCTCTCCCATCCTTGATGACATCTGTTGTTAAATTTGCTTTCTTAGTGTCTTAGTTAGAGTTTCTATTGCTGTGATGAAACATCATACCAAAGCAACTTAGAAAGGAAAGGGTTTATTTCATGCACAGTTTTATATAACAGTTCATCATCAAAAGAGGTGAGGGCAAGAACTCAGACAGGGCAGGAACCTGGAAGCAGGAGATAAGGTAGAGGTCATAGAAGGATGTTTCTCTTTGGCTTGCTCCTCATGGCTTGCTCCACTTGCTTTCTTATAGAACCCAGGGCCACCAGCCTCGGGATGGCACCACCCACAATGGGCTGAGCTCTCCCCATCCATCACTAATTAAGAAAATGCCCTCAGACTTGCTTCTACTCATCTTATGGAGGCATTTTCTGAATTGAGGCTCCCTCCTCTCTGATGACCCTAGCTTGTGTTAAGTTGACATAAAACTAACTAGTACACTTAGTGACAGTCATTCTGACTGAGGTAAGATGGGGCCTCAGTGTGATTTCAGGTGTGTTTTCCTGATGGCTAAGGGTAACAAGCATTTTATCATACATTTATCAGCTAAGCTTAGTTTGTTTTATAACTCTGCCATTTAGTCATGGGACTATATTTGGTGCTTAAATTTTTGTGTTCTTTATATATTTTACATATGATCCTTCTCTCAGGCGGACATACATCTGAAAAGATTTTCTCCAATCTGTAAGCACATGGAGAGAATTTTAGAAAAGAATGGAATATTCACTCCTGATACTCTGTGGAGTTGTGATACACAGGATGAGGGTAGTTTTTTCTCTCTCTGCTACTGGTTAGCTGGCTTTTCCCTGAACCACTGTCTTCTAGTCATGCATGTCAGGAAATTTGAAATCAGTCTCCACCTAGATCCCTGTCAGTCTACACTCAGCACTGAAAACCTGAGTCCTGCTGCCAGCTTTGAGGCGCTATAGTGCTCCATGGAGAGACTCTCCTGGCTCTTATTTTCATTTGTTTGTATGTCTGTATGCTGTGTGTGAGAGTATATACATACATGTGGGGGCCCACAGAGGCAAGAAGAAACTGAATCTTCTGGAGCTGAAGTACAGGAAGTTGTGAGGTGTCTAATTGGGTGCTGGGGTCTGAACTCGGGTTCTCTAGAAGTATAAGCAATCTTGACCCTGAGCCATCTCTCTATCTCTGGCTCTTATCTCTGTTTTGCAGGAAGGGTGAAATGTTGCTTCCCAGTAGATTTTGCATTTTTAAAGACAATTGATAGTCTTTCTTGGGTGTTCTAGTAACCCCTCAGAACAGTCAGTAGGCTAATCCCCCAGTGGAGACCAGGATAAATTTGCTATTCAAGAGACATTTCTAGATCCTTTATTGTCAGCACTTATTGTCAGCTTTGGCTCAAAAATAATCTATGCCCAGTTCCTCCCACCCCCACCTCAACACACAAAATGTGCTCAGATGCAACCACCTCCTTCTTCACTCTTTTCTCTGTTACCAAGGTTCTTGCCAAAGGAGGTGCTAAGCAAAGCGTTTCTATTAGAGGAGCTTGGTGCCACTCCTTCAGCAGTGGTGGCAGTGGCGACAGCAGCAGCAGCAGCAAGCAAAGGGCTTCTAGATTACCAGAGTCCAGCTATTTCAGAACTGATATGCCTGAGTGATTATCATTAATGGGGGTCAGAAACTACTATGTTTCTCTCAATGTGAGAAATGTCAAGAGAGAAATCTAGATTTGGTTTCAAGTTCTTGAACTTTGACTGTATTTATGGAAACTATCTTTAGTGAGCTTCTCTGAGCAGTAACCATTAGAAGAGGCACAGACATCAATTATTTAAGGTCAGGACTCTCTGCCGAGCATCTTTAACACTCAGAAATGACTTGATAACTGTATCACTAAGGAGGCCTTGAATACATAGAGCAAAGCCAAAGATGGATGATTTAGATCTGAGGGATTTTTTGGAAGGATAAGAGGAACTTAAAGAATCAACAGGATCTATGACAGTGGCCAGCATGGCAGAATAATTTTAAGAGCATAATATTGGTACACATACATTGGTGATAACCAACTGCTCACTAGTTAGACTTAAGATATGATCAAGAGGGAAACCATGCTGGTTACAGGAAACATAGCCAACTACCCAGGGCTAGTGAAGTAATGGATCCTGGAGAAAGGCCTCAATTGCCACTACTAAACCAGCATAAGTCATAAACCAGCATAACATTCTGAATATTTATTCTTATACCCAGAGATAAGTGTAGTCCTCTCCCATTGTCAAAGAAACTCACCTTTGTAGCAGAGACCAACACAGAAAACTACAACTAATCAAAATGCAAAGCTGTGGAACACAGTTGATATATCTAAACTCCTGCACCTGAGGATCATTGTGGAGGAGGGGATGAAGGATTGTAAAAGTCAGAGGAACAGGCAGTTTTCTGTGACCCTGTTGCTTTTTGAAATGCAGAAGCTACATTTATGAAGTATCACTAATGTGGCTGCCTAAACAAGACCTAAACAAGGATGATATCAATAGACTGCAAACATGAAACAGGTAAAGCTCAGGAGCCCTCAACCCTGCACAAAGAACTAAGGAATGCTGAGAGTGGAACAGTCTTCTCCAGGGAAGAGCAAACCAACTGGGCAAGAACAAATGGTCAGTGCTGAAAACACATACATACACGTGACATATAATCTAAGCAGTCTAGATTACACACACACACACACACACACACAGAGAGAGAGAGAGAGAGAGAGAGAGAGAGAGAGAGAGAGAGAGAAGAGAGCCCTATCCCTTATTACCACCTCCACCACTAACAACAACAACAATGACAATAATCATACAAAAGGCCATAAATTAGAGAGAACAAGTCAGGGTACATGGGAGAAGTTCGTGGAAAGAAAGAACACTGGAGAAGTTATATAATTGTCTCAGAAAACTAATTTTTAAAAATCATATTAAAAAAGAATCAGTGGGAAAGTGACTATTTGTTGATTAAGGAACAGGATTAAAAAAATAGTCTAAGACCAAAATGCACAGTTAGAGAGTGTAGGACCATTTCCATGGAGGGGACACTTGGGTGTCCAAAATGCATAGTTATAGAGTATAGGGCCATCTTCATGGAAGAGACACTTGGGAGGGTGTGGGGATCAGGGATTAATGATTAGGTCATGCAGTTTTATAATATTCCCTCAGGAATCAGACGCCTCATGGAGACTGTCAGTGAGCCACACTATGCCACATGTCTGCCTTGGTCCTGGCAGAGAAATTCTCAGAGAGATTTCTCTGCCTTCTATACCAGTTACTTTTCTGTCACTGATAAAACACCAAGACCAAAGCAACTTACAGAAGAGAGTTTACATGGCTTACAGTTACAGAGGAATAGAACCCATCATGGCAGGGAGGCATGGCAGCCAGTGACATGCATGGTGGCAGAAGCAGGAAGCTGGAAGAGATCACATCTTCAATCACAACCATAAAACAAGAGAGAGTAAACTGCCAGAGGGGACAGGATATGAACTCTCAAAGCCTGCCCTCAGTGACATCCTTCCTCCAGCATGGCTACACCATTTCCTCAAACAGCACCACCAACTGGGAACCAAATGTTCAAATATTCAAGCCTGTGGGAGACATTCTCATTCAAACCACCACACTGTGATGAAGGGAAGTCATCTGCATTTACCTTTCCCGAAATCAAAGGTGCAGTGTATGATGGTTAATTTCCTTGGTCAACTTTACTGGGCTGAGAAATGCCCTAGCACACTGAAGCATGCTTTTGGATGTGCTTATGAGGCCATTTCTAGAAAGGGTTAATTGATGGGATGTTTCATCTTGAATGTGTACAGCATCATCCAATGGACTGGTGTCCCTGACCCAAATGCAAAGGGGAAAAAAGCACAAGCCAGCCGAGCACATCATTTTGTTTTAATCTTTGCTCCCTTACCTCCAACAATGTAAACAAGCCACCTCATGTTCATGGTGCCATGCCACCTTCCTTGATGGAATATATACCTTAAAACTTTGTATACAGACAGATCCTTCCTCCCCTGAGTTGTTTCTGTCATTATTGGGGCACAGCAACAACAACAACAAAAAATGTCCAATGTACATGGAAAGTGTGGTTTCTAATAATAAATTGAGCGTTCAATGGAATGTAGAATCAAACTGTGCAATCCACCTCCTCACTACCCATAATCACCTACCTGTGTTCTCACACTTTAGAATAATGCACACATACAAAGAGGAGAGTTGGAAGTGCAGCCAATCTATGAACATTTTCTGAACACCTACTCTGTACCAGGCATTTTGTAATGACTGGGGTTGTCATGGAAGAAAGACTGAAGCAGGAGATGGAAACACCACGGCCCATACAGTACTGTAAGAATAATGCACATGCATAATTCAGTGCTGTGGAAACACAGCTCTCCCCTTCCTGACACTTTCTAGAGAGGCTCTTCAGAGGAGTTGACAATTTTTAAACTCTAACAGCATGGAAATAGAAATGGACGGTGTGTGATACTATACACATCTTACCGTTCTTTTTATTCACAAAGCCATTCAAGAAATTCTCATTAGGTATCTAGAATTTATGAGAAGTAGGGATTTGCTAGGTTAGAGGGAAAACAGCCTCGATCATATATAAAGGAAGCCATAGAAGAGGGAGACACAGGCTTTTCCTGAGCTCTTTTCCCCCAAATTTATATGTATCTTATTGGTCAAGGTTAGATTCAATCCCTGGATGGCCCTTTTTATGTACACAGAAGTTGAAGCAGCTAGGAAATCCTTTTGCTGCCTCCTTCTGAAAGTATTTTGTCCTTTCTTCAAAACTCTTCTGTCTTAGAGTTCCTATTGCTGTGACCAAAATTTGGGGAGGAAAGGGTTTATTCTGCTTACACTTCCACAGCACTGTTCATCATTGAAGAAAGTCAGGACAGGAACTTAGACAGAGCAGGAACCTAGATGTAGAAGCTCATGCAGACACCAGGAAGGAGTGCAGCTTACTGGGTTGTTTCCCCTCCCCTCTCCTGGCTTGCTCAGCCTGCTTTCTTATAGAACCCAGGACCACCAGCCCAGGGGTGGCCCCACCCACAATGGGCTGGACCCTCTTACATCAATCACTGATTAAGAAAATGTCTTACAGCTGGATCTTAGGAAGGCATTTTCGGAACTGAACGTTCCTCCTTTCAGATAACTCTAGCTTGAGTCAAGTTGACATAAGAGTAGCCTGCACATCTCTCCTTTGATCAAGCTCTCTATGATGCAGCTGTTGGAGCCCTGGGAGGGAAGAGAAGAGACACCAAATGCCTTTTACTCTCACTTCTCCCAGCCTCAGCAAAAATTCCTTCGTATTCTTAAGCTCAGTAGTAGCCAGGTAGATTCAGAAATTCAGAAATGGCATAAGCTTGGGGCATGACCATACCATGGGGCTGTGGGCATGTTCATCCCTTTCTGAATCTGTTTCCTATCTGAGATCAGACCACTATGCTATGTGTCTTACATTTCCTGAGAGACTTTGGCCTTCCCTCTTCTCCTTCCCCATGCTGTCTAGCCTGTCTTCCTCTCATATATCCCTGTCTCACCCATATCCTTCTGGACCCCTTCAATCTCTCTAGAAATCACAAATATCACTTCTTACCCTCATAGACAGTCGCAGCCACCTCCTGTGACTCCTAAGCTTTCTTACTGGCGTAGGGAGTGGGAGTAGAAGCAAGGTGCCCATCCAGCACTTTCTGCTTACCTCATAAAAATATGTCCTTCAATGGGCAATGGAACCTTTAGGAAATATCTACAGAGATGGCTTCATGGGTAGTAATAAGCAAGATGCAGAAGCCTTGCAGAGATCGATCCTAATTCTCTGCTTTTTGTCCCCCTAGGGACCTTGCACAGCATTCTACCCTGTCTGAGTATTTCGAGTCTAGTGAGGCCCCACCTTGGCAGAAACCCCCCTCCCCTCACCCTGCTCTCTTCCTGTGTTGTGACAGGTGCTACTCCGGTACCCTTGGTACCTAGCTCTCAAAGAAGAAAACAGATCACCCATCACTGGGTAATTATAGAGCAACTGAAAGGCCATTTAGCTACTGTGTGATAAGCAATAGACTATTTTAATAATAACCAATTACCATACATTATAGTGTATCATTTGGCATTTGATGATCTACTGGGGTCTCACCTGCTCCTTTCCATATGAAGCATTTCACGGCTGTTCACACCTTCCCCAACAGAAGTTGTGTCACTTTCTAATCGAAGCACTATTTTTAGGAAAGAGTTAGGGAAAAGTTTGCAGAGGTGGTGCAAATTATATCATGCCAACCCAAAGCTTGCATTCTGCCAAGCATCTCTCCTGACAGTTCTGCTGCTCCGAAGTGCTCGGCAGGATGGAGAGTGAGCTTTGTTTCATGATCTGCATTAGCCTTTATGCATCAATGAAGGGGCAAACCTGGAGGCCAGCTGTCCTGACAGAAATACTATTAACCCCGATCTCACTCTGTGGGTGCATATTCTTGGATGCATTCTTGCTGCCTACTGAACTTGAAACTATGGGCTGAGAATCCTGATGCAAATTCTGTCCTGGATACAAGAGCAGACTTTGCCCAATCCATGGTGAGTCTTGAGTGGGCCATGGAAGATGCCCCATCAACCCGTGAGAGCTGTTCAACCCACTCTCCTAGCATAAGGTCCTTTGTTTTACTCTTTCTTCACTTTGTGTGTGTGTTTGTACATGCAATGGTTCGAATGAGATGCCCCCTCCCAAAAGTCTTGTGCATTTAAATACTCTGTCTCTAATTGGTGACTGTTTGGGGAAGACTAGAAGGTGTGGCCTTGCTGGAGGA
This sequence comes from Arvicanthis niloticus, assembly GCF_011762505.2. Lineage (NCBI taxonomy): Eukaryota > Metazoa > Chordata > Mammalia > Rodentia > Muridae > Arvicanthis > Arvicanthis niloticus. The sequence goes on along the minus strand of NC_047658.1, from coordinate 82,769,542 downwards.
AGTATGTCACTGGAGGAAGACACTGAGGTCTCAAAAGATTCAGCCACTTCAAGTCTTCACTTCCTATTTGTGGGTCAAGATCTGCATGCTCAGCTGTTGTTCCAGCATCATGCCTGCCCCTCCTGCTGCCACGCTCCTGCTGCCACATTCCTGCTGCCACGCTCCTGCTGCCACGCTCCCTATCATGATGGCAATGCGCTTTTATCCCTCTAGAACTGTAAGCCCAAAATAATTTTTTCCTTCTATATGCTGCCTTGCTTGTAGTGTTTTATCACAGCAATAGAGAAGTAGCTAAGACCGTGTGCTTACCTGTGTGTGTGTGTGTGTGTGTGTGTGTGTGTGTGCATATATGTTTGCAGGTGCATGTGCACCTGTGTGCATTTGCACAGGAAGGCCAGAGGTTGACATCACTTGTCTTCCTCAATCTCTCTTCACTTTATGTTTTGAAATAGAGTCTTTCACTGAGCATGAAGCTCACTGGTTCAGCTATGGTAGCTAGCCAGTGAGCCCCAAGAATCTTCCTGTCTCCACCTTCTGGGCATTGGCTGTAAGTACGTACACTGTACCCTACCCTGCTTTTATTTCTGTGCCTAGGATGTAAGAGTTATGGAGCAGGCACTTTACAAACTGAGCCATCTCCTTAACCCATTCCTTGAACACAGCCTGCCAAGCAGACAGCCACATTAGCCATAGGTCTAGTAACCTTTCTCCATCATATCTATTGTTTTCTAGGTTTTTTTGAGATCTTATTTATATTTTTGTATATGGATTTTTGCCTGCATGTATTTTTGTGCATCATACATGCGCTTGGTGCCTACGAAGTTCAGAACAGTGGCATTGGATCTTCTGGAACTGGAGTTGTGAACAACCCAATCAAACCTGCATCCTCTGGAAAAGCAGCCAGTGCTCTTAACTGCTGAGACATCTCTCCAGCTTCTCTTTCCTTTTTGTGATTAACTCCAGGCAGGAGGTTAACTATTAACCCTTTCTTCCCCAAAAGGCTTCTGGAGTCCTCATAAAAATGTTCAATCTCCTTCTCTCTTATATGCACACAATTGTGATCAACCTCTAGCAAACCTCACTATTTTGAGTTACAAAATTTACAAATTTTTGGTGCTGACTCATTGGGACAGTCCACAGAGGCACAAGGGCTCACTCTCTACTTTTCTAAAGTATGTATGGTTCAGCCATCTGCCACTGCTGTCCCTCTCTCACCATGTGCTTTTATGCTCACCCAATCACTCAGTTTGCCACATGCTGTTCCTAAGTTACTATAATGGTTCCCCTGCTGGTTTTCGGACTTCCACCTTTCCTCTCAATAATCTATATTGTTACCCTGCAGGCAAGACAGCCATTTTCCTCATCAGAATAACTGCATGTACTTGCAAAAGACCCCCGAGTTTGGGTCCATTGACTGTTGATGTTCCATCATAGTAGGAGAGAATGAGGAGGACCACTGGAACCTCATCCCAAAATTCTAGCCACTTGTGCTACTTGTATGTAATTCTTCCCTGATTGCATGTGGCCTGTGGTCTCCAGAGGGTGACAGAGGATAAAGACTGTAGAAGGCGAACCTGAAGGAGGGAATCCATCTATGCAGATATGGAGAAACCATTGCCCATTACCATGCAGGGGTGAGGCTTTTCAGTGGTGTAGTTGCTTTGGGGACATGCTTTTGTAAGTACCTCTTCATCTGTGCTCTGTAAGTGATCCTGATAAACTGCTCATTTCAGAGCTTGACTGGGACATGAGCCTCTCCTAACACCAAGCATCTCTGCAGGGCCCCTCCCTGCAAGACCAGCTCAACCTCGGGAAGCAAGAAAGAGAGTGCCACTGCAGCTCTTGGTCACTTGTGTGGTCTCAGCCAGTGACTGGTTACCTTAGCCTCTTCTCTGGCAAAATGGAGTTGACTCTTTTGCATACAGGGTCTCCTTTCTCTGAGACTCTTTGACACATCTGCCTTATTCTGCTGTAGTAGTCTCATTTTTTTTTTCCTCAAGCCACTTGATAGCAATTATTTTCCAGCTCTACACAAGTCTCAGGAGTGGTTGGCCTGGGCTTGTACTTTAAGTACCCACTGCTGAGAATGGAAGCTGACTTACAACGGCCAGATTGTGACCTCGGAGCCTAGCTCCAACTGACTTCCCTTCTGGTTGCCTGAACTTTATTCCCTGCCCTTCAGCCTGGGTATAGGTGAGATCCTGGTACTCTTAATTCCTGTGCTGATTTCAGACAAGGTCAAAGTGTATTTCTGTTCTCTGTGGGTCCACCATGAGGGCAACTCTTGAGTCTTAATGGTGAGTCAGATGTAGCTTCTGAGTCACTCCAGAAAAGATGTAATCTCTCACAAGTGAAACTGCAGAGGTCACCCAGCAATTCATCAGTCCAGCCTGACTACTCAGTATGTGTCAGACACTGGTGACATTCAATGGAAGAGGCAGTGCCCTCCTTGGTGGGGGCGAGGTTCAGAAAAAACCAATATACAATCACAACCCAGAGCACAAGTAATAGAGGAAAGAGTGGGTACATGTAAATTTGGTTTGGCCTTTAGAGGTGGCATGGATCTGGATGTGAATGTCTCCCCTAAACCAGCAATGCTTAAGCTGAAACATAAAATTATACTTCTCCAGGAAATGAAGTAGGCATGAATGTGTGTGCCAGGGCTGTGAGGGGAGAAGAGAGGACGATTTTCGAACAGAGGTGTCTGTGAGTACCTGATATCAGAAGCAGAGAGGAAACTGTGGCGATGTGATTTGAATGCTGTAGAGATGAGTGAAAGATGATAAAGAAGAGAGAACAGGCTAGCGATGCTGGATGGTAACACCCTAGGCTGGACTATGGAGGACACTGTAAGTCATCTTTGGGAGTCTAAGCTTTATCTTGCAGCTTTATAGTGTGGCTAACAGACTTTAAACTGAGGAATAACATGACTGGCTTTGCAATAGAGGTGTGGACAACATACCAAGGAGGCAGAGAGGGGGAGTGGTTCATTCTTCATTTGAAGGTCCATCAGAAATTCATCTTAAGAGCCTTTCTTAACTTTTCTCACTGCTCCGACTACGTACCTGGACAAAGCAGTTTCAGGAGGGGAAGTTTTATTTGGGGTAAAGATTTGAGGGTACCATTGTTGTGTATAAGGTGTGAGTATGCAGGGCCACATCACATTCACTACCAAGAAACACAGAGAGATAGAGGCTGGTACTTGGCTCACTTTCTCCTTATCTAGCCTAGGACCCCAGTTCATTGATGCTGTCACCTACATTCATTGTGGGTCTTCCATCCGGTTAAACTTCCTGGAAACACTCATCACAAACATGCCCAGAGGTGTGTGTCTTAGGCAATTCTAAATCTAGTCAAAGCAATAATGAAGATCAATTATCAGAGAGTCCAAGACCCTCTCTCTGAATGCGTTCCTCGTTCTGGACCCAGAATTAACATGCCTGGAGTTTTGCTAAGGCCTTCTAGAACAACCGCTCTACTTCCAGTGGCTTTCCTAGTCCATGGAACTTGTTTTCTTTGTCTAGAAATGAAATGCACTCTGGCTTGGTATTTCTATCCCAGCAAGGTGCTATTACCCCATATCACTGCAGCCCTGCCACAGAGCACGTGTAGATTACATGCCCTTCTAAACCTGATTCATTTAGTAATGGGACGTGCAACTTCTATGACTATAGCTTAGATTATTATTAGGTATTATGAGTCCAGCCACAACAGGAACAGAAGAAATATCCTGAAAGAAATATCCTGCTTCTCTAGTATGGTCTCCCTCATCTATAATCCCAGCACTCTAGAAACCAAGGCAAAAAAAATGTACATAAATTTGAGGACAGCTTGAGCTATATAGTGGAACCCTTCTGAAGGCTGGGGGTCAGGGGAGAATGAAGAAGAGAAGGAGGAGTCAGAAGAAAGAGGAGAAAAGCGGGGAGGGAAAGAGGAAGAAAAACACAAGCAATAACCCTCTCACCTCACACCTGCCATCTTGACCTTTAAGGATTCCAACTCGGTAGCTACGGGTGACCTTGAGCTAGTCAGCTGTCCTCTATCCTCCACACTTTCTTTGTGAATGAGAATAAGAATGTTTTTATAGTTTTGTTGAAAATATTCAAGGATGTAACATGTACCCAACTTTTAAAAGTGTCTGGCATAGGGAAGTTAGGCTGTACTGTTACCACGAACAGCCCTGTTCTTGTGGAATAAGCTAGAAGGATATGCTGTAAGGAGATAATTCAGCAAGCGTGTGTTCATCTGTGAGTAGGGAAAGGCAAAATTAGTAGGATTCCTCTAAAAGGAATAAATTTTAAAAATATCTTTCTGATTCAATGTTCTTAACAGACTGTTCTCATTGTTTCAGTTGTCATTACTGTTTGTCAGTTCTGAGAAATCATCAGACTCTCCTCATGTGGAGCAATTAGAGTTAGGGAAAGAAGCATAGTGATTGGGTTCAGACTAAAGTGAATTTGCAACCTAGCCCCACCATGCCAGGCCATGTGACTTGGGGAGACTGACTCCAGTTCTGTAAGATCCAGGCTCAGCATCTGGGAGGTAGGCACTGGAGCAGAGCTGAGCTCTCTGAAAGTAAGATTGGAGCACAAGGGTCATTTGAATGCCTCTTACCTTCTTCCTTGGATGATTTGAGACATCCCTTTACAGAGCCGAGTCCTTGGCAGGACTGTGAGGGTCAGAGGAGCACACAAGGAGAGACAGTGGCCTCCTTTAGTCCTGCTGCCCTCGGGCTGGGCTGTCAGCCCAAGAGTCATTAGCAGGTGGCAGGGCAGAGCATGGGGCCATCCGTCAGAGGAGAATGGCTGCCACAGTTCCTGGGATGCAATGGTGCCCTGAGGAGCCATTGGCAGTAATGATGATGGGTATTTAAGCAAATGAACTGTTAATGAGCAGGCAGAGGTGAGCTGCCTCCCAGACCAGCTGGAGCCCCGAGTTAGCAAAGGATGGCAAGGTAGGAACAAGGGGAGCCAAGATAGGGAAGAAGTTTCATTTCTGAGCAGGAAATTGGATCCTGTGGGGAGGCTCAGTTGGCCCTGGAGCATGGTGCCTGCTTGCCCTATCTGTTTTTCACTAATTCAGGTCTCATCCTCATTCTCATGACTCCTTGGCACTACCCCTGGCAACCCTAGTCAGGTGCACCCACCTTCCTCCTCACCCTTCTAGATCTTAGCAAAATGAAGGAAGAAAAGTTTCTAGTTGGAAGCCATATCAACAAGAAAGGAAGTGTGGAGATGCTGCCAGCTGGCTCCAGTCTGCTGGGTCCTGTGGACTGGGGACTGAGTGTCTGTAGAACATAAGGAGTCATGTGACCAGCCTCCTGCCAGAGTTACTATTACCATGCTCTACGTGGGTGCCAAGTATATGCCAGACACTGTCCTGAACTCATAATGAGCACTGGGATGTGTGGTATTTGCATTTTACAGAGGAAGAAACTGAGGCTCAAAGAAGATGAAATGACTGACTGGATCAAGGGTTAGGGAGTCAGAAGATTGGCACAAAGCTGCGTCTTAAAATGAGACAAAGAATGAAGATAGGGAGTGTCAGAAGGGTGATCTCTCATCACTCAAAAAAAACAATGTAAGGCCAGAGGAGGTGGGGTGAGGCCTGAGGAGACATAGAGACCGAGTAAGGCAGTATGTTGTTCTTTTACTCACACAGAAACCAATGGATAGGCAGAGGATGCCTTGATGTCCTGTAGGTGGGCACACTTACTGTAGCCTCTGCACCTCCAGTCTCTTGCTCTCCTTTTCCTGTAACTCTATGGTTTTCAACCTGTGGACCTCTGTAGGGGTCAAACAACCCTTTCACAGAGGTCAAATATCAGATATTCTGCATATGAGATATTTACATTTGATTCATAACAATAGCAGAATTACAGTTCTGAAGAAGCAACAAAAATAATGTTATGGTTGGGGATCACCACAACATGAAGAAGTGTATTAAAGGGTTGCTGCACTAGGAAGGTTGAGAACCACTGCTCTAGCCTCTCTGAATGCCCTGCAGGATAGAACTTGGGAGCTGCTGAAAGGTATCAGCTCTGTTCTCAGACAGAACCTGTCATGTTCTTGCAAGCTAACCTCCGACAAAGTACCAAATGGTTCCAAACCCGTTTCTCCAAATGTGAAATTCAATAGTAAATACTTTTCAACTCTTTGGAGTTCACTAGTGCTGGAAGAGTTGTTATTTCTGGGCTCTGACTCCTGATAGCAGGTGAATTCCACCAGGTATTAAATACCGTTGACTTTTTCAGTCCGTAAAAATGGCGTAATTATTTCTACCTGGAAGGAACCTGATAAATATGAGAAATGATGAATATAAAACATTTGCCATACACTCACTCGCCACAAGTAAGAGCTGCAGTTAACCTTCCTGTCAGTCAGGTGCTAATCGGCCTGGTACCAAGGTCCTCACTCCCTTGTTGCTTTTCCTGTTACATCTCCCCTTCCTCTTCTGTAAGGACATTCTTTGGACCTTCTAGCTAGGTCTGTATCATCTCCTAGCTTAAAATTTCTTTCAGTGAGCTGGCTATTGGCTGATCTCACTTGATTTGTGCTCTGATGCTGTCTTTATTTGCTGCTTAGCAACCACCCTGAATTTCACCCGGAGCCTTTAGTTGGCTGTGTGAACTTGGGCTCGTAGTGTTCCTTCTGTGAGCTTCTGTGTCCTCATGAACAAATGGAAGTTTGGCAGAACTTGGTGTCTTGTCACCAAGCTATAGACTCTGCCAAGCTCAGACTGTCTCAGAGCACAGCCCACAAACATTGTCTCTCCTCTTAGTCTTTGCTGACATCTTCTTCTGCAAATGGCCTGATGCCACATTTGTATAACAGTATCCATTTTAAAGATATTTTTATTTTGTTCTAAGTGAGTATGTGTGCATGTGAATGTGAGTTTGTGTACATGTGTGCAAGTGTGTATGTTTTTATGTGTGCATGTGTGTGTGCATATGTGTGTGTGTGCCTGTTTGTATAAATGTGCACATGTATATGGGTGCCTGAGGAGGACAAAAGAGGCTACTAATTCCTCTGAAGCTAAAGTTATAGCCAATTTAGACTGCCAAAGAGACATAGGTGCTGGGAACCAATCTTGGGTCCTCAGCCAGAAGCAGCAAGGTTCTTCACTGAGCTCCTTCCTTAGCACCCATTTTAAATGCCACCCATGCCATGAAGTTTACTGAATCCTCTCTGTCACTAACCCATCAAAGGTGGCTTTCACTTCAGCATTGCAGAACCCTTAGCTTTGTCTGCTGTCCTGCGTCGGATCTTCCTGTACTTTACTTGGAATTGTTACTTCTTCTATGGTAGCCACCATCTCCAGTCACAGAGGTGTGAGTGGTGTTCCCAGGCCTGCCACACACTAACTTTGCCTTTCTTCCTGAGTACCCTGTTGTGGGGGCTCAAAGATGTAATATGCAAACATTAACTAGGAGCTCACACACCTCAGTCACAGTCACTTCTAGAAAGGGGACACACTAGCTGTGTATCCAAGTATGGCTTCCTATGGATATAAAACCAAATGTCTTTTTCTTGATCTTCTCTGTTTCCTGATTATTTACACTTCATTCTATTTCTTGACACCTGAGCTAGGAGCTACAGACCAGAGCAAATTCCCTGACTCCTGATGTGATACTCTTAGGCTGTAACTGGCATCTGTTTGGGCGGACAAGTGAATATTTATCACCTCTCAGTAGGCATCGGTCACTTTAATTGTTTTCTAGCACAACGTGCCTACTGCTGAAAGCAGAGCCCCTTGGCTGTTTATCAGATCCGCTAAGTGAAAGGGAGCTGGGCAGAGATGGAAGTTCAGACCATTTTGGCTGCAAAAGAAAGTCTTGCCCAAGACAAATGAGTCCTCCGATGGTCATCTGGAACATTTGATGGTTTAGGAGATGAGCACCAGAGCTGTGATCTCAATACGCAGGATCGCTGGACCAACCATGCTCATAATTAGATGTAAGTGGCAAGTGTTTAGGGGAGTTTTTATTAGTAGTAGTACTACTAGTAGTATTTTTTATAGTAGGGGAAGCAAAGTAAACAATCCTTATTAAGTGTCTATTAAATAATATGAACTAACTATAAATTTATTGCCTTTTTTCCTTTGTAAAGAGAAACTTGAGGGGAAAGCCATATATATATACACAATGCACAATATAGAAAAACCAAAGCAGTAGAGTTGTTCTCACTGTGGCTTGGGTGAAAGACACCTACTCTTTTTTTTTCCCTGTTCTCACTCAGTTTCCTACCCAGTTGGCCCTTAAAACCATGAAAGTCCTTTCAACAATGATTACCCTGATCTGCACAGTAACTCTTCAAGGCTGGAATTATTTTCCTGTCTGAAAGATGTGTTAAATGAAAATCTGAGAGGGGCAGATACATGGCTGGGAGATGAAGAGGATTCTGATGATCCAGGAGAAAGAGGAGGAGGAAGAAGAGAAGGAAGAGGAAGAGGATGAGGAAAAGGAGGAAGAACAGGAGGAGGAGAAACCCACTGATAGTAAAATCCAAGGAAAATAATTTGATGTCCAAGTGCCAATTTGCTTGTGCACATACTCAAGGTGACAAGTATGGCCAGTGTTCATTCCATACTATCAAGCTCCCAGGTGATCATGAAACCCAAAGTGAGGGTTGCTTTGTCATGCCCATGGGAAGATCAAGGGCCAAGGAAATGAGAGAGTCTTGGGAGGGCCAAATACTAGTCTGTGGCCTGAGCAGAGAGAGAGAGACAGAAGGCGTCAGAGATGGGGGCCCACTTTGCTTTATCTAGAAAATTTTTTCCACAACAGATTCTGCATCTACTCTGTCTGTCCTAGATGAGAATTCTCCCCACCAGCTCCCTTGTCCCTCTTGCTATCAACACAGTCCTATGTCTGTAGCCATCTATGTGGAAGTAGTCATCACAGTCAGTCAAAGGTGATCTGAACTTTAGAGTCTTAGTAAGGAGGAGGAAGTAGGAATGAAGAAGAAAGAAGGGAAAGATGATAATGATGAGGAGGAGAAGGAGGAGGGAGAGAAGGAAGAGGAGGAAGAGAAGAAAGAACCGGAAAACCATTGATAGTAAAATCCAAGGAAAGTAATTTGGTGTCCAAATGCCAGTTTGTTCACATACTCAAGGTGACAAGACTAGGTCCATGTTCCAGATGGAAATGTCCAGCTCAGTGAAGGATACAGGGATATTATCTGCCCCCTAAGCACTCTTCCATAATTCTCCTCACCATGCTCACAAGTTGTGGTGGTAAACCTTCACTGTTAATTTGACTAGGCTTAAAATTACCTTGGAAATACAGCTCTTGGAGATGTCTGCAAGGGTGTTTCCAGAAAGACAGTGAGCCAAAATTAGCATTCCCTGTCTTAAGCTACCCCTGTATATTCTGCATGGCAGTAATAGAAATAACAAATACACCAATAATTCTAATTTCCAAATCCAAGAGGATTCCTGCATGTAAACAAACTAGCATCAAATAGGTCAGTTCACTATTTAATGAAATGGCCAGAAGTTCAGTGTTGAGGACCATTCTATCAATGTTGGAACCCACACTGCCAAAAGCCTTGGTGGCTAAACTGTTAGAGCCTCCACTGCCTCAAGCTGCTCTGGTCTGTGGGTCAGGGTTCAGCAAGAGAGAGAGTGAGGACGGACGTGAAGAATGGAGACCAGACAGTGTGATTCAATCCCATTTATTCTTCAGTCTCTCTTCTTCTCTCCAAGTCCCTAGTTCTAAGTACCAAGTTCCAAGTCCCTAGTTCCTAGTCCCTAGTACCAAGTCTCAAGTCCTAATTCCAGTTCTAATTTGCTAGTCTCTTTCCTTGTTCCAAGTTCTCTGTCTCAAGTCTCAAGTACCAAGTGTCTAAAGTCTAATTGCCTGTCTCTAGTATCAAGTGCCTACTACAAGTGTCTGTCTTCTGTCTGCCTCTTGCCTTTTATATGTCTCACTTCTAAGTCATGCCCTTAAGTCTTATCTCTAAATCATACCTTTAAGTCACGCCTTTAAGTCACACACCTTTAAGTCTCACACACTCAAGGAAAGATCCTGGGTATCTAAAACAAGATGTAATCAGAGTGTGCTCAGCTGTTGTAGGCTGTTGTAAGTAAGTCTCCTGTCAGGGTATATGGCTCAAGATGGCTGCAAGGATGATAGCTGCCTTCTGTCAGCTCCCCACAGTTCAGCCCATTCTCATCATCTTGCCTGTCCCATAGCTCCTGGCACACTTGTCAGAATTCACAAAGCAGACAAATGTGGTTCATCCCACCCTAACACAAAGACTTTATCCAGGCCAGACATAGTAAGCTATCAAATGTTTAACTCCTTAGCCAGCTTCCAACCAGCTGTGGCCAAGTGGCCCTTAGCACTTGGCAGGCTTATGAGGCTCCTTGGGTAGTTTTTGATTTCCCAACAGAATTTTTTCTCCTAACCACTTCCTATCCAAATACAGATGTGATGGAGGGAGATGTGACAGTCATAATGGACCATGAAGGAAAGGGGAAGAGAACTGGGAAGACATCAGTGACACCATTAAGCTACCTCTGCAGCTGCTTACCTCCATATATCCTTATGTAAGGAAATTCAGTCAAGATATGTTTCCATCTCTACAGCTATTTCTGAAACTAAAAATCAGAATTCCTGATATGGTATGACTTTGTTACAACCCTTGGAAGTAGACATTATCCTTCTTTTAAACTAAGAACAATAAAATTGGGTAAGTGTGACTGGCAGTGTTAATTGCCAACTGGACAGAATCTAGAATCACCAGGTCTCTGGGCATACCTCTGGGGGATTATTTTGGTCATGTTAATTGATTTGGGTAGAACTGTTGTAATTGTTAGTGAGACCACTCCTTGGGTAGGGATCTTGAACTGTATAAAATGGAGAAAGCAAGCTGAACGCTAGCACAGATATACCCATTACTCTCTTCTGTCTGTGGATGTAATGTGACCAACTGCTTCATGCTCCTGCACCATGATCTTGAGCTAAAATAACTCTCCCTTAAGTTGCCTTTATCAGAGTATTTTATCCCAGCAAGCGGAAAGGAAACTGAGACAGGAGGTGACTATACAAAAGTCATTAACCAGCCAAGTATGGTGGCACACTGGTAATCTCAGCACTTGGGAAACTGAAGCAGGACATTGCAAGTTTGAGATTAGTATGGGCTACATGGTGAATCTGAGGCCAGCCTAAACCAGTCTCTGCTAAAGATAGCAAAGACTTACCTTTTAAAAAGGCCATTATCTTGTAAGCAGTAGAGTTGGTATTTAATTGCAAGCTCTCTAAACCCACACCAAGCAAGAAGGTTGATACTAGATATTGTACATAATACAAATAAATTTCTTTCATATGTATTTTATATATATTTACACATTTTCCTTATTCTTGTGTCTAAACACTCCCACACACCTGTGCACATGCAACACACACTTTAATCCTACTCGGTGACTTCTTGCCCGCAGTGGTGACAGCCTCTCCTTTATCTAGAGCCCTGGATGATTGCTGCACAGCCTCATATCACTCTTGGTCTGCTGGATACAAATGAAAATCATCCCAGGGAAAATACAGATGATTTGGAAGTGCCATGCTCTCGAAACATTAAGAAAGAAGAGTGTCTGAGTATGGGAGACAGCGTGTAGAGCATAACGAACAGGGGCTCTGAAGAGAGAGCTGGATTTGCAGTCCAGCTCTGCCAACGTTCACTTGTCAATCCGCTACCACAAACTCACTTTTCCAACCTCTGAAAGGAAGGAAAGTATTGTGTATGTGCGTGTGTGTATAGATGTGCAAGGAATGTGTGTGTGTACATAGGTGCATGAGTGTGCATGTGGGGACAGTAAGAGGTTAGAGAGGGGAACTAGGTGATAGTTAACAGAGTTTTGAGGTGAAGGTTAAATACATGTTACATATGCATATATACATGCATATGCACACACACATTTATCCCTAACTGAGGTAAGCCTGTGCCTGTCAGCTAAGAACCTTACACGGCCAGAATCCTAGCTCCTCTCATGATCTATCGACCATGAAGAGGATAGGGCAGCATGGAGGATGTGGATATACAAGCAGCACCAATCACCAGTCTGTTATCATTCTAGACTTTGAGTTTTGGTCCAGGGACTCAAATTAGCAACTCATTCCTTCCTCCATGGAGGTTTCTCTCTGAAGCCCACCTTCATGATCCATCCCCAGGAGATACCAGCAGAGTCTTGTCACTATATCCTGAGCAGCCACCTCAGCACATTTTGGTTTTCTGTTACCCACACTCTTCATCTTTTCACTTCCATAATAGAATGTTCCAGGCTAGCAACTGATGGAGACCAAGGATTGGTCTGTCTATGCTAGAAGCTGGGAAGTTCAAGGTAAAGGTACTAGCACGTGGAATTCTTGCTAGGCCCTCACCTAATGAGAGGTGCCAGAGGGATACGAGATAAGATTTCAGTCCTCCTATGGCAAAAGGGCAAGAGAGCGCACACCCCTTCAAGGTAGCCATTTTCATGGTAGCATTGGCATTCCCATGGTAAGGTTTGGCCTTGACCCAAACCCCTTCCACTAAGCCCCAGTTGCATTAGAGTTACATCTCCAACAAATGAATTGCAAGAGCACATGCAGGCTTTTGCATCTGTGTTTCTAGGTTTTCAGGTGGCAAATCAGCCACTCTATCCCATAGGCTTTGGCAGGTGCCATCATTCTACGCATACTAATATATCTAATATGGTTTGAATGGAAAGTGCTCCCCACACACTCATGTATTTCAGCGCTCAGCCCCTGGTTTGTGGCACTGTTGGGGGCCATTGTGGGACTTTTGGAAGATGAAGTCTTATTGGAGAAAGTGAGCCACTGGGGGTGGGCCTTGAGGCTTTATAGCTCAAGTTCACTATTATCTGTTCTTTGCTTGACTACAGACTTAATGAGACCAGCACTCTGACCAGCTGCCCCACACTTCTGCCATGATGTCTTCTCTAACATGACGGACTATATCCATTCTTAAGCTCTAAGCCAAGCTGAACTCTTCCTCCTTTAACATGGTGTTGCTATTCTGTGGTTGTCACAGTCACTCATGCCAGAGGACATTCTAATGTGGTGTCTGGAATGGACTTCCTAGTATGACTAGATTGCCACTTTCCTTCAGATCCAACGCAGGACAGAGCCTCCTCAAGGACAAGTCTCCCTTGGGAGCTGCTTGGTTTTGGATTACCCTATGCTGAGATCAAAATGTTTACTGGGATTACGAAAAACACATGGAGATTAACATGTGGTGTTTAACTGCATCGCCTCAGGCCCTTGGCTTCCCTTCCACATGAGCTGCCAAAATAAATTCCCACTCACAGACACCCTGAGCCTGTTGGGCTGTGTAGAGTGAAAACAGAGAAAGCCTGCCACACAACAGATTCTCACATTCACAAGGGAAATACCAATGCTTTTTGATTTAAATAGCTCAAAGGCATTCTCTCTCTCTCTCTCTCTCTCTCTCTCTCTCTCTCTCTCTCTCTCTCTCTCTCTCTCTGTGTGTGTGTCTTTTCTACTTGTCCTAAAGGAAGACAAATAAGCAAAGTGTCATTATCTTCATCTGTAAGAGAGAACCTTACAGGTTTCCTTATCATATCACTCTGGCACCTTGGCACCATTTCTCACCAAATTCAACAAAAATAGGCTAACAGATTATTTACTTAAACTCCTGTCATGCCAACTTTGGTGCCTGCCTCGAGATCCCAGAGGGAAAATGACAATGAGATCCCTAACCTTGGTTCATCCTCTCCGGAATACACTTGGGCAGTCTGCCTTCCTTCCTCTACAAGGTCATTACTTTGTCTGCAAAGGAAGAATCATGGAGGGAAACACCTGGTTACTTAACCCATGAGGGATTTCAAATTTAAACTTCATGAACAGTTTTTACATTCCACTCCACAGACTCTGGGCTATAGGCAATTTCACATATGTTCAGCATGCTCAGTGGATGTCTGTGGAATTGGATTCTTTGTTAACATCATCACAGCTGGAGAGAGTTATCATTTGCCCCAGTTTCTACTTAAAATAAGGTACAGAAACTTTCCCAAGATAATGAGTGGTGGGGCCTCCTACCATCACCACCATGACTGCCATTACCACTGCAGTGTGTGCAGTATGTACCTACTAAAACCACTTCATAGTGCTATTACTACAAGTGCCAACACTAGTGTTCCCATGGCACTGTGACCACCACCAATGCCACTGTTAACTATCCACACGCAGTCATAACCACAAAATTACTACACTACATAACTTTCCCACCACTCTATGTCACAATGTGTAGCTGGAGCTTATTGGGTTTCTGAGTGCCAAATATTTGCTAATACTATTATTTCAAGTGCATTCATTGATGGAAACAATGGCCTTAACTGGAAAGCATTCTTTCCCATTTGTAGATGAGACTATTCAAGGATAGTTACAAGCTAGACATGACAAGACCAGGGTCCACTGAAGGCAATCTGGCTCCCAAGCCCATGACCCTAAATGCTACTTTATAATTCTTCCTCTCTGGATCCCTTTCAGAGCCCAGATCTGCATCTAAAGGTTTGCTCCTCACAGGATTAGTGAATCGGCCCTGGATTCCAGTCCAGAAATGTACAGGTGTAGAGAGCTCAGCCCGACCCACATATGGCAACACTCTTGAACAAGAATGAGGTGGATGTAAAGTGTTAGTCAGTGGCAATGAGAGCCTTTAGCATAAAACAGGGGACACAGCAACCCTGATAGAGCAATAGCCCCCTGTGATTCTTGGACTGCTGAACTGTAAATGATACCCACAGCTTGCTTAGCAATGAGAATGGAGTAGAAGTCCAGTTCTGGCCACACTCAGGACAAGGTGTCATGCTCTCCATATCTCATGGTCCCTGAATTTGTCATCTCTTGGGGGCCTGAGTATTCCAGGGTTTCCCCAAGCCTAGAGGACCCTCTTCTGTTACAATGGTCCCTTGTTAGTAGGAGACCAATGAGACTTTCTCTCTCCCTCTCCCTCTCCCTCTCCCTCTCCCTCTCCCTCTCCCTCTCCCTCTCCCTCTCCCTCTCCCTCTCCCTCTCCCTCTCCCTCTCCCTCTCCCTCTCCCTCTCCCTCTCCCTCTCCCTCTCCCTCTCCCTCTCCCTCTCCCCCTCCCCCTCCCTCTCCCTCTCCCTCTCCCCCTCCCTCTCCCTCTCCCTCTCTCTCACACACACACTGTGTACCTACTAAAACCACTCCACTGTGTGTGTGTGTGTCCTCTTCTCTATGTTTGGGAGGTCTTCATTCATCATTTGATGGTGTACCCCATATAGGATACAAGAAGCAAGCTGTCTGTTAGGGGCTCATCTCTTCTGGGTGTTCTCCATTGAGGATTATATTGTTTTTATCCTGGCATCCCTGTTTTATCTAGTCCTATGCCTGCCTTATGAGAGGAGTTCAATACATGTAAAAAGTAAAAAGAAAAGGAGGGAGGAAAAGAATGAAGGAGCAAGAAGAAATGGAGAGAAAAGAGACAAAGGCATCTAGAAACCACACAACCTCCTTTCCTAAGCCCGGCCCCAAAGCAGAGAAATCGGCCTCTAACTTGAGACCAAATGAACTGGCCTTTATCATGGGCCTAGGTCATTACAGCAGGCCCAGGATCAAAACCATAAGGCAAGTCTTAGAGGATGAAGGAAGCAGTGCTCTCTGAACCTCTACCAGCCAGAAAACTGACAGAACAAAAGAAAAGAGGCAGTTGTAGGGGAAAACATAGAACATGTAAAGTTCCCAGGCCTTCACTCCAGTCTCAACAGCCCTCAGCTCTGGGTTAACTTTTGGTCTCCCCTGAACCTCAGTTTTCCTCTTTATCACACAGCAAACTAAGAGTGGTGGAGGTGTCTGGGCGATGGCTTGTTCAGTAGTAAGCACAGTTTATCTATATCAAGCATGATACAGAAGTTATTATTTTTACCGTTTGAGTTTTCTTCTTACCCAAGGCATACCTGACCATGACAGGGTCCTACTGCTTAGGAAAGTCAGCTCTAGAGAACCACCAGCAATCTGTACTTCCTGATTCCTGAGATTGCACCTCCTCACTTCATCCCAGGGCTGTCTGGAATGAGGAAGCCAACCCAGGATTACTTCCTGGAGTATCTCAGTGGCATCTGAGCAGACCAGAAGAAGAAGGAGGAGAAGAAATATAGCAAAAGCTCCCTGGGGAGCAAGCTGCTCTAGAATAGTTCCTCCTGGGCTATGCAAGAGGCCTCACCACTGTGGAAAGTGCCGGGTGAAAAAAAAAATGCCGGCTAATTTCAGAGGCTCCACGTTGGTGGGCCAACATCCCAGGGAGAATGAGCAATTATGATTTCCATCTAAGCAACATGTGCTGTTTGCTGGCCTCTTTCGAACAGCTGTAGGTTAGATGCTGTTAAGATTGGTCTCCTTCTCTCCTCCATATTTCAGAATTCAAATTAAACTAAAATAACAGCACCTGCTGAACAAAAACCCCATTGGAAATGTGTCCTCGTACACAATTACTGCAGGGAGGCTGGTCACCATTGTTACCCGCCTATTCTTCCTGAATGGGAACGGCAGTGAAGTTTCCTAGGCAGCTGCAGCAATTCAATTGTATAACTAGATCTGGCCCTGTGCCAACCCTCAAGAACTCAAGTGCCACCAAAAGATACTATATTGATTTGCAATCGAACATAATAGGCCATCAGCTTAATTATTACTGAAGTGACAAGGTTCTGGGTATTTCATATTTATATTTCAGGGCCTGTGAAGGATGAATGTAAATCTTTTAAATGCACGGATTTGCATATCCTCAGAAGGGTTGAGTGCTCTTATTACATTCATAGCCTTTGAAAGACCAAAAGGACTGGCTATTGAACTCAGGTTGCCAGATCCCACCGGCATTCGCTTGGATGAAGAGACAAAGGCACAAAATGGAAATTGCTTTTAGGTTGTGGGCTTTTTTTTTTTTTTTTTTTTGGCAAAAAAAAAAAAAAAAAAAAAAAAAAAAAAAAACCAACAAAAAAAAACCCACTACTCAACTCCATTAAATACAGACCACTTTTGGGAACTTTTAAGAGAAAATGGTTATAGTGTCCTATTGGGACAGAGGCATTGGATCATTGGAAAATGAAATCAATATTTCTAGGACCTTTCAGGTCCCTGTCTTCTGCATCCACACAGCCTGTTCCTGGCCTCTGGAGAGTACTTGCCAATAGACTCCTTTGAAGAGGTTGAATGTGGTCAAGGAAGGAGTGAGGGAGTGAGACGTGACATGGGGCAGCTCTCTTAGTCTCACCACACCTCCATACCAGGGAAAATACATGGAAATATTCTTACCTCAAACTTGACCACTGTCAATGTGTGTGTGTGACCACTGTCATGTCTCCCTCCCCTCACCATGTGTCATTGCTACTAGGATCTGCTACCCTAGCAACACATTTCTGAAGCTCTCCCTATCCCTCATCTTGTAGTACCAATCACCATGGGGTTTTATAGACTCCCTTCTTCCTCTGTCTTCAAAACCATTTGTTCTTTGCTTCCAACTGATTCCCCTGGCACTAGCTCCTACTAAGTGTCATCACAAAGGCTGGACTCATGAGGTTTTCCTATGGTCTCATCCTGCCTCTGTAGCCGAAGTAGCAACCATTCTCCATCCACCATCAGAGGGATTTCCTGAAAATTCTGGAATGGGTTGTTCTTCTGCCTCAATCTTTCAGTTATACCAGAGGATGAAGGCCAACTGCCCCCGTGTCCCACCTCAGTCTTTATGCCATCCAATACGATCCCTAACTATATGCCTGCACATTTACACATGACATTCCAGTTTTCTGCCTAATTGCCCTCTTGTCGATGAAGAAGAATAATTACCTTCTAAGGATCTCTTTCAAAACACCCCACCCCTCCTATGCCTTTTCTGGGCCTTCCCTCAGCATGTCCACTTCATCAGGATTTTTTTACTACAGTTTTACTTAATCATTTTCTCATTTACAGTCTCTACTTGGGACGGCCTTGAAGAAGATGTGACTTTAAATCATTTTATTCCCAGGACCTAGGTCAGGGCCTGGAAGGTAGAATCTGCCTAGCAATTGTGAACTGAGGTAACCTTCATCCTTAAGAATCATCATATATGTATATATACATATACATACATACACACATACATACATACATACATACATACACGTGTGGTGTGTGTGTGTGTGTGTGTGTGTGTAGACACATATATACAAAATGTTACAGGCACCAAACCAAGAATAGTCCATGTGAGACTTGGCCCTAGGATATCACTGTATAGCAGTTGATACAAAAAAAAAAAAAAAAAAAAAAAAAAAAAAATCAAATAATGGTTTAAACACCAGGTATTTCCCAAACATAGAGAGAAATGAGAAATTTGTGGTCTAGAGTGTTTGGAAGAGAACAGGGCTAGAACTCAGCCTAAAACCTGGAAAGCTATTGGCTCAAGGATCAGTATCTGATTCCCATTCAGAGGAGCTCTGGAGAACCCAAATAGTTAAGCTTCACACACGTGATAGAGCCATGGGCATTCTCCCTTTCAAATCCATTTTGTTTATATTCTTCGGGGGGCGGGGGGAAATAGGTAGCGTTGACTAGGAGGGTAAATGGGAAGAGCATTCCAGATGGAAACTCCTTATCACCTCCCCGTACCCTCTCCAGTCAATTCAACTTTGCCCCAATCTCTATCCCCAGGGCCACTGTTGCTGCCTCCTTCATCATCTCTGTCACTGTTTGTGTCTCTGTTCCAATCTTCTCCTGCCATCATGTCTGTATCCATGACCCTCATTCGATAGGAGGGCTCTTGGTTTGGTGGCGACAAAGTGCTTCGATCCTATGTCCTTCACTTTGGCCACTTGTATTTACTGCACCCTTTGAGCAGGTCCTATCCTTTCAGAACCTAGATTCTGGTCCAGACCTTGCAGGCACTGTGTAGGACACTGTGAAAACCTCCCCACTCTGGAAAAAGCATTTATTTCTTTGAACTGAGATGATATTTCCAAGGAAATTAGATCAAAGAAGATTCTAAGGTTTGAAAAAGAGATAAGAAGTGAGAAAGTAGAATAGAATTTGGGAAACCAGAATTCTCTTTACAGCCCAGCAATAAGAATTAAGATCTAGTTTCTTGAAGGGGGTGGCTTAGGAACTCTAAGAGAGAGATGGTCAGGTGTTTTTATCTGGATAAGGAAGCTGAGAGAGAATTCTTCAGGATGCAGCCAACTCCATCCTATCTCTTCCTGACTTTTGGCATCCTGCCTCATAGCCTGCTCCTTGTCCTGTGTTTCTATCTCTGGATTCTCCTGTTTGGAGACCACTGAAATTCACCCCCTGTTTATGTCCATTGGAATAACCAAGAGAGAAATCACAGGGCTGGCAGAGACTCAATCCCTGGAGTCCCTAGGCAGCAGCATCCCCACAAGGGCCTCTCCTGCCAGGCTGAGCACAAAGGAAGGCATTATCCTGGGAGGAGGAAAGGAGTCGCTGAGGACCACCTGCTCAGGCAATTCTGTGATAAAAGGAAGTGAGACTGGAAATTGGACAATTGTTACTAAGTAGCTGAGGACCCAGCTGAGTGGGGCTTTCTTTAATAAGGATAATCGAAGCCAGCTTTATAGGCAGATGGAGATTTTCCAGAACCTAGGGGTTCAGAGAGAAAAAATGGGAGGGAGCTAAGCTCAGGAAAGGACATGTCTTCACATCTTTATAAAGAGCAAAGACAAGTGGTGTTCTTACAGGCTCCTGAAGCGTTTTGCGTGTAACATTATTTATTTCCCATAAATATACAGCCTTTGCCAGCACCAGAAACAAAGGGAAGTGATCTCTGAAACCTGGGGAGAATTCCCTAAGAGTTCACACACAGGACTAAATACTTTGGTGGTTTCCTAGGTTGGAAAGTAAATGACAAAGTCCTTATCTTCTTGGAAAGGATAATGACAAGGTGTTATAAGAATTTAGAATTAGTTAGTAGCCACAATTTACTGAGCACTTACCATTGGCCAAATGCTGAACTGACTTTTCCATAATTTAAGCCACTGGAACCCCTCGCTGTCTATTTATAGAAGAGGCAAATGGGTCTCAGAGAGGCTTGGCACACTTGAAACCTGGGCAGCCTGGGAAGTTCTGTGTACCTGCTCTGTGGTGGTACTACTGTCCTTACTCTCAAACAGAACAGGCCCCTAAAAACCTCCAGTGGATGTCCTTATACTAGGGACAACTATAGAAGGCTTTGCCTGTTTCTACTGCTTTATCTAATGGGTGGAACTTCTCAATCCGCTTCTGGAGTCTGAGGAAGAACCATTGTCCTGTGGGCTAGGCAGCATATGTAGGATACTGATGTGGGGCAATCAGGAGAACACTTTCCCCCCCACCCCCCCACCCCAAGGATCCATGGGCCAGATTCATACTCAAATGGGCACCGTTACTCATTTCTATTAATGACCCCAGGGAATCCTGACCCCTCTCTAATCTGCAGGACCCCTCTGTTGAGATGGGGACAGAAATTCCCATCATGCCTTGCTCTGAGGACTGGAAGGTCCAGAGCCTGGAGTGAATTCAGAGTGCTGTGCCTGCCCACTAGTGCACCCCAGCCAATTTTGTTATGTGCCCATGCTGCCACCTTTTGATGCCAAAGCCACTTCCAAGGCACCCTGCTGCACCTCACCCTGTCAGCAGCCCCCAGGGAAGAGGTAGCAGAGAGTAGGGTGGGGAGGGTTGAGACCTTCAGCTGCTCCTGGAGAGGCAGGGCTGACAAGGCGAGGATTGTTTTTCTCCCCTGGTGTGAAGTATGTTGACTTGCTGTTGATAGATGGTAGGATGATATTAATTAAAATGCAGGCAGGTGTGAGGGCGCCTCTTAGAGCAGCACTCTCTGGGGCAGGGGGGAGGGGAGGTACGGGCCTCTGGTTTGTAACCATAATGGGAAAGGCAATCCTCTTGTCCCTTCTTTCTCTCTCTGAGAGCAGGTGTGGCACAGAGAAAAAGGTCTGGATTTCCATGTCATGGGCACAGATAAGATTCCAGGAGAGCTAGGGGCTCCAGGTGGAAGCACACCTAGGTCATCCTATCCCTGGAAAATGGTACAGCCTCCTACAATATTTGCCACCAGGACTGTAAAGTTTCTGTCATCAGTGAATGTGCTTACAGAAGCACTTTCCTTTACTGCCTTATGCCAGCTACACAGGATTGGTGTGCAAAGAACTTCTGACAGGGTAGTACTGGGTGGCCGAAAGCAGAGCCCACAGGGAAGAGCTGAAGGCAAAGACTACAGCCCATGGTGTAAAATATATGCCCGAGGTCCATGGGCTGGGTTTTCAAATTGAGGGAACTTGGAACTAAGGAACAGGCAGAGAGAAAATAAGAAAGCAAGTGCAGAATGACTGTATGTAGCTTGGAGTGTCTGGTTGGCTTTGTGGCCAGAGGGTTTGGTTGGTGCCTCATCCTTCTCTAGTTTCCAGTTTTGCTCTCTGGCAAAAAAGAGGAGGAGGTCATAGAGACATCACCTTCTAGCATGTTGGTCTGGTTGTAGAAAGGATTGCTAAAGACCTTGGCAAGCAGGTGTGAGACTGAAGTGGTGGAGTTGCTGTTCAAACTCCAGATTGGGCAGGCTGCAGCTCAAATCTGCTGTGTCTTGCAAATGCATTCCAAAAGGGACCAATGCAATGATCTTAGGATGTTTCTCTCTGGCCTAGCAGAGAAGAAAGAAGAAAAACTGCTTATCCTAGTTTGCTTTCTATTCTGCTGTTAAACACCATGAGCAAAGGCAACCTGGGGAGAAAGGAGTTTATTTCATCTTATGCTTTATAATCCACAGCATGAAGAGAAGATGGGGAAGGAACTCAAGGCAAGAAATGAAGCAGAGGCCATAGAGGAATGTTGTTTATCGCTTGCTTTCTCTGGTTCTTAAGTATGTTTGTTTGTTTTAATTTATTTTTACCTATTCATTTGTTGTTGGAGGCCATGCATACAAAAATGTATGTGGAGCTCAGAGAACAACTTATAGAAGCCAGGTCTCTCCTTCCCCCACATGAGTCCTAGTGACCCATCTCAGATCCTGGGACTTGGTGACAACCACCTTTACCTGATGAGCCGCCTGGCTAACCCTCAAGATTAACCTTAAGAGAAAGGCTATATATACATTATACATTTTTCTATAGGGTATAATCTGTCTTTGCCTAGGGCCAAAGATACAACTCAGATCCTAGCATTTTGGGCAGAAAGATCACATAATAGAACAGATTAGCTAGTATAAAAGAAAAGATCAATGATGAGTGTATAAAAACAACCACACTTTAGCAAGAGACAACAGCCTTCTGCGGTGGGCCTCTGCAAAGCCCTGCTACCTCTACCTTCCTCCCCTTCCTTGAACACATGAAAACTTAAGGAGGGCCCTTTGAGATATTTAATTTCTCCTTACACATGGTATTTCAAATTCTAAGTAGAGAGATTTGTGATTCTTTCCCCTGCCTTAAAATGATCATGTTAACAGAAACACAGAGTTGGTACCCAAAGCTGGCAGTGAAGAATCCATTGTTGTTGACCTTCAAACTTGCTCATTTGAACTAATTATCTAACAGAGACATACAGCCACCATTATAGCTTCATGTTGATAGTTTTACTGCCTTAAAAAATTCTGCCTCCTTTCATCTATTCAAAACTCCCTTTTCCTTCACCTCTGGCAATAATTAAACTTTTCTCTTTTTCCTTCCTTCTTCTTTTTCCTTCCTCCCGTGTTTTCTTTGTTTGTTTCCCAAATAATGTCCACTTCTGATTTGTTGAGAATTGATTTAATAAACAAGCCAGTAGCCATATATTTCAGATTGTGAGATGTTCTTCTTTCTGGAATTAAATTAGAATAATTCAATAATAATTAAATAATAATCCTACACACATTCTAATGGCTGTGTGACTTACACACCCTTAGACTTGGTAGCATGTACCTGTGTTCTCAGTTCTTGGTAGATAGAAGCAGAAGGACCATTAAATCAAGGGATGCCACTGTGAGAACCTACCTTAAAATCAAACCCAAACTAAGTAGACAATAAAATGGTGGTAGCTGGAGCTAAAGGTCAGTGGTAGAGTATAGAATCCATAAGGCCCAGAGTGTCATCCCTAGCACAGGAGAGAGAGAGAGAGAGAGAGAGAGAGAGAGAGAGAGAGAGAGAGAGAGAGAGAATTATCTCTTGCCATTGGGAATGGCAAGAGTCTGTTAACTCTCAAAGTCTACCCCCAGAGACATAATTCCTCCAAAGGCACACCTCCTCCTAAGCCTCCCCAAACAGCACCACCTACTGGGGTGTTGAGAGCCGACTTTTAGCAGAAAGCGGCTATCAGCTTTGCCACCATCTTGAGCCATATACCCTGATAAGAGATGTGATTACAATAGCCTACAACAGCTGAGCACACTCTGATAACATCTTGCTTTAGATACCCAGGACTTTCCTTGGGTGTGTGAGATTAAAGGTGTGTGAGATTAAAGGTGTGTGAGATTAAAGGTATGTGACTTAAAGGTGTGACTTAGAGATCAGATTTAGAGACAAGACCTAAGGGCATGATTAAAGGCGTGACCTGAAGTTGTGGCTTAGAAGTGAGACATATAAAAGACTAGAGGCAGACAGAGAAAGCAGATTACTTGACATTAGGTAGAAGACACTTGGTTCTAGAGAGAACAGTTTGGAGTAAGAGAGATTCAGACACTAGGAGTAGGAGTAGACATTAGAAGAGAACAACAGGAGTACAACTAGGAACTAGGAACTAGGAACTCAAGACTTGGGACTTGGACTAGGAAGAGAAACTGAAGAATAAACTGGATTGAAACACACTCTGTCTGGTCTCCATTCTTTGAGTCTATCCTCACTCTCTCTCTTGCTGAACCCCAACCTGCGGACCTGAGCGGCAGCTTGGGCCGGGATACAGTGGCCGCCAATCGCGGAGTGGAGAGGGCCTCAATATTTTTGGCGCCCAAACATGGGCTAGTGCAGTTCCCAACATTTTTGGCCGCCCAGAGTGGGGCAGCTAGGGTCCCGACACTAGGGGAACCAAGCATTCAAATATCCAAGACTAAGGAGAAAACTTCTTATTCAAGCCACCACAGAAATGTTGGAAAGTCATCACAATGACTGATGTTAATCTACCAACCTAGCACTACAGTTTTAAAGAACTTTTAGAGTTGTAAAGAGAATTGATAATGGAACAACAGACCACAGGACCAGAAAACATCTTTCTTTCTTCCAAACCATGAACAATTGGCAAATGAGGTAGGACACAGGTGAAATAATTTGTTTTAAGGAATCTAAATGGAGAGCTGAATAAACTATAAAGAGAAAGCTGTGTTTTTTAAAGTTCACAACATTTTCTATAAAATATTTACATATTAAAAACATTGTAAGAGCCAAAATAAGTTATACACATTTGAAACTATGCCTTCTCTATTTGAACAATGTAATGCAATAAAACTAGACAAGGACAGGAAAAGATTATTTTACTAGGCAGTAGAAGACAAAAATTCCACCTCTAAAATAATTTTTGCATTTTATTCTTTTTAAATATTTGAATTTCTTCTTATTTATTTGTTTGTTTGTTATTTCCATCTGAGAACAGTTTCCCCTCTCTTCCCTCTGCACAGTCTCTCACTCTTACCTCTATCCACTCCCCCTCTGTTTCTCTTCAGAAAAGAGCAGGCCTCCCATGGATATTAACCAAACATGGTATATCAAGTTGCAGTAAGACTAGGCACATCCCCTCATATTAAAGCTAGATTAGGCAACCCAGTAAGAGGAAGGGGTCCCCAAAACAGGCAAAAGAGTCAGAGACAACCCCCTGCTCCCAATGTTAGAAGTCCCACAAGAACACCAAACTACACAACTGTAACATGTATGCAGAGGGCCTATGTCAGTCCCACACAGGCTCCCTGGCTATCTGTACAGTCTGTATGAGCCCTTATAGGCGCAGAATAGTTGATTCTGTCAGTTTTCTTGTGGTGTCCTTGACTCCTTTGGCTCCCACATGCCTCACCCTCTCCAAATCTGGAACCTTTCAACCCCCTGTCTCTCATAAGCAGAGAAAGTTCTAACATGCTTGGGTCCTCTAACACCCTAAGACTTAATCATATGCAAAGCTTTCCCTAAACTCCATGGTACCTCCAAGGGGTCTACACAATTGCAACAATGGATTCTAGATAAAAAAATGGAAGATGCCAACTCTATCTGAGGAGTTGTTCCTAAAGAAACTTCAAGACACTGAGATGTAGACAAAGTTACAAGAGAATTTTAAGTGCTAGCGGCTATGTTAAGTACAACTCAACCCCTACCCAGATTAGCACAAAAGCTCATAGTGTGAGCTGTTTATCATAGCTTCTAATACCCATCATTATCAACTTTTGGATGAGTTACAAAGCAGTCCAGAAAAGGAAGAGAAGAAATGGTCTAAGGGAAAGCAAACCTCATCAGAACTAGGGTCAGACATGACAGATAGGATCACCACACAGGATTCTCAAAATAATGTAATGCATTAAGACTGTATCGGGAAATAGACCATACCCATAAGCTGATAGATAATGTAAGAGATGGAAATGTAAAAAAAAGAAGAGAAACAAAGGTTCTGGAAATTGGACACTTTGCAATGGAAATGAAAGATGTCTTGTTTTCATCAAATAGCCTATCTTATCAGTGGACATGGCTAAAAGAAACAATGAATTTAAGAATATACGTTGGTAGAAACTCTCTATGCTGATATGCAGAGAAAAGGGAACTGTGAAGCACTTCCACGTGGTTCAGGATATATCTATGTGGACTGCCGGAGAGATCAGAGAAATGTAAACATAAACAATGAAAGTAGGCCAGGTGCTTAATCCAAGTACCTGGGAGGCAGAGGCAGTTGGATCTCTGAGTTCAAGGCCAGCCTAGACTACAGAGGGAGTTCTAGGACAGCCAGGACTGTTACACAGAGAAACCTTGCTGGAAAAAAAAAAAACCAAACAAACAACAAAAACTGAAGTATTGCTGCAGTTTAAAAAGTGAATGTTCTGCAGGAGCAGAGATACAGAGAACTCAGAGGATGCTAAGCATGGTGAGTTTGGATTTCAGGTTATTTATTACACATAACAACAACAACAAGGTGATGATCGGTCATGCCTTAACTAATCTGCATAAAACCAGAGGTAAAACCAGGGAGAAAGAGACCCACCAGAATATCAGGGAAGTTCTTGTCAGAAAGTAGCCCATCAAGAAGAGAAGGCAACACAATATTTACAGAGTTGAAAGAAAAAAAAAAAAAAAGCCATCAATCTGGAATTCTATGAGCAACAAAATTATCCTTCAGACGAGAAGGGGAAATAAAGACTTTGTCAGAAAAACAAAAACTGAGGGAATTTGCTGCCAGCACAAGCCTCACAAAAGATCTACAGATGGCAAACATGCAATAAAATATGCTCAACAGCATTTGTCATTAGGGAATTACAAATTAAAAACAAGGAGAAGTGACTACAATCCCACTAGAATGGCACAAATCGGAAACCACTGACAGTATAAATTGCTGGGATATGGGACAGGCAGGACTCTCATTCATTGCTAGTAGGAAAGCAAACTGGAACAGCCAATTTGGAAAATAGGTTGGCAGTTTGATAAAAAACTAAATGTGGCCTTACAATGCCATCTGACAATCACACTCCTAGTTACTCACTTAATTGATTTGAAAACTTATTTGCACATATAAATCTGCACACATATGCTTACTGGGGCTTTATTTATCAATAATTGATCAATGGATGAGTAAACTTTGATGCATCTGCATGATAGAATATTATTTAGCAATAAAAGAGTGAGCTATCAAGCCAGGAAAAGACATGGATAAATTTTAATACTGCAAAGGAACAAAGCTAGTGGGAAATGCAGGCACTATAGGACTCTAATCATGTGACATCTCAGAAGAGAGAAAAGAAAAAGAAGCAGGGAGATTAGGCCACATGGACAGCTGAGTAAACTGACTTTAAAGACTAGGTATTAACATCTGACCCATTTTACAGATTTGTGTTTGACATAGACTAGTTAAACAATTGGCCCAAACTAATAATTACCAATAAGCCAGAGGCAAGAGTTGAACAGAAGTTGTTGGACTTCAGAACTCATAAATCAAACCACTTTAGTCTTTGTTGTTGTTGTTGTTGTTGTTGTTGTTGCCTCCCTCCTCATCCAAACATTTCAAAAACCATTAATGAATGAAAGTCGCTATGAACTAAATTCTCTGTAATTCTAAGGGAGTTAGGGAAATGTACATGGCCAGCTGAGGCTGCTACAAACAGTAGTTACTTTTAAAAGAATGTAACCTTTATATTTAATTAGAAATACTTATATGATTTTTTTAAATTAGCCTCACCCCAGAATATTTCTCACATTACAACAGGTATGTCACAGGAGTCTGTTAGTGAAAGTAAGTGCTGTAAATATTATGAGAGAAACAAAATCTACATTATTTGTTGATAATGACAATTGCTTACCTAAAAAAAGCAAGCAAGAATCGCCTGAAAAGCAGTAACACTGATGAAGGCATTAGTGATTAAATGGTCCATTAAGAGCCAGTCAGATGGCTCAGCAGGCAAGGTGGTTTCTACCAAAGATGTCAGCCATGGAGCCCAGCATTCCTGAGTTATATCATTGCTACTCAAAGTGTGGCAAGAGAGAACCAACTCCTGTGGTTGACCTTTGTTCTGCATACATGCACCCTGGTGTGTCTGTCTGTCTGTCTGGTCTGTCTGTCTCTGTCTTTCTCTGTCTCTTTGTCTGTCTGTCTGTCTGTATCTCTCTCTCTCTCTCTCTCTCTCTCTCTCTCTCTCTCTCTCTCTGTGTGTGTGTGTGTATGTGTGTAATTATATATGTGGATGCCTGCAGAGAACACAAGAAGGTATCAGATCCTCTGTAATTAGAGTTGCACATGGTTGTGAACCACCCAATCAGGATTCCAGGAATTGAACTTGCGTCCTCTGGAAGAGCAGCAATTGTTCTTAATTCCTGAAGTATCTCCCCAGTCTTCCCCTACCAAATCAATATTAATAGTTTCTCTATGTAGTAGAAATAGCTACTTAGAAATACTCAAAGCAAAAACAATTACATTAACAACAGTCACAAGATAAATAATAACAAGGGTGAATCAAAACAAGAAACATCACAGATCTATCTAGAAATATTACAGATTTAACTTTGGGACAGAGAAAAGGCTCATAAATCAGAAGATATTCATTTTTCCATATTAGAAACTTCAATATTTTAAAGATGTCATTTTCTCCCAAATTAATTTGTACATTTAATGCAATCCCAATTAAAATTTGATGAGATTTTTGTCTGGAACTTGACCAAATGATTCTCAAGTTCATTTGGAAGAATAATTGTGTTAGAAGAGTCATGAACAGAACAAGAAAAATGAGTAATGAGATTGACTTGCCCAATTTGAAATTAAATTATCACTGTGGGGTGGTAGGAAATAGCCAGAGAAAGCCATAAAACTAAAAAGAGAAGTCAGAAACTGAGTACAGGAGGAATAATAATTTGGTGTATATTTATAGTATCAGTTTAAAACATTAGGGAAAACCAACTATTTATTAAGCAAATGATTCAACAGAACATAATTGAAGGGAAGTATGTAAAAAACAAATTTAAATCTTACACTGTAACGATACAAAAGTAAATTCTGAATGTTTCAAGATTTTTTTTTAAAAGAAATCCTTAAAATTCCAGAATGTATAAATTAGTATCAAACCTCATGGTGAAAATGATTTAAAATGTACAAATTCAATGGCTGAAAGGAAATGATTAATAGTGTCTTTGATTATATAAAACTATATGACTTTTTTTTTCTTTTGGTTTTTTGAGGCAGGCTTTCTCTGTGTAGCCCCGGCTGTCCTGGAACTCACTCTGTAGATCAGGCTGGCCTAGAACTCAGAAATCCATCTGCCTCTGCCTCCCAAGTGCTGGGATTAAAGGTGTGTGCCACCACTGCTTGGCAAATTATATGATTTTTTGAATAACAAAACCAAACTCCAATTTACTTGTCCAGCTTAAGATTAATCAATGCTCTTAAACTATCCACAAATACTAAAAGAGAAACCTCAGCATTGTTTGTAAGGATGGTATAAGCCACAGTTCAACTTCCTTTATTTACAAAGAGGTCACATGAATCAGCGAGATAAGAGGCTAATTTTTAAAATGTGATTTAAGGGTACGCAAGGCAATTTATAGAACATCTGCCCCCCCCCCCGCTTTATGATTTTAACATGTTTAATTCACTAGCTGGGACTCATAAACTAGCACATCAGTGACATGTCACTTGTTTGCTGGGTCCAGAGTGATGAAAGTTAATGATAGCATCCAGTTTTGTCAGGGCATAAAAACGGATATCCTCATACATGTGGGCAATGGTGTAAATCAGTTCAACAAACCTTCTAGAGCAGTTTATTATGCAAATGGAAAAGGTGTTTATCCTCCAGTACATTGGGTCAGTTTCTAGAATTTAAACTAGGGATACAAGTAAGTGAACAACAGAAGACACAGGTTCAAGAAGGCTCATGGCAGTCTTACACTACGAGAAACTAGGAGTATAGCATACATGATGGCACCTCCTTACAGTACAATATAAGGCAGGAGCTAAAAAGATATATAGTTATATTTTTTATATCAGTTAAAAAATTAATTGTTAAAGAATTAGTTATTATTTCTGCACAAACAATAGCAGTTTAAAATACTATGGAAATCGACTATTATGTAGATGATTCCATATATATGATATAAATACTTGTATAAATATGTTGATATGTGTGTTGGTATGTATGTGTGTGTGTTCTGTAAATTTCTAAAAGGTGCTTTCTCTGTCTCTGTCTGTCTGCCTGTCTGTCTGTCTGCAAATTCAGCTGCTTAACCCTAACTATGTAAATGTGAAATTTAATGGTTCTGTGGTGTCCCTATCACTAAAACATACTTTCTTCATGTGTTTTTGTGAGAATCAAATGGTTTACACATAGTAACAATTAGAGTTACTGTTACCTGTGCTCAATAATTTGTTGTTAGCATTACTATAGTCATTGTTATGGTTAATATTCTCACCAAAATGCAAGAGAAGAGATGGGAAGAAGCATTCTCCACAATGCAAACCACTGGGTAGTCCTGTACTCTCCTCATTGCTACCACCTCAGCTCCATGTGGCCTTCAGGGTATAGAGACCTATGTGGTCCCATTGAGAGACTTAAAAATGACCAATGGGATGTGGGATGCTAGAATCATGGATTTGCACACTTGGGACCAGATCAGTACAATGTCTATGATGATGTTCTCAGATCTATAAGCTAATGGTCCCCATGAAACGCAGGCACTAAAGGTTAAGCTTAAAGCATGTGAGTGTTGTACACGCTAACGTTTCTAATTAGAGAAAAAAGCATGATCTTAATACCGACTTTACTCCATCTTGTTTACTCCATCATCCTGAATTATGATCCACTGCATGTACTGCCAAGAGGGTATTGGACTAAGTAAGCTATCCAGATCCGCATCACTGGTCCAATTTTAGGATGGTCTCTCTCTATTTCAGGGCATTTCTGGTCAGAATGGTTAACCTGAGCCCTGAGGAGAAAGCAGACCCTGAGCCTTTTCTGTCTTAGAGAAAGGGAGGGACCTCCCCCAGCGACAGAGGAATGGTGGGATCTTGTTTACCGTGGAGAAATGTTGATTTCATATTTGTCTGAATGTGTGAGATGAATGCTGGGCATGATTTACTCACTCCAGAAAGTGTTGCCTGTAATGTGGAGACACAGACCCGTTTAAAAGGAACAGCAATCACAGCCTGCGCTATTCATCTTCGGCTGCCACGAAGCACTGTGAGCTGATTGACTCTTGCCACAGCTGGCTGCTGGGAGAAGCTGTTGCTTCCCACCTCCCACTGGCTCTGCCTTCCCTTACTCCTTGCTAGCATGAAATTCCCTGGCTCTTAAGACCCCATTCTGTAGATCTGAGCATTAAGTCACTGTTTTCTGAGATGAGATGCTTAGCTTACCCTCACCAAACCACTGGCACCTGCCATCCAATCTGCGACCTTCGAATAGATTGCTAGCTTGTTGTCTTGTCGGTTCATCATGGAGCCAGCTGCGCCTCTAGAACTGTGTGGGTTGCCCATCCAATATACTTCTGTTATCCCAGCCTTTCTTGTGGCCAAGCCTGTCCATGCTATAATTCAGCCTTTTTCTTATTTGTTTCTCTTGACTCTTTCAACCAATATCAAGCTTCTATAGAAACCACTGTGATCCTTAACTCAAAATGGTGACCTTGCTGGTCCACGTGAGACTCCAAGATTGTCCAGGCAGTAGCTGGACTCTTCTTTCTACATACAGGATTACTGAGACCAGCCTTATCTGTCTTATCCTGCATCACTGTACTTGAACTCTGCCCTCCTCCAGTAGTTGAGTTTGCCTTTCCAGTGTCAGCCAGCTCATGAAGCCAGCTGTGCCTCTGGAACTATGTGAGTTGCCATCCAAGATACTGGATCAGAGAGCCTCTGCATATTAGCTGCTCTGCCAGGGACTGGAGCCCCAAGAGTGAACATGACACCCCAGTCTTTGCTATAATGGCACGCCAGTAGGAAACAGGCATAAAATAAGGGCACAACTTTACAGAAGATCCCACCAGAGTTGTAAGTGATATGGTGTAATGAAAATAAAGCAAGGACTCACAAGGGTGTGGAGTGATATATTGTCATCAATAGAGCAGTTTTGGTGATAGGCTTCAAAGGAAAGAAAGGACTCTTGGACATCTGGAACATACATAAGAGTCCACAAAGAGCATCTGACCACTATACAGGGGCGGGGCAGGGTGGGGGCAGTGGAGTTAACAATACACATGTTAACTGTCCAAATTTTGTTCCCTCCAGGATAATGAAAGAGCAGCATCAGGGACAAGGGGATTGCTGTCCTTGTTTAGTATTTGATGGCATGTTCCTATTTTCAAAACTCTTTAGAATCATCTGAGGTCCCCTCTCATCAGCCCTGTGGAATTCTGGGTATCTTGTTCTTCAGAAATGTTTTCCTTCAGAGTAAATGTCTGAATAAGAGTGAAGTACATTCACATTGAGGCTGTTTCTCATTAGAAACTATTTGTTTGAGAGACTTTTCTCAGATGTAAATAAATGATTTTAAAACTTTTTGGAAACAAATGTCAGGCATAGCAGGGAGTAAAGGAAACACAAACATTTATTAATGTGTTTTTTAAGGTTTCATACATGCACAAGATCCATTCTGTTCACACCCATTCCTCCATTCTCTTTCATTCTCTGACCGATTCTGGCAATCCTCTCCCTCCTCTCAGCAAGTACCCATCCCACTCTCTTTTTGCTTGTTGTTGTTAATTTTGGTTTTGTGACCCAAGCTCTCCAATGAAGCACAAATACCTCACCAATGGCTATACCACAGAAGACAGTGAGCACCCCTTCTGCTCCAGCAGCCCTAGACTTTAATTCCATCCCCTAGACAGGATAAGCATTCTCTTCTCCAGTTCTGATCATGTATGTCTACCAGCTCAGCCTCTACGCAGGCAACTCCAGCTGTTGCCAGTTCACAAATGCTTCAATCATGCCAAGCCTATAAGTCAATGTTCTCAGCCTTCCTCCCATCTCCTGACTCTTGTATTCTTCCCATCTCTTCTTTCAAGATGAGGAAACAAATTCCTAGTGTTCAATGTAAATGATAGCAGTGATTTCAAATAGTACCAGAATATAGGTTGGGCTGTTTCCTTCAGTCACCAAATATAACTTTATACTGTCCATTAGCCTGCTGAGATGTTCTTCTGGTTATCTTTTGTATGATAGTTGTGTGTGTGTGTGTGTGTGTGTGTGTGTGTGTGTGTGTGTGTGTGTGCATGCGTGTGGTGTGTGTGTGTGTTGATGGTGTTAGGAAAAGAATCCAGAGCCTTGCATTTGTTACAAGCCAGAAGTTCCACTAAGATGTATCTCGGTCCCGGATACTGGTTTTTGAAAGGCATTTCTTATAGTTTTGCTTTATGGATAAGTTAATGTTTGTGTTTCTGAAGGCAGAGAAAACACTATCTAAATCTACCACTCTGGCTCTTCTCTTCTGCTTCCATACAAACATGCCTTCAGTTTAATCTAAAACTTAATTTAGTTATTCCAGGAAAGGGGAGAGGCAGTCAGAGATGAAATATAAATAAACACCTCTTCAGTTCCAAACATGTCAGTAGTTGCTGCAGCCACCACAAACTCAATTGTTTTGTCTGATCTCATGGACCAGGAAGACTGGGACTGTGGTCTCCTGATAGATGGATCTAAGGTGACCTAACAGTTCATTTGCAAGGAAACTGGAGGCAGAAAAAGACGCAGTGCCTCCGAGTGGTCACATGTGGGTGGGTGAGTGGCCCACATATGGAGTGAGTGGCCCACCTGTGAGAATCACAGCCAGATGGTGCTGTAAAGAGGAAGTGCGTTGATTGACAAGAACAGGAAGAGGTGCTCCATGTTACTTGTAAGTTAGAGCTGAAAGAAGGAACATGTTACAGAAGCCAAACCCAGGGAAGCCAGGAGAAGTTTGTAAGCAGAGCCAAGCATCACTTAGGCATTCTGTGTTTCTGTGCTGTCCCCTACGGCTGGAGCATCAGGGCCTGCTCTCTCACACATGCAAAACCAATCTGCTCCCGTGACATAGAGCATGAAAGTTCATCTCCTAAAACTTTACACCCTATTGAAAGAATATAATAGTGTTAAAGAAAAGCTAATTCCGTGATCCCTTCGCATCGGGATACAGATGAGAGGCCATTTTCAAGGGACTTTTTTTTTTGCCCCAATTCTCATCAAATAGCTTCTGAAATAGACATGCTACAGCCCCCTTGAATAAAATAAAATACCTTATTTAATTGCCTGAGTGACACTCAGGATTGTGCTGCCAAAGCAAGTCCAAACAGGCCCAACCAGAAGCAATATTAAAGGGGGAAACTCAACTGTGCAGCGGCTTGGGCCCCAGCCCACACCGACCACCAGCCTGGGCTGGTGGAAATGAAAACACATCTAAGGGGATGCAAATGAAATCCGAAAAGGAGCAGAAAGGAGGAGAATCCATTTTCTAGGGTAATGAGCTCACAGATGGCAAGGATGGCACTTTAGCCTGACCTCCAGGACACAGAGGCCCATTATACATGGGGCAGAAATAAAGAAGACCCAGAGAGAAATCCACAGTGAAAATGACCCATAACTTTCCTTGTCCTGAAGAAGGCTGAGATGAGAAAACCCATCAGCATAATATGAAGCATTACATATCAATTGCAATTCTTCTCTGTGATATAGTCCTGTTGCAAGATACGTTCAGGGAAAGATCATCACTTGCTTTAATGTACTATGCTCACGTAGTGTATGTCCTCTACCTCTACCTCTACCTCTACCTCTACCTCTACCTCTACCTCTACCTCTACCTCTGCTGAATGATTCAGCATTTCTTCATCTAAGAACTTTGGGAAGCAGCAATGGATGACACAGCAGTATATGTAGACAGCACCCTCACAATTGAGTAATTATATTTAAAACTTGCATGGATACATCTTCAGGAAGTCATTAATTCGTAATGTTCTGACAGTAAGAACCAACAAACCCTAACTAAAGCCACATAAATCACATAAAGATACAAAGAAAGCCAAAGTGGACCCAGAATTCTGGAGCTACAGACATATACTGTGACAGAGATCCAGGAGCCAGGCAGCCAGGTATAGCTCAGAGTGTCTCCTACCTTGCATGTCCTTGTTCACAGTCCTTATCCTGACAGCAAGTGTTCTATAGGATTTCATGTGAGATAAACAACAGCAAAGCCAAGAGTGATGCCACTGTATTGATGCAAGAGTGTGAGGCAGGTACATTAAGAAGATTCTAAAGAGAAGACTATGCCAGACAATAACAAACCAAACCAACCATCCAAATAAACAGACAAACAAACAAACAAAAAACAGCCATTTTCCCCCTCTTTATGTGGATTTGACAAACGAGAATAATAATTGGTTGACATAGAAAAGTCATAGAGATATAATCAAGAGATGGGAGTATTACTGATTTGGTATTAACATATTCATAACAGAGGAGTCAATGCTTTTATATCTAAGTTTTATGTCATGTGCAAAAGAAACTCCATTTCCCCAAATTTTGGGGATTAAACAAAAGTCACTATTTCTCAGGAACTTGTGAAGCCTGTTACACCCCTCTACCAAAAGGAGCCATTTCCCTTATCACAGGTGGAAGGGACAAATGACCACCTGTGTTGCTCGTTAGCGTACCAAAATATGTGTTGGCCTCCAGGTTCACTCATTATCTGTATCTACACATTTCAAAGTTCACATCCTAGCTCTTGCCATCTCATCCCCTACTCTAAACTGCTCCAGTCATCACATCAGTCATGGCTTTCCTCTGCTCTGCTACTCATTCTCCTTATAACCCTGCTATTTCAATCTTCCTCCCTCCCTCCCTACCCCAACTCCAGCTCTTCTGGCCTTCCACACTCAGCCTCCTTCCCTTTTGCCTTTTCTCCCCTGTCTCTGTCTCTGTCTCCCTCCTCCTCTATCTGCCCCCCTTCTCACTCTGCTCTGATCCTACCTTTCTCATAGCTAGGAGTCCAGACTACTGGTCATGCTCATCTTATTACTTTTTCTTTCTGCTCTGGACTCTTCTAGCTGTTCTTTCTTACCTAGGATAAAAACCTTTCCCTTAACCATACCAAGGAGTGGTCATGTTGTAACTTTATATACATTAGACCTAAGAAAAGAGTCTAAAATGTTGATTAAGGTATGGTTAATTAATACAATTAATATTTGAAAATAATGTCTCGTACTGCAGAAGAGTAATAGTAAGTAAACAACACAGAACTGAGGATCATATGTAAGATTGGGGAGTTGGCAGATGCTGAGGGAATTGTGCAAAGCCTATGAACTGTGGGGTTGTTTATGAGCAATTTCTTTTTCAATGCCTTGTAATTTTTTGTCCTACCATTTTTTCTATAGTTAAATGTCTTTTGCAATCTCAAGACATTCTTCAAAGAAAAGCAGCATTGCTTTAGCTGTGTTGATGTTGTTCCTGGTGCTCATGGGAATCTCTGGGTGATCTTCAGTAAGTCAGCATCGAAGACACTGAGAGGAAAATTAAGCCTTGATTACATCAGCCAGGTAGGGGGCATCTAATTCTGGTTGCCAACCAACTCTGTTACATGTAAGGCTTTCTTTTCTGGATTCAATCAGTTCTGAGTTATCTATTAAAATTATGTTATGAGATTCTAAGAGAGAGACTTATCACTGGGTCATTATGAACTTAATTAAATATTCCTAGACCTCTCTGTGACACAAACTTGTGTCTACCCATAGCAACTTTCTTGTAGCTCCCTAAGGTTACAATATAGATATTCAATTGGGTTTTTTAAAGGTAGATAGAAAATTATCTGGTCAATAACAGAGTGGTGCAGACATTTCTGGTAGAGAACTATATGTGTAGATGTGGGGGTATGAATAAAATTGGCACAGGGGAGAGAGTAAGGAGAAGAGTGATACTCTAGGGGACATAGAGTATAGGGCACAAGATAGAGGTACAAAAGGCATACCTGAATAGATGGCTGGAATCAGATTTCTAATTGCCACCCAAGAGATTGGAAATAATTTTCAAGATATCACCAGAAAATGGCATTAGTAGATGCTTTCAACATGGCTTACTCATATTCTGTCATGAGAAATTTTTATATTTGAATTTTATGTTGTTTCCAATATCATAATGTAATATAAAGTCATTCTTTTTTTTAATATGAAGTCATTCTTATACATTAAAATTTTAAACAATTCATTAATGAGTCACAGTATTTCACTATCATCTATCTATCTATCTATCTATCTATCTATCTATCTATCCATATATACATGCCATACTTTAGAAATGCCATTATTGTGTATTAATTCACTCATTTGTCAATAATTTAAAAATATATATCTTTTTAAATATTTATTTGTTTGTTTTATGTATGTGAATACACTGTCTCTGTCTTCAGACACACCAGAAGAAGGCATTGGATCTCATTACAGATGATTGGGGACCACCATATGGTTGCTGAGAATTGAACTCAGGACCTCTAGAAGAGAAGTCAGTGCTCTTAACCACTGAGCCATCTCTCTAGCCCCATCAAAAATATATTATAGACAATGAAGACAGTCACTGTAGTATCACAAAATGACTATAGAGTTGGAAGAGTGTGTTCATTATTGAACTACATTTTATAAAGATTTGTGTAGAAATACTGGGAGAAATGATGGATATGTAATAAATCTGAATATGGAAAGACTGTCAGACAGTTCTGAGAGTGATTTAATAATATGATGGTCAAAATACAGAAAGCTTTGGTCAAAGATATGAGCAGTAGCAAATGAGAAAGGAGACACTTGTGACATACTTTTACACAGTAAAGCCCAACAACACTTGAATGGCCAATGGGATACACATTCTCTCCTGAGGAATGGAAATAGAAAAAGCTGTAAAGACTGATATGGAATATTAGCTCATTATTATTTTCTTTCTTGCTACCCGATGTAACCTGGAGACTGTCTGCCTCCTTTGATGCACCTTCTTGAGCTAGAGAGACTGGAAATTAACCACCATTACTGCCTTGCAGTTAAGTTTTGCTTTGTGCCCCAGGTGCCAACAGTGAGACACACTCTTGGAAGACTTGCATTTGGAAGTGAGTTCAGTAGAGAAAAGTCACAACAGGGAAGCATCCACTTCTGAGTAGACTTAGAAGCTCCAGCCTGACTCTGTGGTTGAAGACTTCTGGCCCAAGCCCACAACCCATGTATTCCTGCTGTGTGGCCATGAACCTTGAGCCTGAGGTTAGCCAGATTGTGTCCTTTCTTGCTGCTTGGGGCAGTGGAGATGGAGTAGTACTTCTTGGAAGATGAGTTTGGGTTGCCAGTCTAGAATCATCTTTGGAGCACCAGTTGGTCCTTGCATCTCTATCTCCTCCAGTAACTTTGTGGACACAAAGTTCCCTTTATTGACTATTTTCTAAGTAAGAATGATTTATTTTGTTCCCCTGATACCTGGCTGGTGTCACCATTCAAGGCCCATATTTCATTAAAGGCTGTCTGACACAACTCAATAAATACTTGAGCATAAGTGCTTGTGACTTCATGGGAATTCTTTGTGCTCCTTTAGCCTCCAAGCTTTGATAGATTTCCTCTTTCTCACACATCATAAACACAATGTTCTCTATGCAGCATCAATCATCAAATTTACTTGAAAAATAATTACTGCTTTTCTTCTCAACTCTGGTTCCCAAAACAAAGACCAAGATCATATAAGAGAAAACATCAAGTCAGGGAGGAGGGGAAGGATCTCATAACTATTGGCTAGAAAGTAGTACTCTTTATTGAGTTAACATTACATGTGGAAGGAAAGAGGCTTCTTGTGACATTAGATGAAGCTGTTGTGATGATGAGAAGAGACTGTGCATAATAGATTTGGCTTCTAAGCTTCTCTTCTAAGAGGGAAGAAGTTTCAGGGGGAAATGCTTTCTCTGCAATGGGGAGATTGTCCAAGGAGACAAATTCTCTAGGGCACAGTTCTATACCCTGGCTATTCTTTAGGGTTCACTGCTGGATCTAATGACCTGCCCTGTTTTCCTAACTGTGAGAGGGAAAGGTCATTATTTTTTAAGAATTCACTTATAAGTGTGCCTGTTAAGTTTTATGAACATTGTTGGGACACATGTTGACCCACGCAGACCATCAGACCATTGCCTTACCTTACTTTTTGTTTATGATTTTCACATGTCTGCAGTATTTATCATTAGTTTGCTCTTTCCTTCCTAGCCTTTACTTAACTACTTCTCTTATTGTTTCTTTGATCAATTTTGTCAGAAAAGCTTTCATTAAGTTTTGGGTTTGTCCTATAATTTAGCTGTACTACACAGATTTTGACATACCACTACTTTGGCACCAGTTCTAAACACTTTCTAATTATTAGTATGATTAAGCTCCAACCCATAAATTATTTTTTGAAATGTTATGCATATGTATGCATATGCTTATTTGAAGTATATTTATATGATGTCTTAGGTAATTTTTCTATTACTATTATTATTATTGCTTTAACCATTTCCATATTTTCTCCATACTCCAGACCTTAGACGTCAGTATCTTACACTCTGATTTTATAAGTTCAACTTTTGAGATGTATGTCAGTAAGATATCTCACATTTTATTATATCCAATAATTGAAATTTTTCTCTTGACAACACACAGCAAGGGTTTATGTAAAGAGCATCACAAAGTGTAGGAAAAAATATGACTGGGGAACCCAGGGTTCCTCCCGCCATGCTGTGGGTAGTCGGCTGGGAACGCTCTGGGTTCCTCCAGCTGGAAGTTGGGCCCGGCTGCTCATTAACTAAAGGCCTCTCCATGGTTCCTCACGGTGGTGTGGCCCCAACACACGAGGAAGTCCTTTGGGTTTCCAAAACCGGTTTATTGACATGACAGATGGGTGGATCTGGATGCATACCCCATAAAACCCAGGGTAGACCTGAGTTAAATAGGGAGGGGAAGGGGGGAGGGGCTGGGGAGGAATGTTTAATTGGCTCTACCCTCTGGCCTTCAGGTACCTTATTAGCATGTAAATCTCTCTAGGGCCTGTTCATCACGCCCTCCTGTGTATGTGACTGAAAGGGTGAAGGTGGAATGGAGATTAGACCTCCTGTTAGGCCCGATAACAAAGTCAATAAGAAAATGCTTCAATAAATAAACAAACAAATAATTTACAAAAAGACGTGTGGATGGCTAATGAGGACAGGAAAGCATTGTGTACTTCCTTAGTCATGAGGGAAATTTGACTTCATACACAAAGTGATGACCAGCTGTTTAGGGAGTCTGGATATGATAGACCTGGATGTCTATCATATCATTGATAGGAGTGTAAACATGCAATAATCTTGAGAAATGAATATTCTGGCAATTTTTTACAGTTAAAAATATGAATTTACCCAGTGGGGAAGGAAAGGACTGCCCACAAAAAGGTAAGTGTGCAAATATTCACTGTTACTCAATCTACATGTTAACCAGCAAATGGATGCATGAGCAATATCTGATGACTTCATGATTGGGAACAGTAAAAGTTGATATTTGCTGATATATGTACCAGTGTGGATTAATTTTGAAAGGTTGTTTGCTGAGCAAAAGAAGCTGTACAAAGGAACACTTGCTTTAGGATTCTGTGTAAACAACATTCACAGACAGTGTTCAGTCCTAAAAATGGGGGTGTGAGAGCAGGGTCTGATGACTGACTAACTTTGGTAGGTGCACTGAGACTAGTGTGAGGCTAGGGAAGGACTTGAAGAGCTTCTGTAAAGCACTAACTCTAGTTCCTGGTGAGTGACACCTTAACATTTGAATCTCACATGCCTCATGTGTCTGCTGAACCCATTCCGATGCTAATCTGGAAGACAGAAGGAAATAGGAAGTGTGATAGTCTAACACTGCCCATGTCACAGAATCAAATACTAGACTAGAAAAACTCCAGTGAGGGATGTGGTTTTGATACTTGTTTCCAAGGAAAATAGTTTAGAGTGGCATAGCACATGAGAATATGGGGCCAAGACTCCTCCAGAGACCTGGAAAAAGAGGAAAAGGAATGAATAAGATTCCTCCTTGGTCACTTTTTATTCATTTGAACTCCAGCCCTGAGGCTGGAGCTACCCACACTCTGTGTGAGTGTTTCACCTGGGATAGTTCTTGCTGGTCACTAGAAAAACCCTCACAGGCATACATACAAGTGAGACTCATCATTATACTAGCTTTATTTTTAATCCAACCAAGTTGACAATAAAAATAAACCATTATGGGGTTTTTATTACAATGGGTTCAAGATGACCTTCTGGAGAGATGGAAGCATTTTGTATCATTGTTGTGGTACAGGTACAAACATGTAAATGTGTAGTAAAGTTCATTAAGTGTTTTCCTCAACAGTTTTCATTTTGTCATATGTAAATTCAAAGGATTGATTAAAAATAAGATAATTCTGCAAAAATAGAGTAAAAGAGCTCATTTGTTATTAATATTATTTATGAAGTTATAATAGGTAACTGGTCAATGGGATAGATCAGTTAGCAGAGACGAATGTAAATGTGTGGAAACCTGATGTTTGACAGAAGTGATGACAC
This sequence comes from Arvicanthis niloticus, assembly GCF_011762505.2. Classification (NCBI taxonomy): domain Eukaryota; kingdom Metazoa; phylum Chordata; class Mammalia; order Rodentia; family Muridae; genus Arvicanthis; species Arvicanthis niloticus. The sequence goes on along the minus strand of NC_047658.1, from coordinate 82,728,379 downwards.
TTAGAATATTGGTTATCTGATTCAAAAATCAAAAGAAGACTCTAGCTTATGCCAGACACAAATGCAAACAACAGATTTTTGTAGAAGCCAAAAAATAAACAAATGAAAATTCATGCTTTAAATTCTAGAGAAGAGCAGGAAATATATTTAAGACTGAAGTAAGACTTGCTTTCTTTATAAAGGTATCAAAAGCATTAAGCCATAAAGAAAATGATCACACATTTATCTAAATTTAAATGCTTAAATGGCAAAACTGGTACTTTATTAGAGATAACCCTGCCCAGTCAAATTTAGAATTGAGTTCAGAAACACTGAAAGTATTCAAACAGTCAAAGTTAGGAGAAGCCCTGGCCATATTATAATATTCAGACCTTCAAGATTACTTTCATGGCCGGGCAGTGGTGGCACATGCCTTTAGTCCCAGCACTTGGGAGGCAGAGGCAGGTGGATTTCTGAGTTCGAGGCCAACCTGGTCTACAGAGTGAGTTCCAGGACAGCCAGAGCTACACAGAGAAACCCTGTCTCGAAAAACAAAAAACAAAAAACAAAACAAAACAAAAAAACAAGATTACTTTCATTTGGCTAATTTCTACATATTTAATACTTATTATGTTTCCTCATACCTGAGTATTTATCTCAGCCTAAGCCCCCATCCCACAGTCCTCCAAAACAAGCCCCTTTACTCAATTCTACTGTATTTTTCTGTGATGTTAGACACATGAAAAATACTGGTGATGTGGGGTTTTGTTCCTGCATGTAAGTGAACATGATGAGAGAGCATAGTGTTCCTCTTGGGGTTGAGGACTCCATATTTGAGGTAAAGAAACTTGATTTGGTGTTGCTACGGGAGGAGCAGCAAAGGAAAGAGGGAGGAACCTAAGCAAGATGTGTGGAGGCAAAGTAAGATAACGGGAACATGGTTCTCGTCTGATCGTGTTCATGACTACGTTATACACCTAGACAGTATCAGTGTCAGTTGCTACAGAATTTTAGCTGGGCTGAGCTGGTTCACTTGTGAAATTGTGCTAGTTATCTTTAAGCTTATCAATTGTTTGTCCAATCAGACACTTGACCAGTATTTAGTTCAGGCTGTAGAGACGATGATGTATTTGGATTGTTGCCGTTGTTCATCAACAGAATCAAAACATAATCATTTTAAAGTACCTTGGGAGTGTGTAGAGTATAACTATAATAGCTTTATAATTCTGATAGTTTTTTAAAAAAATATAAAAGATGGATCTTCCATGTTACAATCACAAAATTAAAACCAGTATTTAAAAGTGGAGAAGTATTAAAATAGTATGGACAAATATGGGGGGAAAAAAAGGTTTCAATGGCCATTTAGTAAAGTACCCTATAAACAATGGGCAAAATCAAACTATGGAATGGAGGCAGTTATTTGTGATGTCTAATAGCCAACTGAGATTTAAGATGCAGAGTGTATAAAGAATTCTTATGAACGAGGCCAGTGAGTTGGCTCGACTGATGAAGGAAGGTACTGCTGCTAAACATCCCCATGACCCAAATGGTAGAAGGACAGAACCAATTGACCCTTGAAGTAGTTTATTGAGCTACACACACACACACACAGAGAGAGAGAGAGAGAGAGAGAGAGAGAGACACTAAATAAATATTAATTATTCCAGGAAAATAACAATAGACAAAACGGAGAGAAGAATATAAAAACAGACTATTTGGCAATACTCAGCAAATTTAAGACGCAACCTCAGAATGAAAAGCACTAATGTTCAGGCATAATTTTTTGCAACCTACTTTTAATAAGTGTTCAACTTTTCCTCTAGCCCACCACCCAGCAGAGGTAGTGGAAGAGAAAAGTTATTAGGATAAGGGGGAAGTGGATCTCTTCAACAATAGTTCTTTAGGGGCGAGCTCGATCTTCTTTGGCAGCAGTTCAGTCCTGTCGTAAACACCAAATACTACTCAGTGGCTTCAGACCAGTCTTCTAGGCAGGCAGATATCACACAGAAACTGGCAGCTATAGTCCAGTTCTTTTGGCAGGCAGACACTGGGTAGAAACCCCAACCAGCCTGAGGCAAGGCCACCAAAGCATCAAGCTGCTGCAGGAGCCTCCATGAGCAGTTCTTGGGTGAGTTTCTCTCAATGGCAGCATTACCACAAGTTGAGTTCAACAGCACTATGTAAGGTGAACCAATATATACATGTCATTAGCTAAGAATACCAAGGTGGAGCAAAACAAACTAACGCTCAGTGTTCAGCTCCTACGATCTGTGAGGTCATATTTATACTCCTTTATCACATGTCACGTGTTTGCTATATCAAAACATCCTTTCACCTGTGTTTGTTTCAGCAAAAGCATTCTTTCATGTGTCTACTTTAGCAAGACATCCTTTCACCTGTGTGCCCCAGCAAAACATCATTTCACATAATTAACTTTCCAGAGAAACTAGAAGTTTCCTCTTCACCAGTGAGGTGCTTGTATTTGTCAAAAACCCAATGAGGTGCTCATATTTGTTAATGGGAAGGCTTCAAATAACCCAGTTTACATGCTAACACGGGCTTCTTGAGAAGTGTATTTACTGCTCAGTCCTGACAGGAATGACCACTTTCTTTATAATTGTGAATAAGTTTAATTGTTTTTATTAAAATCATGAATGTGTGTCTTGGTCCCAGCAACTTAATTCTTAGTTGTTTCCTAGAAAAATCAATCTCGAGAAATTTTACATGAATGTTAATAACACTATCATCTGATACCTAAAATTATTAGAAATGTTTTATCGAAAATAGGTATGAAGGAACAGATTTGGATACATAAACACCTGGTAGCATGAAAATATTCTAATGAAAGTGGCAAATTGTAAATTGGGATACGTATGACATTTCTACACCTTAGAAGGAGAAAGTATGTAGTATTAGAGAGTTCTGAGAATGAGAACAAAAATACACATGTGCATATTTTGGAAGGTTAAAGAAAAAAATAAATCATATTTTCATTTTCCATTTCAGTTACCTTATAGTCAACTATAAATATTCAATTGAAAAATATTCAATTAAAAATTCCAGAAAACATCATTTTAAATTGCAGGTGAATGCCCATGTCCCACTCTAAGTCATGTACCAACTCTGCCCATCTGTGCTGCTAATTATCTGGCAACCATTTCAGTTACTAGATCGACTACCATGCTATCTCCTATGCTGGGCTCAAGTAACCCTCCTGGGTCAGCCTGATGCTGCACTCCAATACCTACATCACTCAGCTAACATTGTCCATCATATAAGCAGTATATCATCTCCCATTATCATTGAAGATTGAATATAGCACAAAAGATATTTAATAAAGAGAAAGCTTGAGCTACAGAGAAAGTTCAGTGATTAAGAACATCTGCTGCTTTTTCAGAAGACAAGAGTTTTATTCCTGCACCAACATGGTAGCTCACAACCATTTGTAACTCCAGTTTCAGGAGATATGATGCTCTTTTCTGGTCTCTGTTCCAAGTACACACACACAACATATACATACATACATGACAAGATACTAAGACACAGAAAGTAAAAAATATTTTTAAAGAAAAAGAAAGTCTGTATTTACATAATTGTATTAAAGTGTATTATTGTAATTATCCAATTTTATTATCAAGTATTGTTGCTAATCTTTTCTGTGCCTAATTTATGAGTTAAACCTTGTCGTATGAATCTCTATATAGGAAAAAATGTAACACATACAGGGTTCATCATTGCAATGACTTCAGGTATCTGGTATTAATCTTGGAATTTATCCCCTGTGCATAAGAGGTAATACTAAACTTTTGAGATTCATCTGTGGAGGAAAGAAACTGTACTTGAAAAGGTTTTTAGAAGGGAAAGTATAGAACTGAAAGGGCAGGCAAGACTGTATGCCAAAGGTAACCACTCTGAATTCTTAATGATGGGGATATGAGTTCTTTGTTTATCCAAATAGGTAGTCCCAGGTTGACCTTAACTCTGATTTGCCTGCCTCCACCTGCTGTTTATCAGGAAATGCACAGCTATGAACAGCATACCAAGCTATGAGGAATGTTTTTAAAATAATTTTATTTCTCATATTTTTGTGATTAAAATTACTTTAAGATGTTAAAAGTCCTGAGCTGATAACACATCGTGCTATTAGCTCTGCCACAACTGAACAAGCAACCTCTGCTCTCTCCATATTTCCTCATTAATGCAAACTCAAATGTGTTTTGCATGGTGGAATGAGTTTTAAATTTTCCCCTAAAGTTGAGATTTCTCTGCTAGTAATGGTCTGGGTTAAGTCCTTCGTGTCATTCCCTTAGCTAATACAGGAGACCTTCTGGTCGTCAGGGTTAAGGTTGGCAGCCAGTGCAAAGCTGGTAGGTTCCTCTTATTTGGCCTTACAGTTCTACATTTTGTCTGATAGATGTTCCAACTCCCTCAATGCCATTTTTCAACAAATCTTTCCATGAGCATCTAACATCCAAGGGAAGGGTTACACGTAGAACCAGAAATGTCCAACGTGAATTAAAATATCAGGTTGTTGACAGAAGAGTAAAAAATAGCCCCTGCTAATAACATGATTCAAGATTTGATTTATGTGGCCCTAAAAGGACAGCCATAAAATTGTGTAAGTGGAGGTGTAACGCCAAGTGATTTACAAAGGCCCTGAGAGTGTGGGCAACAGAAAGCAGTGAAAGTGAGAGCCATAAATCCAGCTCAGGAATCAGTGTTTGATCCCTTCACCCTCCAAGACCCAAGCACGTGGGGCCCTTCACTTGGGGCACCTTTTATTCAACATTCAATGTGACAGATATTACCCTAGTCTCCAGGTTATGATTGGCTGGGTATGGAGTCCAAGTGTGCTTCTTGGAATGCCTAGAGACATAGAGAGTTAAAGGAATAGAGACCTAGGAGGGGGGAAGGAGGGAGGGAGAGAGAGAACACAAGCTGTTGACAAATTTACCATATAACAAACCATGCATCTTCCGTAATAGATGGGAACACTAAATTAACTTGATTTCTACAAATGAAAATTCCAGAAATAAGTGATTTCTGTTCCTTAATATCTCAAAAGGTTCACCAAGAAGAGGAAAACACCTCATCCCCAAATGGTAGTGACAGCAGTGAATTTAAGCTAGTCCACCCCTCAATATGTACTAAGAATGTTCTTTGTGCCCAACACCATTCTTTACTATTCTAGGAGATACACATCCTGTGGTGATGCTGGCATCAGACAAAACACGCAAAGCCATAGAATGTCACACTTTGGTGGATGCAGAACTACAACATACTGAATAAAGGAAGACACTTCTCCTTATAGCAGAAGTCTTCTGATTACACAGAATAACGTGCTAGAATGTGATCAAAGGGCAGGGGAAATTACTTAGGAAGGTGATTAGAGAAAGGAGCCTGTGCTCAAATTTGAATAATGAGGCTCATACCATGCAACATTGTGGAGAAGAAAGTTCCAGAGAAAAGCAATAAGCAGAATTGTGCTGCAACAAGCCTGGAAACACTAAGAAACACAAAGATCTACTGAGGATTTAATGAATTACTGGAGATGAGAAAGTGACATGCAGACTCAGGCAGGATAAGAACAGGAGCCCTATAATCTTTGGGAAATAATTTGGGTCACCCCAGGAGAAAAAAGGTTCACACGGGCAGAGTAGATCCTTGCATCTTATCACCTTACATCTGATTTCATATGAATGAAACAGCCCTGGAAGCTCCTGTATACACTGCCAGCATCCTAATCACACAGCTATGGAGTATGTGCACCCTCAAAGATCAACAAGCAAAGTCACAGTAGTTGAGGAAGTCCAGTGTTATGCCAAAGACAGACAAAGTAATGCAACCAAAGATTTAACAAAACTCTCACATACATAGCCATTTGACTTGTAAGAAAGTCTGAACTGTAGTTCATTATGAAAAAGAGACTCCCAGAAGATTAAGAATAATTGAAAAAAATGAAAAGCAATATTCTAGAAGAAAATATAGAATATCTTCATGACTTTGAGGTACAAAATTACTTTTTTATTTTAATTTTTTGGTAAACTACATAAAAAACAAACCAAGAAGATTAGCCCATTATAGTATTCTAAATATAAAAAATTCTTCAAAGATATAGAGTGTGCAAGGTTTCACCATAACCAATGTCATAGTCATGACCTTAGCAACAGGCCATTTAACATACCTTCAGTAACAGACATTTTGACTGACTATAGCTGACCAGTCTTCCTGACTGGATCTGGACCAAGGGGCTTCCTAAGATTCAGGACTTTCAGGGCTAAATTTGGAAAAGCCCCAAGTAAAGTGGAAATTTGGATGCTGTGTTCTCTGTGACTGATGATTTATGAGTCCATATATTCAGATGGTTGCTAGACATTCCCAACTCAATGTCTTTTGGGTATTTGAATTCAGTGTGTCCAACCCTGAATTTATAGTCGCTCTCATATACCTTCTCTTCCAACTCCCTGTTCAACCAAATGGCTTCCTAGCAACTTTGCTGATAAATACAAACACCTTTCCTCACAATGAAGTCAACCTCATTGATCCTATGATGGGCATTTTGAATTAAATTACAACAAACAGAAAAATAAATCTTCCCTTGGGAAGTTGACATTCTAGTTAAGAAAATAGATAACCATCAAATATATACTAAACAATCCAATGTGACAGTGCTGCACCAAAAGATATAGCAGGAGACAGGAAAACTGAGAATAGAATAGGATTATTTTAAGGCAGTAAGTGTGGATGTCTCAAGAAGATATTTAAGTAGAGTTTGGAGTGATCTGAGGGAATGAGCTGTGCAAGGATTTAAGAGGCGAAGGTTCCAGGAAAATGAAACAGCAAGTAAAAAGGATGCCACATAGCTGGGGAATGAAAAGGAAGTTAGGGTTTTTTGACTTCAAAGGCAGGCCAAAAACAAAAAAGATTGTGTCAGAAATAACACATCAAGGTCAAATTTGCCCTTGTTAGAACTGTGGCTTGCATTCAGTCTCAGTGCATAGGAAACAGAGTTTTGGAACGATTTCATAGTCTTTACTTTATAAGGATGGCACTGTGAAGGACAGTGATCCACAGATGAATGTGGGGCTGTAGCTTGCACATGGGCATGGGTCCTGTTGGGCTGAGTTATGGGTCTTGCATGTCTGCTGCCCTAGGCAGCTGGAGCTGCAGCTCAGGGGGCAGAAGCACAGAATTCTACTGAATTCACTCCATGCCACAGGGCTATGGGAAGCCACAGAGCTCCACTCTGGGTGTCCTGCAGGGGCAGAGCTCTTGGTTTGGGGACCCCCAGGCAAGAAGATGAGTGGGAATCAGCTGGTCTCAAGCCCTTGGGCTCCCGGGAGTCAGCTGGTCTCAAGCCCTTGGGCTCCCAGGAGCCACTGAGAAGCTGCAGAAGAACCTAAATGTGGCAAGGGGGAGAAGATGAACTCCGGTGGTGTTCCACGGGGAAATGAGACTCTTGGTCATGGCTACTTCATTGGCTGGGTCACAGCTGGCTCTGCTAGCTTGCTTGAGTTGGTGGGCTCCATGGCTGGTCCTTGGCAGGAGATTAGGCAGTGGTTTGTTAGTTGAAGGCCCCCTTTATGGTTCAAGAGGAAGTCCATGATCTTAAAATGTTTATTGTCATGGCAGAAAGTGGATGAAGCTCTACCATCATGTTCTCAGGGCAGACCTGAGGTTAAATACCTTTTGCAAGTAAAAGGAGGGTCTGGAAAGGAATGCTTAATTGGCTACACCCTCTGGCTTTTGGGTAACTCATGAATATGGAGATGTCTTGAGGCTCTGTGGCCTTTAGTCATACCCTCTACCTGAGCTATGTGACTGAAAGCCACAAACTTTTCTTTGGCTGAAGCTAAGTGAAAGACACCAGGGCCCAGGAGCAAGGCCGAACACCTACTGTCCCTTTAGGGGCTCCGGAGTTTGAGGCCTGCACTTGACCAGATACCCAGCTGCCTCTCACAGCCCACCACACCACAGATGAGCACTCATCTCAAAGGTACCACAATATCCCAGGGAAGTTGATGATGACTTGCAATGTGGAAGAAAGGAGCAAACGGTGAGAAACTATTGGGTTCTGTAGAATTTCCATGTAGAGTTGACATAATTAGTTAATGGATTTTGTGTTCATTGAATGAAAGGAGGGGAGAAGAAGAAGAAGAAGGAGAGGGAGGGGGAGGGGGAGGGGGAGGGGGGAGGGGGAGTGACTTTAACATTATCTTCATCATATCCACAGATTCTGCAGTCACCAGTCTAGGCCAGGGCACTTCCATCTTGTCAGGGGCGGCCCTGCTTATACACTGTGAAGGCCTAAAATCAGCCATAGGCGTAAAAACAGCAATAGGCCTGACATACATGCCTGCTAACACAAAGTCTTGGGTCTCTGTGGACTGAAACAGATGTCTATAAGCTATTGTAAACAAGCAGCTTTGGTGGAAATTTACCAGCCTGAGTTGTCAAAGACCTTGTAAATAGGTAACCTTGGTGGATAGTACCAACTTAGATAAGGACAAGTGAATCATAGTCAGAGTCATAGTGACATGTCCCCTGAATCTTCACCCAGCTGACACTCTGTTCTGGAAGATATCTGTACTCCCCCTGAACACCTATGCTCCTGCGTCATCTCCTTCCCCACATCCTGCCTTTTTGTGTATATAACCCCTGTGCTGAAAAGTAAAAATTATGATTTGATCAGACTATAGACAAATAGTCATTCTTTGCACCCATCTGTTTCCCCCACTTTCTCTTACGTGATTTCACTGGACTCTGTTTAATGCCCTGCTGGATAGGACATCTGTCCCTGGATTCTTTTCAACAACAAACAGTGTTCTGGTTGGAACCTCTCTATCCCCTTCACCCTTTCTGAACCCTATAATACACCATCAGTGTGATTTTAAATAGAAAAGTCAAGATGACAACAATACATCCCTGAGACCATTTCCCTTAGTGATTAGGATAGAAATCCATGATTCTCCTTTGACATGGCAATTGCCAGAAATTAGTTATGGGATTGGCTGTTAATCTCCAGTTTCTTTTTCAGAGTATAAACTGATAGAAGATCAACTGTGCACATTTTGCATACTGCTCTATTCCTTCTATGTAGGAGAGTACTTTTGTGAAAGTATGGAATGTATTTATTTACTATTTATATAAATGATCAAATATTTGAAAACTGTGTGTCACATATGAAGTCAGCAGACCAATAATCTCTTATGCAAAGTCTCACCAAGTGTTTGACTCACACATTTTTCCTGAAAAATGACTTCAAAATCTACTTCAGCCAGCTGAAAAAGAAATGAATCAAAATTTAAAACTCATAAATAGTAAAGTCATGGTGTGGAAGAACTGGTAATGAGCAACTGAAAGCATTTAAGGACATAATTTATTCTAAGTAACTGTGGCAAATATGGTTCCAGAACAGAGTGAGAGCATCATAAATAATTCTTGAAAGAGAAGGTTCTTAATTTATAAAATTAACAATAATTAACTGGGTAAAATTATCATATTATACCAATTAAAATGAGTGGCACCAGGTGAAATAAGGATAAAAACCTGCAGTGTCCATCTTCATCGGGGGTGGGAAATAATTAAAGATTCTTCATAGTATATTTCTAAGGATACATTTTAAAACAAACAAACAAAAGCTTAGCAGTCAAGAGCACTTTCTTCTCTCCCAGGGCACTGGGATGTGAGTATAAGCATTTATATTGGGTGGCTCAGAACCATTTGTTACTCCTGCTCCAGGGCAACACCCTCTGCATTCACAGATACCTGTATACACACGCACATACTCATACCCACAGAGATACATATAAATGAACAATAAATAGCCCTTTAAAAGGCTCATTATTTTTATGTGTGTGAGTGTTTCCCTTTGTGTATGTATGTGTTTGTCTCTCTCTGTGTGTAAGTGCACCTCAGGTATTTCTAGTGCTCAAAGAGGCCGTAAGAGAAAAGTGGAGTTAGGGGTACTTGTGACCTGTCATCTGGTTCTGGGAACCAAACCTGGGTCCTCTGTGAGAGCAGCAAGTACTCATAACTGCTGAACCATCTCTCCAGCCCCAATAATTTCTTTAAAAATTAAACAAATACAATGAAAGCATATAATTCTTCTGGTTATGATAGCAGAGTCTCTGCTATAACTCTGCTAGGAAGAATATCTATGAAGATGGTTAGATATGCACACACACAAGAAATGTAACTTATTGAGAGCAGGAGAAAAGAGCCAAAGCAGCCAGGACCTTGGTGTATATGGCCTCTAAGAGGAGAAAAACACATTAAAGCCGTTTAATCACTGTTTCTTTTTCTCTGGGGGGAGGCATTTCTCAGCTCAGAATATAGAACATAGCCAGTGAGCAGAAAATGAAAGTATAATGTTTATGGCAGTTTCATTTTCCTAGAAGACAAAATATTAGAATGGCAACCTCTCAGGATAATCAAGATGAAGTGGCCAGGGTACCAAGAGTAAAAGGAACTCAGGGCCTCTAGCCTGACTTTTGCTTTAAAGTATTTAATGGGTCTGGTCTGGATATGCTCTGAAAAGGCTACAAAGTAAAGAAATAAGAACAAAGTGAATGATAAGAAATGGAAATTCCAAGGAGAGTTCCAGAAACCTCAAACATAGCAGGGACATCTGTAGAAGTACTCATGGATAACAGCCCATAAATAAAGCAACCTTGTTAGACCCGAAACTCATCCCCAGTTAAATGAGTCCAGGCTTTGGAGTAAAATTGTAACTTACAAGTTGCCTTCATGTGGCCTGCTAAAGGGAGAGACAGAATAAAAAAGAAAAAGAAGGAGAAAAAGAAGAGGAGGAGGAGGAGAGGAGAGGAGAGGAGAGGAGAGGAGAGGAGAGGAGAGGAGAGGAGAGGAGAGGAGAGAAGAGAAGAGAAGAGAAGAGAAGAGAAGAGAAGAGAAGAGAAGAGAAGAGAAGAGAAGAATCAAAGCAAACTAAGAGCTCCAGAAATCCACAAAGGAAGGAAGAAGATAACAAGAACATGGGGAGAAAAGGATCAGTGGTGCCCTGATTAGGAAGTAAGCTGAACACAGCTTCAGAGTGTTGGTGGAGAGGAGGATTTCTTTTCTTTTCTCTGAGTAATTTTGTGAACTGAGAATTCACAATTAGGCCACTCAATTTAAAAGAAAAACCTCAAATAAAAAGGCAGAAGAAATAACAAACCAAGTGATTGCACACTCAAGGATAAAACCACAAGAAACATGAAGGAGCAAGGTGGTGCTGCTCTCCAAAGAGGTGCAATTACCCAACTGCTCAACACAAAGACACTGAAATAAGCAGAAGGCCAGTGGAAGATGTCAGAAGTCCATGTGTGAGAAAGACTTGGGGGTTGAAAGAGAATATAAATGAGCAGATACACACATTTTGGGAGAAGAAAGTTAGCAAAATAAATGAGAGAGTCAGCAACATGAAAGAAAAACAAAACCAGGAAATGGGGTTTTTAAAGAAATACAATTGATGGAAATGAAAAACTTTATGAATCAAACAAAAAGCCCAGTGGAAAGCAGATTCATCCATGTGCTCTACCCTTCTCCCAATATCATGAAGAACAAGGTTGATGGAATACTATATGTAAAGGTCAATAATAAAAAATAAATAAACTACTTAAGTCTGGGATATGATTAGGAGAGCAAATCTAAGAGCTCATTGAAGAGATGAGTCTGGTAAAACACAAGGGGGTACGGAATTTATTCAATCACATTCAAGCAAAATATTTCCCAAGTATAGAGAAAGAAACAGGTAACCAAAGACACAACACATTCAGAACCTATGCCCCCATGACACAGTAAAGTCGGGATGTCAAAAAATTACAAAGGAAGTATTAAAAAGCTTTATGTGAAAAACACCAGTTCTCAGAGGAAAACTGCAGCTCACTCACTAGCAGGAAATCCAGTAAAGTACAAGATGATGTCTTTTAAACCTTGAAAATAGATAACTTCCAAACACGATGGCCATACCTAGCAAAGCTGTGTTTTAAAATTGATGGAGAAATGCAAACAATTGAAGGCAAGCACAGACAAACATGCTTTATGACCACACTGTGAACACCACTGAAGTGCTGCATAAAAGAAGGAAGACACAGTCTTAATCATGAGAGAACAGCAAAGAATAAATTTAATGAGAGGAACAGATGAAGAAAGGAAAGTTAGGAAGGACTCCATCAGTCCAACAGAGTAAACCACAAACCCCTAATACTAGGACAACACTGCCAATTCACTCCCAACTTCTGCCATCTGGCACATCTAACCCCCAAAAGTACTAAGAGCAGTGTGTCCACCATATCACATCCTGAAAACCCTAAAAGAAGCCCACTTCCATTATAAGTTAATCATCTTAATTACTTACCATTATTTGTTATAATAACAGAAAGCTGACTAACACAAGAGAGTTTGTATTTACTGTGAGGAGTGGGTGTGGTAGCCAACCCAAGATGGCACCTGGGACAGCTGCCAAGTCTCAGGACTAGCACCTGACTTCCTTATCTACCCCAGAAAAGCCACGTTCACAGAACTACTGCACAGGCTCGCTGCTACGCAAAATCAGGCCATTTGGCGTGCACCTATGACACATGGCCACGTGGCAGGTTTGGGGTGGACAGGCAAGGGGATAAAAGGACTGGGAAAATGGGGATGGGGGCTTCCAGAGAGAAGAATGAAAAGGTTCCTGAATAAACTGCATTGAGAAGAATCCTGTGTTGTGTCGTACCTGTCTGCTGGTTGGATAGTGAAGCGACAAGTGGTGGCCCGTACGGGGACATTCAGAACTCAGCACAGTCAGGGCAGCTAGCTGGTAAGTTCCCAGGTAAGTGGGACAAAAGAAAGCTCTAGGTTCAGAGACTATAAAGTTCCCAGTTTTGGGACAAGTTGCACAAAGCACCATGGGAACTTCATCATCCTCACAGTTGCTACAGCATGCTATTCATGGCTTGCTAAAAGCAAGAGGGGTTGGTCTTAAAAGGGCCACTGTGGAAAAATTTTTACAGGCTGTAGACGAGGTTGTACCCTGGTTTTCAGTTTCGGGGCACCTCACACTATCCAGTTGGGAGAAGTTATGAAGAGATCTTAAGTCAGCTGAAGAGAAAGGAGAACTAGCCAATGGAGTAATGCCTGTGTGGAAACTGGTGAGATCTTGCATTGAGAACAGAGAAGGAAAATGCACTGCAGAGTTAGAGAAGGGTAGCGATGCACTAGAGCAACTGAAAGAGGAGCGATCTCAAAAGTCTGAGAACAAAGAAAGTTCTGAGGAAGAAGAGGTTTCCGAAGCCGAGTTTGAGAAGCTGGCACAGGACCTAGAGAAAGCGAAACTGGATATAGAACCCTCTGCACCGGGGCACCTCAGCTGCCTCCATATGCTCCTACTGGAGAATCAGGATGGAGTTTTTGCCCTGAAGCCTGGAGAGAACTACGGGCTCAATGTTTTCCAGTATTTCAAGACTCCCAAGGCAATCGGTACCATGAGCCTCTTGATTGGAAGGTTATTCAAAGACTGGCCAAGGGGGTCAGAGCATACGGCATTAGTGCTGCTTTTGTGGTTTCTCAACTGGAATCCCTCCATAGATATTGCATGACACCCAGTGATTGGCAGAATTTGGCTAGAGCTTGTTTATCTCCTGGCCAATACCTAGATTGGAAGGCCTACTTTATAGAGCTCTCAGCAGAGCAGGCTGCTGTAAACGCCGCTAATGGCCAGCAGGCCTGGAACCAGGACATGTTATTGGGCCAAGGCAGATTTGCAAATCAACAAACAAATTATCCTCTACAGGTATATGAGCAAATCAATAATATAGGGACTAGAGCATGGGAATCTCTTCCCAATAGAGGTGAGGTGTCAGGAAACCTAACCAAGATTGTTCAGGGATCAGCAGAGCCATTTGCTGACTTCGTGGCTAGAATGGTGGAGGCAGGGGGAAGAATTTTTGGGGATCCTGACGCAGCAATGCCACTATTAAAGCAATTGAGTTTTGAACAATGTACCAAAGAATGTAGACAGGCTATTAATCCTTATAAGAGCAAAGGGTCAGAGGTGTGGATGAAAATCTGTAGAGAGCTAGGGGGGTCTCTTTCTAATGCCGGGTTGGCAGCCGCTGTTATGCAGATGACCCGAAGTCAAAACAACCCTAAAAGTGGAATATGTTTTAAATGCGGTCAGTCAGGACATTTAAACTGACAGTGTCCCCATTTTCAAGTCCTGGATGGCCCCAGAGCAAGGGTGCCTGGTCTTTGCCCTAGATGTAAAAAGGGGAACCACTGTGCGAATGAATGCAGATCTGTAAAGGATATCAATGGGCAGCCTATAAATGCTGGATATAGAGGAGCCAGGCCAAAAAACTTGCCACGGGCCCCCTGACCTCAGGGCCCTCAAATATATGGGGTGGTAGCCAAGAGTTGGCCAAGCCTGAGGCCTTAAATGCAATGGAATCACCACGGCGAGCCACAGCGGGAAGTGCAGGACTCGACCTCTGTTTCACCTCCAGACTTATTAACACCTCAGATGGGCCCTCAATTGGTTGACACAGATTTTCAGGGACCGTTACCATCCGGTACAGTGGGTTTGATTATAGGAAGGAGCTCCATCACGTTGCAGGGCTTAATAATTCATCTAGGGGTGATTGATCAAGACTATACAGGAATAGTAAAGATTATAGTGTCCTCCCCTAGAGGAGTGTCCGCCATTTCTCCTGGAGATAGAATAGCACAGATGTTACTACTACCCAGTTGCCATGATCGATTTCCTGCAAAAAATGTTGAGTGAGGACCCAAAGGTTTTGGCTCTACTAGAACTGATTCCATATTTTGATCCCTGAATCTTGATTCTCGGCCCTTAATTAATTTATTTATAGAAGGAAAATCAATTTCTGGCCTTTTGGATACTGGCACCTATTGCAGCATAATCAGTATTAAGGATTTATATTTTATATAAATTTTATATTTTATATAAATTTGATATAAATTTGATATATTTTATATATCAGTATTTTTGGATACTGGCCCAGGGGATGATCTAAACAAAACTCAAATCAAATATTAAGGGGATTAGGATAAGCCAAGGAACCTGAGATGAGCTCTCGATTGTTACACTGGAGAGATGATGAAGGACATTCTGGAGTTTTCCAGCCTTATGTTATGAAGCTTCCTGTTTCTTTATGGGGAAGGGATCTTCTGAAGGGAATGGGCTATGTGTTAACTAATGAGAAGGAATATAGCCCACAATCTCATCACATAATGTCTGGCATGGGTTACATTCCAGGAAAAGGACTGGGGAAGGAATTGCAGGGACGAATGTCTCCCATACCCGTAAAACAGAAGCGAGATAGAACTGGAGTGGGTTTTTCATAGGGGACACTGAGGATATTCTTCCCATGTTGTGGAAATCTGAGGAGCCCATGTGGGTTCCTCAGTGGCCACTCCCCTCAGAAAAATTACAAGCTGTACAAGAGCTGGTAAAAGAACAATTATTGGTAGGTCATCTGCAGCCATCTACATCACCTTGGAATACACCCATTTTTGTGATAAAGAAAAAATCTGGGAAATGGAGGCTTCTACATGATTTAAGAGAAATTAATAAACAAATTATTTTAATGAGACCGGTACAACGAGGTCTGCCTTTACCCTCTGCATTGCCCAAAAATTGGCCTGTCATAGTTTTAGATATTAAAGATTGGTTTTTTTTCAATCCCATTGCATCAAAAGGATATAGCTAGGTTTGCTTTTACATGTCCCTTCCATGAATCATGCAGAACCAGATCAGTGATATGAATGGGTTGTATTGCCACAAGGCATGGCTAACAGTCCCATTATGTGTCAACTGTATGTTGATGCCGCCTTGAAAGAAGTCAGACAGAATTTTTTGAAAATCAAATGTTATCATTATATGGATGATATTCTTATTGCTGCTCCTACCGAGCAGATGCTTGATGAAGTTTATAGAGCTGTTGTGTTAAGTTTAAGAAAGAAACAGTTAGTGATAGCTCCTGAGAAGGTACAAGAAGGCTCTGTGGTTAATTATTTAGAAACAAAAATATCTTTAGGACAAGTAATTCCTCAAAAAAATCCAGATTCGCACAGATAATTTACATACCTTGAATGATTTTCAAAGATTGTTGGGAGATATACAGTGGCTTAGACCCTATCTCTCATTGTCTAATAAACAATTACAGCCATTATATGATATTTTACCAGGTGATTCAGACCTCAACTCCCCTAGACATTTAACTTATGAAGCTAGAGTGGC
This sequence comes from Arvicanthis niloticus, assembly GCF_011762505.2. Taxonomy (NCBI): domain Eukaryota; kingdom Metazoa; phylum Chordata; class Mammalia; order Rodentia; family Muridae; genus Arvicanthis; species Arvicanthis niloticus. The sequence continues at coordinate 82,712,157 of NC_047658.1, read as the reverse complement.
ATTAACATTAGTGGAAAGGGGCATACAAGATGAAACCTTGAGGCGCAGAGATGAATCCCAGGATATTACATTATGCATATTGCCAACTGAATGTCAGCCTACAGGAGTATTATGGCAAGGGGCACCTTTACTTTGGGTGCATCCGAAAATTTCTCCTGCTCAGACACTCATTCATTATCCAACTGCAGTAGTTCAATTAGCCATGCTGGGAATTTGTCAGAGTGTTCAACAATTTGGCATCCAACCTACAAGCCTAATTGTACCATATACAGCCACTCAACTCAAAGTATTGACGGCCACTGTGAATGATTGGGCAATTTTGAGATGTACTTTTAATGGAACAATGGATAATCATTTTCCAAAGGACCCTATATTACAACTGATTAATGCTCATCCTGTGGTCTTTCCATGGATCACCCATAGAAAGCCTTTATCAAATTGCCCTACTATTTTTACGGATGGTTCTAAGACAGGATGTGGAGTGTTTTTGGTTGCAGGATCGTTGCCTGTAACCATCCAATTTCCTCCAGCGTCCCCTCAAGTTAAAGAATTACAGATTGTGATAAAGGTTTTTGAATGATTTCCTTGTTCCTTTAGTTTGAACAATTTTCTCATTCCTTTAATTTGATATCTGATAGTCTATATGTAGTAAATGCTATTAAACTACTGGAAGTTGTAGGTAAAATAAACCTAAAGTCCACCATAGGAGAGTTACTTACCCAATTGCAATTTCTTTTTTGGAATAGGGAACAACCCTTTTTTATTCAACATATTCGTGCCCATACTGGTTTACCTGGTCCATTGACTGAAAGAAATGATATTGTTGATAAAGCTTCAAAGACCTGTTTTAATGTTGCAAATTTTGTGCTCTATGATTCCCTGGAGTTAGCAAGAAACTTTCATAGCAAGTTTTATGTAAATTCTAAAACCCTATCATCTCACTTTGGCATTCCTCTTGCTCATGCTAGAGATATAGTGAAAGCTTGTCAAGCTTGTGCTCCATTGTTACCCCAGATGGGAATTGGGGTTAATCCCCGAGGCCTATGCCCCTTATACTTATGGCAAATGGATGTTACCCATTTCCCTGAGTTTGGAAAATTAAAGTATGTTCATGTATCTATAGATACTGCTTCTGGAATTATGTTTGCCTCCCTGCATTCTGGGGAGAAGGCTTGCCATGTCATTGCTCATTGTTTTGAAGCCTGGGGAGCCTGGGGCATGCCTAAATGTTTAAAGACATAATGGCGTACATCTCCACTTCCTTTGTGCCCTTTTGTAAAACCATGAGAGTTCACCTTAACCATGGTTTGCCTTATAATCCTCAGGGGCAGGGCATTGCTGAGTGGGCACACCACACCCTAAAGGAATGTTTTCTTAAACAAAGAGGGAGAATAACCTCCGGCCATACACCTAGAGAGAGAATGGCTATAGCCCTCTTTACCCTAAATTTTTTGACTCTGGATAAGCAGGGATGGTCTGCAGCTGATCGCCATGCTGATCCTGATGCTACCCATAAAGGCTTAGTAATGTGGAAGGACATACTGACAGGAAAATGGAGTGGCCCTGACCCAGTATTGGTGTGGGTGAGAGGGTCTGTTTGTGTGTTTCCTCAAGATCAACATCAGCCAATTTGGGTTCCAGAAAGACTTACCAGGATTATACAGCAAGAAGACAGGAATGGAGATAAGGAGCAATGAATTGTGATGTAGTATCTTATCTGTGTTCCCCAAGCCTATGCCTATTATGCATTCTACTCAGGTGTTTCCCCGAATTTTTTCTAGTAATGCTTCCCTACAATTGCTTACTTGCCATGGGATGATGAGCTTGCCCCAATTCCAGAAAGTCTAGAACTAGCCTCACAAGGGGAGTGGCCTGCCCAAGTTTCCAAAGGCAATGTCAGTGTCCCGGCCCAGCCTAGGTGGGCTCCCTTCTGCAAGGGACATAAGGAAGATATTCCACCATGAACAGGATGCCAAACTCGTAAAGTTGGTTGGGCAGTGAAGAATGCTTATACATTTTCCCCTTATATAGGAACTACTCATTATAGTACCTATTCGGGTTATAATTGGACCTATCAGAATCCCATGCAAACCGCGGCAAGCAATCCTTATGATGTTTGGCTCCTGTGTGGCATAAATGGAAGCTGTACAGATGTATTCCCTATGAGCATGATAGCAGGTGGGGTAATTGGTAATGCTAGTTTTGTTATGGAAGTCTCACCTTTGAAAGCTCAGTACGAATTTTAAGTTCAGGACAAAATATTTCTTTTCAACCCACACTGGTCTGTGTGTGTGTGGCTTCCTTTTATATTTGTAGTATATAATGGTAGTTTTAATGGTAGTGTTTTAATAGTGTTTTTTTACTTATTATGTTGGAATACTTCTAAATATCATTTTGCTATGGTTGCCTGTGTGCCTCAATATATTCCTTGGCCTGTGGAAGCCCCTTTCAGCTATGATTTTATTTAGATCTAAAAGAGATTTTGGCATTACTGCAGCAATAGTTACAGCCATTGCTGTTTCAGCCACCGTGGCCACAGCGGCCACTATTTCATCGACCACCACAGTCCAGACAGCAGCTGCTTTGAATAATACGTCTGAGGCAGTTGCTGAGGCCTTGGATACTCAAGGAAATATTAATAGTCATTTGAAAGTGGGCATTCTATTGCTTAATCAAAGAGTTGATCTTGTTCAGTAACAGGTAGATGTATTGATGGAGTTGGCTTAATTGGGTTGCCAATGGAATATAAGTCATGCTAGTAATCTTTCCAAAAGCCTTTCTCAGTACTTTACAGGAAATTGGTTGAGAGAATTTGAGGGAATGCTGAGAGAATTACGACAGTCCATTGTCCACATTAACTCTGAGTGGATGCCTCCCTGGCCTCCGGATTGACCAGCTGGATTCTTCAAGCAATTTCCCACATCAAGGAGTGGGCAGGACTTGGGGGGTTGCTATGTGCCTGATCCTTATTAGTTACCTTGCCTTTTGGTGCATGTATAAAATGAAAGCCCGACATGACAAAAATGTGGCCTTGATTGTACAAGCATTTGCAGCCGTGGAGATGGAACAATCTCCTCAAGTGTGGCTTGGCATGCTAGAGAGGGAGTCAATGACAGGTAAGACTCCTTGAGCGTGTTACCAACCTAAGATAGGGACCAAACCAAAGCTGTATGACTCCCAATGACAGGTAAGGAACATTACTTGAAATGGGCAACCTAAGACAGGCACTCTTTGCCAAAATTAATAAATAAGGGGGAATTGTGGAGAGCGGGTGTGGCGGCCAACCCAAGATGGTGCCCGGGACGGCTGCCAAGTCTCAGGACTAGCACCTGACTTCTTTATCCACCCCAGAAAAGTGACGTTCACAGAACTACTGTGCAGGCTTGCTGCTATGCAAAATCAGGCCATTTGGTGTGCACCTATGATACATGCCCATGTGGCAGGTTTGGGGTGGAAAGGCAAGGGGATAAAAGGACTGGAAAAACAGGGATCGGGGGCTTCCAGAGAGAAGAATGAAAAGGTTCCTGAATAAACCACGTTGAGAAAAATCCCGTGTTGTGTCGTTCCTGTCTGCTGGTTGGATAGCGAAGCGACAATTTACAACATAAATAAATTATAAATGTTGGAGATGATGGGTATAGCAATTACTATAATTTAAACTTTGTTATAGGTATTGAGATGTTGTACTATGCCATGTCATATATGTTTAAGTGCATATTATATAAATGTATATATGTATAAATGGAAAATGTAAGTGTAAAAATATTGTCTGTAACACCGGTAAGTAACAAAACAACTCTACCCAAGCTGTCTTACTTTATTCGAGTGGGTTGCTATAACAAATTATCATAGAGTGGGTGGCTTATAAACAGCAGAAATTTGTTTCTCAGTTCTGTAGCTGGAGAGTCTACAGCCAATATGGCTCCCAGAATGTGTCTACTCACTGTGTCCTTACGAGATGGGAGGGATAAAGTTGCTTTCCAAGTTATCCTTTATGAAACAAAACCCTTTAATAAAATCTCTACTCTACTATATAGGCATCTCCCAGAAGCCCCATGTATTGATACCATCATTTTGTAATTAGAATTTCAAAATATGAATGGGAGGAGTATAAGCATTCAAATCATAACACAGATAAATTATCATAAGTTCCCACCTTGAAGAAGTTAGACAAACAAGAAATTAAACCAAATTGAGAGAGAAGAAAATAAAGATAAAAGCAAACATTATTGATGGGGAAAAGTCAACAATGGAGGAAACAATAAAATTTAAAGTTAGTATTGGTGGAAATTAAAACTAATCAAAATAATGTTAAACTTCTAATTAAATGGAACAAAAGAAATGATAAATCCTCACAGTTTTACTGAAATCAAGAGACTGAAATATTGAATACAGATCTTATAAATTTTTAAAAGGCAGGAGGGTGTCATGAAAGATTTTATGTCAATAAATTTGACATCTTGGGTGAATTGATTCAAATAATCAAAACTAATATAAATTAAATACTGGAATAACCCTATCATTGATCATTAAATGAGTCACTTTTGTTGTTGAGAACACTGTTAAAGGGAGAATTAGGACTTAGATACTTTCACTGGTGGATTATAGCATTCTGTTTGAAACAGAATGGCGCTCCTTATAAATCTCTTAAGAAAATACATGAAGGGAAGATATCTTCAATCATCTTATATGTCCAGAATTACATGTTTGGAAAAAAGACATTTCTGGAAATACACACACACACACACACACACACACATACAAATAAACAAAGACAAAAGGTTGGTAATAAAATATCATTGATTCTTGCAATATACAAAAATAGTAACATATCCTGACCAAGTTGGATTTATTCTAGAAACATAAGGTTTATTTAACACTAAAATAATAATTAACAGACTAAAGGAAACTCATGAATAAATTAAAGAATAAAATCATGATAAGTTAAATAGCTGCAGAAAAAAGTTTGAAATATTCAATACACATTCATGGTTTAAAAAAAAAAAGTCTCCCTCAGAAAACTCAAAACACAAGTAGGTTTCTTCTCTTTGAATATGTGGGAAACCAGAATCCTCAGAAATACTCATAGGAGTGGGTAACTCTACAGCATCTTTTGGAAAAACACTTTAGCAGTTTCTTATAAAGCCAAACAAACATGTCCCTTATGACTTAGCTGTTGCTTTCCTAGGCATGTACTCAAAGGAAATTAAAACCAAGGTCTATACAAATGTTTGTTCAAGAATATTAATAGACACTTCATTCAGAATAGTCCCAAATTGGAAAACAACATAAATGTCTACCGACTGATGGATATATAAACAAAAATATGGTACTTTATATAATGTGATAATATCAGAAATAAATCTCTGATACATGCAAAACCACAAATGAATTTCACAGATATTACACTAAATGAAATAAGCTTTGAGCCAAGAATATGTAATGTATGGAATATATAAAATTGTACATTAATATATTTAGGCATATAACATTTAAATGCAATTAAACACAGAAATATGTTAATGTAATTTTAAAAAGGCAAAACCACTAAAATGGAGTAAAATAACTTAGAAATACTCATAGAAGTGTCACTGGTTGCCTCTGGAAATGAATATTTTTATATTGATAGGAATAGAGGCTATACATGCTTCTATTCTATGTTAACAATCATTGGCACATAATTATGAATGGAAGATTCCATTCTGTATGTAATTATACTTCAAGTCGGTTTTTCTTTGGGTATGCAAACTGTCTTCTTATTCCTGTGTGTTTGAAAGCCTGTGCTTAAACCTATATAAAGCCTCTTTCTTAGTAAATTATAAACTCATGTATACCTATTATCATTGGTTCAAAACTTATAAATAAAAAATTAATACACTCCTGTGCCGGCTAGTTTTATGTCAATTTGACACAAACTGGAGTCATCTGAGAGGAAGGAACCTCAATTAAGAAAATACATCCATAAGATCTAGATGTAAGACATGTTCTTAATTAGTGATTGATGGGGAAGAGTTTAGCCCATTGTGGGTGGTGACATCCTTGAACTGGTGGTCCTATGTTCTATAAGAAAGCAGGCTGAACAATGCATGGAAAGCAAGCCAGGAAGCAGCACCCCTCCATTGCCTCTGCATCAGCTCCTGCCTCCAAGTTCTTGCCCTGCCTGAGTTCCTAACTTTACTGTTACTCATGATAAACTGTTATATGGAATTGTAAGTGAAATAAACCCTTTCTTCCCCAAAGTTGGTTTGGTCATGGTGTTTTATTACAGCAATATTAACCCTAACTAAGGCAATTCCCTTCCTTACTAAAGAATATCTTTTAAAACCTTGGTGTAACTGAGCTGATAAATACTTAAAGAACTGGACTCTATAAAGTCTATGAAGAGGGAAAATTGAGAGTGTAGAAACAAAAGTGATGTAGCTAAAATGGAAAACTCAGTAGCATATTCCACAGCAGGACTGGCTGTTCAGCATTGTACCAGAGAAATAAGATTACAAATTTCAATACTTCACTGTTAAATACTAAGTTTAAAAGGAAATATTTAGTAGAGTTAAAAACACCAAGTATGCTTCAAAATGACCATAGAGAAAAATTAATGAAAGAGAAGATGGTCCAAAAGAAACAGAAAGGAGAGATCAAATATAATAAACATAACAGGACAAGAACAAATGAATAGATCAGACATGACAAGTGATATAAATAATTTAAAATCTCCAATTAAGAACAGATGTCTTCCTCAGCAATATGTATACTGAAAACACATTAAAACCATACATGTCCGACCACAGGAAAAGGCTAGCTCATCCCTCCCCTGGAATGTGATTCCATAATTAGAGCTTGTATCAACAGAAACAGTTAAAAGTGGGGATATGTGTATTTCCAAATACTAAACACAATAAGAATTCACGATTCTTATAGAATGCCATGAGCTCTAAATAATAAGTTAATGAAAATGGAGTACAAGAAGACTAACAAATATCAGTAGCAGCGCGTATCTATAGGTAAGATAATTGGTTTTATTCTTTTTATTACTTATCCTTCCTATAAATAGCCTAGATTCCTCTTAAGGGAATGAGTGTGTTACTTTTATTATTCCGTAAGCTACACATGAGTATGCAAGTGGTGTTAAACATGAATGAATACTCCCCTTGACATTTTGACCTGCACGCTTCTCATCTCCACCCTGCTTCTTTTTTTCAGAAATTGTTGGTTTTGTCTGCTGCCCTTGTCACCTGAGACCTTAATGATTGTACACCAAATCCATGAAAAATGGAAAGGACAGAAGTTCTATTACTGTTAAAGTAAGCTCAGTGTCCACGTAAATGGGATGCTACGACTGAAATGTTTGCACAGAGGAATTTCAGTGTAGCCTAGTTTGTCCCTTACTTGGGGATCTATTGTGTAAATCACTCAGAATCCCCAAAGGCACGAATGGAGTTTAGTTAACTCCATGCATAGGAAATTAAGATTCTCTTGCATGCAGACATTTAGGTTGGATGTGGATATATCAAGTTAGGAGGGACACTTAGAAAAGACATTCAGTAGGGGAAATGCAGGCAGTAAGAAGAGGCTGCCTGGAGATGCCATAACTAAGCCCCAGAGGTTTTAGATGGCCCAGGAAGCTGGAGTGTGCCCTGGTGTTCTTAACAGAAATTTTACAGTTGTCAGTCTGGCAGTAACTAAGTATTGTCTGAGGTTCTCCTTTATAAACTAGGGATGTGGCCATTTGGAATTGAGTTAGGTAAGGAATGTGAGGATTGGCAGCACGAGTTGATATCATGGTAGATTGCTGAACAAGAGATGCCAAATTAAAGGCCTGAGCTCATGCTCCAGGAAGCTGCCTTGATGGTTTCCCTGTTGATAATTTTTTGGAAATCACACAAAACTTAAGCCAGCTTCTTTTGACTAGAGACGCTTTGCTGGCACTCATATCTTTGGGAGGGACCAAATTCAATTTTCTAACGCCCCAAGGCAGACTTGGTCCTGCATTCCCAGAGAAGGGAACATGTGGCTTGGTGTGGTTTCTTTGAAAACACAATTGCTGTACACTGTCATTTCTTTTTCAGGGAAAACATTACATTAGCTACTGTACATGGGTATGTATCTCATCTCTTTTAATTAGATGCTAATTAATGACTCACTAGCTTTAATCATATCAATCTGGTAATACTATTTATGCCCCACAGAATAATGAACTACTTTATAAGAAATGAGCGTGGCACATGTTGACATAGGAATACATCCAACCATAATTCGCTTTGGGTAAATATCCCACCCAGACTTGGATTCTGAACAATTTACAAGGCAGTGTTCACATAGTATATTCAGAAATGAGGCAGGGACTTCTGGCTACTCTGTGTAGGGAGAAAGGGGAAGGGAAATCAGAGAAATGCCACACAGGAGGACTTGTTTGTTGGTTGAATTGTCTGTGTTTAATAGGGAAGGGCCCCTGTACCATATTGCACAAGGAGCAGAAAAAGTATCTAAAGGAGTTGCTCTCTGGGCAAGGGAAACTGACATGCACATGTCATCATTCTGCTGAGACTTGGCTGCATGCCCTAGATGGTCCAGCCAGGTTCACAGAGTGGGAAAGGTCAAATGAATTAGATGGAACCAAGCTGGGCAAGAGAAAAATACTCTGGTCATTCTTAGTGAGGAATAGTGACAGCAAGAAAAGATTCTGTGCCCAGATAAATATGCTGATACTGGATATGTCCCTGGCCTCTGGCTATAGAAGACATGAAACGAAGGTGACACAAGACTGCCCGATTCCAGAAGACTGGTGACGCTAGAAGCCCAAGAATTCAGGTGAGTCATGATTCAGAAAAGGGACAGCAGGGTAAGCCCACATTCCAACAACTGTCTTAGAGAAGGGAGTAGTGACTTGTTCAAGAGGCTTGTTTTATGCTCCACAGTTTACACCCAGTATCACTGTATAGCATAGAATAGATGTGCTCATTTTTATCTGACAGATGGAACTCTGAGAATATAAGTAGCTGGCCAGTGACACATGGTAGGAAGAGCCATGGCCATAGTTCACCTTTGAGATGGTTGTATTTTTGTCAGCTTACCATAAGCTAGGGTCATCTAAGAAGAGGGAACCTCAATTGAGAAAAATGCCTCCATCAGATTGGCAAGCCCATATGGCCTTAAAGGTGGATATGAGGAGGCATAGCAGAGGCTCTCTGTGGATAGCAGAGGGATGGCTGGTATGGGTGGAATAAACAGGTATGTAGAACAAAAGCTGCCCTTTATGTCTTAAGCAGCAGCATATCTGGAAATTTCTGACTAAGTTCATAGATATTGTGTACTGGTAACCTCAGATCATTGCTAATGGCACACAACTAGATAGCTAGGCTTATCTGCAGCTTCGTCAGAGGAGATAAGCCAGCCACTACTGGGGTGATGCTAGTGAGTGACAGATGGGTGGAAAGGGGGAGTCGAAGATACCAAGATGTGGCCTTGGAGCTAGCTAGCTCCAAGGTAGGCCTGGAGGCTACAGAAAGCCACAAAAGGCAGAATGAGCTGGTGGGTACAGAAGGCCAGGATACGGAGGGAACAGATAAAGAAGAGATAACAGTTCCCTGATAAGTAAATTCTATCTTGAAGCAGGAAGGATGACCATGATCAGAAATGTCAGTCGAGCCAAAGGTAGCTAACCTATCTAGGATGTTGCACATGCTAAGAGGTGAGGAAAGCAGTAAACAGACAGGAGGGTGAATATAAGGTGTGTGGGGAAGCCGGGCCTGCCCCTGGAAGCTTTGAGGCAGAAAGCATTGACTGGGAATGTCCTGGCTAATGTTCAACTGTCAAACTCAGGCAGATGGCTCTTGATCTGAGATCCCATGAGACCCTAGTCATCCTTACAGCATACCACACCACCTGGACAATGTTTTACTGTTTAAAGCCTTAAGAGAATTACTGACAGTGCTGTGAGCTCAGTAAATACAGAAGTTAGATAGGTGTTTGGAAGGCTCCGTGAGTACAGGTTGTTTGAGTTGATCTTAAAAAGGAAGCAAGAATCACTACTGATAAGGAAGGGGAGACATTTTAGGCAGTGGGAACTGCTACATGAACACATCACAGCAGATATTGCCCTGCTTCCTTCCATCATGCTAACTCTTCTCTGAGAATCTCTAACTGTATTGATGGTTTTGTACACTGCCCAACTTGAAGTAGGAAGGATTTGAACATAGAACACAGACACCTTAATCTCCGAAGAAGTGTCCATAAATGGAATCGACTCATCTAAAAGCCAGAGCAGGGCCAAGGTTTTTGAATGACGCTTCTGCTAGACAGGCCCTTCAGTTTGTATCTGGGAAGAGGAGGGGGCTAAGGAGTGATTACCATTCTTTTAAAAACCATTTGTGTTTACATTTTCTACCATTTGCAATGGAAAAGATCCCAAGTGATGTAAGGATGTTACCCAACAGTACATAAGGTGCCTGACCATAACACATGTATAACTCTGAAGGACATGGAGTCCCTCCCCTTAACTTGCAAGAAGGAAGATTGAAGACCACAGAGATTACATCCAAAGAGGACCTGGACCATGGAACAAAGAGGAAGAAAAAAGTAGGTGGCAGGAATTTTACCAACCCCACCTGAAGACACAGAGCTGAACAGTAAGTTCCTGGGCATTACCTGCAGGTCCTGAGAATACCTGGCCAGTGCAGGGCCGATGATGGCCTGGTGGTCAGTGTTAACATGACATTCCAATGGTGCTTACCAGGCCTTTGAGCTTTCTAACTTGTTTTGTGTACCCAGGATGCCAAATTACAGACCCCTGATTTATGAAACTGTTTTTGAAATTAGAAAAGCCCTCTCACAAATTCTATACCATGCTTTTAGTAATACATATTTTTAAGTCTGCAAATGGTGAACCAAGATAGCTCTTAGAGTTCAATATGGTGTGTCCTCCCTTCTCCCCCCCCCCATAGATGGACAGACAAGTGACTTATGTAGATGCAGTCCATACATTCCGCACAATTTGACCATGGTTAAAGGGTATTTATATTCTGATGCAGATAAAATTGAACGTGTCAACACTAATGCATTTTTCCAGGAGAATCACCACTTTCACCATAATTTCCATGGAAAATTTGTGTGCACACGCAGTAATAGACACATTTATAACATCAAAAGGATTCAATTTTCTTTTCAATCATACCACAGTATGAATCACTTTTCCTATTGAATTTAACAATGAGGCACATTACCAGAGTCTAAAGGATGGGACACTTGTCTTGCTCTTATGAAAGTACGTCAAACAATGGGTAATACATCACACAATGTCTCGGGTTAACTGAGCCTTTACACGAACTGGCTGCTAATTTGCTTGGGCCAGCAGAATGTCACTTTTATTTAATTTTGCCAATAAGATCAGCAGGGATCCGAACTCTGTTTAACTCCCAGTTATTAAAAAAGGTTTTTCTTGTTATGCGAAGAACTCATTAATTCATGTCTCTCCTAATTCAGAATTTGAGGCCTTGGGAACAGGAGGTGGGAGATGCTTCATCTCTTCTATGAAGGAAGCAATTTCCTCTGGTACACAGGCATCCAAACTGACTGTGGAAATCGCACCAGGGACCAAGGGCTTTAGAAGCATGCTGGATATTTTAATTACACAGTGTTTAAAGGTGAGTCTCAGAGAAGCTGATCTGAAAACCTCCAGTGGGGAGGACTATTAGCCCATCTGTTTTTCATTCATTCATTTGGTCATTGAAGTTACTCATCTATTTCAACCATCCCTATATCCGTTCATTTTTTTCCAGTGTATATCAAGTGCTTCCTATTTATCAAAGAACTTGAGTTTGGGGCTTGGATAGCAACTGAAAAGGCATCCCCACCTCTTGTAGACAACCTGGGGATGTTCAGGTCACCTGAGCTCATTCTTGCCTGAACTGCACTCTATGTTCTGGATGCTGCTGAATCTTATCGGGGCCTTCTGTGCCTCATGGCTTCTTGGTATATTTGGTCAATAAGCATCACTGAGAGGTCGAGAAGGTAGGGAGATAATATAATGAAGATATTTGTTCCCCCCTCTCTGAGAAAAGGCAAGAATTGACTGAGTCCCTCTAGCAGAAACCATCTCTAGCACCCATTAGGTGTTTTTGCTTTTGTTTTGTTCTTTTTGTTTGTTTGTTTGTTTTGTTTTTGTTTTGTTTTTGTTTTGTTTGTTTTGGTTTTTTTTTTTTTTCCTGAGCAGTCCTCAGTGTGTTTAAAGACAAGGGTACCAAGGGAGAGAGGAGAAAAAAGAATAGAAGAAAGAAGAGGGAACAGAGGTAGAGGAAGAAGAGAAAGGAGAGGGAGAGGAGGAGAAGGAGAAGGAGGAAGAAGGGAAAGAGGAAAAGAAGAGAGAAGAGAAAAAAGAAGTAGGGAGAGGAGAGAGAAGAAGGGGGAGTGGGAGGAAGAAGTGGGAGGAAGGCATAGGTTGGGACCTTTGTTTGTTTTTTAAACAAAAAAGATAGATAAATAAAGGGTGAAAAGTTGGGTGGGTGGGGAATATCTAGAAAGAGCTAGAGGAAAATAAAAGCGTGATCAGAATATATTTCATGATTTTTTTCAGTAAAAATATTTAATGTCAAAGAGGCAAAATATTTAATTAGTGCCTTATTATCTGTTGCTAGAATAATATTCTCTAAGTATATTTGGTTTAATAAAGTAAGTCAACAAGCAAATTCTAGCATTTGACCTGATCCTTGAGGGAATTGAGAACACAAAGAAAAAGAAATTATCTGTGACCATATTTCTCACAGTTTATATTTGGAGAACTTCAAAAAGACAAGGATACATGGAATAAAGGAAATTTGAAAAGGAAGTGTGGCCTTTGAAACAAGTATATATCTAGGAATATGTGGATCCATATCTTATGAGCTCTAGGGCATGGATCTTGTACGACATAAGAGTACTTCTGACTCAAAAGTAGCATCTTTCTTAAAAAGGAAAGAAAAGAAACTTTATATGTACTTATCTGCATATGCTCGGGGGAATATCACAACATCTGGGATTTTACATGAATTTCTATGCCTCAGAGATAAAAGCTGATCATAATATTGACCGTCACATGCTACTTTTCCTATTTGAACAAGAATGTCTGTTATCTTATTTAATCCACAAAATCCCGTTAGATTCACAAGAGCATCCTTATTCTGAAGCTCATTCTTCTAAGGTTCATTACATGACTTTTTTTATGTCACATAGCTGCTAAAAAGAAAGATGAGTATATGAACTTGGATTTCTCTATCTTTGTAAGTAAAGCATCAGAGGATCTGGGTACCAGTACACATAGCCTGTGACATTGTCTCCTGAATCCTGAGTGAGCACAGATGCTGCTTTTCCTCCAATGGGATTTTAAAGATATCCTTGCTGCTTCTAAAACTGACAGGCTAACATCTCTGTCCAACCAGAACAGAGCACTCCTGAGAAGAAGAGAAGCTCCCAAAGCAGGGGCCTCTGTTCCTTCTTTCTCTATTGTTTTCTAAGTATCTCAGCCCTTCTCTCTCACTGAATAGAATTGCAATTAATATTTATCAAGTTAAAGGATGAATAAGTAAATAGACAGATCTAAATCTATGTTTGTTTGTTTTTTTTTAACTCTTATCTAACGTCTTTCAAGCACTGTGGAAACATGCTGACATATAAACTCTAGAAGGGACTTGCTGACATACAAAGAGAGCATGGTGCATAAACAGAGAAATAGGGTCTCACCCCTCCAGTTCCTGTTTATGTTTCTTATAGGTGTCATAAACACGCCTTTCACACATCCATCAGTTCCCATACAAATAATCACAGCTTTTCATTTGTCAAACATCCTGGTACATCAGTGTATCACCATGGGCAAGAGGATTCCCTCTACAGATGCCCAGGGCCAGAGCCAATCATTCTGTTGTCATCAGCACTGGTACCCAAACCAGAATAGAAATGGTTCTAGCCATTCCAAGCATTTGTAAACATTGAGGAATTCAAATGAAGGCCATCTATGATTTTTCACAATCTACCTAAAACACTGAAGTTTTTGTTTTGTTTCGCTTTATCACAAGGATGCTCCAAGTTTTTCCACATATAGAGAAATCAGCTGACTGGCCTGTCAGAGGCTGTGCACGCAGTGTCCTGAGCTAAGTTGATAGCATGGGTCCTAGACTATCAGGTGAGTTCATGAGGCTGGGTGTCAATCAGACTTTCCCAGATAGTCAGCAACCTGACACTTTTACAAGTGACCAGAGAAATCCAAAAGCCAGAAAAGATCAGGAGCAAAAGAAGGGACACTATTGCTAAGCCTCAACTTTTTCTCCCAGAACAGCACGCAAAGCCATATTAGAAATAAAACAAAGGCCATCTAACAAAAACCCCAGTGCCAGACATGGGAAAAATTTCCTCAAGTTGTTGGTCAGGAGAGTCAAAGAGACTCACAAAATAATATAAGCTACTGCCATTGCCCTTGGTCGCCTCCCAGAACCTGAATGTAAGGCCCTATTGCTGAAGACAAACACGTTTCAGAGCCAGACATGGAGGAATTGAGCTGAAACTGACTTGGAAGACTCCTTGCTGAATACCAGCTCTCACAGTATCAGAGGGTGTTATGAAAGCTGCCAAAGGGGGTGGGGGGTAGGGGAAAGCAATCAATAGTCTTGCTCAGCTATAAAACATCTGAACCACAACATCAACCAGCATGCCAAGATATCCCCCAAGGATGCAATAGTGACATTTATACCTCGGAGGTAACCAACAACCATCTAATTGGACTTAAGACCCACTCAATAGGAAGGAATTCATGTTTGGTACTCAAACCTGGCCAGCTAACCCATTGCTGGTGAAGTGATGGAATGCAAAGGAGAACTTAGTACCACTTCCTAAGTCAGTATTGTTCTTAACTGCATTATAAATACTCATCCTTTTACCCATAAATATAAGTAGCTCTCACCCCTCACCAAAGAAGATTTTTTTTTTTTTTTTTTTTTTTTTTTTTTTGCAGAAAAATGGAGATCATTGGAGAAATCGACAATTGGTCAAAACTTTAGGGAACAACTGAGTATAGGGTATCCAGCCCCAATTGATACATCTGTAACATAACCTATTAAAAAAAAAAAAAACCAAAAAACAAAAAACCTTGAGAAATATCACAGAAGAGGGATGGGAAAATTGTAAGAGCCAAAGGACCAGGGCAGGATGTCTGCTATGTGATAGCATCATCTATATATGGCAAGGAAGCTGCATCTGGAAGATTTCAACAATATGGTTCCCTAAACAAGACCTAAAAAAATGACAGACAATATCAGTTAACATGCTGACCTGGATTGGGGGATTCTCACAAGAAGAACATAATGTTTGTCAAGAGACGGAAGATCAGTCTTCCCCGGGGAAGAAACTTCCAACACGTTTTCCGATCCCAAGAGAAATGATTATTTTAAGATGGGTCTCAAAACCTAGATATGAGTTCCTGGGTGCTGCACCTTCCATTCCATTGAGAATTAGCCTCTCGATCTGCTCTCATTTTGGCTGGCTCTGTTTACTGAGCTGCCTTGCTTAGACACCAGCTCATGATTTGCTTTGTGCTTCTGTGGCTAGGCTTTTAGACAAGACTGCTTTGTTGTTTCATTGGGTGTTTAGTTGGTACTTACCAGGGTTCTCCTCTCTGTCCTCTGTCATGATATTATCTCCTTTGGCATTTAAACATTCTGCTGAGGCCATCTTGTAAGTCCCACCCACAAGGTCCCCACTGCTTAGTAAGGAGAAATGAGGAAGGAAGCACATGATCAAATGTGTATTAAAAAGCAGCAGAGTTGGCACTGTCTGACTGTTGGTCATGGCACTTCTGAGTACAACCTTTCACCTTCCATCTTACAGCTCTCCATCTGCAACTTTCAAAAGGAAAAAATGCTCCAGAGTCAATGATGATGAACAATGTATCCATCCCAGGAGGAAAGAAATCATAGCAGATGTATCATTTGGAAAAATGTTAGATGAGGGAGCTAAAAATAACCTACCACTCATTTTTGGAAAAATCTAGTGGTCATTATGTCAGTTCATACAGTATGAACATTTGCCACCAAGATCATTATGTCCCAGACAAAGGTATCAAGGACACGAGAGGCTGTGTGAAACTCTCCAGGCTACATAGCTGGAGATTAGTAGAATAGGGTCTCAAAACCTGTCCTCTCTGATCCTATCATGAGTCAGAGCATTTCTGTAAAAAAGACTGAGGGGAATTGAACTCACAACACTTAGCCTTTTATTCAGAATTTGCACTAAGCAAGACCTCCGTACAACATCGAATATGAGCTGAGCATCACTGGGGTTATGAATCAGATAAGTGATGCAGAGAACTTTAAGAGAACTTTTTTTTTAAACTCTGTCTTTTGCTCACAAATAACTGCCTAGAAAAATCCTTCACCCACAGAGACAGAAAATAGAATTCAAAGCTGGAGGAAATATGGAGGTGAAGGGGAAGAACTCCACGGAGGATTCTCTCAGAGATTAAACTGAAATTTTAAACAGAAATTAAACTGAGAGGGAGCAAGTGGACAGACTGGATGTCCTATCAGCATGTTTGTTATTTTAAAGTAATTAAAAGAAATTGGTGCCAATCTCTAGTCTCCCTAAGATAGACTTTTACCGGCTTTCATACACTATAATGCTCCCTGGCTGTAGAAAAACCACCCAGGCTCCCTGTCACTGTGATCCACAGTGGTGTGCATGAAGAACTACCTTTAAAAGGAGAAACTAGATAACTTTAAGTGATATTAATTTGTACAAAATACCCTACTCTACTGAAAGCCACAGTGTTTGGAATCATGCTTAAATGATATTTTTTCAAGTGAAAAATAGCACTACGGTAATATATGACTCGAACAAAAACAATGTTTTACTATAATAAATGGGACTCTATCAGCTGCCAACATCACGTAATATATTAAAGGTGTTCCCTTCTCTGGATCTGCACTTTGTGATTTTTGAATGCTCTTATGTGGGATGATTATGTTAACTGAAAAAAAAAAGTCCTTACATGAGTGTTGTAGCCCTCTTACCAGAAAACAGGGAAGAAATGAGTACATGCTATTAAAATTGTGGGTCTGGCCACCCTACAGGGGTCACACTGAATGGGGTTGCAACATTCAAAGCAGTAAAATATTTCTAAATACACAATGACTAAACTTCAGTGTAGTGGTTTGTGGGTAGTGCTTGCCTATGTTATATATCATGCACATCCTTGCTGATTTAGCTCAGAACATACACTCACATACGGCACCAAGCACTCCCTCGTAACCTCTAGTGCCAAGGAAAGCATCCCAGAATGCCTGTGCTCAGATCTTAGACTATTGTATATTGTAAACTGCAGTGTTTTCCCCTATATACATTTTCTGCTGTAATATAAACAAAATGGTTTAATGTGAGAAAACAGACTTCCGGTGTATTTCCAACTTTCTATCTCTTCACAACAGACATATCACATTAGCGTATCTTTTGGTTGTATGGTTTTTGAATGTTTTAAATTGAAAACTTGTTGTTTGAGTTTCTGCCTTTACTTTCACTTTTTTTTTTAAACAAAAATGATTACATGAGTTTTAGCTTGGGATTAGAAGAATTTCCGAAGTGATTCTAAACTTACTTCAGCTGCTTTCACACGACATATTTATATAAAGTTGGTGGCTATGAAATCACAACATGAACCAACTCTGAAAAATATTGAAGATAACTTATGTTCTTTGGTGTCAGATATACAGCTGAGCAATAATTCTTTGTATTAAAATCAAGAGGCACTCTTAAAGTAAATCTGCCTTTGTCTTTGATGCTAAAACTATATGCATAGCAAAGATAGGTCTCTTAACCACTTTTTAAAAAATCACTACATATGGTATTTGCAGACCTATTTTGTAGACCTGTATACCAGAAGGACTGCAGAAAAATTTGTTAGGTGAAAAGAGTGATTAGTAGAGAAAGTTTAAGAAGCCCCCAGCTTGTTTTGAATTCATATTTGTCAGCTAGCAAAGCTGCTTCTTCCCCCTCCAAAAATGTCTAAGAGGCCCTCAGTAAATGTTGATTTTAGGGCTCATTTCTGCCAAGCTGTTGGCAGAGTAAAGGGTCACATGTACAGTAAGCAGCTGGAGAAGACATTGGCATGGTGATGATTTGAATGAAAGGTGTTTATGGGAGTCTCATTCCCATCATCCTATCTGATCCTATAAGATTCTATGAAGGAGAAAGCAGGCTATAGACAAGTTCTATCTTCCTCTTAACCATCATGGGGCCATGAATAAGTGGCCATTCTCCCCCCAGACTCAGTGTCTTCACTTGTAAACCTTTCTCCTGTTTTAAACGCTAGGAGCAAGAGACAGTGGTATGTGTTTGTTCAAGGGATTAGGTAGAGAGATTTCAAGGAGGGCACCATAAAGTCAACCATTAAAAAAGCTGCCATTTTCCAAGAGTTGGCACAATGAGATCTGGAGAGACATTGGAGTGCTCCAGCTTGTGAAGAGAGGAGGCTTGGGACAGTCCTAAGTTCTTAAAAGAGGGGACTGAGAAAGACTAGAATTTGATGGGAAAGAGTAGGGCTTGAAGATACCAGAAACAAAAGCATCCTATAGATATTGAAGGAATGGAAAGAAAACAAGAAGGATATAATTCTGCAGGGTTGACTCATAGACTGCAGATCTGGTTGAATGACATCATCCTTCCACTCTGTACATATGTGTCAAAACAGAGAATGCTTTAAGTTATGGAATGGAGAGATATCAAACTGCTTAGATTTGAGCCTTGGAGATCTACTCTTTAGGCTCCACCTCTTTCTGCCATAGTCTCCTTGTCTGAAACTCTTGTTCTTCCAAGGCCCTTCATCAGACTTAGTTCTTATCTGGAGGAAAGGGTGGTTTTTGCTTCACATAAGCCAGGCTATGGAAAAAGAATAAAATGGTGAAAGCTAAAGAGACCCATCTCATGAAACCTTCCAGTCAATGAACAGTCATGGGGAACCCTCAGGTGAAAGGTCTGAAATAACACAACAGTTGATTACAGCTTATGGCTGGCATGAGATAATCAAGGTGGCAGATTTGCCTGGCATTCTTCAGCCCACAGTCAAGATTCCCCACGTTGACTATTGATTGACTGGCTGAATGGGCAGAAGAGTCAGCTAGGGAATGAACAATGACATACATTGTGTGATTTGACATTAAAACCTGAGCTGTGAGTTCCTTATTCATCTCTGTATCATTGTCTAACTCAGGGATGCCATGCTGGCAGAAAAAGGCCATGACTATGTCTGATTCTTTTGCTCTTAGATCTAGCTATTTTTTTCTCATTCTCTACCCTGCCCCTTTTCTTCTTGACTGGTAGCCTGTATCCCAGGTCAGTCTAGTCCTTGGCTCCATTTCTTATCCCAAGGATCATGATTCTCTGCTTTTTCATTCCTTCCCCATGTCCTAGAAGGGCTATGGGAGATTTCTCTTCTTCCTCCTCCTTTTTTCCTCCTCCTTCTCCCCCTCCTCTTCCTCCTTCCTGTCCTCCTCCCTTTCCTTTTACCCAGCCTCACCCTTCATCTCTTATGTGACTGCCCATCTTTGAAGCCCAAGCACAGTGGGTACCTTTGAAAACTGAGTGTATGGTGGCCATTGGGTCCCCAGTGAGGCCATTTCATTAATCTCACTCATGTTATTAGTGCTGGAACTCAGATTGATTTGTTTCCAATTAATGAGGCATGTGTTATATGCTGTGAAAAACTTGAAGAATATCCTTCTCATTCCAGTGAATTGTGTCACAAAGGTAATCACAAGGTTACCTTCCTTAAGCAGAAAATACCAGGTATTCAGCCTTACCTGACAATTGTTTTCCAGAAACAAAGATGATAGGCTATCTCTAGGACCTGACCTTGACCTTCAGAGCAGATTCCACTGAGCTACACACTCTGCCCTTAATCAAAATTCCCCAGCACCACTTTCTGGGTCACCTTTTCCCTCCTGATAAACATGATAAAGGAGAAAGCAGCTTGGCTGGCTGACAGATAAGAATTCAAGATCTGTGCAGTATTGAGCAAGTCACATAGCTTCTCTGAGTTTCTACCTCGAAGAAAACAAGGGAAACAATCACCAGCTCACGGGCTCATCATTGGGGCTTTTGGAAACAGTTCAGACAGCGAGTAAAGTCCTGATGAAGAGAGAAGCCCAGGCATAGTGCCTCCCTTACCTTCTTTCTCATTGGACATGGCCGATAGTCTCATTACACCAAAACCTCCCCAGCTTTCCAGGTCAGAACCTAGCCAGATATTTTAGATATTAAAGCAGGCCAGCACAAATGCCAGCCAATGTCCATGAGCAGAACCACTTCCTGAGAACTGCAGAACTAAGAGACCTTCTGGGCTGTGGCCCTTAGTGACTCAGCAAAAGGAAGTTGCAGTCTATGCTTTAAAATATTTTCTGAAGACGGTTTTAACTAGAAATGGGTGTAGTTCATGCTTTGGGCACAGCAGAGGGCTCAGGGAGAAAGTCGGGGTGGTTATTTTAGGGTTTCAATTCTGAGGCAGACTAGTGGGGAAGACCTAACCTCATGTTCTTCAGAACTGTTTCTCACTGAGGCTCTACTTTCTTCACAGCTTGGCTAAGGAAATCTGTGCTTATGAAGTCTTTAGAAACCAGAAAATTTACCTCATAGTCCATCTTTGTCGCCCTTGCAAGCACCCTTGTTCTTTCTTAAAGGAACAACTCTCCTCATTCTGTATCTTCAGAGTCACAGTAACAGAGAAGTTAAGCCACCAGTCCATAAAACCCAGCAATTGGTTCATACCTGGAATTCTGCAAGTTTTCTTAAGCAACGTTTGACTGGTACGATTCCCAAAGACACTGTCACCTCCCTGTGATGCTATTGCCATACCCATTATGTCCCAAGTCACTGTTCTCTAATATCAGAGGGTGTCCTCTCTCCCTTTGCT
Organism: Arvicanthis niloticus; assembly: GCF_011762505.2. NCBI lineage: Eukaryota > Metazoa > Chordata > Mammalia > Rodentia > Muridae > Arvicanthis > Arvicanthis niloticus. Next base: position 82,691,240 of record NC_047658.1, on the reverse strand, counting down.
TTTTCTTCCTACAGCAACTCCAAGATTCATGGGAATAACTACAACTCCTAAGCCAAAAGCTAAGAGAAGTAAGGTTGTCGCGGGCAGATGGAATATCAGACGCCAGACTTGAGGAGGATTTGCAGAGAAAAGATGCAGAACTAGTCATGAAGGGGATATGTAATACGTGAGTGCCCGAGTTGAGGTAAGGGAGTTGGCAAACCTCAAGGACAGAGGGAAGTGGAGATGAAATGTCTCCATGATTGTGCAGGTCTAAGGGATGGTACTGGGATGAGAATTATCCCTGGGGAGGCAAGATCTTGTTAAATGGCTGAATGCATTATTTAACTTCTTTGAGTATGAATATTGCTATCAGTTAGATATGGCTATTCAGATTCCAGCCTTACCGAAATAATTCAAAACACCATGCTGGTTGTTCCTGAATGGCAAAAGCTAGGCACAGGAAAATCTACAGACTTGAAGTGTGTAAGATTAAATAAAAGTACATATCAGTAGAACTTACCATCCTAAGTGTGCTGCTGTCTTGGAATAATGTGGTTAACAGTATGAAATTTGATCCTTGGAATGCTGAATCCCTTAGCAACCTGGTACCCATCATAGAGAGTTTTACGAATTAAATCCTACATGTTCTCTCCACCCCAGTTACATTTCTCTTATAAGATTTGCTCTAATACGGATGCTACAGATGCTCTGCTCAAGTGGGACATCTGAGTTCCAGATCTGGTGACAGATCGTGGTCAGCTGGCCTCAGTGGAGGTGGCTGGAAAGGAGGACAGATGTTGGCGATGCTAATGGTTGCAGACTGCTGCTTTCCCACCTCTGGGTCCATGCACTTGGGAGTCATATAGCATCATAAATAGATCTCTTATGTCCCCTCTTCAAACTTCATCCAAGCTCCCAGCTTCCAAGGGAGGCAGCAATTCGTTGAGGTACATCCATCAAACCAGTGGAATCACTTCTGCTTGCTTCTGATTGGATTCATAAATTGGTTTTCCACAGTCGTCTCGTTCAGAGAATTGACAAGCTTCTCCTGAACTCATGAATTTGGGAGGAAATGAGCCAAAGGGATTGAAGAGTCCAAATCTGAATTGAACTGTGGTGTGTTTTCTCTTCAACTTCCATTAATAATTTCAGGCGGACGTTTACAGGGCTGTGAAAAAGACCTACACGTTGCTGAATCAGAACATCTGCATCAGGCTTTAACCATTTAAAAAATTACGCAGGAATTAGAGAACATAGAACCAGAGACCCAATCTATTTGCATGTTTAGTTCTTTGCCAAGGAAACGAATGAATTTCATCCACCTATTTAGCAAATACTTATAGCATCAGTTTTACATCAGACATGCTTTGGGCACTGGAATACACAAAGAAATAACAACCACTGCCCTTGGATGCAATTGGGATGCATGAGATTACATTGCTATATCTGTGAGTAAGGAAGATAGGAGAGAGAGAAAGAGAGAGAGAGAGGGAGAGAGAGAGAGAGAGAGAGAGAGAGAGAGAGAGAGAGAGAGAGAGGAACACAAGTATGCAAGTGTGAGTCCATGTGCTTTTGTTAGTTTTCTCAAATACCCTCGCCCATTTTTTATAACTTTCTATTGCTTCTTTGTAAATTTCACATCATGTGCCACAATCCCACTCATCTCCCTGTCCCTTTGTATTCACCCTCCACTCTTGTACCCTTCTCTACAGAAGAAATGAAAAGCAAAAATTAAAAATAAACAAAACAAAGCATAAGACACATCTTATGATGGAAGATGTAGAGTGTCATAGTATACTCTTTTGTCCACATAACTTTATTGTAAATGTTCATTGCAATAAGCCATTGGTGTGGTTTGAGACCTCTGGCTACTGCTTCCCTGTCAGTACCAGATCCCCACGATAGGGAATTCTTCTCAGATATCCTGTTGCCCTGTGTCATGGATGGCCTGCAGCTTTGGAGAAATTACTGTTACTTTTGATCCTTTCTTGGGTGACATATTGGACTTAGCAGCATCATGTGGCATGAAACCTGACAGCTCTCCTAAGCACATAGATTCTGGAGGACTCCACCTTGAACTGCTAGACCAAACTTCTCAGGAGTAGAGCCTAAGAGTTTTTATTTCAAGCCTGCACGGTGGCTTTTATGGGGCTGATACATAGAAATCAGTCAAAAGAAGGGACATCTCAGAAGCCGCCTGGTGGGGAGCCTTGGGTGGGGGTGGGGGTTGGAAACGTAGACATAGATGTGAATACTAGTTCTAACATCTACAAGCAGTGTGGCCAGAAGCAAGTTGTGCATCTCTAACATCTTCATCCATAGACTGTGGATAATCAGGCTTCCCTGATGGTTGTGGTGCCACATGGTATAATGTTATTTCCTGCAATTAATGCATTGCTCCTACCTGCTGAGAGCACACACACACACAAAAATCCTTTTCAAACATAGCTAGAAAATTTTCATTATTTTATACTTGAGTGGTATTTCTTCATAAAAAGCATGTGGGCGGGGGCAAGAGTAGAGGAAGGGAGGGTGGGAGGGAGGGAGGGGTGAGGGGAAGGATACATGTGCCTCTGTGTAATTGTGCCCACGTTTCTTTCTTACTAAGGCACAGGAGATTACTGTCCACATCTATACTATTCAGCATCTACTTAGACACTTCTAAAAATCTGAATTCGGCCTCAGTAGGAGCCAACAGTCCCAAATTATTTCCCTAAAGTAAAAACTTTAGGAGTTAACTGGGTAGTGCTAACATCTGACCAATACTTAAAATGGTTCATTTCTCAGTATCATTTTGGTTCCTACCCAATTACTTTGATTAGCATTAAATTTAATAATATGAACATCATGCATTTGTATGTTACTTTATAACTTTTTTGAAATACATTCACACATCTTTGGATCTTCACAACTACCCTGGGAGTTAATCAAGGCAGACATAATTATTTTAGTATCACAGAGGAAAATGCTGAAATCCACAGAGGTAAAATAATACAGCCATGTACCATCAATTCAGAAACAAAGATTAGGCTACAACCCAAACTAGCCCAGGGCCATTGTTAATACCAGATACTTCCCACTAGAGACCCAGGCCTTGAAGTTAAGAGAGACGCTATATGCTGTATAGTGCTTCCAACCTTACTGAGCATGCCAAGAGCCTACAGCTACCATAGCCCATGTGTTTATTTTCTGAGGAAAGAATGATCCTGAGTATTCACTGCAGTGGTATATAAACTCAGTACATAGATAGCTAAAAAGAAATAAAATGTATACAAACGGTAAATGAATACAGGGAAGTGTCATTAACTCTTTAGAGAGCCAGCTAGATAGTAAGTCTCCAATTGAATTAGGGTTACCAATGGTGTTACATGAAGGTAGGCTGGTACCCTTAAGCATTTGAACAGCCTGTAAGAGTTGAGTTCTAACAATCTAAGGAGAAAAAAAAAAAAAAAAAGAAAAAGAAACCTCCACAAGACTATTTGAGAGGTAGAGACAAAGTATGAGGCAGATAGATCATAAATACTAGTCACTAACAGGGCTGGATGGTCTAAGTCTATTACCTCAGAGATTGCAAGTCCATGACCAGTCTAGGCTGCAGGATTAGTTCAAGGCTAAACTAGGCAACTTAGTAAGATGCTAGCTCAAAATAAAAAGTAAATAATAAGGCTTAGGTATATAGGTTATTGGTAGATAGAGCACTGGCTAAGAGTTCCTCAGGCCCTGAGTTTAATCCCCATCACCATATAAACAAATGACATATATATGGACTATGGATAAATTGGGCAATCAATGAATGGAACCATGTCGAAGCATGGATCAAGCCACGATGCTGAGCAGATCATTTGGAGCTAAACATTTGGAAAAGGCAGAAGGCAGAAGAGTAGGCATAATTTCTTTAATGCCTTCTTTAGAGGAACTATTTTAAATGGAGGAAAATAGTTCTTATAAAATCATAGCAATATACAGTGTCATGAAAGAGATCCAAGGAACACTAATCATATGTTCCCATTGTGTCATGAGCAACATCAAGAGATGGATGGCACATCCTCAAGCAAAAGGAGCTGCTCCTTGAACCCCTGCATGTTCTAAATGCATTGTCTTGCTCCACCTTCAGGAAACCCTTATGGTAGGTGTTATTTCTAATTATATTTTATAGGCATCAAGTTGGAAATTTGAAGAGATTGTATCACATAGCTATTATTAGCTAAATAACCTTCTACCCAGGTATCTTTCTTCTGCTTTGGGGGTTTAGAGACAATCCCCCTTGACCACATGTTTGAGCTTACTCCATCTTAAGAGAGCTGGAAATGGATAGACATTGACTGGGCACAGTCCCTGTGGAATCTTCTGTGAGGCGAAGAAGGTTATGGGCTAGAGATTTAGACACCAGTGAGCAATTTCATAGAACTGGAAGAGAACATGTGGGTCACTCCAGGAGTGAGAAGCGGTGGCTACGACTAGAGTCTGCAGTTGAAGCAGACCAGTGGGCAGGAATCGTGGCACCAGAACATCAACATAGTCTGCTGACAATGCTGTCATCTTCCTGTGTAATACATAGTTCTCTAGCTCCATGGAAAGTTGACTACAATCTGAACATGCAGCCAATTGTCAGGTCTCCATCTTTGTAGGAGGACCAATGTTTGTAGGCAAGAGAGCATACACACCTAGCCTGGGCCATGCATCAACCAGCCATCTTGCTGAAGGAGCTCAGGAAATTGCTGTAAGAAGCAGGGCCAAAGCACTCTCTTTGGAGAAGGCTAAGTTCTCTGGCTTCTCTCTGCTCCTCACTCCAAGCTCTAAAGCTCAGGACTGTGAGTATGGCTGGCTAAACCAAGTCATGGTGTACTTTGACCTTCGGTGTGGTCATATATTGAGCTTCAGTGAATCAAAGTGCAGGTCTTCCTGGGACAAGAATTGGAAGCAGGAAATGACATACACTGAGCAGAAATTTACCCAGTAACCTTCTCAGGGTCACTGAGCTCTCCTGTGAGTATGACACAGGCCATGCTTCTCACCTCTGGACTTCTCTAACTAAGTAATATTTAGCCTAGAGGTGAGCAGTTCCTATCTACTGGACTGGAGTCACCCGCATGTCTCTCTTAACATTGGCTTTACATGGGAGGATCCCCTTTAAATGAATTCATTCTATTCCTACAGTCACGTTGTATTGCCCCCTCTGGCACTGACCCATCACAGTTCAGATGAAGAGAATTTCTGCTGGGATGACTTAGGGTTGGCAAAATGAGGGACAGTATTTGGGTGACATCTTTAAAACAACAATATTCCAGAAACTATATTAAAGTAACAGTAATATGACAGGAGGACCTGACTCTAATTTACTAGCTTTGTGAGTTGTCTCAAGTTCTCAATCTTTCAGACTCTGAGTTTTCTCCATAGGAATATTACCAATGAGTACATCAGGTTACTAATAACATTAAAGAAGATTGAACTATTTTTTTTTTCTAGCACCAAACAAGGTAGTCCCTCTAGAGGAACTACACCTCTTCAAAGTATGATTCCTGGTGCTCTGCTCCCCCTTTTCTTGCATGGTTCATATAGTGCCTGTATTTACGGTAACTAGCTTCTAGGATTCTCCAATAGGTTAAGCATTAAAACCAATCGCTATGAGTTCAAATACTTTCCAGATCCCTTACTACCTTACTACCTAGGTGGTCTTAAATAAATTATTTAAAGTCTGTGCCTCAGTTTCCTCCTCTTAAATGGAAAGGATGAATGTATCAATCTTGTAAGGTTATAATGATATATAAATATATGTACATATAATATATTATACTACATATGTATGTGTTTACACATATACATTACTTAGACAAGCCTAATATAATAAACATTCAAAGATATGAGATATTATTCTCTCAACAAATATTTATTGAACATACATTATACCAAGTTATTGTGTTAGGTTAGAATGGAGTTACCAAAGATGTATCAGACATAGGTGAGGCCTTAAGGGGATTAGAGTAATATGACACAGAGCCACAGGGTCTAGAACTAAAGTTACTATGCTTCCCAGATACTTAAGAAGTGTCTTTATTTCCTGGCAACTGAATTTTCTCTCACTTCTTTTGGGTAGGATCTCCCATCCCCAATTTCTGTCTGCAAACATCTCAGACACACTCACAGGACAAGATGCTCTGTTTCTACCCCTCCCATTGATGCTGAGGACTGAGTTATTTCTACTTATGTCCCTGATGATCATACAAGGTTTTAATCACTAAGGACCTTCCCCTACAAGAGAAAAAAACCAAAATACCCACAATTATTAATCACACTGGTGTAGTCTTTAATTCTCTAATATTTAATTGCTTAATTTTCAAGGTTATATTTACTTTTGATTAAATTCTTTAAGTTCGAAATCTATGCAAAATATGTTCTAAGAATTTTTCATCTTTTTATGTTAATGAACAGTTAAATGAGCAAAATTGTTTGCAATCACATAATCAACACATCCCCCAGAAAAGTCACGTTATGGCTCTATAGAATTTACTCCAAACACTGTGGGACAAGAAACTTAAACTATGGAATTGGGGCTTTTCTCAGACAAGATATTATAAACAAATCAGTTCTAAAGAAGCTGTTGCTTTGCCACCCTCAGAAGCCAGCAGATTCCTGGTCGGAAAGTGAACTATGTATTCTACCTTGAGGGCTTAGGCTGTATATGTTGGAATTAGGTATCAGGTTGAGAGCAAAGGAACAAGAAATAGGCACAGCCTAAGAAATGGAGGCTGATGGAGACCAAGCACAGAGCAAGAAATCCCTGGCATTCCCTAAAGGAATAGTACTAGGCTGGGAAAAGTAAACCAGGAAGAGAGGAGAGGGGAAGGGAAAGAAAAAGAGGGGGAAAAGAAGTTAGAGTAAAAATTGAGATGAGAGCAAGAGAGCTAGAAGCTAGTGGAGAAATGTTTGGAGATAAATAAAAGATGGGGGAAACATAAGGATCATTGATAAGGGCTGACTGATAAGTGTAATCGGCAGGAAGTCTAGAGAAGCAAAGGGGGAGGAAAGAAGGTTGAATTGAACACAGGGAGATGAGAACAGACTTACCACAGCTCACACCAGGACATTTAATAACATATCACTCACTAACCCCCACCCAGCCTAGAAAATAGTACCAAGATGCCTATATCACAGGCATGAGGAAAATTAAATAAGGATATAAACCTTAGGTATCATTGGCTACTAGGACAGATACTCTATAAAAGCCAGAGGAGAAGAAAGTGTGCAGGTTATGGTGGACTGAGTTCTAATACAGATGTTTATTCCATATGCTGTGCTGCTGAGACAGATGGCTTTTAAGTCATGAGAGAGTACCCTAAAAGGGAGACATTTGACTCACAATGTAAAGAACAGAAAACATCCAGAGGAAGCAGAGGAAAGGGCTTTTTCCAATCTTGAGTGGCATGTGCAATGTAGAACTGAGAACAAACAGCAAGTCGTGGACAGTGAACAAGATGATGGTAGGATGGAGAGAGAGAGTCGTCATGGTCAGAATCAGCTCTTAATTTGAGGGATGCAGTATGTGACACTGTGTTCTGTGAAGTCATCAGGGCACAAGAAGAATCTGAAACAGAAAAGCCATATGCTTGAGCTTGGGGTTTAGAAAATGCTCGTATCGTGGAGCCAGCTGAGCCTGGTTGCAAGGAGCAGGGTTTGTAAGAGGACTCTGGCAAGTCCTCTGGTAATCAAACTAGAAAGATGGGGTAAAGGTTTTCATGAGGTCCTGAGCAGCTTCTCCTGATAGGTCATTTGTAAGACTCTTTCCCTCAGCATGGCTTCATCTAAATAACTCTGTCTAAAATTAACAAGAATGAGTGGCTTATTTATCAACATTTGGTTAAAACTGTATATATGAAGCCATTTAAAGATGCCACTGCGTGTCTTTGTTTGTTTTTAGGTATGCTGCATAATTCATTAGCAGCAAGTGCTTGAAGGATGAAGCTGCTACAGACTCATGAGAGGTGTGTTAGGATAAAGAACCAAATATGTGAGCAACTAGAAGCTTCTCCTAGATCCCCACATCTCCAGACCTTTGCTCCAAACTTTTCCATCTTACTCAGACAAGAGGTACTTCAGCATACAGTCTCTGGCTGGGGACGGATAATGGCTCTGTAACAAAGATGCTTGATTCAGGATGCTCATTCATCTGTTAGTGCAGGGTGGGAAGAGTCAGAGAGGCATGGGGGTTTGTGTGATGCTCTTCATGCCAAGGAGAAATGGAAGGGAAGCCTTGGTCTGTGTAGTCCCTAGGAGCATAGCAGCAACCAAAGATAGAAGTCTCAATAGGGCAAATTCCCATTCATGATAAGATGGCTCGGAGAAAAAAGGGAATCTGTGAACCAGAAAAATAGATGGCATTCTTATATGGATGAGGCTGGACTTCATTCAGCAGCCAATGCATTGTAGACCCCTTGTTGAGACTCCCAAAGCCCTTTGCTCTTTGCAACCTCACCCTTCCTCTATGGGTCAAGGATGTTGTATCGCTTCTTCACAGACTAGTGGTACGGGGGAACAGAGGGTCAATGGCTTACTCATGCTCACTCAGCAGGCAGATGCTAAAGCTGGGGCTCAAGTCTTGAGTCCCAACTGAAAGCAGCGATGGTATGGAGTAAAGTGGCCTGTCTGGTATGCAGTAAAGTGGACTGTCGTGGAAACTAGGCAACCAGAGGTAGAATGTCCAAATGTGAAGGAGAAGAAAAAGGGATCTGGCTCACTCTGAGTGTCCCCAACTCACTAAAAGTAAAATGACACTGAAATGAACACGTGGTAGCAGAGTTCCCAAATGCAAACGAATGGCAATAGTAACCAGAATAAAGACAAATTACCTCTAACCAAAATGCCTTTTTTTTTTTCTTAAAAAAAAAAAAAAAAGCAAAATAGGCAGAGGAAGAAAACTCGTATTTTATGAAGCATCTTTCATTGCTGAAGTTCTGTTTGAGGTATTATTCTCACATGTTTTCATGCTGAAATCTATTTGCAAATTATTTTCTCCTTTTTTTTCTCCACATGAAATGTACCCTCGATTATATGACAAGAAATTATATGGTGCTAATAATTTATTTAAAACCAGATTCCTGTCTCACATTCATCCTGTGTTGTGAAATCAAATAGATGCAGAAGGGGGATTTTTTTCCCCTGAACTTTCTGACCATTTCTATTGTGCGGAGAGAGTAATAGCAGGTATTGAGGGTGCCAATTATGTGGTGATGTACAAACCCACTGGAGAAAAATCTATATGATATTTTAATGCTAGTCAAACAGAACGATGAAGTTTAAATTAGCTTGAAGCTACTAAAAATGCTAACTATGGCTTTGCCTTCATTGTATGTAAGTGTGAAAATAGCGGAGCAGAAATGTGTCTGTCTATCTTCCCTGGGGCTGTACTGCCAGGAGTCTCTTTCAGCAGTTAGGAAAGGCTCTGATTTTGTTTATTTGTTGCTCTGTTTCTTCATTTCTCCCTTAATTTTCACTTCTCCCATTTCCTTTTATGGTAGCTCATCTTTCACCTCTGTAAACTCTAGTCAGAGGATGTTAGAAATGTTAGCACATAGAAGACTAAAAAGAAAAGAGGGGGACTTTGGTGAGGAAGTCAGTCAAGTTCAACTACTTTCTAGTACAGATGGTAGAAAGAGCAAATGAGAGGAGAGGAAGAGCAGAAAGTTCGAGAAAGGGCATGACTTATTCAAGGTCACCCAACAATCAGGTGCTGGGATTGTAGATGTGAACCACCATGCCTTGCTGCCCAACAGCTTCTTGAAGGCGTAATCTACATGATGAGAATGTCAGCAAGCAACAACAACATGTGGATTAGAAAAATAAACCCAGGATCTTTACCTCCATAGACTTTGCCCAGCATTATAAAATCCGAGGTATAATATTAATACTTCACAAAGCATTCTTTTTTTCCCTTTTTCCAAAAAAGCAAAAACCCACCTGAGAATACATCTGTCTGCGTGTGGCCACATGAGGAGAAGTTGAGTCCTGGAAAGACCATCCATCTCCATTGTAGGGTGAGGGAATAGGCTAGAGAAGGGAATAAGGCTTGTGACCACTTCTACTACAGGCTGGCTTCTTAATGTCCCTAAACTGGTTCCTGTGGAAAAGGCTTAATCTCAAGTCACATTATTAGAAGATATGAGGAGCCTTGGTGTAACCCAAGAGAGGTCATCATGTTGCTGAGGGTGTGCCCCCAAAGGAACAGTGCTATTTCTCTTCTGCTCTTTTGCTTCTTATATGACAAACAGTTCCACTCTGCCATGCATTCTAGTCACACTGTCCTGTACTGTCACAGGGCCAAAACATTGCTGTCAACCAATCATGGACAATCAAGTTAGGCTAGTTTCACTGTTGATGCAGTTGCTTATGGTCAGGAGGACAGAGCCGAGGGTTGTGCAGAATTCAAGTTGAATTTGAAGAGTTACAAGTTTCAAAATTCATGTTGAAAACTCAGCTACACTAGAAATGGCATAGAAATTACATGTTTAAAAGTAACATAGATGATTTCAACTTATTTTTTATAGAAAATTATTGCATGGTTTTCACAAAGAAAAGCTCACATTGAATACTGAAAATCACCCAGGATGCTCACCAAGTGCTTGCCAACTCATCCTGGTCAGGACAGATTCACTGATGTTTGCTTGCACCAGAAAACACCTGTCTTCTTTATAGCCCTACACAGTCTAATTTCTTTATGTATCATGTGTTTTTCTATAAAATGCACATAGAAATTTCATTAGGAAAGTCATTCAGGGCTCAGTAATAGAAACCTTTGGAATGGCATGCTGAGAGATTTGGCTGTCTGTTGGACGTGTTTGTCTCATACCTACTTATCTGTGCCCCAATCTCTGCCTCCTTTCCAGAAATGACCAAAATTAAAAGAACTGAATACTCAGTAAACCCTTGGAAAATGCTGAAAAGTTTTGAACATCTGTGTGAAACACGGTCTGATTAACAAATGAGAAATATTTCCCCAGCACGATGTTCTCCAATCTCAGCTCTGACACCCCTGCCATCAGAGATTTGTTAAAAATGCAGATTCTTGGTGGTCATCTCAGACTTATTGAATGGAAGACTCTGCAGGAGAACATCAAAAAATTCAAATGTTGAGGCCAAGATGATAGTTTGGTTGGTACAGGGCTTGCCCCACAATTATGAAGACCTGAGTTCAAACCCCGGGGGCCCTTAGAGAACAGGGTATGGTGTGTCCTTTGGCCTCTATACTCACATGTACATGTACAGCCCGTGCCACATTCACATACACAAACACTAAAGAAATAAGTAAGATCCATGTTTTATCAAGCCCACCAGTGATTCCTCGGCATGGCAGAGCTTGAAAATGTCTAATGTTTTCTCATATTTACTAGGAACATATTTTGAGGAGATAGAGATAGTGGTCAGGCTGGAGGTCCCTTCAGTCATCCCAGTGAGATGCTATGATCTTAGATGGAAGTTATCACTTCCAGAAAGAACTAAGCTGAAGATCAGTTGTGGAGAGCCCCATCCTGCAGTGTCCTGAGTACAGTTGTTTTAGTCCATGGTCCCATGAGCTCACTTAAACCACCTACAGTCTACACATTCAGACACTGTTACAGCAGGACTTAAGAGTCTGTTTTTGTTTTATATCAGTGTTTACCTTTAGAAAAAGGCAAATTTTTCAATAAATTCATTTTGAAAATTGGACTTGCCTATTAACTCTTAAATGTAAACACTTGGCTTCTTGTGCATGTTAATGGAAAAAATTTAAACCATCCAAGCTTGTCATTCAGTGTCCATATTTCTATAAAGAGAATATCTGTGTGTGTGCTTGCCCTTTTCCCCTTTTATTAATATTTTTAATCCTCTAAAAATGGAAGTGTGGGAGAATCCATTTCAAGTCCTTTATCAACCCTAATACAGAAGCCCTGATTTTACTTTGCAGATTACTACCCAAGACTCCCTCCCCCAAGTTGAAAGATGACATTGTTCACCACAGTGATTCCCTCAGGATTCTGCCACATCCTGCCTGCCAAGCCCCAGTGACAAGATATAGGGGCCAGTTAGACTCTTACATACTCTCCCTGCCACTTTCAATCAAGCCTAATGCAATCAGAAACACATGACTACATCAACACATCTCCTTTAATCAAATGTGATTAAGTCAGTCATTAGTTTTTCAAGACAAATAAAGGATACAAGTGCTTATATTAAAAACGTAAACGCCCTCCTTCTTAAGTGATTTATTGGAAAGGAAGCCCCCCACCCTCAGCACAGGACTCAGGACCTCAGAGGTCTTTGTATTTCCCTGCTGGTTTTTGTTGAAGGGGAGCAGCCTTCTTGCTTGCCTCCCGCCCCCCTCACACAGCCCCCATGTTGTCAAGCAGAATTTGGCTTCAGCTTGATCAGAGTGATTTCATTATCCCATTGTTACCATTATGACTTGGGCAATTAGTAGTTTATAAGTATAAATTTATGGCAATCTGTGATCCAGGCACATTGGCAGTAGTCAGGGCATAATAAAAACCCAATCAATTTCTTTCATTTAATATGTAGGCTGTGACCCTAGTTTTGATTAGAACTCTTCCTATTTCATCTTTAAATAAAAAAGAATGTCTGCAAGCAATTATATGGTGTGTTAATTGGATATTCCTTTTTATCTCTTATACTACTGAATGCTAACGAAATCCTTGTTTTTTTCTTTCTCAATAGTATCGCTGAGTTCTGCTAATCCTGTTACTGGCTTTGTCTCTATGCTCTTTCTCTGCCTCATTCTCGCCTTCCTCTCCGATGTGTTCACTCACACTGGCTACTCTCAAGCCCTGGCTACATTACAGTGGCTCTGAACTAGTCTGTTTGACCCCCTCCTCCCCAATCTGTGAAGTCATCATCCACTCCCAATTTCCTCTGTTCCCATTTCCATCAGACATTCAAAGCCTGTGTCACTCAGGTCAGCAGATTGCCTGGAAAGTGTCTCACAAAGCAGGTGCTTAGTAGCTGCTAAATAAGTAAATGAGTCCTCTGCTTTTCCTGGTGTCACCTGGTCACCTTGATTTCCTGTGCCCATTTGAAGATCTCATGCTTTGTTTTCCCAGAGTCATTTTGAAGGAACTGCACTCCTGTGACTTTATTGCAAAAGGCAGTGGGGTGGAGGTGAAGAAGAGCTCTCCTCTTTTTGATGGAGGCACGTCTGTCAGTCCACCAGCCCGCCAGCCTTTGGCTATCAAGTGTAGTACACAGCTTCAGCTCCCTCCATTCTGAAAAACTTGTAGCTTTTAGACCATTCTCTATCTTTACACCCTGAGACCGCAAATGAGGGTCTTCAGGGATAACTTTCAAACATCCTGTAAATGAAAGCAGAAGATAGGAACTGGTCAGACATGGCAGGAACCCCAAAGCAGAAATTCTAAGAATGTCCTTTTTGAAGGCCAGGAGTGCCAGAAGAGAGCTGGATCTTGGTTCTCCATTCTCTCTTACCCCTGCCTGAAAGCTACTCTTGACTTTTTACCAATAGGAAGGAAGTACTGGATACCTTATAGTCAGAGACAATTGGACTAACCATCTTATCTACCTCCCCCTGCTTCACAGTAAATCCATATAAAAGCCTCCAGACTAGCAGCTGGATGGTGACCCACTCCTGAACTCTTTTACACACACACACACACACACACACACACACACACACACACACACACACATTCTCTCTCCCTCACTCAGTCCCTTTAATAAAACAGTTCTAAAACTGTTCCTCTGATATCTATGAACTGTATTCTTCAAATCTTAAGACAAGGAGCCAAAGAACCCATTGACTGGATTGGGAAGGCTTTGGTGACTATTGAATTTTGGGGGACCCTAACCCCCAGAGCTAACTAAGCTCATCAAAAGTCAAGAAAAGTTCTGTCACTCTCAAAAATTTTCCATATTTCCCACATAACTTAATAACCCTCATATTTAGGAAACAGGCTCTGCAGTTGTGGAGGTTTCCTCATTTTTCTTTCACCTCTCTTTGCTCTGTTGTATCTCCCATCCCAGGCGTTCATTTTCTTATATTTTCTTTCCTTTTTGTTTTTATCTTTTTTTCTTCAGACACCTGTGCTGAATATTTTTACTGTTCTCACTGTAATCCTCCTTTACTTACTTATTTTGATACAAGCTCTCACTATGTAGCCCTGGCTGGCCTGGAACTTGCTATGTAGGTTAGGCTGAACCCAACTCACTGAGATCTGCCTCCCACACCTAAGTGTTCTGTAAATATTAGGTGAATGGATGAATGAATGACTGGGCCAGTGAGTTAGTGAGTGAATGAATGAGCCAAAAGGGAAAGTTTGCTGATTTTAATGTAACAATATAGCAATGTAAAAAGAAAAACTGGGCTTTTTACATTTGGTGTTATCACTATCATTCAGCAGCTCCTGATTGCACAGGATCATTTTGGAGTAAGACTGTGGTTGTCTCCACAACAGAAGTATAGGCAGCAGGTGTGGGGCATTTAATAAGGCTGCCCAGCGTTGTTCACAGTGTTAACAAAACAAATTCCTGAGCATGCTCAGAGGCCACTACTGGACCTGTCAGCCAAGACAGACAGCTGTGGGTCAGGATTCATGGCTCATAGGCAGGCCTGCCCCAGGGCCTCCCAGCAAGGGGGGTTGAGGGGGAAGCAGGAAGATAACAGAGATAAATCTAAATTCATTCAGAGAGCAGTCACACCCAATGACATATTCACTGACTTCTTCAACAGCTCATTTGATAATGTTCTCTCTGCACTATTCATTTTTCTGAAAGATGAAAGCTGGCTGAGGGTCTCATCTGCTCGCTGATGCAGGGAAAGGATTTGAAATTAACACACACACACACACACACATACACACGGGGGGGGGAGGGGGAGAGAGAGAGAGGGAAGAGGGAGGGAGAGGGAGGGAGGGAGGGGGAGGAGGAGGAGGAGGAGGAGGAGGAGGAGGAGGAGGAGAGAGAGAGAGAGAGAGAGAGAGAGAGAGAGAGAGAGAGAGAGAGAGTGAGTGTTGAGGGAGGGAGGCTCTGCAAGGGAAGGAAGAAAAGTACTGATGGCCAGTTTTGTGGTTAGTCCTGACACAGGAGACCCAGCAGCCTGGTGTGAGGTCACCTTTAATTAGTTATGCTTTCTAATTCAACAATATGCCATCAGCAGATGCAAGGCTCAGCAGGGTAGGGGTGGGCATTTATCATGATAATTAACTGCTTGAAGAATGTTAGCTGCCTGGGGCAGGTCTTGACTTGCAATGGAAGAGGACAGAGGTCAGTACCTCAGGACAAGGGGATACTGTCTTTCTCAGTGGTTTCCAGTCCCAGTGTGCCAATCACATAAATCAATGGGTATTTACTTAATGCCAGTCACTGTGTGGGGGCCCACAGGACAAGAGAAAACAAGGTTGGCTTTCTGGTGCCTCCTTTTAGTGAAGCAACCTCAGAAATGTGGGACTGTAATGCACATAATAACTACTCCACAATGAAGGGCTGTATGTGAGTGTGTGCTTATGTGTATGTTTATTAAAATATGAAGAGTGAAGACGATGGGATAAGAAAAACTGAGATTGTTGTTGTTTTGTTTTTGGAGTTCTGTTTCTATTTTCCAGTATTATGGAGATGAGCAATTTGTATGTCTGGCTCATATTTTCCTACTTGGTAAAACAGGGATAACAGAATCTAACATTGTAATATATATATAACATGTAATAAATACAGAACTCTAACATGGCCAATGCACACCTGGATGACCTGAGGAGCTTGGGACTTACTGGTGGTGGTGAAAGGTCCGGGACTCCCCAGAAAGGGGTCCACTTAAGTCACAGGATAGCAAGCACCCAAAGGACACACGAGAGACCGTCTTGCTGTAAAGCACATGAGGTGGTTTATTAAATCAGAGCTCTGGGCCAGCCCATATCCCCATATCTCACATAGGGGATAGAGGGACTGACCTCGTGGCTCAGGGGCATAGCGCTTATATATGGGCGGGATAGGGAAAAATCGAACTTTCGCGCGGGTGCACAGGATTGGTTGTTTTACCTTTTTTGAACACTAGTAGGCCGTACCATGGGGGCAGGGTGTAGTTCTTCCCTTGGCCAGTCAGTTTCTGGGATGTTCTTAACAGGCCTTTGTCCTGTAACTCCCCCTCCTCTGTAACTAATTAGATGGACCCAAATCTGCTGGCAGGTGCTTTTCTACCCAAGGTCTAAGGCGAAAAATTCACACATATTTCATAAGATGGCCTTTATAATTTTTCACTCTACAGTGGAGGGACAGGAAGCTGAGCAGACCCTGGAAGGAGGGCCCACTCATTCACAGGGTGGTGTCTGGCACATGATGCTTAGCTGTAGTAGCAGTGAACCAATGGTTGGTGTTACACAGTAGTGCGTAAGGAAATGAGTTTGATTTTTGTGGGGGTTGTTTGTTTTCAGACCATAGGACAAGGGACTGAGGTCATAGTTTACATACCAAAGCAGATCTGGCAGCCAGATTCTCCCAGCATCCCTCAGTCCCTACCTGGCATACCCTGCCCCCAACTTTAAACTTTCCAGCCTAGGTTCTGGGCTGCTCTTTCCCTGGAGACTCTTCTCTATATAATCCAGACATTTTGTGATCTCTCTCTCTCTCTCTCTCTCTCTCTCTCTCTCTCTCCCTCCCTCCCTCCCTCTCCGTCCCCCTTTGTCTTCCCCCCTTCCTCTCCCCTTCCCCTCTTCTCCCACTCCCTTTCCCCTCCCTTCCTTTAATATAGTCTAATCTGGTTTGAATTGGCTTATTTCACAGGCAGAGAAAGAGAAGTAACCTATCAGGGATTATATTGGTTTTGTTTTCCTAATCAAATTTGGAGAAAGGAGGAAAGAGAGAGAGAGAAAGAGAGAGAGAGAGAGAGAGAGAGAGAGAGAGAGAGAGAGAGAGAGAGAGAGAGAGAGGGAGAGAGAGACTAGATAGAGAATCAAAACAGAAATGGAAATGAGACGAAATTTAAGAAGCTCAGACAGGAAGTGATTCCTTAAGCAATTTTCAAGCCAAAGTTGACATGGCATAGCCGGCTCTTGTGGATTTCCAAAGACCATTAATATAAAAAGTTGAAAGAATATTCAAGGAGCCTTCATTGAGAAGGCATTGTCTCTCTGATACATGTGACTTCATTTGCAAGTTGGTTGGGAGATGCTCTTCTTACACAGGCACAAAGCTATCATTAAGACAGGTATGACATACACAAGCACAAATGAGAGTTAAAGACCATGTCCAAGATGTTTAGATGATCCAGGAGATGCCCAGAGGAAGAAATCTACCCATCAAATGGGAAAGCTCCAAATCCCAGCTCTGGCTTATCCTTTCTTGCTGTGAACAGCCATGACCAGAAGAAAGAATTGGGATGTAGGACCTTACCAAGATAAGTGTCCAGTTCCATTCATTCCATCCCCTTCTTCACAGCAACATACTTCAATGTTTATTACTTAGATGTAATAGATGAGAATCTTTAGATGTAATAGATGAGAATCTTTAGAGTAAGTTCAAAGTATCTTCCCCCTCCTAGAATGGACCAAACTCCCAGGCCGAGCAGAGAATTCCTCACCAGACCTCAGATCTGGGAACCATTTTCTTCTTAAGATGAAGCCACACCCTAATTCTTCTATGAAGTCTGAGCCTCTGGCTCTCTGTGAAATCCCAGCTGCTTCTCTAGTTAATTCTCAGAGACACTGTTTAAGATAATAACTCTGCCTTAACCTAGTCCTTATAAACTGCTGCTGCTTCAGGGTGCAGAACTTGTATGGCCGTGGGCCACTGTGGGATCTGAGAAGTGAGGCTGCCTGCTTGGTTTTCCTCTCAGACATAACCAGGAGGCAAATGTGTTGGAGCCATTCAGCAAACATATACTGAAGACCCTAATCTGTTCTGGGCACCAGGCCAAAAATGTGTATGCTTGAGCTAATAAGGTCACAGTGTGTTGAGAGTGAAAGAAAAACAAACATCTAAACTATAGCATGAGTCATGAGAGGCATATATGGTGAGCAGAAACAGAGCAGAGGAGAGAGGATAGTCTAGGCTAGGTGACAGGTGGGTCGTGGAAGGTGTACAAAAGATATGGCAGCTGGGCCAGGCTTGGGAAAGTCTACAGGGGTACAGTCATGTATCACAGCCTTGCCCCTAGTTCACTGGTATCAGAATGGCCTGCTCTGGCCTGTGGTGCTGACTGACATTTTCAGGAATTTCATGAGCCAGTTGTTAAATATAACCATGATGAAAAAAAAAAATCACTGATGTAAAATTGTTGTGGGAATAATCTGTAAAGTCTACAAAAAAGTAAAGAGAACATTTCTCTTGACCCCAAAGTTCTTCTCTTTGGTTTGTACCCAAGAGGAGCAAAAGCTTGAACAAATACTAGTATCCCCTTCTTCACAGCAATGTTGTGCTCCATGGCCAAAGGCAGAAATGTCCAAATATATAGTGGGTATGTGTATGTATGATGGAATATTATTCAACTTTTATAAAAGAAAATAATCCTGCAATATGAAGTGATAGGAATAAATTATGTTAAGTGAAATGGGATAGCCTTAGAAGGAAGAATACTTCGTGGTTCTCCAGCTTCTTAACCCAGCATGTGAAGTCATGGGACTAAACATGAGGGCCATGAAAATTTAACAACAGTAAAGGTAAAATATACCTAATAACCAAAAGTCAGTTCACAAATCAAATGTGTTATAATCCAGGGAGTTTGCAGCAGCACTTGACAGTGGAGCACCAGTGATGTCACTGTGCTCCACTTCTGCACTGAGCATGACACAACTCATGCAACACCAATGAGAGATAACACACCTCAGCTCAGATTCCAAGATAGGTGGTGAACACCAGCAATCTTACTCTTCTGCACCAGCAATCTTACTATTATTACACACAGAGTTTTCTGTTCTTATAGAAACAAAATGGTTTAGTGTCAAAAAGCAGACTTCTTATTTTCCCACTGTAGTTCTTCAGTATGGATCTGAGTAGTACATCTGTGGGTTGTATTGTGTCAGAATGTCTGACTTTTAAAATTGCTTTCTGAGAGCCTAAGGGAATGTCATAGTAAATGCCACTGAAGCATGGAGATCTGAATTCATTCCCTTGCAATCAGCTAAAGAATCAGGTATGAGGGCACCTATAATCCCAGAGCTGGAGAGGTGGGAATGGATGATCTCTGGGGCTCGGTTGCTACCCAGGCTATCAAGTCCTGAGTTCTGGTTCAATGAGAGACAGTCACAAAAAAAAAAAAAAAAAAAAAAAAAATGAGATGCAAACCAGTCAAGGAAGACACTTGATATTAACATCTATACATATGCACACACATACATGACAGCACATATACAAATACACACAAATTACTGTTTGAATTGTTCTCTTGAGTTTCAATGTAAAAATCATTAGATTTTTTTAAAACTTGATTTAATTAGAATTTGGAATTAGGACAGATTTCCAACGATTTTTAAAATGACCTTAAATACATTTTTGATGTTTTCCTGTAACATGTTTGTGCCAAGTGGCATTCATAGCATCAATAATTCTAAAATCAGAATATGGATCAGCTCTAGAAAATGTTTAAGATATTCTATAGACATCCTGGAGTATCATGTATTCAGCCAAGATTTAATTATTTATGTAAAAATAAACAAGCTCTTCAGTCTCATTAGCATGCAAATTTGCCTTTGTCTTTAATAAATAGTAAAATTATATGTATGCTGAAGAATTGTCTTAAAATTCAATTCTTATTATCAGAAAATGTTTGATTTGTATACCTGTTTTATTTCCTGGATATTCAGGTTCATATAAAAATTTCTCAGGTAAGAGGGGAAATGAGTGGGAGAAGTTTGAGAAACCCTTCCCCAAAACAGTCAGCTTTGTTTTTAAAGTCTGGTAGAATGGATTTCTGGGAAGCAGAGAATTCTAGTTAAGGTGCATAGCATTTCAATTGCGCAAGATGAGCGAGTTCAGGAGATCTCACAGCATTGTGGCTGTAGGTGACAATGCTGACCTGTCTACTTAAAACCATCTCAGAGGCTGAGGGACACCCCAGCACTCCCAAGGCTGACACTGGAAGCTTATGAACACACATATAGCCTGGCTACATAGTTAGACTCTGCTTCAAAACTTTTTTAGAAAGAGCTGTACTGAGAGGATTTCTTCTTTTTGCCATGAGAGGATGCAGCTGGGAGCCAACAACTGTGAAGTACAGCTCTCCCCATATATCAGCTTTGTGGTGATGCAGGTGCCCTGAACTTGGGTTCCTACCATGAGAACTGTAAGCAACACATTTACATTGTCTGTCAATTACCCAGCTGAAGGTGCTTTGTTAGAGCAGTCCTGACATTTTGACATATGTACCCAGTACATTTTGTTTACCCATCAATGTAATGATGAATATGACTTCTATGTATTTCAGTATGTTGAATAATGATGCTAGTGACTTGGGTGTGTAAATGCCTGTCTGTGTCGCTGCTCTAAATTTTTCTAGATATATCACGAGAGGCAGAAATGACCAACCACAGAGTCATTCTATTCTTACTGTTTTGAGGAGCTTCCATCCTGCCTTTCTTAGCAGCTGTATCAGTTTGCATTTTCACCAAAAGTGTACAAGGGTTCACCAATTCATTTTTCTTTGGTTCTTTATCTGTTTGTTTGAGTCTTTCTTTTTTGTACAGCAATGCACATAATGAAAAGGTAATCCACCAAGAGCATGAGAAATGTATACATACAAACATACATACATACACACATGTGTGTGTATCACATAGTTACAATTCTAAAGTAAAAGATAAACAACCATAAAACAAACACCAACATCCCCTAAAAAGGAGCAAAGGACTGAAGCAGACATTTTCAAAGAAAGACCTACAGGCAGTCAACTGATTTATGAAACCCTGAAAGATATCAGTATACTGTCATTCATGAAATACAAATCAAAACCACAGTGAGATAGGATGGAGTAATGAAGAAACAAATGATCACATTTATTCTTTAAATTAGTTTATTGGAATGTGCATAGGCAGGGGTTTTATCAGGAAAGTCACCATGACTGCTGTTCCTGTGAACAGTAATAGTGGTACAAGGAGGGAAAGGCAGAGCGGTGAGAAGTCTCTAGAAGAAGCAACTGATAGGATTTGGTAGGTTGTGGAATATGAGGAAGTAATATCTTTGGCATAACCTGGGTCTGACTTCATGAGGCACCTCATAGAAAGAGGTTAATGACCAGGTAATGGGACTCACAGAAAGCAGTGGTTACAGTCAACCTCTTCCCATCCAGTGTGGCCTGCTGCTACTTTGAGAGATCTTACGGGGAAGGAAGCTTGTAGCTGAGTGCCTTCTTGATTGAGACTCTGAAGGGCCCTACAAGACCTCTGAAATAGTGCTTCTTTTCCAAAACCCCAACTGTGAAACAAATGAACAAAGAGGGTTCAGAGATAGAGAATAAAACAACAAGCTTGTTTCCAACTTTCAGTCAAAGTGACTTAGGTGTATGACAACAGTGGGCATCCCAGTGTGGTAGCAGAGGGCAGCACTATGCATCCCAGCCCTACCAGTGCTGAAGCTGAAGACCATGAGCGTTCTCCCGCCCATCTATCCACTGAGCTCACATGTTAGCTCGATTGTGCTTGTGCTCTCGCTCTCTCTCCCTTTCTCTCCATTCCTCCCTCCTTTACTCCCTCCTTTCACCTCCTTTTTCCCTTCTCTCCCTCTCATGCAAGGGAAGAGTTTCTGCAACTATTCTTTTCTATAGATTGTTTTGGATGTGAACATATTGGTGCAGAGGCCAGAGGTCACATAAAGCATTTGCTGGACTCTCTTATTGTTTGATACAGGGCATCTCACTGAACCAGAACCTCACAGATATAGCTGGAAAGCTTCAAGAATCTCCATCTCTCCATCCCAATCCCAAATGTTAAGGTTACAGATGTGCACCACCTTGTCCAGCTTTTTTATGTAGGTCCTGGGGATTAGAACCCAGGTCATTCATGTTTTCCCAGCAGAGACTTCACTTACTGAGTCATTTCCCTGGCTTCATTTTTTAGTTCATCTTAAAGGCAAGAGAGGGAAGATACTGAGACCTGTGAGAGCACAGTAAAAGTGGAAGAGGAGACTCTGTGACTCATGACTGTCCCTGCTCCTCAACCTGCCACTTAGTAAATGCACATTAGGAAGATACAAATGAAGTAGAAGGCCTGAGGAAGACAGGGATTCTTGGCACTAGGAACATGTGGGCTATTATCTGTATCTCATCCGTACATTTCCAGCTTCAGACTAAGGAAAAGCAGTAAGTAACATGCAATAGCAGGGAGGAGTCTTGGGAAACAGCCTGCAAAGAGGAAGGAAGGAAGGGATGCAGACTCCTGTGCAGGCTCCTTCCCCATGGACAGGATCAACCTATTTGTATCACTGGGCTGAAGGGGGGTGGAGTGTCTCAACCACTCAACAGCTGTGCACTAAACAACTGTTATGTACCAGCTCCTGGGGTACATGACACAATACAAAATCTCATTCACTGCTTATACATCACTGCAAGAACAAGCACAATCCTGGAAGTTTTGTAATAATTATAGCTATTGTGAGGGGCTCTTGCTCATCTGAATGCCAACAAGGAGCAGCTTATTCTGAGAAAGGACAGAAAATATACACATATTACCCCAAGTAGAGTAATGTGCATTGGAGACTTCCATTCTTTCTCCAATCTGTGGGTTAAGATTTTGTTATTATTGCTTTCCATTTTCTTAGAAGTATGCCTTTATTTTTTTCTCTCTCACTCCTTTCCTATATCATCTTTGTAAATTCCAAATGCCATTTCTTTGGTAACTTTGACTAGATAGCTAATCCCATGTCTTGTCTGGGGGGAGCAGTCTGAGAACCACAGCTAAAAGTTGTTGTTGCTGTTGTTGTTGTTGTTGTTGTTGTTGTTGTTGTTGTTGTTGTTGTTTTACAAGTTTGAGCTCCCATTTGCCTCTGGTCTTTTAATATTGTTTCATGCCACCAGAGTTAATTATATTGTTTGCTTTTATGTTTCTTAGCTTTTGCTCATAAACACTGTTCTAGATTGAATAATTTGATAATTATGTACCTCCTCTAGATGTGGAATTTTACTTTACAGATATGGGTAATAACCATCTATAACTGAACTTGGCCTCATCTTCCTCTGTAGATGGGCTCTCGTCTTTTTGCCTGCCTCTCTGGTCTCTGAGTTTTAACTCACCTGAGCTTAGTCTCTTGGGATGGCAAACCAGAGTATTCCGGTTTTTCCAAATTCAAGTTTCCAGCACTCCTGGAGATGTTTGGCTTCTGTAACTATAGAGTTCATGATTCAGCTCGGGATGTGGGTCCAGTGGTCCTTGCTAGCTACTCTGTCCTCTGGACAGGTGACTTGTGCTCAAAAAGAATGTGCCTATGGGATCTACACTTCTGTTTTCAGAAGAGTCTTTTTTCTTACTAATTTGAAAGAACTGTATCATTTTTATTCCATTAGAAACTATTTTCAGGCTACAATTTGCCTAAATTTATTGAAAAAAAAAATCATCAATGTTCAGGACCTTGCTTCCTTCTAATCTTGGACAAGAACTGAGCACAGAGTAGATTTTCCTACCTGTTTGCTGATTTGATTTTATATTTCAGATCCTGATTATTACTGGGTCATTATTACAGTTATAAAATAAAATCCTACCAAAACACAAATTTTATGTTCTACTTAATTTTAAAATTTATGGTAAATACTTTTTTGTCATTTTGCACATTGTTTTATTCTGTTACACTTTTGATTTATGAGTTCTTCACATTCAAACTTCTATCTTGGCTGAAATATTTTTGTCAAACTATTCACACCACTTCATCTGCCCATGCCCCATTCACCTCCATTGCCAGAGAGAACTGAGGAATCCTTTCCTGCTGAGCCGACTCAGACCCAAGAGTGCATTTCCCACTTTCATGTATACAGGACATCTTCATTGTAAATCTTCTGTGCTCATCCCTATACTCTGTTGCAAACTTTTGTTATTAGTGGTAGTGATGTAATTTTTAAATAGTATGCTAGAAATTTGGTTGGCTTTGCTTTTTCCTTCCTCAGGAGAGTGTTGAACTGTTCTTCTATTCATGTATCTGCTGTACTTTGTCTAATCACAGAGTTTTTAAAAGGTTACTTGGATGAATTGACTGCATCTGCTAATGTACAATCGATCTATTTAATACACAGATACATTTCTTTACAGCATGACTATTTTTCTTTCCATTTCTTTTGTTTGTCCAAATCTTTCTTTTCATCATTTCCCTAGGTCTATCAAACCTCTAGAATCAGGTAGCTATGTTCTTTCTTACCTTTAGTCCCTCAGTTCCTACCTCCACAAAATGTCCTTAAATTTACTTTCTACACTATTATTTTAAAGGCATGTACCTTATAACCGTTGACCAGCTTTCTGTCCTTGTCCTAGACTTGTTGCTCCAGCTGAGTGTGTTGATAGGAAAATCAAGGTGGGAAGAGTTGGACTTGTGATCTGGTCTCAGCTGACCTGCATGTCCCCTCCAATCTCTGCATGATGCATCAGTGGCATTAATATGAAACTTAGAGCAGAAAACTGGCTGCAGGGCCAGGGGAGCATGCTAGGACTCCTCAGGCATATGAGCACTCCAAAGAAATAACAAAGACCTCAAATGATTGGTTGAAGCCTGGGCCAATGAAGCAGAGGATGGAATCAGGCTGTAGCAGCACCAAATGTCAGTCCAAGTCAAGTGCCTTTCAACTAAGAACAATACTGTCTGAGAAAGGACCATGGTCAGAGGCAACTAGATTCCTCTCTATTGCTCTGGTTACTTGCTTACACCTAAATACAATGGGATGGGAAAAGGGTTGAAACTCCAGATCTATAGCAAGTTCCATGTTGTTTGTGTTACTGATCGAGTTTCTTTTTATCACATAGGGATTGCCACCATACTAGTCCAGATGACATAGCCTACACCAGGCTTTCATCCATCTCTTCCTTATTTCCATGCTTTCTTCCTATATCTAAAATGCAAACTGTGACTTGTTTCAGATGAAAACATTTTTATGCCTTCCACTTAAACCTCAAGATTTGCCCAATGTTTATATGGCTTTGAGCCCTACAATATGTGCCCCCTCATTCTACACATCCTCCTTTGCTGTCACTTCCCAGATGACTACCACCTCTCTCTTTGTCCCCAGGCTTAATAGCAATGGTTCCCTCTGTTAGAACCATTCCCTTGTTTATCATCCCCGATTGTCTTAAATGCAACCAACCCCATCTTGTCCTGGACCCTGACCTGAGCTTAGGTCTGACCTCAGGACTTACAAAACATCTCATGGTTCATCTTCCTCCTCCTTAAAGGTGTATACAAGGTTCATAGAAGGAATAACACACTCTAGTGACTGAATGGTAGAATCTAAAAAGACATGGCTGTGTTGTAATTCCCAGCACCTTTGATTGTTCTCTTGTTGGGAAACAATACCCTTTGTAGATGTCATTCATGATCTTGACCTCCTCTCCACTCATGTAGGTAGACCCTCAAGGCAGTAAAAATTGACTTCTTAAGATATAGTGATGGTAAGAAGATTCATATACCCAGAAGAGAAAAGCAAAGGTTAAGACTAGAGTTTTGTGCCTGCAAACCCTGAAAGCCTGCAACTCCCATTAGCAGAGGGGACCATATCAACTTTCCCACTGAGCCTCTGGAAAAGCATGGTACTGGTGACATCCTGACTTTACACGTCCATTCTAAACTCTGAAAATATGTATTTGTGTCAAAGCTAGAGTCTTTGAGGTAGTTTATTGTTGGGAGCCGACTTTTGTAGAAAGCGGCTAGATCAACTTTGCAGCCATCTGGAACCATATACCCTGATGAAAGACTTGATTGTCAAAAGCCTATAACAGCTGAAGCACACTCTGATAAATATATTGTTTATCCCACATAGCTTGTTTTGCTGTTTAGTGACCTCAGCTGTATGGTGCACATGGTAAAGTGTTTTCACCTGTGTTCTCCAGCTTGTGTATATAAATACCTCAGAATTCCCTTCAAGAGAGAGACTTGATCACACCCTGTCTTGTCTCCATTCTTCGAGTCTCCTGCCCCTGCAGCCCCACTCTCTCTCTTGACCAAAGCGTTGAGGCAAAGCATTGAGGCAAAGTGTTGAGGAAGAGTAAAGGCCACAACAGTTTATTATGACAGCATTAGAGATTAATTTACAAAGTGTTTGGGTATGGAGTTACCCCATCTGGGATAAACATTTATTTTGAATTTCATTTCATGTTGACCTTTGAGTGCAAAGACATAGAACCAGGAGTTGATCATTCTCCATGTCTTCCTTCTGTTTAGAAGGCACTCTGGGTATTCTGTCTTCACAGAAACACATTCCAAGGTATTTACTCTTTTTATCAGGTTAACAAAATCTTCGACTATTTCTGTCCATTGAAACCAATGGTTTCATTCTAGTCATGAGGTCAGTGTTGGATGTTTCTTAAAGTCACGACAATCTCCCAACCCTGTGCCTCTCTCTCTCTCACCTCTACCTTCTTCACCATTCAGCTGTTTCCTTGAAATTAGAGCACACAGCCACTGTGCCTTGTCTCAAGTAGAGAGCCAAATTTCATTACCAACTAGAGCACTTTAAATCAATATTTGGACATTTAATGATTTTGCTCATTTTATTTGAGTACATTAGAGAAGTCTGATGGGCCTATTAGGGTCTCAGTGATTAACATCTTCGAATCAGCACAAGGTGCCAATTTAAAAAAATAGTCTTATTTCAGGCCCACCATAAAAATCTGCATAATTTAGCAATTATTGTATCATTTTAAATATATATTAAAAAGTAGTTTTTAGTGTTTAATTAGAAGATATAGTCAACATATTTTAAAGCAAGCTACCTCCTCCATGATAGAGTTGAAAGTAAAAAATATTTAGGGCCAGCTCCAATTTTTCAACTAGCCTCACATCCTATTTCTGCTCAATGAACATGTAACCCTCTATCATCCTGCAAGCCCCTCTCATTAGGAATACATTTGCCACTGATAAGATGAACTAGCCTCCCTTAGAGACTCAGATGGTGACACCACAATTCATGGAGAAACTATGTCCTTAGAACTTAGTAACTTTGTAAGCCTGAATCCCAGAGACAAATTCTGGATGCTTCCTTGGTTCCTTAGGCCTCTAGGAGGTTGAGACCTAACCACATCTTCATTGCTTTCCTAAGAGAATTCAAGTATAATAATATCTATGTACAAAAGTGCCAAGTGTAGTGACTTTAAAAATTGAGAAAATGTGTAAAAAGTTTTAACTAATACATTAGATATAATGTACCTATATATACATATATATGTATAATTTCATTTCACATACATATATATAATGAATATACATGCTTATATGCTGAATATAGTGTAGATATTCAGCATATAAGCATATAATGTACATATGTATATCATATATATATGTACAGATGTATATATATATATATATATATTCAGCATATAAGCAAATAAACAAAGAATTAGAACTTGGGATGACAGACGCCACTGGTCAGTCAACCCTTCCTGGCCTATAAGATACTCACATATGTCAAGGATAAGCAGGCAACTAAGTTAGATGATTCTATTAGTGGTTGACTAGACTTTCATACAAAGGGTTTAAATAGGGTCAATAGGAGAAGAGGAAGGAGCTGGAGGAGGCAGAGGAGAAGGAAGAGGGGAAAAAAAGAGAGCCTAGTGTGATATGTACTTCCACCCCTGTGGCCTGGGTCTAGAAAACATCTTTAAGGAATAGATAATGCTGTGCTTAAATACCATTGCAGACTAGCCTTGTGTAGGGCTACTTTTAAAATTCATCCCTAAGTCCACCATGCTTTATAATACTTCCTAATCTGAGCAGCACTCTCCAAAGGTGTATTTGAATCAGGCAGCAGCTTGTAAACATAAGGCAGAATTCTGTTACCACAGGAGCCTACTGACCCTACTCAGTGACTCTTGATGCTGAATCTAGTTATAGGCTCTACCTTCACCATCAGCCTGGAGCATGGGGAAGGCAAAAGTGCTCATATTTGTGATTTTACTAGTTTTGGAAGCAACAAATATTGACTTGAGTATGTATTTATATCCAGCCACATTTGCACACTGATAGTTAAAGGTAAATAAGGTGTGGCTTTTTCTATTTCAATCAGCACAGATTGTATAATGGTGTCATTATGTTTTACTGTAATTATTTTTTCTGTCACTGGCCTATATTCACCTCCTATCAAGGACAATGACATTCTCTATATTTAGTATGGGTCCCAGCTAGGACCTAAGACAGAACTGAGTTCAAACCACACTACGGATTGCAGTATCTCAAAAAGTTGTACATTCCTACAAGTTTGGTTTATGCTTCCTCAGACTTGACAGAGCCATTCTCAAATAACATTATATATGAAGACTAGGGAGACCTATGCTTTATTTAATAAAGAATAATTGACTGGCAGGAGAATCTTGTTCCTATTTCAGCACCAATGTTAGAGGCCTAGTCGAAATATGCAAATATGGTTCACAGACAGCAAACAAAACACAAGGGAGACTGTGAGCGCTATAAGAAGAAAGAAAACTAGCCCTGTGTTTGCACCATCTTAGCACCAGGAGGCATTTCTATGCCACAGTGCAAAGGAAATCCAAAGTCACACTCAGTATCTAATCTGCCTCATTTAAGGAAACAAGAGTATAAGGTTGTCCAGAATGGCTATAATTTGCAATACAAGGAAAAAGGAGCTACATGGACTTCTAAAGACTTTAGAACTTCTAAAGACTTCCAGAAGGTTCACAAGTACTTAGCTTGATGCTGTGTGAACATATGAGATCATGAACAAAACTATATAAAGAACAGAAAAAAAAACAAAACAAGTAAAACACACTAAGTATCATAAAGGTCTGAGCTCACACTCAAAGGGAAGAGTGCTGTCTCCTTCCAGAATGGTGGAGCTACCAGAAGGCACACATCATATCATCTAGACTAAAGGTGTTCCCTAGTGTTAAAGACTTCACTAGAGCAGCAGCAACAAAGCTTTAAAGCACACTTCAAAGGTGTCCATCTAATCAGAGCTTGCTGTGTGATGTGGTAGATATCCCAATGTATTCCAGCTTCTAAAATAAATCCAACCAAGTGTCTCGCACAAGAATATAAAGTCATTGTGACTGATACAGAGTGAGGAGAACTAGGCATGCAAAATTACATGGATACAGCTCACAGACCAAAGGAAAAGAGAGATGATGAGATTACTAGACAAATGGTCTTAAATCAGTTATTATTAAACTGCTTCATTTGTCTAAATATGTAAATTGAAGCAAGAATATAATTAGGGGAAGTTAATAACACTAAAAATAATATTAAATAGAACCTATAGTGATAAAGATATACTTTGAGGTGTAAAACAAAATAAATCAAGTTGGAATAACAGATTAAACACTACATAATAAAAGCTCAAAGATTCAGTGAGCTCCAAGGCACAACAACAAATACATTTGCGTTTAACATTTGCTTTAAAATATCTTTAACAAACTCTGTGCTTTATAACATGAAAATAAATCGGGTAAATTGACTGTTTACAAACAAAGAGATGTATAGAATCTCACAGATCCCACCAAACTCTCTAAAATTGTAATCTATAAAACTACTCTTCAAATCTAGTAGCAGTGCTACACACCGGTAAGTTACCTGAAAAAGAAACCAAGTACAAAATCACTTTTACAGTTGCTACAAAATCCTCAGAAATGAATTTCACCAAAATGTGGCTGTCTTCACTGACTGTTATAGCACTGATTGAAGAAATGAAAGACAACAAGCAGAAAGATATTCTATGTTCATGGACAGAAATAATAAATATTTTTAAATGTTGATGCTACTAAAAGTCAGCTACAATCCACAGAAATTCTCACCAAATTTTCAATTACTTTTTTTGGTAGAAATTGGAAAACCAGTCCTCAGGTTTATATAAAACTACAAAAGACCCCAAAGCAATCTTGAGCAAAAGAACATAGAAGGAAGGTATGGCTTCTATTTCACAACCAATCACATCGCTATTGTAATTAAAAGACTATTGTATTGGGATTAAAAACAATAGCCATGTAAATCAATTGAGCAGAATAGAGAGCTCAGATATAAACTCCACACATCTATGATCAATTGATTTTCAACAAACATAAGAACATATTTAAAGAGAAGGACAATCTCTCTAATAAATGGTACTGGGAAAATTGGGTATACTTAGTTATAAAAAATGAAAATAGACTATAATTTCACCTGATTTATAAAGCTCAAGATGAATAAAAATAACTTAAAAAATAAGTCCTATAAACATAAGACTCCTGCAGAGAAACACAGATGAGATTGGTTGTTTGTTTGGGTTTTTTGTTTTGTTTTGTTTATCTTCTTTTTTATGACCTAAATGTATAACAAAGGAAGCAGACAATATCATTTCTACAAGACTTCTCTCCACAATAAAGGAAATACTATGGTAAAGCAACAACCTATACAAGCCACTCATCTGATAAAAGGTCATGATCCACTGTACACAAGGAGTAAAACAACTCTATATTTAAAATATGGCTAACTCAAAAGGGGAGGTGGACCTATGTGGATATTTCTCAAAAGATACCATAAGGCTGACCAGTAAATTAAAAACATGATCAATGGTACCAATCATTAGAAAATGCAGATTTAAATCCCCAGGTGACACCATGCATATTTCCTAGGGTGGTTGTTATACAAAGATAAAAGTTGCTGGAGGGGTGGCTCAGTAGTTAAGAGCACTGACTGCTCTTCCAGAGGTCCTGAGTTCAATTCCCAGCAACCACATGGTGGCTCACAAGCATTGTTAATGGGGTCCGATGGTTCTGGTGTGTGTCTGAAGACAGCTACAGTGTACTCACATGCATTAAATATCTATATAAATAGATAAACAAAGATAAAAGACAACACATGTTGCCTGAATACAGAGAAAGGAAGCTCTGAAACACTGGGTAGGAATGCAAATTACAAGAGTCAACAGAATGGACAATTCTCAAATTATTAAAAATAGAACTCTTGCAATTCAACAATCTACAGAGCTTCTATCTGAAGGGTATGAAAAGCCATTTGTTGAGGAGATGTCTGCATGTGACATGCAACTGCATATGCATATTGCAGCATTGCTCATACCACACCTCATAGGTGTCCAGCAGTGGATTCACAAACACAAATAATAGACCAGACATACATAACATATACCATTCAGGCTTTGAAAAGGAGAGGAGTCCTTGTTCTGGGGCAAAATACCCTTTTAGAAAGTGACGGGCTCGTTTACAATATAATTAAACCTGAGGAGCATTTTGTGATGGAAAATAAACCAGATAGAGAAAGATAAATACCATGTGGTTTTACTTCTTTGTGCAGTCTTTAAAAGAATTAAAATAAAAACCAGAGAAAAAGTAAAATGGTGACCATCATAGTAAAAAGGCAGTGAGGGGCTTGGGGGAGATGTTGATCAAAGAAAAATTTCAGTTATTCAGAAAGAAGAAATTCTGCAGCAGCATTGACTATCACAACGACTAGTTAATAATGTATTGTATCCTTGAACATGACTGAGGTAGATTTTGAGGCTTTTATCACAAAAGGTGCTACTGGTAAAAGGAGGAAGAATGGAAAAAAAACAAAACAGAGTTTCAATGAATTATGAGGCGAGATCAAGTGCAGAGCACACATGTGACTCTAAACCCAGACATGTGGGTAAACCTGGATGTCAAGGACAATATTAGAGTTAATAGCTGAATTTTTCCAAAATTGATATAAATTGATAAAATCTCATCAAATGTCCAAATTTATTTTAAAAATAATCTATGTATGCAAGCCACTCATTTGCATGCAGGCAGAGAAAATGGAAAGAAAATGAAAGCAGAACACAATCAAATTGCTACAATCTGGGGGGGGGGGGGGGAGACACAGAGAAGCTAAGACAAGAATGACATCTGAGTTCTTGTTCAAATGTACACAGACCAGAGACGTCTTTCAGATGCTGAGAGGAGGGAGGGAAGCAACAACAACAAAAAAAAAGCCTGTCAGCCCAGAGAGACCATCCTTCAAAACTGAAAGCAAAAGAAAAGCATTTGTTTTTAAACCTAGAAAAAAATTACTGCCAGCATTTCAACAAGATTTTTTTTTGGGGGGGGGGGGGCGAACGAAAACTGATAGCTATGGAAAATTCAGAGCTCCACAATGTAAGTAAGAGATAGCATTAAGTATATAAAAATGCATTAAAATTCAATTCTCTCTCTTTATTTTATTGTTATTTTATATTTTTAGCGTCCTTAAAAGTAAAGGTAAGGGTAACTGTCCTGTGAATTTAAGCATGTGTAGAGCAATGCAGAGTAGCGGCACAGAGTCCAGCAGCAGGACTGTAAAGGGACGGCGGCATAGATCTCAGTAGACACAAAGGTATGAGATAGGCTGTGGTGTTTTAAAGGTTCACACTGTAAACCCTAAGACAACCGAACTGAATAATGATGAAGGGAAATACTACGAAGTCAAGTGATGCCCACAAAAGGCAAGGCATCATTTAAAACAGTAATGATCACGGAACACCTATATAACCAGGACTTTATTGGGACCACAAAAGTCCTTGCCCCCAGAGATCTCCAGGGAAAGAAGGAATGTTAAGTATCTAGGAATGTTAAGCATCTTTTCAATTGAAAAGCTGTGAAACCTGTTCTTCCATCCAGAAGCTGGGAACTGGAGGTGATTAATAGCCAAGTAATCTGCAATGTCTGTTGGGCCAGGTCATATCACGCTCCCACAACCAGAATCAGATGTGGCTACTAGCTCAGATGACCTCTACGTTATCCGTATGACTGAGACCAGGCCAGATCCTTGTTAGACACTTAAGCTAGTAAAGTGGCCTATCTCTAGAACCCATCTTCTTAAAAGAAATACCGGATACTTTGAATCAAGTTTTGATTTGATTATTGCCTCTTTGTGAACTGGGAATTGTGTTACATCAGAAAAATTTCCCCTCCAATTATATTGTGTTTAAATATGCTGGCAATAAACCACCTATATAATAAAGCAGGAGACTTTAGAACAGTGGCTCTCAACTTGTGAGCCACAACCCCTTTGGGAGTTCAACAACCCTTTCACAGGCATTAGATATCTGATATTCTGAATATCAGATGTGTACATTACAATTCATAAGAGTAGCAAAGTTACAGTTATGAAGTATCAACAAGAATAATTTTATGGTTGGCACAGTGTCAGGGGATGTCACCACAACATGGGGAACTGTATTAAAGGGTCACAACATTAGGAAGGTTGAGAACCACTGCTCTGCAAGTTTGATCCAGCCTGGCAGACTAAGACAGACTGAACCAAGTTTTTAGTCTTCCCTCTTTGCAGATACTTTCCCTGCCCACAGACACCTGCAGGGACCCCATCCTCAGGAATCAAGTGGAGAGATGGTAAGTTAAAGTCCAACTCTGATATGCTTATCAAATGTAAGTTAATCAGAAATTGTGATGTTGGGACTAAAAATCAAGAAATAATTCTACAATGTCTATGTTAAATAAAGAATCACAAAGTAAAAATGAAATGCTGAGAAAAGCATACCATGCAAAAATAATCAGCACATTGGCTGTACTAATATCAGAAGAAAGTAGACTTCAAATAAGCAGTATTACTATACACAAAGAATTCTACAAACGAATAGAAGTACCTATGTGTTTAAGAAGCCAGTAAAATGTCGAATTCACCCATTATTTCTTAAAATATACAATTGAAATAAGAGAAGTGAGTCCAAGGGGCTGGAGCACTGGGTCAGCAATTAAGAGCACTGGCTCAGCTGTTAGGAGCACTGGCTCAGCAGTTAGGAGCACTGGCCCAGCTGTTAGGAGCACTGGCCCAGCTGTTAGGAGTACTGGATCAGCAGTTAGGAGCACTGGGTCAGCAGTTAGGAGCACTGGGTCAGCAGTTAGGAGCACTGGCTCAGCTGTTAGGAGCACTGGCTCAGCTGTTAGGAGCACTGGCCCAGCTGTTAGGAGCACTGGATCAGCAGTTAGGAGCACTAGGTCAGCAGTTAGGAGCACTAGGTCAGTAGTTAGGAGCACTAGGTCAGCTGTTAGGAGCACTGGCTCAGCTGTTAGGAGCACTGGCTCAGCTGTTAGGAGCACTAGGTCAGTAGTTAGGAGCACTAGGTCAGCTGTTAGGAGCACTGGCTCAGCTGTTAGGAGCACTGGCTCAGCTGTTAGGAGCACTGGCCCAGCTGTTAGGAGCACTGGCCCAGCTGTTAGGAGCACTGGATCAGCAGTTAGGAGCACTGGGTCAGCAGTTAGGAGCACTGGGTCAGCAGTTAGGAGCACTGGGTCAGCATTTAGGAGCACTAGGTCAGCAGTTAGGAGCACTGAGTCAGCAGTTAGGAGCACTGGGTCAGCAGTTAGGAGCACTGGGTCAGCAGTTAGGAGCACTGGCTCAGCTGTTAGGAGCACTGGCCCAGCTGTTAGGAGCACTGGCCCAGCTGTTAGGAGCACTGGCCCAGCTGTTAGGAGCACTGGATCAGCAGTTAGGAGCACTGGGTCAGCAGTTAGGAGCACTGGGTCAGCAGTTAGGAACAGTGGGTCAGCATTTAGGAGCAGTGGGTCAGCAGTTAGGAGCACTGGGTCAGCAGTTAGGAGCACTGGGTCAGCATTTAGGAGCACTAGGTCAGCAGTTAGGAGCACTGAGTCAGCAGTTAGGAGCACTGGATCAGCAGTTAGGAGCACTGGATCAGCAGTTAGGAGCACTGGCTCAGCTGTTAGGAGCACTGGCCCAGCTGTTAGGAGCACTGGCCCAGCTGTTAGGAGCACTGGCCCAGCTGTTAGGAGCACTGGATCAGCAGTTAGGAGCACTGGGTCAGCAGTTAGGAGCACTGGGTCAGCAGTTAGGAGCACTGGCTCAGCTGTTAGGAGCACTGGCCCAGCTGTTAGGAGCACTGGCCCAGCTGTTAGGAGCACTGGATCAGCAGTTAGGAGCACTGGGTCAGCAGTTAGGAGCACTGGGTCAGCAGTTAGGAGCACTGGGTCAGCAGTTAGGAGCACTGGCTCAGCTGTTAGGAGCACTAGGTCAGTAGTTAGGAGCACTAGGTCAGCTGTTAGGAGCACTGGCTCAGCTGTTAGGAGCACTGGCCCAGCTGTTAGGAGCACTGGCCCAGCTGTTAGGAGCACTGGATCAGCAGTTAGGAGCACTGGGTCAGCAGTTAGGAGCACTGGGTCAGCAGTTAGGAGCACTGGGTCAGCAGTTAGGAGCACTGGCTCAGCTGTTAGGAGCACTGGCTCAGCTGTTAGGAGCACTGGCCCAGCTGTTAGGAGCACTGGATCAGCAGTTAGGAGCACTGGGTCAGCAGTTAGGAGCACTGGGTCAGCAGTTAGGAGCACTGGCTCAGCTGTTAGGAGCACTGGCTCAGCTGTTAGGAGCACTGGCCCAGCTGTTAGGAGCACTGGCTCAGCTGTTAGGAGCACTGGCCCAGCTGTTAGGAGCACTAGGTCAGCAGTTAGGAACACTGGGTCAGCTGTTAGGAGCACTGGCCCAGCTGTTAGGAGCACTGGCCCAGCTGTTAGGAGCACTGGCCCAGCTGTTAGGAGCACTGGATCAGCAGTTAGGAGCACTGGGTCAGCAGTTAGGAGCACTGGGTCAGCAGTTACTTAGGATTACTGGCTGCACATGCAGAGGACCTGTGTTTTGGTTCCAGCACCCACATGGCAGTTTACAACAGTCTATAACTCCAATTATAGATGATCTGACTCCCTCTTTCTGACTTCCTTGGCCATTAAGCATTACGTGGTATACAGACAGATAGGGCAGACCAAACACATAAATAAACAAATAAATAAAATTTTTAAAAATCTATAAATCCAAATCCCTGACTATCATATGGAACTTCAATATTCTTTTTGATAAATGAAGCCGCCAGGAGAAAATAAAATCTGTAGGGATATAGACAATAATAACAAGTATATAAACTAGCCTGAATGAACTGACACTTATATATAGGACACTCCAGATAT